>NC_081844.1:6655180-7331847 GCF_963259705.1 Myotis daubentonii | reverse complement strand
GCAGCCTGTTGGAGGGCACTTCTGCAGATTTGGCCTCCTAGGAAAAAGACTTGAGGGTTTTAGGAGATTTTATTTCCCACATTTTTCTTTCTGAGTAGACTGTAACAACATGAAATCCTATATAATAAAAGAGAAACATGCAAATTAACCATCCCTCTGCTATGCTCAAGCCACACCCACAAGCCATGCCCACAAGCCAATCAGGAGTGAGTATGCAAATTAACCCAACTAAGATGGTGGCAGCCACTGAGCTGGAGTGAGCAGGAGGCTTGGGTTGCCCCCGGCAATAGAGGAAGTCAAGCTCCTTGCCTGCCCTGGCTGGCCTGGGCTCTGCTCAAGACTACAAAGTTTCAATTATAGAAGATAAATAAATCCCAGAAAAAAAAAGAAAAAAAGGAGATGCTGGGAGCTTGGGTCACTGGGGGGTGTGGCTAGCCTGAAAACAGCCCTCAGCCCCTCACCCAGGTTGGCCACACCCTCATGGGGTGAGGGTCCCCGCTGGGGGCTTGGCCAGCCTGGGTGAGGGGATGAGGGCCTTTTTCAGACTGGCCACACCCCCTTCAGGGTGGGGATCCCTGGCCAGCCTGGGTGAGGGGCTGAGGGCTGTATGCAGGCTGGCCAAAGCCCCTTCAGGGTGGGGGTCTCCGCTGGGGTGCCTGTCCAGCCTGGGTGAGGGGCTGATGGCTGTTTGCAGGCTGGCCACAGCCCCTTCAGGGTGGCGACCCCGACCCTGAAGGGGCTGTGGCCAGCCTGAAAACGTCCCTCAGCCCCTCACCCAGGCTGGCCACACCCTCATGGGGTAAGGGTTCCCGCTGGGGGCTTGGCCAGCCTGCAAACAGCCATCAGCCCCTCACCCAGGCTGGCCAGGCACCCAAGCGGGCACCCCCACCCTAATCCAGGACACCCTTCAGGATAAACCAGCCGGCCCCCACCCATGCACCAGGCCTCTATCCTATATAATAAAAGGGCAATATGCAAATTGACCCTAACAGCAGAGTGACTGGGAATCACTGGTCACTATGACACACACTGACCACCAGGGGGCAGACGCTCAATGCAGGAGCTGCCCCCTGGTGGTCAGTGTGCTCCCACATGGGGGAGCTCTGCTCAGCCACAAGCCATGCTGATGGCTGCCAGCACAGCGGTGGTGGTGGGAGCCTCTCCTGCCTCCTCAGCAGCACTAACGATGTCCAACTGCAGTTTAGGCCTGCTCCCTGCTGGCAAGTGGACATCCCCCGAGGGCTGCTGGGCTGCCAGAGGGATGTCTGACTGCCAGCTTAGGCCCAATCCCCTGGGGAGCAGACCTAAGCCAGCAGGTGGACATCCCCTGAGGGGTCCCAGACTGTGAGAGGGCACAGGCCAGTCTGAGGGATCCCCCCGAGTGCACAAATTTTTGTGCACTGGGCCTCTAGTCTTGTATATAAGAAAAGATCTTAAAAACAAACTAACAAAGAAATAAACACCCTTATCTATACTAATAAAAGCCTAGGTGGTCCTCATGCTCTCATGCCACGCCCTCATGTCATCACAAGATGGGTCCCACAGGATGATCACCACAAGATGGCCATCAAAACATGGCTGCCACAAGATGGCCAGCAGGGGAGGTCAGTTGGGGGCGAACGGGCTGGCAAGGGAGGGAAGTTGGGGGTGACAGGCCTGCAGGGGAGGGCAGTTGGGGGCGAACGGACTGGCAAGGGAGGGCAGTTGGGGGTGACAGGCCTGCAGGGGAGGGCAGTTGGGGGTGACAGGCCTGCAGGGAAGGGCAGTTGGGGGTGACAGGCCTGCAGGGAAGGGCAGTTGGGGGTGACCAGGCCTGCAGGGGAGGGCAGTTGGGGGAAACCAGGCCAGCAGGGGAGGGCAGTTGGGGGTGAGATCAGACTGGCAGGGGAGGGCAGTTGGGGGCGACCAGGCTGGCAGGGGAGGGCAATTGGGGGCAATCAAGCCAGCAGGGGAGGGCAATTGGGGGCCATTGGGCTGGCAGGGGAGGGCTGTTGGGGGTGATTGGGCTGGCAGAGGAGGGCAGTTGGGGGCAATCAAGCTGGCAGGGTAGCAGTTAGGGGGCGGTCAGGCTGGCAGGCAGAAGTGGTTAGGGGCAGTCAAGCAGGTAGGCAGGTGAATGGTTAGGAGCCAACAGTCCCGGATTGTGAGAAGGATGTCTGACTGTTGGTTTAGGTCCGACCCCTGCGGCAGTCAGACATCCCCCAAGGGGTCCCAGATTGGAGAGGGTGCAGGCCGGGCTGAGGGACACCCCCCCCCCCCCCGCCATGCTCGAATTTCATACACCGGGCCTCTAGTAGTAAATAAATGAATACTCTCAAAAGGACAGACATGGGACATTAGCCTTAGAATCTTTTATACTAACCCAGTACAGCAAATGACCTTTGGTTCTGAGTGGCACAAAGCCTACACACAGCAGAGATAGGATACCCTATGTACATAAAAAGGCAAAGAGCAAACTAAGTCCCCAAAAGATAGAAAGCAAGCAAAGTACATCAGTAACCAAAATTACATTACAGACAGACAAGAAATCTCACTAGCTAAGAGTTTCCGGTGGCTGATGCCTTGAAATTCCTGCAGGCAGCTGTATCCCCCAAAGTAGGATGTGCCCCATCTTTAAACAATTAAACCAAACAACAAAGAGACAGAAAACAACAATCAACAGAGACACTCTTTTTTTTAAAATATATTTTATTGAGTTTTTACAGAGAGGAAGGGAGAGAGATAGTTAGAAACATCGATGAGAGAGAAACATCGATCAGCTGCCTCCTGCACATCATCTACTGGGGATGTGCCCGGAACCCAGGTACATGCCCTTGACCGGAATGGAACCTGGGACATTTCAGTCTGCAGGCCGACGCTCTATCCACTGAGCCAAACCGGTTTCGGCAGAGACACTCTTATATACAATATTTACAGGTGCGCACAACCTACAGACAGGATCCTCAGAATGTGCGTTCCCAAACACTAATCTTCTCTTGTTCCCAGTTGAGAGGATATTTAAGAGTGAGGCCAAGCAGAAAACCATTTTCTTTTTAGCATAGAATCATAGGCATAGGTCGACCAATCAGCCAGAATGTGAAACAGAGGGCTGCCAGATGGGGTTGCTATTGCATTTCCCATGCTTTTTGAGTTATTCAGCACCCACAAAGAGAAACAGACCAGAACAGAAACAGAAGGTACCTTAAATATGCCACTCCTGGCTTACAATGCTCAGGATTTACAGACCAGACCAGAACAGGTGGGCAAACAGAATGGAACGCCAATTCAACCAACAGTGAAGGTGACTGGGAAAGTTCACAAGCACTTAAGGAAAGTCCCCATCTATATATATAAAAGGCTAATATGCAAAGTGTCCCCTCGGGAGTGCGATTGCTTGCTATGATGTGTGCTGACCACCAGGGGGAAGTGCGGAACATAGCGGGTGACCAGTGGCAGTGGTGGGGCACTGAGGGAGCAAGGAAAGGAGGAGGCAGGGAGGCAGGGAGGCGGGGAACCTGATTGGCCCTGATCGCTGGCCAGGCCTAGGGAGCCTACCCAGGCACGAATTTCATGCACTGGGCCTCTAGTGTTAAATAACTTGGCAGCTGCTAGGGAGTTTCCACAGGTGCCTGAAGAGGAGACCCCATACTCATTACAAAGTCCAGGCAACCTCCCCTAGTCCTTTGGTACAAAGTCACTCCCATTGTACCTCCCCCAGGCCCTGATAATGTACTTTCTGTCTCTATGGACTACCTGTCCTGGATGTTTCATATAAATGGAATCACACACCATGAGTCTGGCGGCTTTTGCTGAGCACTGTAGCATGTGACAGTATTCCTTTTTATGGCTAAATAGTATTCTGTTAGTGGCAGGATGACGAAACCTCGGTTCTTATCTTCTTTAAAGAAAGATTTCAGTACAGAGGCAAAGTGCAGCAAAGCAAACAAGAATTTATTGGCTGCAGCAAAAACACACTTAGGAAGCGCATGGAAGAAGCAACAAGAGCGCTTAAACTGGGATGCTTTGGTTCACTGGGAAGTCAAAGAAAAGGAGGCGTTGGAGACAGGTTCAGGGGGTTAGCCCAGGACGTGCTGCAGCTGTCCATTGCTCCCTTGTTTGCAAGTCTCCTGGGGTCCCTTAGAGTTTAGGAGATGCACGCCTGTGGGGGAAGGGAATGGCATGGGCATGATCCCCTGGGGCAGAGCAAGAGCCCTGGGTTCTTTGCATTGAGGGTATTTATCTCTCTCTTGTGATGAAAATTTTAGGGGAGATCTCAGAGGAGGGTCTCAATAGACTATTCATCAGCTTCCAGGTGTGTTTCTTGAGGGTCGTGGTCTCCACTGGGGTCATTAGTCAATGTACCTGGTCCTGAGGCAGTTACACGTCACTTGTCTGGTTTTGCAGCTTTTCTGGGCCTGGAACTGAACTACAACTGAGGCCCAGATGTTATGACCCGTGATATGCTAGGACAGGAAAGGTTACCCTGGGGGTGAGGTCCTTGTTTTCCCAGTTTTGCCCCCTTGCTAGGCACCCGGGGCTTTCTGTACCTGGCCCAAGTCCTTGCTCTGCTCATGTCTGTCTAACTGCCCGTAACAAATCCATTGTATGGATATTTACTTTTCCATTCATCTGTTGGTGAATATTTGGGTTGTTTCCACTTTTTGGCTATTGTGAATAATGCTGCTGTGAACATTTGTGCACAAGATTTTTGTTGTTGTAATATGTTTGACATATAACATGTAAATTTAAGATGTACAACATGTTAACTTGATACATACATATATATTGTAATATGTTTGCCATTGTAGTGACAATTAACACCTCTGTCATTTCACATAATTACCTTTTCTTTTTAGGGGTGCATAAATCCTGGGTGGACATGTTTCAATTATCTTGAGTATATACACCCAGGAGTGAAACTGATGGGTCATATGATAATTCTGTTTAATAAGCTTGAGTTTTGTAAGTAGCATTGTATTCGTTTCCTAGTGCTGTTGTAATAAATTATCATAAATTGGGTGGATTAAAACAGCAGACATTTATTCTCCTCCATAAGTCTAAAGTGAGGGTGTCACAGGGCTGAGCTCCCTGGGGGGCTCCAGGGGAGGGTCCTTCCTGCCTCTTGCAGGTCCTGGTGCCCCAGGTGTCCCTGGGCTTGTGGCTACATCACCCTGATCTCTGCCTCTGTTGTCTTGTGGGTTCTCTTCTTGCGTGTCTCTGCAGCTTTTTTTCTCGTGTGTGTCTTCTCTCTCTAAATTTCCCCTTATAAGGATGCTAGTTATTGGATTGGAACCCATCCTAATGACCTCATTGTTAAGTCAACATGCCGACCCCCACGGCAGGAACTTCCTCAGCTGAATACCGTGAGGACCCCCGCAGCGGGAACTTCCTCAGCTCATGCCCCCCGCCTCTCATTAAACACCTGTATAAAAAGGAGCCCCCCCTTCCCTGTTAGCGCAAATTCACTGGCCCTGCCTTTGGGGCTCGTGGATTTCTCCCGTGGACGCAGATTAAACCTTTCCTTTTCTTCTCTCGCTGACTCGACTCTCTTTGTTTTCCTGCACCATAACTTTACATTTGGTGCCTTGAGACCTGGGTGGCACGAGCACCCCATTTAGCCGTCCCTCCACGGCTCGGGGTGCCCTCCTCTCCCTCCTCATGGCTCAGGACCCCTCAGGACCGCATTTCCTCGGTTTAGCAGCTCTTTCCTCGGCTTGGCAGCTTTCCCGGTTTGGCAACATTAGGGGTAAGTCCCGCCTCATGTCGATCCCTGAGGTCGCCCTCTGGCATCTCTGTCCATAAAACTCGGCCGAGTCAGAAATTGCCCCGTTCTCCAGACCCTTCCAGAAAGGGCTCCTCCGGACCCCGGAAGATTAGCCCTGGCCAAACCACTGGGACACGGGCCGGTTGGCCCGGGCTACTGGCCTCAGGTATCGAGCATGGGGAATCAAAATTCCAAACGTGCTGCGAGAACACCTCTAGGGTGCCTGCCCGCCAACCTGGCTAAACACTAGGCCTGCCCCAGACCTGGGTCCTAAATGCCTCATTTATTTCTGTAACGTAGCATGGCCTCAGTATGAAAACGGGACCTTTGACTTTACCATCCGTACCCATCTCAGTAATTTCTGCCGACGAACTGGGAAATATGCCCAAGTCTCTCTCTCTCTGTCTGCGTCCTCGTCCCTTCCCCCAAAGTCCCTCTGCCTTGCCGTCCCCACCCTCTCCTCCTCCTTCCGCTACCCCCCTCCGGCAATGCCTTCTCCTCTACCTGCTGACCTCCCCCCTCTTCTGCCCACTGCCTCGGCCGCCAGGCGATCCCACCCTCCCCCACCCCCGCCTGCTTCCCCAGTCAGTAAGCACACGCGTTTGCAGCACCCCCAGCCCCCCAGAGGTTGCGGCGTCTGAGGGCAATTGAAAAGTGGCTGGGGTCCTTCTCCGCCAACCCCACCGCGTTCGTTCGTCAAGAAATTTCGATACCTCTCCCAGGCCTGCCCAGGATCATTCATCTCCACCTCTCCCGCTCCCGCCCCTCCCCCCCACCCTTACAACCCTGCCATAAAAACCTGTGCCCCACGCTGTACCCTCTTAAGAAGTCTAACCACTCGCCTTCCCCTGTGCGCTCCGAGGAATCTCTGCCTCCATGACTGCCAGCTATTGAATTCACAGGTGGCCGGCCAGTTCCCTTTGCGAGAGGTTGCAGCTGGGAAGGATATTATCCAGGTAGCCATTTTCTCTCACTTTCTGATCTTCCTCAAATTGAAAAATGCCTTGGCTCTTTCTCTTCAGACCCTCTTAACCAGAAGCCGCCTTCTCCCCCATCCCTGAGAGCCCAAATCCTGAGAACGTGAGCTCCAAAACAGCCTTTCCCCTCTAACAGTCATTCTCAGGCCACCCACAGACTGCCTTCCTCAACAGCCTCTTCCCTTTCTGTATCCATTCTACCCCTGAGGGAAGCAGCAGGAACTGAGGGCATAGTCCAAGTCCATGTCCCATTCTCTCCTTCCAGCTCCTGGCCACCCACTTCATTTCTCAGTCATCCCAAGATATTTGGGAAAAAGTTAAAAAAGGCTGAGAATGGCCCTCAGACCCTGGGCTGAGATCTAGTGAACATGGCCTTTAAGGTTTTTAATGCCCGTGAGGAGCAGGCAGAGTCAGATCGGGAGGCCTGTCTTCGACAGAAGGTAGACCTGCAAACTCAAGTCCTGGTTGTGGCCCTGCGGCCGACGGCAGCCGCCCATGGCCCCAAGGGGGCTGCGCGGTGGGGGTGCAACGAGAGGATGAACGCCACCTGGAGAAGGCTTCAAATGCGGAAATGAAGGCCATTGGGCAAAGCAGTGCCCCCGGCCCCGGGTTCCAACCATGCCCTGCCTGGCATGCGGTCAACGTGGTCACTGGAAAAGTGACTGCCCCTGGAAAGGTGGCAGGCCCTCTGCACCCCAGCGTGGAAGGGCCACCCTTCCAGGTCATGTCCCACCGCTGGCCATACTGGGACTGGCTGAAGACTGAAGGAGCCCGGACTCGACGACCCCCATCACCCTTGCTGAGCCCAGGGTCACGCTGAAGGTAGCAGGTATGTGGGTCTCCTTCCTGGTCTACACAGGGGCTACCTTCCCTGTCCTGCCCTCCTTTTCAGGGCCCCTTTTTTCTTCCACGATCTCGGTCATGGGTATTGTCGGCAAATTCACCTGCCTGCTGACCACCGGACCCCTTCCCTGTCTCCTTGATGATAGCCCTATAACCCACTTGTTCTTAGTCATGCCTTCATGCCCTGTGCCCCTTTTAGGACGAGATATTCTCACCAAACTAGAGGCCACTCTGCAGCTCACCCTTCAGCCTCCTTGCTCCTTCCGCTCCTGGTCCCCCCCCTTCATGGGGATGCTGATCCCCCACTGCCATGAGTCCCCTTATGGGGCCCAGTTGTCCCAGACCACGGTCACCTACCTCAGTTTCGCTTTCTCACCCCACAGGGCCACACCATTCCTTGGACTGTGGATGCCTTATCTCCTTATCTCCTCTGTGACTGTTCCATCCTCTGAACAAGAAATGTTCTCCTTCCTCAGGCTCACTGGGTACTCTCGCCTCCGGGTTCACAACTGTAGTCTTCTTGCAAAGCTCCTCTATGATGTGACATGGCGAAGGGACCCCCTCACTGAGCCCAGTAGATCCCAAGGCCAACATCCTCACCCCTTTAATGCTCTGAAAACTGCTCTGACCTCAGCGCCTTCTTGCCCCCTCCCCCTCCCCCACTCCACCCTTCCCAAAAGAAACTTCCTTGACTGCACAGGTTTACTCAACAGTCCGGCTGTTATCAGAAACTGAGGTCATTATCTCTAGGAAAAAATGTGGCAGCTTTAAAATCCAAGCTGCTAGAGGCCTGGGAGCAGGGGAGCCTGCTCCCTCTCCCCTCCCCCTCACCCCCCTGCCTTTCCTCCAGCCTCATATCCAGGTCCCTGGCTTCCACTGCTCCTTTCCTTCCCTTTCTCTTTTCCCTTGGATAACAGTGCATTCTAACATTCCCTCCCACTTTCACTGCAATACCTACCTCTCTCAGGCTCACCAAATGCCTCCCACCATCCCCGAAGAGGACTCAGCAACACCATCTAGGACCTGATGACCCATCATTCCTCACAGGCTCTTACCTGGCAAGGGACCCTCCAATTTTTACTCTGGAAGAAGCTCAGAAATTCGCAGCTCCTGGCCGAACCTCCTGCCCATGGCCCTGACCAGAATCTGGGCTACACCAAGGAGCCCCACCTTTTTCTTCTTTTTTTTTTTTTTTTAAATATATTTTATTGATTTTTTTACAGAGAAGAAGGGAGAGGGATAGAGAGTTAGAAACATGGATGAGAGAGAAACATCGATTAGCTGCCTCCTGCACGCCCCCCACTGGGGATGTGCCCGCAACCAAGGTACATGCCCTTGACCGGAATCGAACCTGGGACCCTTGAGTCTGCAGGCTGACGCTCTATCCACTGAGCCAAACCGGTTTGGCGAGCCCCACCTTCTTAAGCCCTTTTGAACTTCTATATGGGAGACCCTTCTTGCTCAACCACCGTCTCCCTACTGATCCTCCTCCCCTGGGTACGTGTCTCCCATATCTGTCCTTACTCAGGCAGCTGCTCTGAGAATATGTGGACAGGTTTCTGCCTAAGCCAGAGCTGACCGACCAGGGTTCCAGAGGACCAGCCCCTCACCCTGTTGACTCGGTCCTCCTTATGAATCTACATCCAAAAGCCTTGGTGCATAGGTGGACGGGACCTCACACTGTAATCCTCACAAACCCCACTGCGGCCAAGCTGCTTGGCGACCCGTTGTGGCACCACCTCTCCAGACTCAAGGACCCTGGAGCAGCATGACTTCTATAAATGTGAGGTGTTGGACCCCACTAAGGTCTGCCCTAGTCGCCTCCCCCTCCTTCTTCTCCTCCTGGCCCTGAGCACCCTACACCCACCCCCACCCATTTATGTATGGAGGTTCAAGGTCTGTGATGCCTCCCAAAACTCCAGAGCGCACCCTGCCCCCATGGATATGCTACCAGACCAGTAATCTGGTAACTGGGGGACGAGTCACTTGGAACTGTACCCAAAACCACATCGCAGCCAGTCTCACCAAGGCCAGCCCGGGTACCTTCTTTTGGTGCAACAGCACCTTAAGCAACTGCACAAACTCCTCTGACCCCGGGCCTTGCTTCATAGTCACAGTAGTTCCCCAACTAACCTTGTATGGAGAGTTGGAGCTTGCCTGGCTGCTCCCTTCATCCCGCCCCCAGGCCCGCCATGTTAGGGGTGAGTATCGCTGCCTCGGTAGGCCTTGCCAGGGGGGCCCTCGGGAACAGTCTGGTCTCTGCTCAGGATTTCAAAGACAAGCTCCAGTTAGCTCTGGAGTCTCATACTGCCTCTTTAGCCTCCCTACAGTGGCAGGTAATATCAGTAGCCCAGGTAGCCCTACAGAACCAGCATGCCTCAGACCTTCTGACTGCAGAAAAAGGAGGAACTTGCATATTCCTTCAGGAGGAATGCTGCTACTACATCGATGAGTCCCGAGTAGTGGAGCAAAACATGCAGAAGAACTACATGCAAGACAGTCCCGGGACAACTCTCTTTTCGGCTGGTTCCAAAGCCCCTTAGCTACTTGGGTCCTACCCATGATAGGGCCCCTGATTCTTATCTGTGTCTTTTTTTTTCCCTAGCCCCCTGCCTCCTCAAGTTCATCTGCTCCTGGATCGAGGAGATGTCACGGGTGACTGTAAATCAGCTCCTGCTTCATCCCTACACTCGGCTACCCTCCGACCTGCCTCTGCCTAACCCTGGCCTTTAAACGACCCCCCCCCCCCGCCCCCCCCCCGCCCCTGGTCAGCTGGAAGTAGTCAGAACGAACTGGCGCCCCCTATCACCAAAAGGCCAGGATGTTAGGTCAACATGCTGACCCCCAGGGCGGGAACTTCCTCAGCTGAATACCGTGAGGACCCCCTGCGGCGGGAACTTCCTCAGCTCATGCCCCTTGCCCCTCATTAAACACCTGTATAAAAACGAGCCCCCCCTCTTCCCTGTTGGCATGCATTCACTTGCCCTGCCTTTGGGGCTCGTGGATTTCGCCCAAGGATGCAGATTAAACCTTTTCTTTTCTTTCTTCTCTGGCTGACTGGACTCTCTTTGTTTTCCTGCGCCAGTAACTTTACACTCATCTTAACTTGATTGCATCTGCAAAGACCCTACCCCCACCTGAGGTTCTCTCAGATTCTGGGGTGAGGACTTTGCTGTGTCTTTCTGGGGACACCAGACACCATCTTGTGCCAGGTCTGAAGTAGCCATCTGGTTTTCTTTTTTCGGAGGACAGCTGATCATCCAGAGCACTCTCCTACTTGTGTGTCTGACTGTGTGTGGGTTTCCAGGCTCTCTGTTCTGCCTGGTACCTCCCCACCCCGGGGCTTACTTACTATGCTTCCTGGTGGTGAGCTCTTAGTACAGTAAGTATCACTGGTTAGGAAGTCGAGTCTCTTTCTTGCTTCGACTGCTCTCTGTCCTGGTGATCCTCCTGCATGTTCTGGCCCTGGCCTGGCCCTAGAACACCCAGCAGTGTCCACTTGGAGGCTCTGAGCCTTGTGGTGTGCCCTATAAATGCCTGTCCAGACTCCAGAGCATCTCCTAGCACAGTCCTGGGATAAGAAGACAGGGCAGGATGCAGCAGGTGCTGAGGCCTGGAACATGGTGCCCAGGAGGAAGGAGTTGGGCTGTGAAACTGTTCCCAAAGGCCAGTGAACAGGGATGGAGCTGAAACAGCTGAGTCACTTTGCAGCAGAACCAGGGCCTGCCGTGGAAAGAAATGGCAAGATGGCCAAGTTAAGTCATCCAGTTAATTGTGGCCCTTAATTTATACTCTAGGAATTTGTTCAGCCCTAATCTCAGCGTTTCCAGGGAGGAAAGGCAGCTCCATGATCCTTGGTGGCTCCCAGGCCCAAGGGCTCTAATGTTAAACCATGGCAGAGAGGGTGAGGGAGGCTCACAACTGTGCTGCTGGCACCAGTGCACTGGCACCAGAGGTTAATTTCCTCCAACATGTCAACAGATTTTCCACAAGCTTTTCAGAAGTTTTGGCAAATACTTTGGGTTAAAATTTTTTTTTTTCATGTGCATTCTGTGGCATTTGTTTTAGTGGAGGAAAGACAGATTATAAAAATCTTTGCATTTATTTTAAATTGTTTAAATTCTTATACCAAGATTGCTTCTGAAACATTATCAAATTATGGGGTCATTTCTGCATTTTCACTTGAATCAGTTATCATAACTGAATCCCTCTAGAACACTGTGAGAAAACCTCAGGGACTGGTGAGAGAATTTCTAGCATTGCAGCCCCTTCCCCTCCCCCAGCTCCCCAGCTGGTGGTTTAAAGTATTGCCACAATGGAAATAAGTTTAATAATAGTTACTGCTTAGAGTAATAGTAACAGAATCTCAAGCATGTTGTGTTTATCTTAATGTTCTGATTTAGCATTTTTAAGGTCCTGTTTTGGCTGATGCACTGTTTTGGAAAGGGTATTCAACCATGCTGCCTGTCCCCACCACCTTGTGGCATGCTTGTCTGATCAGAAATAAGCCGTTAATCATGTTGAGCGTCCCTTGCATGTGTGGTTGAAGAGGGCCACATGCTAACCTGACAAGCTCAGGGGAGGCCTGCATGGCAGTCTTGCAGACTCAGAGACCTAAAACAACCACAAAGGATGGTCTGAAATGAAACTTTAACTAAAAGCAGTTATGGTGGGCAGTTACATCCTAGGCCAGTATCTTCACTGACAAGGTCAACCTTTACCTTAACTGAGCCTATCTGTCATTCTTTTTTTTTAAAAAATATATTTTATTGATTTTTTACAGAGAGGAAGGGAGCGGGATAGAGAGTTAGAACATCCATGAGAGAGAACATCGATCAGCTGCCTCCTGCACACTTCCTACTGGGGATGTGCCCGGAACCAAGGTACGTGCCCTTGACCAGAATCAAACCTGGGACCCTTGAGTCCGCAGGCTGACGCTCTATACACTGAGCCAAACCGGTTAGGGCCTATCTGTCTTTTTGCATCTATAATAACATACCTTTTGAAATGTCTAGGTAACTTGTAGCTTCCCTTTTTCTGGATCCCTAGGGGCACAACCTAATGTGCTGGGTGCCAGGACAGATACCACAAATACCTTCATTATCATATTAATTGTTCCTACACCCACCTAAGTATGTTTCTATCATTTTACTTTTTATCCAATCCCAGGGGTTTCCTTGCTTTGCTTTCTCCTGCCTCTCTAGTCTAGCACCAATGGATTTCATGTAACCCACATTATCTCAATTTGTTGAGGTTCGGCTTCCTGGCATATGTTGACAGTTTGGTTCAAATAAACTCACAAAAATTCTTTACAGGTTTCAATGTTGTTGCTTATTTATGTTAAGACATGCAATGAGTGTTTTCTCATGTGTATATTGGTAAACTTAATGGTGCCCACATTTCTCTAAGATTGTGAAATAGAATTTTTGGACTGGAACCCAGATTCTTTGTCCGCCGGAATCAGAGAATGAATCCACGAACAGAAAGTGGTATAGCAAAGGTGGAAATTTATTGAAGAATAAGTACAGACTTCCACATGGGGAGAGGGAAAGAGTCTCCCAGAATGGACTCTTACGTAGGGAGGGGGAAAGGTTCCCACAGAGTTCCTTTTCCTATGGCTTATAAAGGCTTGCAGATCCTGGTGCCTTGATATCCCCTCTGATTGGTCACTATCTCCTTAGACTCGTTGCTATAGTAACTCCTGGGCTCAAAGGACCATGTGAGGTTCGCCCCCCCTCCTTCCTTATTGTTTTTCTATTCCCTTTGGGCTTTCTCCTCTCCTTCTGGATGAAGGGCTTCCTTCTCTTTATTTTGTAAATAGAGACCTTTTGCTGTTCCCAGCTCCCTCATTCTATGGAAATGTACCTGTTGCAGCTTTTCAGCTTTTCTATTCTATGGAAATATACCTTCTGCTGCTCTGCAGCCCTGTGCTTCCTCCATGGTCCCCTTAATTTCCAAAATTTCCTAAATCTGTCCTATTTTACCCCCCAAATTCCTGTTTCAATTCTATATTTTCCTTCATTGTTTTTCTCTGATCATCAGGCTCCATAATTTTTATCAATTGATGTCAATGTTCCTGGATTCTAGGCTTCTGTTGTTACAGAAGACCAGAGAAAAACCAAGCAATGCCCAGAGAAATGGAGTTACACTGTTTATTATGCCGCGTGGGCTCAGAGAAAGATTTCAAATTTTGAGCAAAACCATGGAGGAAGCCCTCCCCTTTTATATCTTTCCAGGCCTTTGTCTCCCAAATAAGAGTTTTTCCAGTCCCCTTTGCAAGTTCTTAAAGACCCCCATGTGCTGGGGCCTTGAAACCACTACTAAAGGCCTGGTGTGGCACCAGCACTGATAACTCCTTCTGGGGATAGCTATGGACTCTCTAAAATGAGAGTAAACAGGTCTTGCAGGACCAGACAATTAAAGGAGAAGTGGCTAGACTATAGGCCAGTGATGGCGAACCTTTTGAGCTTGGCGTGTCAGCATTTTCAAAAACCCTAACTTAACTCTGGTGCCATGTCACATATAGAAATTTTTTGATATTTGCAACCATAGTAAAACAAAGACTTATATTTTTGGTATTTATTTTATATATTTAAATGCCATTTAACAAAGAAAAATCAACCAAAAAAATGAGTTCGCGTGTCACCTCTGACACGCGTGTCATAGGTTTGCCATCACTGCTATAGGCTAATAAGAATGTGCATTAGGTTAATGGCACAGATTCAGATTACTAGCCCCCCCAAAATGTCTCATTTTCCCCATCACTGTCAGTTGACTTCTGCCATGGAGTCCCTCTGAGGAATGGTTCATTTCATATTCTCATCTCCTTATCAATAGTCTTTATTTGATGATATGTCATCATGATGCCTCTTTCACTTTCAAAAAAATTCTTTATTTAAAAAGCATTACATATGTCCCCTTTTTACCCCCATAGACCCCTTCCATCCCTCCCCAGCCCCCCACCTCAGGCCTTCAGCACCCTATTGTCTGTGTCCATGGATTATGCATATATGCATACAAGGTCTTTGGTTGATTACCTCCCACCCACCCAACCTCCCCCAATTTTCCTCAGAGATTCTGCACTCCGTTCCATGCTTCCACATCTCTGGACCAATTCCATTCATCGGTTTATTTTGTTACTTAGATTCCACATATGAGTGCGATCATGTGATACTTGTCTTTCTCCGACTAACTTATTTTTCTTAGCATAATACTTTCCAGGTCCATGCTGTCTCAAAGAGTAAGAGATCCTTCTTTCTTTACTGCTGCATAGTATTCCATGGTATAAATGCACCACAACTTTTTATCCACTCATCTACTGGTGGGCACTGAGCTGTTGCCACATCTTAGCTATTGTAAATTGTGCTGCTATGAACATAGGGATGTATACATTCCTTCTGATGGGTGTTTTGGGTTTCTTAGGCTATATTGCTAGAAGTGGGATCATTGGTTCAAATGGCAGTTACATATTTAACTTTTTGAGGAAACTCCTTACTGTTTTTCATAATGGTTGCACCAGTCTGCATTCCCACCAGCAGTGCACTAGGGTTCCCTTTTCCCCACATCCTTGCCAGCACTTGTCATCTGTTGATTTGTTGATGGTAGCCATTCTGACAGGTGTGAGGTGATACCTCCTTGTTGTTTTAATTTGCATCTCTCTGATGATCAGTGACTTTGAGCATTTTTTCATATATCTCTTGACCAACTGTATGTCCTCTTTGGAGAAGTGTCTATTTATGTCTTTTGCCCATTTTTTAATTGGATTGTTTGTATTCCTTTTGCTAAGTTGTATGAGTTCCTTATATATTTTGAATAGTAACCCCTTATCAGATGTATCATTGCCAAATATATTCTCCCCCTTTCATTTTGTTGATGCAGAAGCTTTTTATTTTGATGTAGTCCCATTTGTTTATTTTCTCCTTAGTTTACTTTGCCCTAGGAGATGTACCTATAAACATATTGCTATGAGAGATGTCTGAGATTTTGCTACCTATGGTTTCTTCTAGGATTTTTATGGTTTCATGACTTATATTTAAGTCTCTTGTCTATTTTGAGTTTATTCTGGTGTATGCTGTAAGTTGGGGGGCTAGTTTTATTTTTTGCATGTATCTGTCCAATTCTCCCAACACCATTTATTGAAGACACTGTCTAGACTCCATTGTATGCTTTGCCTCCTTTGTCAAATATTAATTGAGCATAATGGCTTGGGTCGATTTCTGGGGTCTCTGTTCTGTTTTATTGATCTATATGCCTGTTCTTGTGCTTGTACCAGGCTGTTTTGATTACAGTGGCTTAGTAATATAATTTGAAATCTAGTATTGTGATTCCTCCAATTTTGTTTTTCTTTCTCAAGATTGCTGCAGTGATTCGGGGTCTTTTCTGATTTCATATGCACTTTTGGAGTATTTGTTCTATTTTGTGAAATATAGCATTGGTATTTTAATAGGGATTGCATTGGATCTGTAGATTGCCTTAGGTAGTATGGACATTTTAATGATGTTGATTCTACCAATCCATGAATACGGTATATTCTTCCACTTTTTTATATCTTCTTCTATTTCTTTTTCCAATGTCCTGTAGATTTCCTTGATTAAGTTTATTCCTAAGTATCTTAATTTTATTGTTGCAATCGTAAATGGGATTGTTTGTTTAGTATCTCATTCTGAGAATGCATTCATTATTGGTGTATAAAAAAGCCATTAATTTTTGCGTGATGATTTTGTATCCTGCTACATTGCCAAAATCATTTATTAAATCTAGTAGTTTTTTGGTGGAGTCTTTAGGGTTTTCTATGTACAGTATCATGTCATCTGTGAATAATGAGAGTTTTACTTTCTTCTTTCCAATTTGGATGCCTTTTATTTCTTCTTTTTGTCTGATCACTGTGTCTAGGACTTTCATGGCTATGTTGAATAAGAGTGGTGAAAGCGAACATCTCAGTCTTGTTCCTGTTCTTAGGGAAACACTTTTAGTTTTTGCCCATTGAGTCTGATGTTGGCTGTAGGTTCATCATATATGGCCTTTATCATGTTGAGATATGCTCCCTTTATTTACACTTTGCTGAGAATTTTTATAAAAAACGTGTGTTGTAGTTTGTTGACTGCTTTTTCTGCATCTATTGATATGATCATGTGTTTTTTGTCTTTCAATTTGTTTACATGATGTGTCACATATATTGATTTGCAAATATTGTACCCGCCTTGGATCCTTGGAATAAATCTCAGGTGGTCATGGTGTATGACCTTTTAAATATATTACTGGATCTGATTTGCTAATATTTTGTTGAGGATTTTACCATTAATGTTCATCAGGGATATTGCCTAAAATTCTCTTTCTTTGTAGTGCCTTTATCTGGTTTTGAAATTAGGATAATGCATACTTCATAAAAAGAGATTAGACAAGCCGAAACCAGTTTGGCTCAGTGGATAGAGCATTGGCCTGCGGACTGAAGGGTCCCAGGTTCGATTCTGGTCAGGGGCATGTGCCTTGGTTGCAGGCACATCCCCAGTGGGAGATGTGCAGGAGGCAGCTGATCGATGTTTCTAACTCTCTATCTCTCTCTCCCTTCCTCCCTATAAAAAATCAGTGAAATATATTAAAAAAAAGAGAGAGAGATTAGAGGTCCCTGGCGCTGCCTCCTCAGGGCTGCGCATGTGGCCCGGGTCCGTGGGGCCGACAGGGGCGGGGGGTGGGGGGGCAGGGGGGTAGGGTGGGGGTGTGTGTGAGGGGGGGAGGGGAGGGAGTCTCGAGGATGGAGCCGGTCCCCCCCTCCTTTCCCTCTGGGAGGAGCAGCCAACAGCTCCACTCATCGTGGCCGTATTGGAGGCAACCGCTGTCTTCGTCTGGGGAGCCAGGGGTCCCGGCTGCACCCCCAACACTCAGTCGCGATGCCCCCCCATGCCCCTTGACCTCTCGTCATTTAGTAACAGTTTTTTTCTTAGGTTGCTTTCTTCTTTTTTATTTACTTACTTTTTTATGGTCTGAAGTTTTACATGTATCCTCCCCCACTTGACCCCCAGCGCTCCCACCCGCGAGCCCTACCCGGGTCCGCGTCCCCTCCCCGCCCTCCCCGCCAAGGCTGGCGCTGTCCCTGCATCCTGGTGCATGACGCTGAGCCCCGCACCAGAGACCACGGGCTTTCCCACGGGCTCTCCCATGTGCTTAGGGCTCAGGCCACTCCAAAAAGAAAAAAAAGAGATTGGAAGTGTTCCTTCCTCTTGAATTTTTTTTTCAATAGTTTGAGGAGTATAGGTGGTAGTTCTTCTTTGAATGTTTGTTAAAACTCCCCTGTGAAGCCATCCAAACCTGGGCTTTTGTTTGCTGGGAGTATTTTGATGACTGCTTCTATTTTTATCAGTTGCTATTGCCTAATCAGGTTTTCTGATTCTTCCTGGTTCAGTTTTTGGAGATTGTATTTTTCTAGGAATTTTTCCATGTCATCTACATTGTTCAGCTTATTGGCCTATAGTTGTTCATAGTATTTTCTTACAATCATTTGTATTTCTGTGGTGTCAGTGGTTACTTGTCCACTTTCGTTTCTGATTTTATTTATTTGGATCCTCTCTCTTTGTTTCTTATTGAGTCTGGCTAACAGTTCATTAATCTTTGCATCCTTTCAAAGAACAAGCTCTTGGTTTCTTTGATTTTTTTGTATTTTTTTTTTAGTCTCTACATCATTTATTTCTGCTCTAACTTTATTATTTCCTTCCTCCTACTTACTCTGGGCTTTTCTTATTGTTCTCTTTTTAGTTCTTTAAGTAGTACGGTTAAGTAGTTTATTGCTGATTTTTTGAGGTAGGCCTGAAGTGCTATGAACTTCCCTCTCAGGACTGCTTTTGCTGTGTCCCAGAGATTTGGGGTTGTTGTGTGTTCATTTTCATTTATTTCCAGGAAGTTTTTGATTTCTTTCTTGATCTCATTGGTAACCCATTCATTGTTTAATAACATGCTCTTTAGCCTCCATGTGTTTGAACATTTTGGGGTGTTTTTACTGTAGTTGATTTCTAATTTCATTCCACTGTGATCTGAGAATGATTGATATGATTTCAATCTTCTTGAACTTGTAGAGATTTGTTTTTTGTTTCAACATGTGTTCTATCTTTGTGAATGATCCATGTGCACTTGAGAAGAATGTATATGCTGCAGCTTTGGGGTGAAATGTTCTATAAATGTCAATTAAACCATCTGATACAGTGTGTGTTTTAGAGTCAATGTTTTCCTGTTAAGTTTTTGATTGGAAGATCTATTCAGTGAAGCCAGCGGGGTGTTAAAGTCCCCTGCTATGACTGCATTGTTGTCTATCTTTCCCTTAAAGTCCTTAAGAAGTTTTTAAAAAAAATATATTTTGGTGCTCCTATATTGGGTGCATATATGTTTATGAGAGTTATATCCTCTTGTTGGATTGGTCCCTTTAGTATTATGTAGTGACCTTTGTTGTCTTTTGTGATGGCCTTCATTTTGAAGTTTATTTTGTTGGATATGAGTATTGCTACTCCAGCTTTTTTTTAATTTTCCACTTGTATGGAAAAATTTTTTCCAACTCTTTACTCTCATCCTGTGTGTGTCTTTTGTTCTGATGTGAGTCTTTTGTAGACAGCATATAGTTGGGTAGTGTTTTTATATCCATTCAGCTACCCTGTCTTTTGATGGGAGCATTTAATCCATTTACATTTAGCGTTATTATTGGTAGGTACTTATTTATTTCCATTTTAATTCTGTATGCCTTGGTTTCTTTCTCTTTTCTTCTTTTCATTATAGCAATCCCTTTAGCTTTTGTTGTAATGCTGACTTGGTGGTGATGTACTCCTTTAGCATTTTTCAGTGTAGGAAGCTCTTTATTTGATTGCCTATTTTGAATGATAGCCTTGTTAGATATATTAATCTTGGTCTCAGATGCTTGCTTTCCATTACCTTGAGTACTTCATGCCATTCCATTCTGGCCTGTAAAGTTTCTGATGAGAAATCAGGTGTCAGCTTTATGGGAGCTCCTTTGTAAGTAACAGTTTGCTTTTCTCTTGCTGCCTTTAAGATTCTCTCTTTGTCTTTAATTTTTGGCATTTTTATTATGATGTGTCTGGACGTGAGCCTGTTTGGGTTCTTCTTGCTTGGGGTTCCCTGTGCCTCTTGAACTTGTGTTAGCTTTTCCTTCACCAGGTTAGGAAAGTTTTCTGCCATTATTTCCTCAAACACATTCTCTATCCCTTTCTTCCTTTCTGCCTCTTCTGGAATACCTACTATTTGAATATTGTTATGTTTCACATTGTCCCACAGCTCTCTTAAGCTGTCCTCTTGTTTTTTTTCTTTGAGTGATTGAGTGATTTTTTCAAACCTGTCTTCTAATTCACTAATTCTATTCTCAGCTTCCTCTAATCTGCTGTGTATTCCTTCCAATGTGCTCTTTATTGTTGTGTAAGGCCGCTGAAACCTCCCTTTTCCCTTAACCAACTTTTCCAGTAAGCTCTGGTTAATGTAAGATTAAAGAGAAGACCTCCCCCCTCCTGTGTCTCAACTGACCCTTCCTGTAAAGCTCTGGTGCCCTGGTTTGGTCATAGCATAGCTATCTTATCGCTCCCTGGGATCGGTCTGCGCATACCAGACCACCCTGACCCCCTAGGAAATGAGTCAACTAATAACAAAGGCCTGTCCCTGTAAGAGATGAGTTATGAGTTAACTGTTAACCCCATTCCCTGTTTCCCTGGCCACCTGCGTGTGGTTTTTGCCTTTATAAACTCCTGCTCTGCAATTGCTCAGGGCTCCAGTCAGCCAGCACTTCCCTTGTGTTGTTGTCTGCCTGCCTGAGAGCCCCTGCGCTGCGCTTGTAATAAAGAACCTCTTGCTTTTGCATCAAGTTTCGGTCTCTGCGTTTGACTTGGGGTCGTCGCCTCCTCCGCCGGACTCTCCGGGGGTCTTAGGGCCTTACAGTTGCAATGTCATTCTTTATTTCTGTTGTCATAGTTACTATATCATTTCTCATGCTTTACCATTATTCTGAAGTCTATATCAGATAAATATCTTATCTCCATTTCATTGATCTCTTCTGGAGAATTCTCTTGTTCTTTCATTTGGGGGTTGTTTCTTTGTCTCCTCATTTTGGCTGCATACTTGGGTTTGTGACTATGTATTAGGTAGATCTGCTACGCCTCTCATCTCTAATGCAGGACAGTATCAAATGCTGTTTCTGTTTAATTAGATCAGGCAAAGACTGCCTCTGTCTACAGACTGATAGGATTTTGTCTTGAATTGCCTTCAGGCAATCGTCCACAGTTGTGGGATGAGTTTTTTCAACAAGGTGGGGTAATTGCTTCTGCCTGGAGGCTAATTGTTGTTCTCAGTCTCTTATTGGGCCTCATAAACTCCATACTATGGGGCAAGGTGTTTTCCAATAGGGTGGATCTGCTGAGGTCTTTCTGCAGCTACTAGGGTTCAGGAATCTGGAGAAGGGCTGTGCATAAATGAATGAAGAGACTAGAGAAGAAATACAAATTTGGAAGGCATTTTGGGGGGCCAGTTGGATACTTCGTTCTAGTGACTAAGCTCCCCAAATCTCCAGACCCCTGGCTTTTTATTCCCACATTTTGCTCTATAGCAAAGCAGATATACATATCAAAGGTAAGGCTTGGTAAACAATGAAGGATTATCAGGTTAGGGGAACTGCCCTCAGCTGTCTGGCAGCAGGCAATAAAATGCAGATCTTCAGCCCTGCTGAAAATTCCCATCAGCCTTCTGATGAACTTCTCAAATTTATTATGCCCTGCTGGACTTAGCCTCCAGCATGGATCAACTGTCTTCCCCCCAGGCAAACAGCCTGTTTAGCAAATATCTGTGTGAAAACGATGGCCTCCACAGCATGAGGGAATGACTCAGCACTGGAAATTGGGAGTCTGCCTTCTGAGCTCTAACCCCAGAGCCCCCAATCCTGGCTTCTGCTCACACATCTCCAGTCCACTCTGCCCTCCCTCTGCCGGAGCCCATGGTGAGTGGCTCCACAGGGAATTTTGTGTGTCGGGCCTTTAAGAGTGTGCTTGAATTTTCCAGCTGTCTCTCCCTGACAGACAGCAACCCTGCTGCTTTTCACCCAGATGTTATGTGGGTACCCTTCGCAGTTCTGGTGCTCTCTGCTGGGGTAGGGGAGTAGCACAATCCCTCTGCAAATTTCACTTTAAAAAGTAGCATTTCCTTTCAATTCCTCATTTCTGGCAATTATTAGCCTAAATTTGTAATTAATGATTTATTTTTAAAGAGGCACAAAAAGATGATAATGAAGGGCCTTCGGTTTTGAAATGGAAATGCAGAAGGATAGTAAGAAGCTAGGAAAATTCCTTGACTACTGGAATAAGGAAACTGAGGTAACATAACTAAACAAGGCCAAGCAATTTGAGCAATTTACAGCCAGGTGGGTCCCCACATGGTGGAAGGTGTTACCTTCCCTAATCAAGGACACTTAGGGCAAATGGTTTACACATTCCAGACTGTGCCAAGGCAGACTGGCCTTAGTCCCAGTTCCTCTTCAATGACATTTTTTTAAAAAATGAAACTAACCAAAAAACTCCTGACCCCTTTATTTTTTGTTAATCCTCACTAGAGGATTTTTTTTTCTATTGATTTTTAGAAAGAGTGGAAGGGAGAAGGGCAGGGGAGAGAGAGGGAGGGGCGGGGGGTGGGGGAGAGAGAGAGAGAAAGAAACATGGATGTATGAGAGACACATTGATTGGTTGCCTCCTGCATGCACCCTGACCAGGGCCAGGGATTGAACCTGCAACCCAGGTATGTGCCTTTGACCAGGAATTGAACTCTTTTTTTTTAAAAAAAATATATTTTATTGATTTTTTTACAGAGAGGGAGGGAAAGAGATAGAGAGTTAGAAACATCGATGAGAGAGAAACATCGATCAGCTGCCTCCTGCACATCTTCTACTGGGGATGTGCCCACAACCCAGGTACATGCCCTTGACCGGAATCGAACCTGGGACCTTTCAGTCCACAAGCCGACGCTCTATCCACTGAGCCAAACCGGTTTCGGCTGGAATTGAACTCTTGACCCTTGGGTGCTCGAGCCAATCCTCTAACCACTGAGAAACACTGACCAGGGCATTCTGGACCCCTTCATACACACATTTTGATGAATCAACACAATGAAGGACTCACCTGGAAAGGCTAAAAATATTCTGTTAAGACCCTCCCCTGAGACCTCCCTTAAGATTCTGTGGGGCCCTGTTTAAGAATACACCGGATGTTCAAGGCTTCTCTAAGCATGAGCCTAATTGGGGTGCTCAAGGCCAAGATACTTTTAAGCAGGTGCAAGGCCACAGCGATCTCACAGTGCACTGTGCCCTTCTGTAGCCAAATAATTGATGTCACTGTTGACAGCTAGCCTTCTTTGTCTAAGTGGTAATATATGTTACTGACCAGCTAGTCTGCTAGAGTATGAAGAAGACGAAGCTGGAGAGATGGAGCTGAGAGCTAGTACTGCTACGATGTAAGGTTAAGAGCTCATAGAGAGCTCAGGTATAGCTGCCATGTTAACCAGACAGTGTGCTGGGCAGGGGAGACAGGAGAAGCTGCTGAGCCAGAGAGGCTATAGCTCTAAGGGAGAGCTCAGGTACTATTTCTATGTAAAGCTATAGGTTTAGAGGCAGCATGCGGCTGCTCAGATAATAGCTGTGGGTATAGAGATTAATGCTGCCTTATGGGCAAGATATGTATTTACCAACCAGTGTCTGGCTGCCTGCCTATATGGAATTGCTGTGAAAGACTATATTGTCTGATGGCTATATGGCCACTGGGCAGTGGCAGTTTGTCCTAGGCTGACCCCCGAACCTGCCTCCAAGGACCCCTTTTTCTCTCTCCTGTTGCTTCTTCTACGATAAGTTCTTCCTTTGTTTCACTGTCTCCAGTTTTAATAAACGTATTCTCAAAATCACTGGATTCGTATTGTGAAATCTTTCCTGCATGAAGTGAAAAACCCCCATACTCTCGGTGGGCCCAGTCCTGTCAGCTTTGAACTATCTTTAGGAGAATGAGAGGATTAGGAGCAGAGACCATTTTCTCCATAATTTGATTTATTCTTTTTTTTAAAATTAAATCTTTATTGTTCAGATTATTACAGTTGTTCCACCCCCCCCCCCCCCATAGCTCCCCTCCACCCGGTTCCCATCCCACCTTCTGCCCTTACCTTCCCTACCCCTGTCCTCATCCATAGGTGTACGATTTTGGTCCCGTCTCTTCCCGCACCCCTCACACCCCTTCCCCCCCCTCCCCTGAGAATAGTCAGTCCACTCCCTTTCTATGCCCCTGATTCTATTATAATCACCAGTTTATGCTGTTCATCAGATTATTTATTCACTTGAGTTTTAGATTCACTTGTTGATAGATGCGTATTTGTTGTTCATAATTTGTATCTTTACCTTTTTCTTCTTCCTCTTCTTAAAGGATACCTTCCAGCATTTCACATAATACTGGTTTGGTGGTGATGAACTCCTTTAGCTTTTTCTTATCTGTGAAGCTCTTTATCTGACCTTCAATTCTGAATGATAGCTTTGCTGGGTAAAGTAATCTTGGTTGTAGGTTCTTGCTCTTCATCACTTTGAATATTTCTTGCCACTCCCTTCTGGCCTGTATAGTTTCTGTTGAGAAATCAGTTGACAGTCGTGTGGATACTCCCTTGTAGGTAACTGACTTTTTTCCTCTTGCTGCTTTTAAGATTCTCTCTTTGTTTTTTGCTCTTGGCATTTTAAAAAATATATATATTTTATTGATTTTTTACAGAGAGGAAGGGAGAGGGATAGAGAGTTAGAAACATCGATGAGAGAGAAACTTCGATCAGCTGCCTCCTGCACACTCTTTACTGGGGATATGCCCACAACCAAGGTACATGCCTTTGACCGGAATCAAACCTGGGACCCTTGAGTCCGCAGGCTGACGCTCTATCCACTGAGCCAAACTGGTTAAGGCTGCTCTTGGCATTTTAATTATGATGTGTCTTGGTGTGGTCCTCTTTGGATTCTTTTTGTTTGGGGTTCTCTGTGCTTCCTGGACTTGTAAGTCAATTTCTTTCAGCAGGTAGGGGAAGTTTTCTGTCATTATTTCTTCAAATAGGTTTTCAATATCTTGCTCTCTCTCTTCTTCTGGCACCCCTATAATTCGGATGTTGGTACACTTGAAGTTGTCCCAGAGGCTCCTTACACTATCTTCGTATTCTTGGATTCTTTTTTTCTTTTTGTTTTTCCAGTTTTTTGCTTCTTCATATTTCAAATCTTTGACTTGATTCTTGCGACCCTCTAGTCTGTGGTTGGAACTCTGTATAATATTCTTTATTTCAGTCAGTGTATGCTTAATTTCTAGTTGGTCCTATTTCATATCCTCAAGGATCTCACTAGATTTCTTGAGAGTCTCACTAAATTTATCAGCGGTTTCTAGAAAATTCTTGAAAAACCTTATAAGTGTGGTTTTGAACTCTATATCCAGTAGTTTGCTTTCCTCCATTTCTGTCATTTGTGACCTGTTTCTATATCTCCGCATTTTTAATGCTTCCCTGTGTTGATAGAGTGGCTTTCTGTTCTAGGTGTCCTATAGGGCCCAGTGGCTCAGCCTCCCCAATTACCTGAGGTGAACACTCTTGGTGCACCCCTTTGTTGGCTTTGTGCACAGTCTTGTTGTAGTTAAGCCTTGATTGTTGTAGGTATCACTGGGAGGAATTGACCTCCAGGCCAATTGGCTGTGAGAATCAGCTGTGTCTACAGTGGGAGAACTTCTGTGCTGGAGACACCCTTCTGGGGCAAGACTTGCTTCAGTGGGGCTTTGGTGCTCACTGAGTCTGCCCCCTGAGTGTGTCCCTTATGGATCTAAGGAGTTGTAATCTGGATGGTCACACTCTGACCACTGGGTACACTGGCTCTTGGATCTCTAAGAGCTGCTAATTTAGCCTCTGCCAGAGGCTACCCAGCAGGAGCTAGGGAGAGATCTGCAGATTCCTCTTCTTTGTTTGGGGTTTGGAGGTGCCCAGATGAGGCCCAGCTGTGAAACAGTGCAAGCTGCTGTGGGGCCTTGGGCCTTCTTTTAGAAGTCCTGGGTCTCTCTGACCCAGCTGCAGTTTGTTAGGTAATTTTCAGATTGCAAAGGGCCAGGCCTTTCATATGCAAAAACCTCTGTGCACAGCTTGGGTGGGGTGGGGTCTCAGGGAATCAACAGGGAGGAGAAAACAGCTATGGCTGATCCTCAGTCCTGCCCTAAGAGGTCCCGGGTCTCAGTGTGCTGGTAATCACTGCAAGCACCTCTGAGAGAAACCCGCCCTCGAGTTCTGACTGATGCCAGACAATCCAGTTTCTCCCCGTATGAGTCTGGGTCCCCAGAGACTCGCCCAGAACTGGAGTTCAGAGCAGTCGGGAGCTTGAGACTCCCTCCTGATTGAAAAAGAAAACCGAGTCCTCAGTTGCCAGCCCTTTCCACGTGTGCCTCCGTACTCTTCACTTTACTTCCACACGTCCTCTGAGTCTCAGTGTGCTTTTCTCTTTCCTTCTAGTTGTAGAATTTCCGCTCAGCCAGCCTTCCTGTGGTTCTGGATGATGTCCATTTTGTCTTTTAGTTGTATTTTTGAAGTGGTTGTGAGAGGCAGCAATTTCCGGTGTTTACCTATGCCGCCATCTTGGTTTCTCCAATTTGATTTATTCTTGAACAAACTTTGGAGGCAGTGTGATGTGCATAACCTAAAGAGAGGATCAAACTAGATGGGAGAAAGGAGACAGAAATCTCAGCTTTATGGTGCAACTTAACACGTGTTAATAACTGTGAATATGGCTCTATTTTTAAAAGCTCAATTAGCTTGTTTCCAATACGTACGGGCAACAATTTCCTTTAGTTTCTGTGGTATCCATGTGTATGGTATCTGTTGTCAATCCTTATTATAGGAGTCAACATCATTTACTCCAAGTAGATTTTATTTTGCTTCTGAAATATTACTGGAAAAGGGTTCCTTTGAAGGGCGATATTTGTGTGAAACCTTGCTTTGCACTGGGACACAGAAGCCTTTCTCTAGATTTTCAGTGTCCCACCCCCCAGGATGGGTGGCCTCTGGCTCTCAGGTGGACTGTCCACTCTGCTCCACCCTGAGGTCACTGTTGGGGGGACGTCAGTCAGGGGCAGATGGGAGACCTGCACCCCTTGTAGCTCCCTCAGCCACTTGATTCTCTTGGAACTCATTTTTGTCTTACACTTCTTCTTGCAAAGAAATATGTGCTTGGTATTCAAAATTCAAATAATATACAAGTATGTCAAGGTAAAACACCCCCCACTTCTAATGATAACTATAATTAGCAGTTCACCCGGAGTTTTCTGGATGTTTCTCTCAGTCCTCTGTGGCTCTGGCCTTGGCACGTGGGCTGGGGTGGGCTGTAGGCTGCCCCCGCCTAGGCAGTGTCTACTCCCTGATGACCTGAGGGCTCTCCACCAGGGCTCTGAGCAGTGCACAGGAAATGACATCACAGCATGGCTCTATTTCATTTTTTCTCTGCTGTTCTTTTTCCTAACATCTTGGGAGGACAGCCATCACCAAGACAGCCTTTTGTGGCTGTTGGGAAGAAATCAGTGCTTTGTAATCCAGTAACTGCAGTCTCTTGTGTGGCATTGTCTTGAACCAAGTTTGGGCCTTACCATTTCTGGCATGTGGTGCAATTTTGCAACAACCTCCTTCAGTAGCACTTATCAGTTCTACCTGGGCTTTCCAGCCACCCTTCAGTGAGATCAGGGTAAGACCCACTTGGGGAGTTGGGGTCCATGGACTGGAGAAGGCAGCCTCTTGTCTTGCGGCTTCTGCAGTCCTGGCGGGGACCCAGGACTCAGCCTGGAGATGCACGTCTCTTATCCAGGAATAATGTCCCCAGGTCCATGCTGTGGGGAGCAAGGTGGGCCAGGACTATGCCCGCCCCAGCATGGGCACACACTGAGACCCAAAAGCAGATGGCCCATCATGCAGACAGAGAGACAAGTGCAGTGCTAGTAACCCCCTCTTATGTCCCCTCCTCTGGATGTGTGTGCCCTGGGCCCTGGCCTTGTCTGTCCAGCCGCCAGGACCCAGGAGGGGCCCACGAATCCTTCTCCCAGAAGCCTGTACAGCCTAGCATGCCCAGAGCCAGCTCCCCTTCCCAGTGCCCCCACTGAGCCTGGTTGGTGAGGCCAGGCCAGGCTGGCAGCCTCTCCTGCCTGAGTAGCTGGCAGCCAGCAATCAGCCCAGGGCATCCCTTGGTCCTTCCCTTCCTCCTGGGTCTTCACCACCTGGCTAAGGGCCCCTTCCAGTCCTGCTATGCTGGGTATGTTCTGGAGCTGCTTCTGTGGCCTTCACTACTGAGCAGGGGGCCCTGAAGGCTACACCAGGCCTTCTGCAGCCCCGCCTCCTCACCCAGGCTGTCATGCAGGCCACACCTCCTTCCTGGTCTTTCTGGCACATTCTTCTTCTCTCCAAGCCCTCCCTCCCACCGCCTCTCCTCCCCTCACCCTAGCTTCTGGCTGTGGGTTTAGCAGAGGGAAGGGGGCAGGGGCACAGAGTGTGGGAGAGCTGGACACCATTTGGGTTCTTTCATTTTCATTTGATCACTTTATTTACTGAGATGGTTTTTAGAGTTAACTTTGTGGATACAATTCAGTTCATTTTAAATGGTGTGTAGCACTCATTGCCCAGTGATGCTGTTATTTGTTCACTTTAATATTGATGGGCATTTAGGTTCTTTCCAAAGTTTCTCCATCAAAAGCAGTAGTGTGATTAAAAACCCTCTGTCCACCTATGAGCTGGGTGCTCATCTGGTTGCTGTCTTCAAACTATTTGCTTTTGCGCCTTCCCAGAATTCTAACCCTTACATTTTGTCAAAACTAAGCTCCAGACTTTATGTAGATTTCACTTGTTTAGCCACCGATGTGCCCTTGTCATGCAGGCTGTGATAACGCCGGGTTGCTCCATCGCCCTGGCCGCCGTCTGTTTGCCACCTACATTCAGGAGGAACCCGGTGGAGCCCTGTCGATGTGTAAACTTGAGCAAATCATTGCAGCCACTCTGCACCTCGGGTCACGCTGCTGTGAAAGGAGAAACCCTGGGTTGGGGGACCTAGTGAGACCCTGACCTGAAGCCCTAACGTGTTTGTTTTCCAAGCGGGACATGCACTGGCTTCACCAGTCACACACCATAAACATCCTCCTTTCAAAACATTACAAGGGAATTAAATGCTCTTTTCCCAGAATATGCAACAGTATCTTTATGAGGACTGTGGATGGTGACAAGAGGGACACTCTGCCACCCACTTGTTTTTTCATCCCTGATGATGGGAGTGTTGGTCCAAGGGCCAGGGTGGGTAGGGAAGGTAGTCACGGACCGGGGACCCTCAAAGCTGGAGTCTCCCCAGACAGACACACCATTTAAAGCCTCAGGGACCTGGTGGGTGATGGGAATCTACTCTTACTGCCAAGACCCGTGAGGTGAACGTCACAGTTTCCATGCCTGCAGCTGGTACATGGAACATTGATGACACCATGTTGGCCAGGTGCGCAGGGTCTGCTGCAGGAATGGAACAAGGAGAGTGGACCTTCTGTGACCGCCAGAGATGTGCAGGGCCATGGGTTGCAGCTGGTGACCTGGGATCTGTCCCAAGTAAGAGCTGGGCAGAGCTTAAGGGCATAGTGGTCCAGGGATGCTGAGCCTCCCATCCTGGGACTGAAGACACAGCCTGTCCTGAGACAAGTAACCCAGAGAAAGAAGAGAAAAAGAGGGTGAACTATAGAGGACACAGGACAGGGGAGGACAGAGGAGAAGGGTGTGGGCAGGGCCTCTTGGGACAGTGATATCTGAAGTGATGATTCCCTGAGTTTTCCCAAGGCCCCTGGCCCCCGGGGCGGGCCGACAGGTGGTAGGTGACATCTCTTTGTAGAGGATCCAGGGAAGGGTCGGGAGGATGAAGGATTGTGCCCTGAATCGGATCCCTGTAGCCTCCCCAGCAGGAGGATGCCATGGGCGTGGTGGCAAAGCAGCCTGTGGAGACTGTAGGACTCACCTCCTGGTCTCTTCGACAGACGTGCTATGAGGATACACACAGAAGGAGAATCATAGGCAGCAGGTGGGGCGGGGGCGCATTCAGAACACAGCAGGGGCCGGCCTCCTGAAACCTCTTTGGGTTTCACACCACTGCACTCAGCTTTTTCTTTTTTTAAATCCTCACCGGAGGAGTGAGGGTATTTTTTCCATTGATTTTTAGAGAGTGGGAGGGAGGGAGGTTAGGGAGAGAGAGAGAGAGAAACATCAATTGATTGCTGCCCATATGCACCCTGGGTTGAACCTATAACCTGGGTAGGTGCCCTGACCGGGAATGAATCAGCGACTTTTGTTGCATGGGACAGCGCTCCACCAACTGAGCACACCTCACTGCACTGGGCTTGTAGTTCTCTGAAAAGAGGGTAAAGAGCAGGTATGTGCACCTCCTCTGAGCCCCACTGCTTCCATGGTCATGTCCCAGGAGGTATGCAGCGTGAGCGTGCACGCATGTGCACCCGCTGTGGGTCCCTAGGGCCATGTTGTGGGGCTGAGCCCTCCTCGGGTTTTCCTTTCTCCTGGGGTGCTGTGGACCGAATGTGTCCCCTCAGGTTTCCGTGGTGAGAGCTCTGCTCCACAATGTAATGTGGAAGGAGGTGAGGAGGTCAGATGAGGTCCTGAGGGTGGGCTCCCAGGATGGGATTAGTGTCCTTCTAAGAAGAGGAAGAGCCAGAGCTCTCTCTCCACCACGTGAGGACACAGTGAGAAGGCATAGTTGTGTCCCAGGAAGGGGCCCTCAGCAGAACTGATCTGCCAGGGCCTTCATTTCGGACTTGCAGCCTCAGGAACTGTGAGCAATAAATGGTGTTTAAGCCCTCAGTCTGTGGGGTTTGTTATGGTGACTTGAGATGACCGAGCCCTTGGAGCCATTTCCCAGGGGACCAAGGAGAGGCCTTGGGTCAGGTGGAGTGCAGGGGGCCTGCCCTGGGGCTGGGCAGGCGGGGTGGGGGCAGGGGCAGTTGGTGTGGGTGGCCTTAGGAGGGCTCCCCCGTCCCTGTCTCTGTCGCCCCAGCCCAGGGACAAATGTGGTCAGGGTGCCCGGTTGCCCTGGATTCAGAGGGGGGCACCTGGTGGGAGTCCTGGGGCCTCTCCTGGGAAGGGGCCAGCCCCTGCCCCCAGGGGCCCAGGTGAGAGACTCATCTGTGGGCAGAACCAGGGCAGCACACTCAGACAGCCACTGCACTCCGCCTGACCCAGGGCCCTTTCTGCAGGGGTGTCCATGGGTTGACCCCCACCATGGGTGGTACTGATCTGCACCCCCACCTCACCCCTGCCCCAGATCCAGCACTAGGGTGTGTGTCCTAGCTCAGCACCCAGCCCAGGTCCTGCCATCCTCGCACTCCCTCTGTGCCCTCTGCACTGGTGTGGAAACCACAGTTCTGAGCACAGACCAGTCACCCAATGTGGCCAGTGTCAGCTCAGCCATTCTTCCCCCTGGATGGTCCCAGGTCCCCTGGGCATGATCCTGGGTCCCCTTGGAGGTGGTCCCTGCGCTCCTGGGCTTCTTCCCAGCCTGCTCTCCAGGATGCTGGTCTGAGGAGGGGTCCCAACCAGCTGGGGCCCTGCCCCACCCGCATCATCATCATCGCTGAAAGACAGGGTCTCCTCCTTCCGCCAGCTACCCCGAGCCTCTGCGCTTTGCCTATCTAGGGCCTGGGGTGAAACTCAATAGGGGCAGTGACAGCCAGGCTATTTTGAAGCTGGGCTGGGCTGCCTGGCCAGTGGTGGGGGCAGGGTGGGGGCGGGCTCAGTCTTCTCCAGCTGACAGCGTCTGCCTGTCCTCTGTCCCTGTCCAGTCTGAGGACCGGCCAGAGTGCAGGCTGCGGGCAGGAGTCCTGCCGGTCCTGGGCCCTTAGAGGAAGGTGAGACCTGGTGGCTCTTGCTCTACCATCTGAGCCCCTGGCCTGGGCGCTGCCCTGAATTCCCCTGTTGAGACAGGTGAGAAGGCAGAGTGGGCAGGGGTAGGGGCCATCCCATGGCCCCCTATACCCCCCGCCCCCCTGCTCCCTCCCCCGCAGGGTGGTTTGGCTGAAGGTCATGGTTCTGGGAGACTGTGGGGCCTGGGTAGGGTTCTGCTGGGCTGTGCTGCTCCCTGGCTGGGGGCCTGGATTCCAGCCCCTGCCCCTCAGCGACCTGAGCTGGGCTCTCATGCAGGGAGGGAGCAGCCAAGCTGCGAGCCTGGGGCCTTGTGGCCCATTCTGATCCACGGGCCTGGGGTCTGGCTAGCCCTGCCCCCAGCTTGGCTGAGATGGATGCCCGCTGACAGCTGGGGCTATTTTGGGCCTGTTGGCTCAGTGGTGGGGACAGCCAGAGGAGTAGTGACACCTGACTCCAGGAAAGAATTTCCCCATGGTGTCCGGGAAATAGGACCCTGGGTCTGGGGGCCGAAGATCCAGGAACTGCCCTTGAAGTCTTTTCTGGAGGGTGTGGGGGCAGCAGAGTGGGGAGTGCCAGGAGGACCTGCTGTCAGGTCCTCCCACCCTGGCTCATTTGGAAAATGGTCCAGGGCCACCTGAACCCACACCCGAGAGTGGCCAAGTGCTGGAGAAGCAAGTGGCCTGGCTAGGGCGAGGAGGGTGGGGAACACCCCAGGTGGGGGGCGGTCTCAGCCCTGGGTCACTGAGGGACCCACAGGAAGCCACCTTCCAACAAGGCATCTGGGGGAGGAGGGGCCTCCTGTGAGGCTGGGGCTCAGGTTCTGGCTGGGTCCCCTCCTGAGGCCTGTCTCTGCCAACGTGGCAAGGGAAGGAGGAGGCCGCTGCAGATGTCCCTGTGCTCAGAGGTTGCCTTGTATGGTACCCTCCCTTGGTCTCCCGAACCAGAGAGGCTTCAGAGTCCTTGGGCATGTGCTCGGGGCGCCTGGCCCAGCTGATGGGTAGGGATGCCTGCCTGGCAGGGCTGCCTTGGGGCTCTGAGGCTGCCATGTCTCGGTGAGCCTCCTCAGATCCCATGGGGTCTGCTGCATCAGGGGTAGGGAGTGTAGGCTCTGGACAGGGAACAGGATATCAGTAGGGTCCCCAGTGGCCTTAGAGGATCTCAGGATCTCTGCCCACCCTTGTCAGGCCAAGGGACAGCCTGTACATCTGCTGAGGCTGGGGTAGGATCCCTCTAAGCACGAGCAGAGATGGGAGCTCCCTCCCTGTCCTTCTGGCACCAGAGGTCCAGGCTGTGGAGTTGGCCCCCCCCCCCCCCCCCCTGCCAACTCATGAGCTGGAGCAGCTTCTCTGGCACCTGCTCTGGGTATGTGGGGGTGTGTGTGGGAGGTTCCATGTCCTGCCTTGGGGAACCCACACAATGACTATCTGATTTGGGGTGCTATTAGGAATAGCTCAGAGCTCAGGGTCCCAGGAGTCCTGGTGTCAAAGTAACTCTTCCAAGAGGGATGCCAAAGCCCTGGGGGGCATCCATGGGCGGGGCATTGGTGGCTGCCCTCCCAGGTCTTCCCAGGCCCTCCCTGCCCGGCCTTGTGGGGGCAGCTGGTGGGGTGGGGGACAGAGGTGCTGACTGCACAGTGAGTCAGCAGGCTGCTCTGGGCTCAGCCTCCTTGAGGGGGATTAAGGGGGATTAAGTGCTGAGTCACAGGACCAGCAGCAGAGGACCCAGAAACATCCGCCTATCCTCTGGTGGTGGGCAGCCCATGCCTGGAGGTTGGAGGTCCAGCTCCTAGGATGGAGTTAAAGCACTTGGTGACAGCCCGGGGCCCAGTGAGGCCCACTGTGCTCCCTGTTCTTACAGAAGCCCCCTCACCCACCTGTTCTGGGACCAGTGGGGGCTACCCCGGGTGGGTGGAGGCCAGAGTCACCTAAGACATTTAGCGCCCCTGGTGCCAGCCTTGTCTATGCAGGGTGCCCAGGCAGTGAAGCTGCGGAATGAAAGGGCTGGGTGCGGCCCCCCAGGTTGGGTTCAGCTAGCCAGCTGGCCTAGAGGTCCCTGGTTCTTTCTGGGGGATCCTCTGCTGTCCTCTGCAGGCACGCTGCTGACTGGGCTGCCCAGATAGTCTTGCTCCAAAGGGAGGAGATAGGCACTCACAGTGAGGGGGCCAGGCAGCCTGCTGGGCTGAGGGTGCTGTCTTGTTAGGAAGAGCTTGCTTGGCTATAGAGTTTTCATTTCTTCTCTGCTCACTGATGGGCACAACCCCCCAGGGGTTTGGGGTAGGGGACTCCAGGAGAGGTGCACCAGAGTTGCTGCAGGTGGGACAGATCTGTGCGTAGGGCTCCCTGTCATGGGCGCCACTGGGCAAGGGGCCTGACATGCACACAGCCCCCGCGGGAGCCCAAAGGCTTGGGGGAAGCCACTTGGAGGAAGAACAGCAATAAGGGGAGATTAAGGGAACACTGGGCTGAGGGCTGGAGGAAAGCCTGCGACCATGGGAGCAAAGAACCACCCCCTCTGAGTGGAGGAGAGGCAGGCAGATTGCAGATTCTGACCCCGGGAGCCAGAAGTCTGTGGGAGGAGACAGGACACCTAAGGCAGTTGGAGTGGCTCAGGGGGGCACAAGCAAGTCTGCTTAGCAGGTGCTGCGGGGCTGATGGAGGGAGAGGCTGGCGCTAAAGCCTGATGCCTCGCAGGGAGGGGGCAGCCTGGCTGCTGGCCTGGTGTTTGGGGCCGGTGCTCAGCTGGACCTGAAGTTGGGCAGCGGGACTGAAGCTGGGGGAGAGGCTGGAGATGCTTGCCCGTTAGGAGAACCTGTGTGGGGGTGGAGCCAGACCCCAATGCTCAGAAAGGGGCAAATCCGCACTTCTGAACCACCGTGCCTTCAGGTGATGTTGTCTGGGGTAGGGGCGGGGCACGGGACCTGGATGGGGGAGGGGCACGTGCAGGTGTCTAGCTGGGTTCATGGGCTCTCTGAGTGGCACTGATGGGTGAGGTGGCCCGGTGGGACAAGGTGGCGGGCTCTGCGTGTGCCGGGGGCTTGTCTTCATTAGGACTTTTCACACCCGCCTCACAGGTCCCCCCACCCCTTCCTTCCACCATGGATCATTCCTCATTCAGCGGCGCGCCCCGATTCCTGACCCGGCCTAAGGCCTTCGTGGTGTCGGTGGGTAAGGACGCCACGCTAAGCTGCCAGATCGTGGGCAACCCCACGCCGCAGGTGAGCTGGGAGAAGGACCGGCAGCCGGTGGAGGCGGGCGCTCGCTTCCGCCTGGCCCAGGACGACGACCAGTACCACCTCACTATCCTGGACCTGGCGCTGGGCGACAGCGGACAGTACGTGTGCCGCGCGCGGAACGCCATCGGCGAGGCCTTCGCCGCCGTGGGCCTGCAGGTGAACGCCGAGGCCGCGTGCGCGGAGCAGGCGCCCCACTTCCTGCTGCGGCCCACGTCCATCCGCGTGCGCGAGGGCGCGGAGGCCACCTTCCGCTGCCGCGTCCGCGGCTCGCCGCCCCTGGCCGTGAGCTGGGACAAGGACGGGAGGCGCCTGGGCGCGCCGGACGCCCCTCGAGTGAGCGTGGAGGCCAGCGGCGAGGCGAGCGCGCTGCGCATCCAGGCCGCGCGGCCGCGCGACGGCGGCACCTACACGGTGCGCGCCGAGAACCCGCTGGGCACCGCCAGCGCCGCCGCCGCGCTGACGGTGGACGCGGACGCGGACGCGGCAGGCCCGCCCGGCGCCTCCACCGCCGCCCTCCTGGCGCACCTGCAGCGGCGGCGCGAGGCCATGCGGGCCGAGGGAGCCCCGGCCTCGCCGCCGGGCGGGGGCACTCGCACCTGCACAGTGACCGAGGGCAAGCACGCGCGCCTCAGCTGCTACGTGACAGGCGAGCCCAAGCCCGAGACCGTGTGGAAGAAGGATGGGCAGCTGGTGGCCGAGGGCCGGCGACACCTGGTGTACGAGGACGCGCAGGAAAACTTTGTGCTCAAGATCCTCTTCTGCAAGCAGTCAGACCGTGGCCTCTACATGTGCACAGCGTCCAACCTCGTGGGCCAGACCTACAGCTCCGTGCTGGTCGTTGTGCGAGGTGAGCTGTGTGCCTGCCCCGCACACCTGCGGAAGTCACTGCCGGGAACGCAAGCTAGGCTCCTCCCTGTCTGTCCAGTAGTGGATTCGGAGTTGGAAGTCCTGACAGCTCTGTCTTTAACCAGCCCGCAAAATACCTGTCCCCTCAGCCTGTCCCCTGTCTTTGTGAGTCACAAGAGTAAAGAAGAAAGTGCTTTGTCACCAGCACCCCCTCCCCATGGGAGCCGCTCCGAATGCCTGGTAGCTGAGCCTGCCCTGTGCAGAGTGAGGGTGAGCCAGGCATCACTCTCCCCTGGACGCTAAGGGGTGTGTGTCTCCCTGACAGAGAGGGAAGGAGGGCAGGGGCAGGGACAAACCCTTGTGCTTTGGAGGGCTTGGGCCCAGTGGCTGCATGCAGCCTGAGGTGGCTCTGAGGCAGTTTGCAGGCTCTCGTCCAGGCCTGGGCAGGTGTGGGCAACACCGTCAGGTTTTGTTGGGAGGCCCCTTTATTCTTCCCTCCTAACACCAGCCTCTGGAGTGCTGGGGGTCCCAACTCCACCCTATTACACATCTCAACCACGGTAGGATTTGAACAGGGTGCATGGATCTTCCTGCACATGCCCCAGTTTCCTCGTTCTGTGGAGTAAATGCCCCTCCACCACGAGTGTCCCTGAGGAAGCTACAGGGAGAAGATGCGGGTCTTGGTCCTGCTGTCTTGCCTAGGGCTCTGGCAGGACCTGTTCCAGCGCTGAAGGCTGTAGCTTCACCTGCCTTTATTCTTCTTTCTCTTTCCAGACTGCTTCTATTTGGGGGCAGGGGCTCTTTTCTTTAATTTCTGTCTCCTCTCCCTGCCCCTCTCCAGTTCTCTCACTCACCCTTGCCCGGCAGCCCCTCCAACCCCTGCTGGGACTTCTGACCCCACCTCAGCACCTACTTGCCCTGCCCTGTGCCACCCACCACACTCCAGGTGCCCCCAGCCAAGTACCCCTTTCTTTCCCTGCCCAGCCACCCTGCCCTGCTCATCAGCCCTCTCCCCTCAGAGCCCACAGTGCCCTTCAAGACGAGGCTGCAGGACCTGGAGGTGCAGGAGAAGGGGTCGGCCACGTTTCAGTGTGAGGTGCCGCTGCCGACCACGGAGGCCGTGTGGTACAAGGAAGAGACACGGCTGTGGGCCAGCGCCAAGTATGCCATCGAGGAGGCGGGCACAGAGCGCCGGCTCACTGTCCACAATGCTTCCACTGATGATGACGCGGTGTACATCTGTGAGATGGCCGAGGGCAGCCGCACGGTGGCCGAGCTCGCAGTACAAGGTGGGTGGGCAACACGACAGGGGGGTCCATGAAACTGGAGGGGGGCAGGCTGTCCAGTTTGATTAACCCCTGGCTCTGGCCATCCTAGGCAACCTCACCCGAAAGCTCCCGAGAAAGACAGTGGTGCGAGTGGGGGACACTGCCATGTTCTGCGTAGAGCTGGCCAGGCCAGAGGGCCCGGTCCACTGGCTTCGGAATCATGAGGAGGTGGTGGCCGGGGGCCGAGTAGCCATCACCACCGAAGGCACATGCCACACGCTGACCATCTCCAAGTGCAGCCTGGAGGATGTGGGTGAGGTGGCCTTTGTGGCTGGGGACTGCCGGACGTCCACTCAGTTCTTGGTGTCAGGTAAAGGCCTGGAGCACCTCTCCAATGGAAGAGGTGCCCCTTGTCACCATCCGTGCTCTGGACCCAGGGCTGGCCCATGTGCTCAGTGGGGGTGTGGGGCTCATTGCGTTCAGGCTGTGGTTCTGGTACCCTCAGACCCACAGATGTTTGCAGCCATCCCCCACTCTGGGCTCCCCAGGCGTTGACAAAATGGGAGACTTGGTAGCCTCTCATCCTACCAACCAAATTAGAGGTGCAGATTGTTCTAGAAGCACAGTGTGTGGTTGTGTGTGTGTGTGTGTGTGCGTGTGTGTGTGTGGTTGTCCTGTGTGAATATGTCTTCTCTCTGTGGCCTTTAGTATCTACATTGTAGATTAAGCGGGGTTCCCTCCCACTCCCGCCCTCCCCAACAGGGCTAACTCTTGGCTGGGGGCAGGGGGATGACCCTCCATAGGGCCCCAGCACCTCAGGAGGGTCACTGTGCCCTGCTTCAGCCACTGTCTAGCCAAGACCCCAATGCACTGAACTGGAAGGTGTCTGTCCCCAAACCACATGGCAAGCTTATGGTGGTCCTGGGCCCAATGTGGCTGCTGCAACTAGAGAAATGGTCACAGGTTGGGACCAGGGATCATGGGCCTGCAGCTTCCCCTCAGGCTGGCCTTCCACCTTGGCTGTGGCCATTTCAGACCATCAGAGCAGTGCCCCCTAGGAGGGCTGGAGATTCTGTGCCCCTCTCCTCCAGGGTGATCCTGGATCTGGGGTCAGGGAGGTGCTCCCAGTTGGTGACAAGGACCTGTGCTCTGCCCAGCCCCCAGGAAGCCACCACCACACACCCCTGAGGCCCCTGTGGTGAAGGCCAAGACAGAGAGTTCCGTGACTCTCAGCTGGTCCCCACCACCCCATGGGGACCGCCCTGTCACCATTGATGGCTACGTGGTGGAGAAGAAGCGATTGGGCACCTACACCTGGAGCCGATGCCATGAGGCCGAGTGGGTGGCTACACCTGAGCTGACTGTGGACTGTGTGGCTGAGGAGGGGGACTTCCAGTTCCGTGTGTCAGCTGTAAACAGCTTTGGCCAGAGCTCCTACCTTGAGTTCCCGGGGACTGTCCACCTGGGTAAGTATGGAAGGTTCTGTTCCCATTGGCTTCCAGGTAATGGCCTGCAGGGCGCCTGCTGCTGAATCACCCAGACTTAGAGCATAGCCCAGCCTTGGTGAGGCCGTAGTGATTCATGGAGCCTCTTTATTGGCGGGGTTGGGGGGGGGTTGCGGGGGGGGGGGGGGAGTTACCAGGGTCCTGATGTTGGAGCCTCCTCTGTGGGAAGGGGAAGGGACTCTGAGACAGGACTTGAGGCCCCTAGGAACCTATCTGTGCCCACCAGCCCCAGGGGACCAGGCTGCACAGCTGCACCCTCCACCTCTGGTGTGTAGGATCCGGAGGGGATCTTGGGTGATTCTAACTTATCCCTGCTCAGTTCTGAACCCTGCCATCTCTCATGGTTGCCATGGGCCTGTCTGACGGGCTTCCTGGAGATGGGGGCACATGTGCCCAGGCTCTGGGGGGGGAAGAAGAGGGGAGGCCAGGTGCCCTGCTTGTCCTGAATCCCCTACCCTGCAGCACCCCAGCTGGCTGTGAAGACACCTCTGAAGGCAGTGGAGGCGGTGGAGGGCAGTGAGGTGACCTTCTCTGTGGACCTCACTTTGGTCTCTGTGGGCGAGTGGTTCCTGGATGGGCAGGCCCTGAAGGCCAGCAACACATATGTGATCCGCTGCGAGGGCACACGGCATGTCCTCACCATCCGCTCAGTACCTGCCAGCCTGCATGGTGCTGAGCTCAAGTTCGTGGCCAATGGCATCGAGAGCAGCATCCGCATGGAGGTCCGAGGTAGGGGGACGCCAGCCCATGACCCCTGGGGACTCTCTAAGTTCTATTTCCTCTAAGGGTGGGGGCAGGAGTGGGACCTGTGACCCTAGGCCCAAGGCTCCTGGGGTGTGCTAGTGGATTGCTGGGTATGTGACCTGTGCAAGCAGGACCCAATGGGGTGGGGGGTATGTGAAGCAGCTTGCCCAGCTTGGCGGGTGTCCTCAGCCACAGGGTATGAGTGGATTAGGGGCTGGGGGCTCCTGATGACACAGAGGCTCATGTCTCCATCTGTCTGCTCTCCTTTCCCCTCCTCCTCCACTCTCTGTCACCTCCACACCCTCTCTTTCCAACTGTGGGGGCCCCCAGGGCTGACCACCAAGCATCCAACAGAAGTTCGGGAGGTGCTGGCCCGACTACATGAGGAGGCACAGCTCCTGGCAGAGCTGTCAGACCAGGCTACGGCGGTAACGTGGCTCAAGGACGGCCGAGCGCTGCCCCCAGGCCCCAAGTACAAGGTGCAGGCTTCAGCAGGACAGCGGGCACTGCTGGTGCGGGATGTGGCGCGGGACGACGCTGGCCTGTATGAGTGTGTCAGCCGTGGGGGCCGCATCGCCTACCACCTGTCAGTTCAAGGTGTGTGTGTTCACATGTGTCCACGTCCTCCTGGCCACTGCTATAGCTACAGCATTCTGTACCCCAACTCTGGGCAGGCTCTAGGGGTTTAGGGCAGTGGGAGCTGTTGTTCTCTGTGGCGGGGTAAGTTAGGGGGCATTTTCAGGTGACTGTGGGGACTGTGGCTCAGGTTACCTCTGTTATGGGTGGGGGAAGAGTAGGCTCAGGTGACTCCATGGGGACAGTGGGGGCATGGGAGGGTGCTCACTCTACCCCATGGAAAAGTGGGGGCCAGGGCTTTGTTCACTAGAGGGAGGGACCCTGTGGGGAAGTCCTAACAGTCCATGGCACTGGGTGGCTGGAAGTCAGCAGCAGACCCTGTATGAAGGGGACCCTGGGCTGGGCTGAGCCAGGGTTCCACCTGGGACCCTCCATTTGCTACCGTGTGCTCATAGGCCTACCCCCTACCCCCAGCTGCCCTCGCAGGACTCACACCCTTTCTGCACAAAGACTCGGCGGGTGGCTGCGTGGACACGGTGGCTGGGGGTCCGGCCCACTTTGAGTGCGAGACTGTGGAGGCCCAGGTGCCCGTGTGCTGGTTCAAGGATGGCTTGGAGCTTGGCCACTCCTCGCACTTCTCACAGGAGGATGTGGGCACACGGCATCGACTGGTGGCCAACTCAGTCACCAGGCAAGACGAGGGCACCTATTCGTGCCGCGTGGGCGAGCACTCGGTGGATTTCCAGCTGCGTGTCTGTGGTGAGTGGGCAACTCTAGGGCGTGGTGGGTGGGGAGAAGGTCTGGCTGCATCTGGGACTTGCAAGGCTCTTCATTGCTTATGTGAATGCTTGGGGTGGGACAGCTGCTTTGATTTGGGGAAAGAAATTACCCACAAAATTAACACTGAGATGGATGAACAATGCAAAATAAGAAGGAACTGTGAAGTTCTTGTTTTCCTTTTAAAGGTCAAAGGAGGCTGAGAGGACCCAAAAGGTGCTGGCAGCATCCTCAGTGGGATAAATTCGGATCTCAGTGATTGTGAGGTCCTGGCTACTTCTAGAAGCCACTGGGGCCTCTTGGTGCATTCTCTGAGTCCTGCTGCACCCTCCTTGACCCCAGGAGAAGCTCTGCCAGCCCCCTATGCCTCCCTCTGTTTGAGGCACCAGTCAGGCCCCCTGTGCCTGGGAGGGCTGTGCTGTAGTACCTGATCGCAAAAGTTCCTCATGGGGACCTGTGGTTGCCTGCATCTGAGCCTCGTTGTGGCTTCAGGGCTCACCTCTGTGGGGCCTCTGACTGTGCATCCCTCCCTGTCCCCAGAGCCCACGGTGGTGTTTGCCAAGGAGCAGTCGGCACACAGCGAGGTGAAGGCCACGGCCGGGGCCAGTGCCACGCTGAGCTGCGAGGTGGCCCAGGCTCAGACGCAGGTGACGTGGTACAAGGATGGCAAGAAGCTGAGCGGGAGCTCGAAAGTGCGCGTGGAGGCCACGGGCTGCACCCGGCGGCTGGTGCTGCAGCAGGCGGCGAAGGGGGACAGCGGGGAGTACAGCTGCGAGGCCGGGGGCCAGAAGGTCACCTTCAACCTAGATGTCCCAGGTCGGTTCTTTGGTGGCACTAACTTAGCCTTGTGTGTAGGTAATGACTACAGCCGGACACACCTGGGGCCCTTTCCACTGGACCTCACCTCTTTAGCCTTCTGTCCTCCATCTCCCATATCATCCCAGTGGTGGGGCCAGACCAGGCTGGGTGGGCAGAGTGTGAGCAGAAGGGAGAGGTGTTCCTGTCCAACTGAGTAGTGCTCAGGTTTTGCTCAGTCATAGTTCCCAGCACCTGCCAGAGACTTCTGAGTGCCCCTCTCCAGCCGGGACTCGGGCTCTACCTTTCACGTGGAGTCTGAGGTAGACCAGACGTCTCTTACCTGTGTTATGTGAATCTCCTACTCCCCAAGTCCTGGTAGCTCCCAAATGCCCACGGCCAGCAACACGGGCAGAGACACGTTTGAATTTCATTACAACAGAATGTCGGGGAGTTCCTGCCACCCAATCTTACTTGGATCCATCTCAGACTGAACACGGTGTTAGCAAATTGCAGTTTCTTAGGGCACTCCTTTGCATGTGGATGGAGAAGTTACTGAATCCTCATTGTCCCCAACTCTAGATCCGTGTTTTCTTGCAAGGTCTGTGCAAAAATTAAAAAGAGACCACAAGATCTGCACGTGTGGCAGGGACCTGTACCTTTGAGGTCTGAAATTCTCTTCCTAAAGTACATCTCGGTTTCTTTTTTTTTTTTTTTAAATATATTTTATTGATTTTTTACAGAGAGGAAGAGAGAGAGATAGTTAGAAACATGGATGAGAGAGAAACATTGATCAGCTGCCTCCTGCTCATCCCCCACAGGGGAAGTGCCCACAACCCAGGTACGTGCCCTTGACCGGAATCGAACACAGGACCTTTCAGTCCGCAGGCCGACGCTCTATCCACTGAGCCAAACCGGTTTCGGCTCGGTTTCTTTTTGAGTTCTGTGTCATAATACCCTGGGAATCTCATGTATAGATTTGGACATGGAGTGGAATAAGGAGCTTCTCCCACACCGCACGCCTTATTGAAGACAAGTAACTATAGCGATAGCCCTTGACTGCTGAGTCAGTATTCATGTCATAGTATTTCCTAAGGACACATGTGTATTTGTCCCTGTCCTGTGTATTCACAGAGATGTCAGTGAACTAACTGTATTTTCATTTTGCTAGGAGAGTTTTAATCTCAAATCGACTTCCAGGTGCCTCTATATAACAGTTTGGTGTTATATCTGTGTACAATAATAGCTAGTGAGTGTGTATCGATACAAAAAGAATCCAGCAAACATTTTAAATTGTTACTTTAGGAAAATATGACAAATTATTTTGTAGGAGTAAATGTGAAAAGTTTTGAGAAATTGACCAAATTATTAGAAAACTTCATGAAAAGTGGCATAAGATTTGACATCTCAAATACTCCTACAACCGTTTCAATAAATGGAACCACAAATAAAAGTTCTTATAGGTGAAGATGACACCCCAGTGGCCCCACTGGAAATTTGTATGAACTATTCTGTAAGGAAAGTATTGCTTGTTCATGGAGATCCTTCTAGAGCTAGAGAAGGAAATACAGTCCCTGGCTTATTACGTGGCACCAGCATGACATCTATCACCACCATCTGATAGGGAGAGTTGAAATAGTGGGCCAATGCATTGTGGAGACCAAGCCCCAAATCTGAAGTTAAGTAGAATCAAAATGAATCGGCAGTGTATTAAGAGGACGATGCACTATAATGAAAGACACGGCCCGGGTGTGTGAGCACCACAAAGGTCAGCAAATCAACATAAATCATGATGTGAGCAGATTGAAACTAAAGTATGAAGCGATCGCCTCATCAATTCATAGTTGAATTTGATAACATTTAATGTCAGAAATGTGGAAGAAACAGTTTATCAATATTTCTCCATGCCGCAGATTCTGAACCAGTTAGAAATAAAACGGTTCATCCTTCTTGTGATAAATGCCACTGAAGGAAAACCAGCTAACCACACTAAGTGACACTTGAAAGCTGTGCCTGTGAGATCAGGGTCCAGGCAACGGGGCTCACAGTCACCACTTTTGTCAGCAGGAAAGCAGGAAATAAAGTGAAACAGACAAAAGTGTGAAAAAATGACAGTGAAATTCCGATAATATGACTCACGCAAAAGATAAATTATTGGACTTGGTGGGAGTGGGGAGAAATATTATGGTGTCCAAAATCCCCATGAACAGACACACCGCAGAAGAGCAAACAGTAAAGACCGAAAGCATAGCAAAGGGCCACCACTTTGTGAGTCATCCAAACCATGGAAGAGACAGGCTCAGGAGGTACAGCTCAGTGCCCTAGGTGGCCAGCAGGTGACACAGGGAGTGCGGGTGGGAGGTGGAGCCCAGGAACTGTCCCTCGCTGGGTGGGAATGCTCCCTGCACAACCGGGAAAGACTTGGCCACCTAGGGAGGGTGTGCGCACACCTCCTGGTCTGCAGTCCCTGTGCTCGAGGGTGTGTGCTCCGGAGAAGTCCTTCACGGTGTCTCCAGCGGGGACCGCTCCCTGGGCAGTGGTCCATGTGCAGATGAATGAGCTACTTGTGCTGAGAAGGTGCTGGGGCTTCTGCGGGTCACACAGAGCCTTGAGAATTTTCCCGTCCTGCCACCTCCCAGCTGAGTCCTTCCGTCCCCAGTGCTGTCCTCCCGATTTAGAAAATATCTTTGACCCTGTGTGTCTGTCATTGTCCCCAGAGCCCACGGTGGTGTTTGCCAAGGAGCAGTCGGCACACAGCGAGGTGAAGGCCACGGCCGGGGCCAGTGCCACGCTGAGCTGCGAGGTGGCCCAGGCTCAGACGCAGGTGACGTGGTACAAGGATGGCAAGAAGCTGAGCGGGAGCTCGAAAGTGCGCGTGGAGGCCACGGGCTGCACCCGGCGGCTGGTGCTGCAGCAGGCGGCGAAGGGGGACAGCGGGGAGTACAGCTGCGAGGCCGGGGGCCAGAGGGTCACCTTCCATCTGGATGTCGCAGGTCAGTTGACGAAGCAAAAGTTTGAGCACTCTGGGAACAGGCCTGTAGATGTGTTTCAGTGTGTGTGCAGGGGCAGCAGTCAGCAGCCTCATCAGGGCCTGTTCAGCCAGTTATTTGGTGTTGAGTAACAGATATCCCCCAAGCCTAGAGGCCTGGAAGAACAATTGTTACTGTCCAATTCTGTGGGTCAGGGCTCAGTGGGGGTGGCTCATCTCTGCTCATGTGGTTTGGTGGGGACAGAACGAGCCAGCCTGACCTTATTCATGCATCTGATATCCCAATTAGGATGGCTTCTAAGGGTGGGTCTGGTGGGGCTGACAGGTCTCTCTTTTCTGTGACGTTGGCTGGGCTCACTTCTCTTTCTGAGACACCGTTCTCTTCCGGTGGTATCTCACTCACAGGCCTTTTTCTCCATGTGGCCACCCTGGCCTCCTTCACACAGTGTCTGGGTTCCCTCAGAGAATGGTGGATACTATAGGGCTTGCTAATATCTATTTTCAGCCATCTCAGAATGTTACCCCCTTGTGTCCTGTTGTGCAAAGCCAAGTATAAGGCCAACTTGATTCCAAAGGGGGAGAAGTAGAGCAGTGGCTCCCTGAGGACCACATCCAGTAGTCTCTCACAGGGACATCGCAGGGACTCAGGCTCCGTCTGTCTCTAATTCTTTGCCATCCTGAGCGTTTAACCGTTTTCATTCTAATGCCTATGGTCACAAGATGGCTTTCACAGCTCCAGCCAGCACATTCAAGATGGGAAGAATTTGCAAGGGATGTTTTTAAACAAAAACTGCTGTGCAACAAATGATTACAAACTCAGTGGCTTAAAACAATGCCTATTGATTGGATCACAGTTCTGTAGGTAGGACGTCTGAGCGTGGTGTGGCTGGATTTTCAGCTCAGGGTCTCAGAGGCTGGAATCCACATGCCATTGGTTGAGTCCTCTGGGAGTCCTCTTCCCAGCTCATCTAAGTTGTTGGTGAATTCCATCCCTTGCAGGTCTGAGTGTGCGGCTGTTTCCTGGCTGGCTGGCAGATGGAGGCCGCTTTTGGTCCTTGGCCATAGGGTCCCTCCCTCTTCAGGCCAGCTGTGGAGAACCCCCCTGTGTCCAATAGTAGGCCAGAAAGAGCTCTTCCCCTTCAGGGCTCCCCTGATTAATTCAGGCCCACCTAGGGTCATCTCCCTTTTGATGAACTAAGAGCCAGCTGACCTGGGACCTAAATTCTTTCTGCAGAATCGCTCACAGCAGTGTGCACATGGATTAATGTGTTTGGCGGGCTAGCTTGGAGAGGCTGTGAATACCCTGGGCGGGGAGCTTGGGGCATTTATATCTAGCACTGGGTGTCACCTGTTGTCTCTTCTGTTTGGAAGGCAGGTGCTCTCCTTTCTGGGAGCCTGAAGCATGTTTTCCCACAGCCATGCCCAGCTCCAGGTAGCCTGGGAGGTGAGCCCCTGACCTTCCTGTCTTGTCAGTGGGACATCGGGACTGGAGGAGGTGGGTCTGTTGAGGGGGCTGTGTGGCAGGTTGGCCCATGCCCACATCAGGATGGTCACACCCTTCAAGGCTGGCTGTGGAGGGATCAGAGTATGGACAAGGTCAGATCTCACTCTTGCCTCTTAGTAGCTTGGTGACCTTGGGCAAGTTGTTAATGTCCTGTACCCCTGTAATTCACACCCATATGGGACTTCAGATCACTGTGGCCTTATGTGGAAATAGGGTCTCTGCAGATATCCTCACTTGATGATCTCTAGATGAGATGATCTGGATGAGGTGGGCCCTGAATCCAATGGGGTCCTTATAGAAAAAGGAAAGGGAGATTTGAGACACACACAGGGAGATGGCCATGTGACAACAGAGGCAGAGATGGGGTGATGTGGCCACAAGCCCAGGAATGCTTGACGCACCAGAAGCTGGAAGGGGAAGAAAGGACCCTCTTTGGAGCCTCCAGATGGAGCATGGCCCTGTAACATCTTGATCTTGGGCTTCTGGCCTCCAGACCTGCAGAGGATAGATACCTGTTGTTTTTAGCCTCCGTGTGTGGTCATTTGTTCTAGTCTCCCTCGGGCCTCCTACAGGTATCCTCTGTGTCTCAGTGTTCTCATTTATGAAGTGGGGGTGGTAATAGAGCTTCTAGAGCAGTGCTGAAGGACTGCCCCCAAGCCCATCCCTGCTGCTCTGCAATGGCACGGGCCACATCCTGCCACCGCCCTCCAAGGCAGTGTGGGTTCTGACCACTGGACTGGGTTCTGGGTATGAGGTAGGCAAGGGAAAGGGTCTGAGCTTGCTTGGTGGGTCAGAGATCCAGGCAGCAGGCCCTCATGTTGGTCCTGGAGGAGGAACCCAAGTGTGTCGGGCTGGCAGTACAATAGGAACTGTGCATGTGTCAGGGTGTCCAGAAAGCTCTGGATGGCAGCAGCTGGCTGTGTCTGAGGATTGGGCAGGAGGCTGAGCAGGAACCGTGTTGGATTATTAAGGCCAACCTTCTCAAACCGTGTTTTTTCTTTGGAACACACTACTCTAAAGTGGGACCCAGAGACCTGTGTGTTCACAGGCCCACGCGGCTTTGTCAAGTTTATGCACAGCGAGGTGATGCTCTTACACCTGGGGCAGAGCTTCCTTGGGATGTATAGTGAGGGGCTGGAGGCCCACAGACCTCTGGGCTTCACCCCAAACTGGTGGTCTTTGCATAGAGTTTTCTTTAAAATGAATTCTTTTTTTAAAACATTTTTATTGATTGATTTGAGAGAGAGAGAAAGGATGGGCGAAAGAGAGATTTGTTGTTCCACTTATTTATGCATTCACTGGTTGATGTTTGTATGTGTCCTGACTATGTGAGCAAAGGTTTTTTGTAGTCTCTCTCTTCCGTTCCATTGATCTGTGTGTCTGCTTTTGTGCCAATACCACAGCACTGTTATGATTATTATAGCTTTGTAGTATAGTTTGAAATCAAGGAGTGTGGTACCTCCAACTTTGTTCTTCTTCCTCATTCATGGTTGGCTATTCATAGTCTTTTGTGATTCCATATAAATTTTAGGATTCTAGTTCTGAAAAGAATGTCATTGGTATTGTGATAGGAATTGCATTGAACCTGTGTGGTCATTTTAACAATATTAATCCTTCCTATCCATGAGTATGTCTTCAATTTCTTTCTTCAATGTCTTATAGTTTTCAGAGTACAGGTCTTTCACCTCCTTGGTATTTATTCCTAGGCATTTTATTTATTTATTTATTTTTGATGCAGTTGTAAATGGGATTGGTTGCTTAATTTTTTGTCTGATTCTATAGGAAAGTGATGGATATCTGTATATGAACTTTATATCCTGCTACTTTATTGAATTCTTTTATTAATTTTACTAGAGGCCCAGTGCATGAATTTGTGCATGGGTGGGGTCCATAGGCCTGGCCAGCGATTGCGGCCCATCAGGGCCGGGCCGGCCACAGTGAGGGACCGCGTGAAGTTGGCTGGCCGGGGAGGAGATGCTGTGGGAGGTTGGCTGTGGGAGCGCACTGACCACCAGGGAGCAGCTCCTGCATTGAGCGTATGCTCCTTGGTGGTCAGTGCACATCATAGCAACTAGTAGACCAGTTGTTCTGGTCATTTGGTCATAATGGTTGCTTAAGCTTTTATATATAGATTAACTTCTTTGTGGAATCTTTAGGTTTTCTATATATAGTACCATGTCATCTGCAAATTGTGACAGTTTCACTTCTTCCTTTCCAATTTGGATGCCTTCTATTTCTTTTCTTTTTTCTTTAAATATATTTTATTAATTTCTTACAGAGAGGAAGGGAGAGGGATAGTTAGAAACATCGATGAGAGAGAAACATCGATCAGCTGCCTCCTGCACACCCCCCACTGGATATATGCCCATAACCAAGGTACATGCCCTTGACTAGAATCGAACCCGGGACCCTTCAGTCCACAGGCCGAAACTTTATCCACCGAGTCAAACCGGTCAGGGCTCTTTTCTTTTTTTTAATATATTCTCATTGATTTCAGAAAGGAAGGGAGAGGGAGAGACAGAAACATTAATGATGAAAGAGAACCATCGATCGGCTGCCTCCTGCATGCCCCCAACTGGGGATCGATACTGCAACCCAGACATGCACCCTTGACCTGAATGGAATCCGGGATCATTTAGGCCGATGCTGTATCCACTGAGCCAAACCAGCTAGAGCTTTTATTTCTTTATCTTTTTGGATTGCTGTGGCTAGAACCTCAGTACTATCTGTACATATAAAAGGCTAATATGCTAAGTGTCCAACAGTCTGGGTAATGACGTCATGTAGCAACGCCCGGCTTCCTCTCCCTAGCAACTAACTAGCCTCCTTGGAGTTTCTTCAGCCCAGGAACATGACTTGCTTTATAGTGGAAGCACTTTACTCTGTAACCAAATGTCTGTGAAGTGTTTTCATGTGCCTCATCTCATTTGGTACTCACAGAAGTCCTGGAGTAGGTAGAGAGGAGACTTGGTGGAATCTTATTTTCTTTTCATTAGCTGGAAAACGGAGATTTAGAAAGCTTAGAAACTTGACCCAATTGAAAAGAAGTAAGAAATGGTGGACCATGAAAATGACTTCAGGTTTTCTCACTGAGCAGAATATAGTCAAACACTGCTGCAGTTAAATATTTTACCCTTTGTTCTCCCTGTGTGATGTACAATAATAATCTGCTTCGTGTTGATATTTACTGCTGTGTTGATGACAGTTACCTGAAAGAGAAGTTTGGGTGCTTCACTGGGCTGGAAAAAAGTTTAGCTAAGTCAGAAATCAGGTCTAATTAAGCAAGTTTATTATCCTATCTAATAATAGAGAAACATGGTAATTAACTGTAACTTTGATACCCTTCCCATTGGCTAATCAGGGAGATATGTAAATTAACTGCCAACCAAGATGGCGGCCAGCAGCCAAGCAGCTGAAGTGAACAGGAGGCTTGCTTGCTCCAGTGATGGAGGAAGCCAAGGTTCCCCGCCTGCCGCTGCAGGCCTCTGAGCTGCAGTCTAAGAAACAATGTTGCAATTATAGAAGGTAAATAAATCCCAGAAACCTGTTTCCAGCCATCAGAGCTGGAGCTAGCAGGACCACAAAAGTGTTACAGTTATAGAACCCAAACAAACCCAGATTCCTGCTTTCAGCAGCTGAGGTCTCAGAGCTGGAGCCGAGCTTCAGAGCTAAAGCCGGCTCTCAGCTCCAGTAACAGCCATAGAAGGTAAATAAATCCCAGAATAAAAAAAAAAAGAAAAAAAGGAGAGGTTGGGAGCTTCAGTCACCCACCAGCCTGAAAACGGCCCTCAGCCCCTCACCCAGACTGGCCAGGCACCCCATTGGGGACCCCCACCCTAAAGGGGGTGTGACCAGCTGCAAACAGCCATCATCCCCTCATCCAGGCTGGCCAGGCACCCCAGTGGGGATGCCCACCCTGAAGGGGGTGTGGCCAACTTCAAACAGCCATCATCCCCTCATCCAGGCTGGCCAGGCACCCAAGCGGGACCCCCACTCTGATCCGGGACACCATTCAGGGCAAACCAGCCGGCCCCCACCCATGCACCAGGCCTCTATCCTATATAGTAAAAGGGTAATATGCAAACTGACCCTAACAGCAGAAGGACTGGGAATGACTGGTCACTATGACACACACTGACCACCAGGTGGCAGACGCTCAATGCAGGAGCTGCCCCCTGGTGGTCAGGGCGCTCTCACATGGGAGGAGCTCTGCTCAGCCACAAGCCAGGCTGATGGCTGCCAGTACAGCAGTGGTGGTGGGAGTCTCTCCTGCCTCCTCAGCAGCGCTAAGGATGTCTGACTGCAGCTTTGGTCTGCTCCCTGCTGGCAAGTGGGCATCCCCCGAGGGCTGCCGGGCTGCCAGAGGGATGTCTGACTGCCATCTTAGGCCCAATCCCGAGGGGAGTGGGCCTAAGCCAGCAGGTGGTCATCCCCTGAGGGGTCCCAGACTGCGAGAGGGCACAGATCGGGCTGAGGAACCCCCCCCCCCAAGTGCACAAATTTTTGTGCACCGGGCCTCTAGTATATTTATAAAAGCCTAAGTTGACTCATGCAGGAGCGATACATATAAAGCTCTTGCTGGAGCCAATCGCATGTGTGTTTCCATCTGTCATTGTCGATTGTGAATTTGGTTGACATTTCTATTATAGAGAAAGGGCGAATAGCGATATTCAAATATTTCTTCTAATTAATTTCCTTTCAATGTGCATGAATTCGTGCACTGGGCTACTAGTATTGAATAATAATGGTGAGAGTGGGCATCCATGTCTTGTTCCTGATCTTAGAGGAAGAGTTTTTAGGTTTTCATCATTGAGTGTGATGTTAGCTGTGGGTTTATTAGGCCTTTATTAAGCTGAGGTAAGTTTCTCCTATACGCACTTTGTTGAGAGTATTTTGTTTGTTAATCCTCACCCGAGGATATTTTTTCACTGTGGCTAGAACTTTCAGTACTATGTTGAATAAGAGTGCTGAAAGTGGACATTGCTGTCTTGTTTCTGTTCTTAGGGGAAATGCTTTTAGTTTTTGCCCATTGAATATGATTTTGGCTGTAGGTTTGTCATATAGGGCCTTTATTATGTTGAGGTATGACCCCTCTACTCCACTTTGCTGAGAGTTTTTATCAAAAAAGGGTGTTGGATTTAGTTGAATGCTTTTTCTATGTTGGTTGACATGATCATGTGATTTTTGTCTTTCACTGTTTATGTGATGTGTCACATTTATTGATTTGTGAATGTTGTACCAGATTTGCATTCCTGGAATAAATCCTACATCCTCATGATGTGTGATCTTTTTTAATATATTGCTGGATCTGATTTGCTAATATATTGTTGAGGATTTTAGCATCTATGTTCATTAGGGATATTGGCCTGTAATTCTCTTTATTTGTAGTGTCTTTATATGATTATAGTATTAGGATAATGCTGGCCTCATAAAAAGTGCTTGCAAGTGTTCCTTCCTCTTGGATTTTTTGGAATAGTTTGAGGAGTATAGGTGTTAGTTCTTTGAATGTTTGGTAAAATTCCCCTGTGAAGCCATCTGGATAAAGCTTTTGTTTGCTGGGAGTTTTTTGATGACTGTTTCTATTTCATCAGTTGTTATTGGTTTCTTGAGGTTTTCTGATTCTTCCTGATTCAGATTTGTAAGATTGTATTTTTCTAGGAATTTATCAATGTCATCGAGATTTTCCAGCTTGTTGGCATATAGTTGTTTAATCCTTTGTATTTCTTTAGTGTTAGTTGTTACTTTTCCACTTTCTGTTCTGATTTTATTTATTTGTGAATTGAGAAGATGCTTGATATGATTCCAATCTTCTTGAAGTTGTAGAGACTTATTTTGTGTCCTAATCTGTGGTCTATCTTTGAGAATGACCTGTGTGCACTTGAGAAGCATGTATATTCTGCAGCTTTGGGGTGAAATGTTCTGTAAGTGTTAATTAATTACATCTGATCTAGTGTGTCATTTAGGATCCCTGTTTCCTTGTTGATTTTTTGTCTAGAAGATCTATCCAGTGATGTCAGTGGGGTGTTAAAGTCCCCTACTATGATTATATTGTTGTTGATCGCTCCCTTAAAGTCCTCAAGAAGTTTATAAACACACACACACACACACACACACACACACACGTTCTATATTGGGTGGCATATATGTTTACCAGGGTTATATCCTCTTGTTGTATCGATCCCTTCACTATTATGTAGTGACCTTCATTATCTTTTGCTATGGCCTTCATTTTGAAGTCTATTTCTTCATATATGAGTATTGCTACCCCAGCCTTTTCTTTCATTTCCATTTTCATGGAAAATTTTTTTTCCATTCCTCCACTTTCATTCTGTATGAGTCTTTGATTCTGAGGTGAGTCTCTTGTAGACAGAATATAATGGGTCATGTTTTCTTATCCAATCAGCTACCCTACGTCTTTTGATTGGAGCATTTAAGCGATTTACATTTATTGATAGGTACTTACTTATTGTTATTTTTATTCTTTATGCCTGCATCCCTCTCTTTCTATTTCTTTTTCTTACACCACTTCCTTTAGCAATTATTGCAGTGCTGGTTTGGTAGTGATAAACAACTTTAGCCTTGTTTTGTCTGAGAAGTTCTTTATTTCACCTTCAATTTTGAATGATAGCCTTGCTGGATAGAGTAGTCTTGGATTCAGACACTTGCTTTGTAATACAGTAGGTCCTTGGGTTATGTCGGAGATCTGTTCCTATGGCACCACATAACGTGATTTTTGCTGTGAGTCAGAACCCACTTACATAAGTACCTACGTCACTCACATGGAGCACATACACAGTAGTAATGTAGTGAAACAGTAAAAAAAATTTAAAAGAAAGATAACAATTCCTGACCTTTACTTGTGTTAAATAAATAATAAAAAACATAAAGCACATATGTACATACGTTGAAATGACAGAACTTTTTTTTTCTTTTTATAAATAAATGGGAGATGACGACGTAACCACAAAACAACGTACATCAAGTCCGACATAACCCGAGGACGGTCTGTACTTTGTATACTTCATGGTCTGAAGTGTTTACTGACAGTCTAATGGGAGCTCCCTTTTAGGTATTTTTCTGTCTTTCTCTTGATGCCTTTTAGGTTCTCTCTTTTCCTTTAACATTTACCATTTTATTTTTAAATATGTTTTTATTGATTTCAGAGAGGAAGGGAAAGGGAGAGAGAGAGAGAATCATTGATTGGCTGCTTCCTGCCCGCCCCATGCTGGGGATGGAGCTCACAACCCAGGCATGTGCCTTGACCGGGAATTGAACTCTGACCTCCTGGTTCATAGGTTGATGCTCAACCACTGAGCCATGCTGGTCAGGCAATGTTTGCCATTTTAATTATGATGTGTCAAGATGTGGGTTCTTTTGGGTTCATCTTGATTGGGACTCTGTGTGTTTCCTGAACTTGAGTGACTTTTTCTTTCACCAGGTTAGTGAAGTTTTCTGTCATTATTTCTTCAAACAGGTACTCTATTACCTGCTCAGATTCTTCATCTTCTGGAACCCCTATGATACAGAAGTTGTTATGTTTCATATTGTTACAAAGATCCCTTAAATGATCTTTCTTTTTAATTTTTTTTGCTGATTGCTTCTCTGATTGGGTGTTGTTGTTTTTTGTTTTTGTTTTTGTTTTTTTACCTTGTCTTCTAATTTCTGATTTCTTTTCAGTTTCTTTTAATCTACTGTTGATTGCTTCCAGGGTGTTTTTTTACTTCAGCTATGTCATTCTTCATTTCTGATTGATTCTTATTCATGATATCTATATCTGTTTACATGCTGATATTTTGCACTGAGTTCCTTATAGTTCTCACTAAGTTGTCTGAGAATCTTTATAAACATTACTTTAAACTCTATATCTGATAAATTGCTTGCCTCCATTTCATTTAGCTCTTTTTCTGGAGATTCTTCCTGTTCTTTCATTTGGGGCCTGTTTCTTTGTTTTCCCCCTCTTTTTTTTCTGTTTCTTTGTGTTTGTTTCTGTGGGTTGAAGAAAACTCCTATGCCTCCAGTGGGACCGAGTGGTGTAGACTTCTTGATCTTCTGAGCTGTGTGCTTTGGGTTCTCCTGTTGAATTTGGGTCTTGATTTCTGTTGTTCCATTTGTGGATGAGTTCAGCCCTCAGGCTTATTGACTGTGAGTCCCAACCCAAACCTCATTGTGCCAACTGTTATGCAGGTACTGACAGAATGAAACAAGACCAAACCAAAAAGAACATGAAGAAAACAACAAAAAAACTAAAAAGCAAACAAACAAACATAAAAGCAAAACACCAACAATAATGAAAACAACAGCCTCAACCAAAAGACTAAAAAGCAAGCAAGCACACAAAATTAGGCACACTAACAAAGACCTGAAGAATCAAAGGAGGAAAGAAAAATACTAAAATAAATTTAAAAAAGAGAATATGAAAGCAAAGAAGGAAGAGACCAGAAATAGTGTAAGTATCAAAATAAAAGGTAGAAAATAATGAATAATATAATAATAATTTTAAAAAGTAATAATACTAAATAAAATGAGATATAGCATAGAAAAAGAAGATGGAAAAAGAGGAAAGAGAAGAATAAATAATTAATTAAATGTAAGAACAAAAAGTAAAGAGAATGAGAAAGAAAAAATACTTGGTTAAAATAAAAGATAGCAATTAGAGACTATGAGAAAAAAGAGAGAAGAGAGAGAAAGAAAATCCAAAACCAAATCACCCCCCCCCCCCCAACCACCACCACCAAAGAAAAACACAAACAAAAAACTGTGAGTCTGCTATTTGCGGAGCTCGCTGGGTTTTGCTGTGATGCTGTTGTATCTGGCCCCTTGGTGTGTGGGTCCCAGGCCTCCTGGGCAGTTCTCCGGTGCTGGCCAATGTGAGTCACTGTCTCTGCCTAGCCCTGGGCAGCCAGGCTGAAGCCTTGTGGGTCCCCAAGTATTCTGGTGGGTGGGGCCTCCATAGTCCAGAGGCTGGGTCTGCTCGGACTTGCCCCTTGAATATACTTGTTCTGGGCTGCTTTCCCTTCTCCCACGGACCTAGGCTTGGTCAGGTATCTGGTCCAGGTCAGGATGTTTTTAACAGATTTGCCTTGGGGGTGGTGCCCGTAGCTTGTAGGAGGGATAGGCGACTCGTCCTCTCCTCCCAATGCCTTAGCTCTCGCTGGATTGCTGGCACCCCCTCTTGCCACCTCTAGCAGTTGGGATTTAAACAAAGCACACACAAAAAACAAAATAGAACAAAAAAATCATTCTGCCCCACTTGGCTGTCTAATCTTTCAGCAAGGCCTGCTCTCACTGGGCGGGGCTTCTGCTCAGGCTCCCACCTGGCCAGAGATGTTCGAGTCCTCTATGCTACCAGGCCCAGCTGCTGGGGCACAGATTTCTAGCCCAGATCTGTTCCACAGGTGGGGGAAAGGGCGGCTCCTCTTCATTGGAGGTTGGGAGAATTGAGCCTTTTTCCCGGGACACTCAGACTGGCCCCCATCCTGCTCTTTGGGGAAAGTTCTTTCAGAGAATAATTGACCCTTCAGATTCACTGCTGAGTGGTCTGCTCAGACCCCTTTCCTGGTCTAGAGTTCTGCTGAGCTGCCCTTCCCACAGACACCAATCCGGTGAGCTTCCCAGGCTGTATTGTAACTCAGTACTCACTTTTTGTCTGGGATAGGGTGGTCTGAGTTACCCTGGTGGACTGAATTCCTACTTATTCCCACTGCCTGATGCTTTGTGGGCTCCCCTTACCTTCTCTGTTGCTTTGGTTTGGGAATCCCTGTGTGTGATTGAAACTCTGCTCTCCTAGGGGGCAGGAGCTGCTCTGCCACACCTTCCCTCCAGCTTTCCAGCCAAGGTGCTTAGCTGTGCACATTGGCTCACCCACACCATGTCTTCTCCTGTCCTCCCTCCATAGTTCACACTCACAGTATTTTTTCAGGTGGTTTTTCAAGTTGAATGTTCTTCAGATTAGCCTGCTACAAGTCCAGTCTGGTGTTGAGAGCAAGCAGATAGAAATTCCTTAGATTGCAGCCATTTTTTCTCCCCCCAATCATTTCTTCATATCTATCTACCTACCTACCTACCTACCTGTCATCTATCATCTATCATCACCTTTAATTTTTTTTAGTAGTTACCCTGGGAGTACAATTAATAACTTTATAACAATCAAGTTTGAAATGACATCATCTTAGTTTCAATAAAAACTCTGTGTCTCACCCCTGTTTTATTCTTGTCACATTATGTTTCATACATTGTGTGTTAATTAACTTTATAGATTTATAATTATTGTTTTTGCATTTCTATTTTAAGTCATATAGAAAAAAAGAGTTACAAATCAAAAATGCTACAATTTTGGCATTTATATTTATCTATCTAGCTACATTTGCTGATGTTCTTTATCTTTTCACATGCTTTCAAGTTACTGTCTTGTGTCTTTTTATTTTGTCCTGAAGGACTTTTTTTTTTAGCATTTCTTGTGGGAAAGGTCTAATAGCAACAAAGCACTCAGTTTATGTTTATTTGGGAATATATTAAGTACTCCTTTTTTTTGAAGAGCAGCTTTACCAGGTATAAAATTCTTGGTTGATAGTTTTTTCTTTCAGCTTTTTAAATATGTCATCCTACTGCCTTCTGACCTGTCTGGTTTCTGAAGCAAAATCAGCTATTAATTTTAGTGAGGAACTCTTGTTTTTGATGAGTTGCTTCTCTGTTGCTGCTTTCAAAATTCTCATTATTTTTTGGCTTTTGACAGTTTGAGTACATATGTCTGTGTAGATCTCTTTTAGTTTATTTCTTTTTTTATGGAACGCTTCATGAATTTTGTGTGTCATCCTTGTGCAGGGGCCATGCTAATCTTCTTTGTATCATTCCTTATTATAGTTGTTATTTTTTATTTTATTATTATTATTATTTTTTAGTATATGTGCTGCTGAAATGAGCACTCTTTTAGTTTATTTTGCTTGGGGTTTGTTGTTTTTTGGATTTGTAGATTCATGTCTTTCATCAAATTTTGGAAGTTTTAAAATAATTATTTCTTAAATATTCTCTGTACCCCTTTCTCCTCTCCTGATGGACTCCCATTATGCATATGATGGTTCAAATCAATGTTGTCCCATAGGTATCAGAAGCTCTGTTTTTCTTTATCTTTTTCTTTCTGCTTCTCAGGCTGGATAAACAATAAATCAGATGTAGAATTACAGAACAGAGATTACTGAACTAGAATATATACCTGAGGAAATTACTCAAAATGAATCATAGATAGATTAAAAATAAGAGATATTGATAAACTTGGGAAAGAGCAGCAGAAGATCACACATATGTCTAAAAGGACTTCTTTGGCCCTGCCAGTGTGGCTCAGTTTTGAGCATCGACTTATGAACCAGAAGGTCACAGGTTTGATTCCTGGCCAGGGCACATGCAGGTTGCAGGCTTGATCCCTAGTGTGGGACTTGCAGGAGGCTACCAATCAATGATTCTTTCTCATCATTGATGTTTCTATCCCCCTCTTCCTCTCCCTTCCTTTCTGAAATCAATAAAAATATATTCTTTAAAATAAATAAATAAATAAATAAATAAATAAAAGGACTTCTATGAGAGACTACAGAGAATGGGGAAGATGAAATAATAAAAGAAACCATGCAGAGAACATTTAGAAATTGTAAAGTATATGAATTTTTAAATTTAGAACTCACAAGAAAAAAATGGGAAATGTAAAGAAAACAGATTCATAAAAAAAAAAAGAAAGAAAAAAAGAAAACACGTTCACAGCTGGACACGTCATAGTGAATCACAGAAGACCAAAATCTAAGCGGAGATCTTAAAAATCACCAGAGAGAAGAAAAAGATTTATGGAACACCAGTAATCCTTTCTGCCCATTTGTTAATTGCAATAAAAACACAGAAAATATTCTCTAAAGTATTGAGGGAAAGTAACCATTGACCTAGAATTCTGTATCCAGCTAAACTATCATTCAAAAGGGAGGATTAAATAAAGACAAAGAATGTAGTTAGAATTTATCATTTCCAAAAGCTTGCTGAAAGAATTACCAGAGGATATCCTCCTATATAATAAAAGCCTATTATGCTAAGTGTCTGGTCGTCCATTCAGCCAATCAAAGCATAATATGCTAATGATATGCTAAGTTTGCTCAACTGCTTGCTATGATGTCCACTGACCACCAGGGGGAAGATGCTCCGACTGGTAGGTGAGTGTGCTGCTGGGGTCTGGCTGATTTGGACTGAGCAAGATAGGCCGGACATGCCCTGGAGCCCTCCCGTGGTCCCTCCCTGGCTGGCCAACCTCCCGTGTTCCTCTCCAGCCCTGATTATGCCCTGGTGGGGTCCTTCAGCCTGGCCTGCACCCTTTCACAATCCAGGACCCCTCAGGGGATGTCAGAGAGTTGGTTTTGGCCAGATCCCGCAGGCCAGGCCAAGGGACCCCACTGGTGCACAAATTCGTGCACTGGGCCCCTAGTACTTTATAAAAAACAAAATGGGTCTTAAAATAATGTGATATGAAGTAAAGGAAGTAAGTTAGTGAAAAACAACATCTGATTCCAAGGTTAAGGCTTTGATTACACTAATGGTGATTGGTGTGCTAGAAGCTGCAGACTATGTTAGCATCCTTTCTATCAGCGCTTGTATGACTCGAATATTGTCTGTTCTTGGTGTCATTACATAATAAATTCTCCCTGAAAATACTTATGCTTTGATGTTCAATCCACAAAGTATGCTTTCCTTTGTAAGAATAATTATGAAATCACAGTTGATTAATAGATGCCAGAACCTCAATTGTAACATACACCATCCTAAAAATTATTGAACTGACAGGCTTCAGATTCTGAGAACTAACCTGTCCTTTGCCTTATGCATCTTCTAAGTGTGAAGTTGCTTGAGTTAAATAAGAAAATGGGCATTATGGTTTTGAGATCCAGAGGTGGGCCCTTAATCAGTTCTAGACATTTGATTGTCTCTGACCTTGTGTATCCCTTCCTCCCCCCAGAGCCTGCAGCCATGTTTGCCAAGGAACAGCTATCACACAGGGAGGTGCAGATTGAGGTGGGGGCCAGTGCCATGCTGAGTTGTGAGTGGCCCAGGCCCAGATGGAGGTGATGTAGCATAAGGTTGGGAAGAAACTGAATGGGAGCTCTAAAGTGCATGTGGAGTCCATGGGCTGCACCAGGTGACTTTGTGCTGTAGCATGTGGGGAAGGCAGGGGGCCAGAGGGTCTCCTTTTACCTGGACATCACAGATAGGTTCCTTAAGGTCTCTCATATGTTCCTTAGGTTAATTGTTCTCATAAAGTTTTCCATGTAGTAGCTAGGTGGCTATTAATTACATGCTAAGGGATGGCTTTTATGAAGTGCTTCTTGTCTTTTTACTTGTGTAAACTTTGCAACAACCTCGTGAGGAGGAACTCCTATTATTCCCATTTAAGATAAGGCACAAGAAAATTACATAATTTTCCAAAGTTCACACAGACAGAAAATTGCAGAGCTAAGACTTGGGCCCAATATTTTGAGATTATTATTTTTTTTCCTCCTGCAGAACCGTGTCATCAGCATTTATTTTAGGAAGTCTACTGGTGTTCTAAAATTTTTACTTGTGTAAAAAAATTACTTGTTTTCAATCCTGAGTGCTATTTTCTCTGGATATAAAATTACAGTTAGTCAGTTGCATATATATATATATATATATATATATATATATATATATATATATTTAAAGAGAGCATTCTATTATCTTCTGGATTCCATATTTTCTTTTTTATTGCATTTATTGCAGTGACATTGATTAATAGAATTATATAGGTTTTAAGTGTACAATTCTATAATACATCATCTGTATATTGTACTGTGTGTTCATCACCCGAAGGGAAGTCTCCTTCCATCACCATTTATTGTCTCATTTACCCTCTTCTACCTGTCCTGTCCTTTCCTCTGGTAATCACCATACTGTTGTCTGTGTTGATGGAGGGTTTTTTTGTGCTGTTTAATCCCTTCACCTATTTCACCCAGCCCCCAACACCCCTCCCCTCTGATAGATGTCAGTCTGTTCTCTGTATCTATGAGTCTGTTTCAATTTTGTTTGTTTATTTTGTTCATTAACTCATACAGTATGTGTCTATCTCTGACTATCTTATATCTCTGAGCATATTACTCTTCAGGTCCATCACTAAAGATAGGTTTCTTTCTTTTTTAAAAAAATATATTTTATTGATTTTTTTACAGAGAGGAAGGGAGAGAGAGAGTTAGAAACATCGATGAGAGAGAAACATCGATCAGCTGCCTCCAGCACACTTCCTACTGGGGATGTGCCCGCATCCAAGGTACATGCCCTTGACCAGACTCGAACCTGGGACCCTTGAGTCCGCAGGCTGACGCTCTATCCACTGAGCAAAACCGGTTAGGGCGGTTTCTTTCTTTTTTTTATGATTGAGTATCATTCCATTGTGTAAATCTCCTACAGTTTTTTTATCCACTCATCTACTGATGGGCACCTGGGCTGCTTCCAAATCTTGGCTATTGTAAATAATGCTGCAATGAACATAGGAGTGCATATATTATTTTGAATTAGTGTTATGAGTTTCTTTGGATATATTCCCAGAAGTAGAATCACTGAGTCAGAAGGCAGTTCCATTTTTAATTTTTTGAAGAACTTCCATAGTGGCTCCACCAGTCTGCATTCCCACCAACAGCTCACAAGGGTTCCTGTTTCTTCATACCTCCCTTGTTGTTGGTTGATTTATTAATAATAGTTATTTTGACAGGTGTGAGGTGATATCTCATTGTGGTTTTAATTTTATTTCTCTGAGGATTAGTGATGCTGAGCATCGTTTCATATGTATATCCTCTTTGGAGAAATGTCTATTCAGGTACTTTGCCCATTTTTTTATTGGATTGTTTGTGTTTCTGGTGGTGAGTTGTATCAGATCTTTATAAATGTTGGATATGAACCCCTTATCAGATGTATCATTTGTGAATGTTTTCTCATTCAGTGGTCAGTCTTTTCATTTTGTTTATTGTTCCTTTTCTGTGCAAAACCTTTTCAGTTTGAGTAGTCCCATTTGTTTATTTTGTTGTTGTTGCTCTTGCCCAAGGAGATATATCAGAAAAAATATTACTAAGTGCAGCCCTGGCTGGTTTGGATCAGCGGTTAGAGCGTTGTCCCATAGACCGAAGGGTTGCAGATTCCATTCCTGGTCAAGGGCACATGCCTCGGTTTAAGGCTTGACCCCCCCGCCCCAGTCAGAGTGCGTTCCAGAGGCAACCAATTGATGTGTCTCTCTCACATTGATGTTTCTCTCTCCCTCTCTCTCCTCCGCTACTCTCTCTCTCTCTCTTTCTCTCTCTCTCTCTCTCAAAAAAAAAAAAAAGCAATGGAAAAAATATCCTTGGGATATTTTTCACAGGAACCCTTGTGAGCTGTTGGTGGGAATGCAGATTTAAAATAATAATGATAATAATAACAATAATAAAATATTACTAAGTGCAATGTCAGAGAGTTTACTGCCTGTTTTTTCCTCAGAGTTTTATGGCTTTAGGTCTTACATTTAAGTCTTTAATCTATTTTGACTTTATTCTTGAGTATGGTGTAAGCAGGTACTGTAGTTTCATTTTTTTGCATGTATCTGTACAATTTTACTAACACCATTTATTGAATAGATTGTCTTTACCCCATTGTATGTTCTAGCCTCCTTTCTTAAATATTGACAATAAAGACATGGGTTTATTTCTGGACTCTGTATTCTGTTTTGTATGTCTGCTTTTATGCCAGTACTATGCTGTTTTGATTACTGTGTCCTTGTAATATAGTTTGATATCAGGTAGTATGATTCCTCCAATTTTGTTCTTTCTCAAGATTGTGGTGGCTCTTCAGGGTCTTTTCTGGTTCTATATAAATTTTTGGAATATTTGTTCTAATTCTGTGAAATGTGTCATTGATATCTTGATAGGGATTGTGCTGAATCTATAGATTGGTTTGGACATTTTAATACTTTTAATTCTTCCTATCCATGAACATGGTATATGCTTGTATTTATTTGTGTCTTCTTCAATTTCATTCTTCAGTGTCTTATGATTTTTTGAATATAGGCTTTTTACATCCTAGGTTAAATTTATTTTTAAGAATTTTATTTTTGATGCAATTATAAATGGAATTATTTACTTAGTTTCTCTTTCTGATAGTTCATTATTGGTGTATAAAAATGCAACTGATTCCTGGATGTTTATTTTGTACTCTGTTACTTTGCTAAATTCATTTATAGGTTCCAGTAATTTTTTTTCATGAAATCTTTAAGGTTCTCTATATACAGTGTCATGTCATCTGCAAATAATGACAGTTTTACTTCTTTTTAAAAAAATTGGGTGCCTTTTATTTATTTTTCTTTTCTGATTGCTGTGGCTAAGACTTCCAGTACTATGTTGAATAAGAATGGTACATCTCTTTCTTGATCAATGCTTTTAGTTTTGCCCTTTGACTATGATGTTGCCTGTGGTTTTGTCATAAACAGTCTTCATTATGTTGATATATGTTTCTTCTATTCCCATAATGCTGAGAATTTTTATCATAAATGGGTGCTGAATTTTATATGATCATGTGATTTTTAAAATTTTGTTTATGTGTTGTATCACATTGGTAAATTTTTGGATATTGTACCAGCATTGTATCCCTGGAATAAATTCCACTTGGTCGTGGTGTCTGATCTTTTTAATGTATTGCTAGATCTGGTTTGCTAATATTTTGTTGAGGATTTTAGTATCTATGTTCATTAAGGATATTGGCATCAATTTTCTTTCTTTGAAGTGTCTCTGGTATTGGAGTTAGGATAATGCTGGCCTCATAAAATGAGCTTGGGAGTCTTCCCTTCTCTTGACAATTTTTAAATAGTTTGAAGATAGGTGTTAGTTCTTTGAATGTTTGGTAAAATTCACCTGTGAAGCCATCCTGTTCCGGACTTTGTTTGTTGGGGATTTTTTTTTTATTATTCCTTCAATTTCATCAGTTGTAATCAGTCTATTCAGATTTTTTTATTCTTATTCAGTTTTGGGAGATTGTATGTTTCTAGGATTGTATGTTTTTATCCATTTTGTCCCGATTGTCCAGTTTGTTGACATGTAGTTGTTTATAGTATTTTCTTACAATCCTTTGTATGTCTGTGGTGTCAGTTGTTACTTTTCTTTCATTTATGATTTTATTTATTTGCTTTCTCTCTTTTTTTCTTGATGAGTCTGTTTAAAGATTTTTCAATCTTGTTTATCTTTTTAAGAAGCCAGCTCTTGGCTTCATTGATCTTTTGTATGGTTGTTTTTAGACTCTATTTTGTTTATTTCTGTTCTGGTCTTTTTTTAATCCTCACCCAAGGATATATTTTCCATTGATTTCTAGAGAGAGTGGAAGGTGGGGTGAGAGAGAGAGAGAGAGAGAGAGAGAGAGACAGAGAGAGAGAGAGAGAAATATCGATGTGAGAGAGACATATTAATTGGTTGCCTCTTGCACATGCCCTGCGGGCAGGGATAGACTGCAATCTAGGTATGTACGTTTGACCGGGAACCGAACCCTCAACCCTTCGGTGTACAGGTTTAACCACTGAGCAGTGCCGGTGAGGGCTGCTTTAATCTTTATTATTTCCTTCTTTCTTCTTACTTTTGCCTTTGTTTGATGTTCTTTTTGTAGTTTTTTTAAAATGTAATGATAGATTGTTTATATGAGATTTTGTTTTGTTTGTTTCTTGAGGTAGGCCTGTAATGCTATGAATTTCCCTCTTAGGACTTTTTTCTCTGTCTCACAGATTTGGGGTTGTTGTGTTTTCATTTTCATTTGTTTCAAGTTATCTTCTAATTTCTTCCTTAATCTCATTGTTAACCCATTCATTATTTAGTAACATGTTATTTAGCCTCTAAGTGTTTGTGTGTATTTCACTTTTTTCTTGTGGCTGATTTCTAGTTTCATAGCATTATGGTTAGAGAAGATACTTGATATGATTTCAATCTTCTTAAACTTACTAGGACTTATTTTGATTCCTAACATGTGGTTTATCCCAGAAAATGTTCCATGTGCACTTTTCAAAGAATGTATATTTTGCTGCTTTGGGATGAAATGCTCTGAAGATATCAATTAAATCCATCTGATCTAGTGTGTCATTTAAGGCCACTATTTCCTTCTTGATTTTATGTTTAGAAGATCTATCCATTGATATCCAATGGATTGTTAAAATTCCTTACTATGACTGTATTACTGTCAATCTCTTCCTTTATGTCTGAGATTTGCTTTATATATTTAGGTGCTCCTCTGTTGGGTGCATAAATATTTACAAGGATTATATTCTCTTGTTGGATTGCTCCTCTTATTATTATGGTAGTGTCCTTCTTTGTGTCTTATTATAGTCTTTGTTTTAAGGTCTATTTTGTCTGATATAAGTTTTGTTACCCCAGGTTTTATTTCCATTGGCATGAAACATCTTTTTCCATACCTTTACCTTTAGTCTGTGTATGTCTTTCATTCTGAGGTAAATCTATTGTAGACAGCATATGTACGGGTCTTGTTTTCTTATCCATTCTGCTACCCCATGTCTTTGTTTATTGTTGACAGTATTACAGATATTTCCCATTTTCTTCTTGCCCCCCCCCCCCAGCAATAAGCCCCTTCCCTCCCCAGGCCTTTTCCATACTATTGTCTGTGTCCATAGGTTATTCCCCCCAACTGAGATATGTTATTCTGTTCAATGCATCCATACCTCTGGACCTATTTTGTTAATTAGATTCCACATTTATGTAAGATCATGTGATATTTGTCTTTCTAGGACTGGTTTATTTCACTTAGCAAATAGTCTCCAGGTCCATCCATGCTGTCTCAAAGGGTAAGAGCTTTATCTTTCAGTCTGCAGGCTGACGCTCTATCGACTGAACCAAACCGGTTAGGGCGAGCTTTATCTTTTTTAGAGCTGCATAGTATTCCATTGTGCAAATGTACAACTGCTTTTTTTATCCACTCACCTACAGGTGGGCACTTGGGCTGTTTCCAGATCTTAGCTATTTAAAATGATGCTGCTGTGAACATAGGGATGCATATATTCTTTCTGATTGGTGTTTTGGGATTCTTAGGATATATTCCCAGAAGTAGGATCACTGGGTCAAATGGCAGTTCCATTTTTAATTATTTTGAGAAAATTCCATACTGTTTTCCACATTGGCTGTACCAGTCTGCATTCCCACCAGCAATGTATTAGGGTTCCCTTTTTTCCATATCCTCGCCAGCACTTGTTGTTTGTTGATTTATTGATGGTGGCCATTTTGGCAGATGTGAGGTGATACCTCATTATTGTGTTCTTTGTTTTATTTTGCAGTGACTTCTATTAAATTTATTTTTTAAATTTCTTTATTAAGTTATTACATATGTGTCCTTATCCCCACATTACCCCTATCCCTCACCCTCATTATTGTTTTAATTTGCATCTCTCTGAGGATCAGTGACTTTGAGCATTTTTTCATGTCTATTGGCCATCTGTGTGTCCTTTGCGAATAATGAGTTTTACTTCTTCTTTTTCAATTCAGATGCCTTTTATTTCTTCTTGTCTGATTGCTATGGCTAGCACTTCCAGAACTATGTTGAACAGGAGTGGTGAAAGTGGGCATCCCTGTCTTGTTCCTGTTCTTAGGGGAAATGGATTTAGTGTTTTCCCATTGGCTGTAGGTTTGTCATATAAGGCTTTTATTATGTTGAGGTATTATCACTCTATTCCCACTTTGCTGCAAGTTTTTATCAAAAATGGGTGTTGGATTTTGTCATGCTTTTTCTGCATCAATTAGTATGATCATGTGATTTTTGTCGCTCAGTTTGTTTATGTGATATATAATGTTTGTTGATTTGTGAATATTGTACCAGCCTTGCATCCTCAGAATAAATCTCACTTGGTCTTGGTATATGATCTTTCTAATGTAATGCTGGATCCGATTTGCTAGAATTTTGTTGAGGATTTAGCATCTATGTTAATTAGGGATAATGGCCTATAATTCTCTTTCTTTGTAGTGGGATTTTGGATTAGGGTAATGCTGGGTTCATAGAAAGAACTTGGAAGTGTTCCTTCCTCTTGAATTTTTTGGAATAGTCTGAGGAGGGTAGGTTTTAGTTCTTCTTTGAGCGTGTCCTCTTTGGAGAAGTGTCTGTTTAGGTCCTTTACCCATTTATTAATTGGGTTGTTTGTCTTCCTAGTGTTCAGTTGTATAAAAGTTCTTTATAAAAAAAAAAGTTCTTTATATATTTTGAAAATTAACCCCTTGTTTGATGTATCATTGGTAAATATGTTCTCCCATACAATAGATTCTCTTTGCATTATGTTGATGGTTTCTTTTGTTGTACAGAAGCTTTTTAGCTTGATGTAGTCCATTTGTATATCCTTTTCTGAGTTTCCTTTGCCATAGGAGATGTATCTGTAAACATATTGCTATGGGAGATGTCTGAGATTTTACTGCTTATGTTTTCTTCTAGGATTTTTATGGTTTTGTGACCTACACTTAAGTATTTAATTCATTTTGAGTTTATTCTTGTGTATGGTATAAATTGATGGTTCAGTTTCATTTCTTTGCATGTACCTGTCCAATTTTCCCAAAACCATTTATTGAAGAGACTATCTTACTCCATTGTATGCTCTTGCTTCCTTTGTCAAATATTAATTGTATATATTGGCATGGGTCAATTTTTGGGGTCTCTGTTCTGTTCCATTGATCTATATGCCTGTCCTTATGCCAGTACCAGGCTGTTTTGATTACAATGGCTTTGTAGCATAACTTGATACCCGGTATTGTGATCCCTCCAACTTCATTCTTCTTTCTCAAGATTGCTGTGGCAATTCAGGGTGTTTTTTGGTTCCATATAATTTTTTTTAATATTTGTTCTAGATCTATGAAATATGCTGTTGGTATTTTAGTAGGGATGACATTGAATCTGTAGATTGCTTTGGGTGGTATGGCCATTTTAATGATTTAATTCCACCAATCCATAAACACAGTATATGCTTCCACTTGTTTGTATCTCCTTCTATTTTCTTTTTTCAATGCAAAGTTTGGGTCTTTTGCCTCCTTGGTTAAGTTTATTCCCAGGTATCTTATTTCTTTGTTGCAGTGGTACATAGGATTGCTTTTTAGTTTCTTTTCTGAGAGTTCATTATTGGTAAATAAAAATGTCACTGATTTCTGGATGTTAATTTTGTATCCTGCTACATTGCCAAATTTATTTATTAAATCTAGTAGTTTTTTGGTGGAGTCTTTAGGGTTTTCTGTGTACACTATAATGCCATCTGTGAATAATGATAGTTTTACATAATCCATGCCAGTTTGGATGCCTTTTATTTCTTCTTCTTGTCTGATGGCTGTGGCTAGACTTCCAGTATTGTGTTTTATAAGAATGGTGAAAGTAGACATTCTTGTCTTCTTCCTCATCTTTAGGGACATGCTTTTAATTTTTCCCCCATTGAGTATGATGTTGCTATAGGTTGTCATGTATGGCCTTTATTATGTTGAGGTATGATCTCTCTATTCCCACTTTGATGAGAGTTTTTATTAAAAATGGGTATTGTACTTTGTCAAATGCCTTTTCTACATCTACTGGATTTTTATCCTTCATTTTGTTAATGTAGTATATCACATTTATTGATTTGTGAATATTGAACCATTCTTGCATCCCTGGAATAAATCCCACTTGGTCATGGTGTATGATCTTTTTAATGCATTACTGGATCTGATTTGCTAATATTTTGTTGAGGATTTTAGCATCTATGTTCATCAGGGATATTGTGCTGTAGTTTTCTTTCTTGTAGTGTCTTTATTGAGTTTTGGAATTAGCAAAATGCTGGCCTCATAAAAAGAGCTGGGAAGTCTTCCCTCCTCTTGAATTTTACCCTGTCACTGATTAGAGCACTTAAGCAACTTATATTTAAAGTCATTATTGATAGGTATGTATTTATTGCTGTTTCATTTTTTTATAGATATATTCCTCTCTCTTTTTTGTTCTTTTTCTTTCTTTTTTAAAATTTTTTGTTGTTGATTAAGTTATTACATATACCTAAGTTACCCCCTATCCCCCCCCCCCCCCACTCATGCCCTCAACCCCCTGTTGGCTGTGTCCATTGGTTAGGCCTATATGCAGGCATATAAGTCCTTTGGTTGATCTCTCTCCCTTACCCCCACCCTCCCCTACCTTCCCTCTGAGGTTTAAGGGTCTGATCGATGCTTCTCTGTCTCTGGATCCGTTTTTATTCATCAGTTTATGTTGTTCATTATATTCCATAAATGAGTGAGATCATGTGATATTTATCTTTCTCTGACTGGCTTATTTCACTTAGCATAATGCTCTCCAGTTCCATCCATGCTGTTGCGAATGGTAAGAACTACTTTTTTACTGCAGTGTAGTATTCCATTGTGTAGATGTACCACAGTATTTAATCCACTCATCTACTGATGGGCACTTTGACTTTTTCCAAATCTTAGCTATGGTGAATTGTGTTGCTATGTACATAGGGGTGCATATATCCTTTCTAATTGATGTTTCTAGTTTCTTGGGATATATTCCTAGAGGTGGGATCACTGGGTCAGATGGGAGTTCCATTTTTAGTTTTTTGAGGAAACTCCATACTGTTCTCCACAGTGGCTGCACCAGTCTGCATTCCCACTAGCAGTGCATGAGGGTTCCTTTTTCTCCACATTCTCTCCAACAAACTTCTCGTTTGTTGATTTGTTGATGATAGCCATTCTGACAGGTTTGAGATGGTACCTCATTGTTGTTTTGATTTGCATCTCTTGGATGATTAGTGACTTTGAACATATTTTCATATGTCTTTTGGCTTTTTTCCTGTCTTCTTTCAAAAAGTATCTATTTAGGTCTGTTGCTCATTTTTTGATTGGGTTGTTTATCTTCCTTTTGTTAAGATGTTTGAGTTCCCTGTAAATGTTGGAGATTAAACCCTTATTGGTGATAACATTTGCAAATATGTTCTCCCATGCAGTGGGCTTTCTTGTTGTTTTGTTGATGGTTTCCTTTGCTGTGAAAAAGCTTTTTATTTTGATGTAGTCCCATTTGTTTATTTTCTCTTTAGTTTCCATTGCCCTAGGAACAGTATCAGTGAAGAAATTGCTTTGGCATAAGTCTGAGATTTTGCTGCCTGTGAATTTCTCTAGTATTTTTATGGTTTCCTGTCTTATGTTTAGGTCCTTTATCCATCTTGAGTTTATTTTTGTGTATGGTGTGAGTTGGTGGTCTAGTTTCATTTTTTTTGCATGTATCTGTCCAATTTTCCCAACACTATTTATTTTATTATTATTTTAAAAATATATTTTATTGATTTTTTTTTACAGAGAGTAAGGGAGAGGGATAGAGAGTTAGAAACACCAATGAGAGAGAAATATCGATCAGCTGCCACCTGCACACCTCCTACTGGGGATGTGCCCGCAATCAAGGTACATGCCCTTGACCGGAATCGAGTCTGCAGGCCGATGCTCTATCCACTGAGCCAAACCAGTTAGGGCCCAACACCATTTATTGAAGAGGGTTCCTTTTCTTAAAGAAGATCCTTTAACATTTCTTGTAATACTGGTTTGGTGGTGATGAACTTTGGTTTTTTCTTGTCTTGAAAGTTCTTAGGTTCACCTTCAATTTTGAATGATAGTGTGCTGGGTAGACTAGTCTTCCCACCACTTGGAATATTTCATGCCATTCCATTCTGGCATGAAATGTTTCTGTCAAGAATTCTGCTGACAGTCTTAAGGGAGCTCCCTTGTAGGTCACTGTCTGTTGCTGCTTTTAACATTTTCTCTTTGTCTTTAATTTTTGCCATTTTAATTATGATGTTTCTTGGTGTGAGCTTCTTTGGGTTCATTTTGTTTGGTGCTCTGTGCTTCCTGGACTTTTGTGTATTTTTTCTTCACCAGGAAGTTTTCATACATTATTTGTTCAAATAGGGTTTAAAATTTCTTTTTAAATGTATTTTTAGCCGAAACCGGTTTGGCTCAGTGGATAGAGCGTCGGCCTGCGGCCTGAAGGGTCCCGGGTTCGATTCCAGCCAAGGGCATGTACCTGGGTTGTGGGCACTTCCCCAGTGGGGGATGTGCAGGAGGCAGCTGATCGATGTTTCTCTCTCATCGATGTTTCTAACTCTCTATCTCTCTCTCTTCCACTCTGTAAAAAATCAATAAAATATATTAAAAAATGTATTTTTAAAGAGAGGAATTGGGAGAGAGAGAGAGAGAGAGAGAGAGAGAGAGAAACATTTATGTGTGAGAGAAACATCAATTGGTTGCCTCCCACACATACCCTGACTGAGTATTGAACTTGCAACCTGGGTATGGGCCCTAACCAGGAATTGAACCTGCCTATTTCTGGTGTATGGAATGATACTCCAACCAACTGAGCCATACTGGCCATGGCCAACTAATTTCTTGATCCCTTGATCTCTCTTATGTCTTTCTGGTATCCCAGGGATGCAGATGTTGTTACACTTCATGTTGTCCCAAAGGTCTCTTAAACTAGTCTTATTTTTTTTAATACGTTTTTCTTTTTACTGCTCTGATTATTTTCTGCTATCTTGTCTTCCAAATTGCTGATTTGATCTTCTGCTTCATCTAATATACTGCCTGTGACTATCCCTGGGCAAACTATTTGGAGCTACAAAGCTATCCACAGTTTGTGGCTGCCTCTCCTGGGCCTGAGTGTGTGTGGATAGGACCAAGCTGCACACCACATCCAGCTTCCATCTGCACTAAGCCCAGGGGTAGTCAGCAAAAGGCCCAAGTCCCCCCATGGTCTTCCTCCACCTGACTCCACCTGCTGGATGCCTCTTAGGCTCAGTCACTGAAAGGGCCTCTGGTGGTACTCATGTTGCATGAAGTAGGTTCTCAGTGAGTCACCATGTAGGGGCACGTGGTATTCACCAGACTGATAGAGGTTCAAACTTGGTGCCAGTGCTGGACTTGAGACCACTCAGCAAATGTCCCAGGGTATACCAAGACTAGCTGCCACCCACTGGTGCCACCAGACCTTTGTGGTGGAGTGAAGTCTAGGGAGTTGTCAGGGTGAGGACAACAGAGTTTATCAGGTACAAACAGACCAAGATTTGGCCATGCGAATGGAAGGCTCTGCACCAGCCAGGCATGAGAGGGAAAATGGTCCCTATCCTAGTGTAACACAACTCAGTCTGTCCCAGATTCTACTGAGAGCCCAAGATCAATAGGGCAGGGCCACCAGAGTCAGGAGGGTTGGGCTAGTGGATCTTCCATGAGGAGGAGGCATTGATCAGGCTTGGGAGAAGGTGGGGATGTGGTCCCTGCACCAGAGCCGAACAACTCACTCTACCCTGGATTCTTCCCAGTCCTCCTGAGCTCAGCAGGGCAGGACCACCAGTAGTTGGGATGATGGGACTGTCAAGAATTGTAGCATGGGGCTAGTGGATCTCCTGTAAGGGAAGAGCACTAGTTAAGCTTTCAGGTAGTTAGTGGAAATGGCCCCCATGCCAGTGCCATACAAGTTAGTCACTGACACTTCCTGAGTCTGCCTGGGCGTTTATACCATGAGTTCAGGCAGCTGACTCCTCTGTAGGGTATGAGCTCTGTTGGGTGGGGTGACAGGAAGTCCAGAGGGTAAGGCTGTTGCAATCCTCCAGACTAATGCCTAAGGAGGAGAGTGCTCCACCCAAGAAATATGGTGTCAGTGATGTGGGAGAGGGATTCAGAACAAGGATCCTGGTGTCTATCCCTTCAGCTTCTACCTGGAGCCACATACCCAATCTCTTCTCACACGACTCTCATCCACTCTGCCCTTTCTCTGCTGGAGCCCAGGTTGAATGGCTGTGAATGAGATTTTGTACACTGGCCTTTTATTGTTGGTGTTAGTCCCCACTTGAAGATATGTTTTCCATTGATTTTTTTAGAGAGAGTGGAAGGGAAGGGGAGAGACACAGAGAAAGAAACATTGATGTGAGAGAGACACATTGATTGGTTGCCTTCCATACACACCCCAACGAGGGCCAGGAATCAAACCCAGCAGCCTTCAGTCCATGGGCCGATGCTCTATCCATTGAGCCAAAATGACTAGGGCATGCACTGGCCTTTTAAGAGGGCATCTGTGTCTCTAGTAGACTAATGTCTCTCCCTGGTGGACAGAATCCCTGCTGATTTTCACAGCCAGATTGTATTTGGGGGTCTCTTCTTGGCTCCACTGCTCTGCGCTGTGGAGCTTAGTGTGGGGTTGAGACCCCACACTCCTCAAGGGGAATCCTTGCAACTGAGATATCCCTCCAGATTCTCAGCCACTACCCATGGGAACAGGGCCAGCCCTTTTTGTGTCTCTGCCCTTCCTACCAGGCTTGATGTAGCTTCTTCCATAAATCCTTGGTTATAAGACTTCTGTTCAGCTAGTTTTTGTTGGTTATTCAGGTTGTTTGTCTGTATTTTAGTTGTAATTCCAGTTTGTTCCTTGGAGGAGATAAATGCAACTTCTACCTGTCCTGCTGCTATTTTGAATCTCCATATTTTATTTTGAAATATCATTTTTCAGGTCTATTATTTTTTTAAGTGTTTTTATTTTAAATATTTTTATTTTTATTGATTTCAGAGAGGAAGGGAGAGGAAGAGAGAGATAGAAACATCAATGATGAGAGGGAATCATTGATCAGTTGCCCCCTGCACCCCATACCTCCCCACCACCACCACCACCACTGGGATTTGAGCCTGTAATCGGGCATGTGTCCTGACCGGGAATTGAATCATAACCTCCTGGTTCATAGGTCAATGCTCAACCACTGAGTCATATTGGCAGGGGAACCTGAGTTCAGCAGGGCAGGGCCACCAGGAGTTGGTGTTGATAGAGTGATGAAATTAGAGATTTGATCCTCTGCTTCATCTAATGTACTGTCTGTACAAGTTTTTCTTTGTTGTTGCTTATTTCTTTGTTTGTTTGTTTAGTCCTGTTGCTTTTAAGGTATTGTTTTTTATTTTGAACCATTTTACTTTTACCAGGCATGGTTTTTTTTGTACTCATATTGGGGTAGTAGAGCATCTTGAGTTTGTGGGTTTATGTCTTTCATCAGCTCTAGAATATGGGTTATCACATACCTTGTATGCATCTCTTCCTTTCTTCTTCTTAATTCTTTTTTCTCTCTTCTTTATTACAGATATTTTCTTTCAATCAGTCTCCCAATTCACTCACCGTCTGTTCTATCTAATCTGCTGTCAAACCCATCTATAGTGTGTTTCCTTTCAGTTATTTTATTTTCAAGTTTTATAATTTCCACTGAATTAATTTTTTATAGATTCTAGACTCCATAGTAAAATTTTTATATTTGATACATTTTCTTTCATATTTAAAAATATCATGGTTATAACACATTCTGATAACCATAATAACCTATCATCTGATACTGCCTTTTTTTTTTTTTGGTTTTCATTTTACTCCTCTCCTCTCGGCATGCCAGTGAATTTTTGACTGACTGACAGATATTGTGTGAGGAAATGTATTAATATGGATGCTGTTATCTTATTTCAGAAAGAGGAACACTCTTTCCTTTGCTAGGCAGGGAGAGGATCACTAAAAACTTTAATCCCTTCAGTATCATGCTGACTCAAGGCTGCATTGCAGTTTTGATCAGGTTTATCAATGTTTGACTTTCCCCCAGTCCTGGGTATAGTTCTCAAAGGATTCCTGCAGAGACTTGGAGTGTGGATGGGGGTCCCTTGGCTCCAGACACTCAACTCTAATATTTACCTCCCTGGTAATACAAGATACTAAAATTTCACTCTAGTTTTTAGAGGTTTTCTGTGTGGCTTCTTAGTTTCCCACCTCATGCAGCTTTGGATTTCATCAAATGTCTTAAGGTGAATGTGGTTGAAATGGGGATTGATTCTACATGGTCCCTTTTGACTAGGACTTGGCTGCTCAATCTCTATTTTATCACTCTGTCTACACAAGATGTCCACAGCTTGCCTGCTTTCCCTGTGTTTTAATAACAATCCCATGGCTGGATTTTCATTGCACTCTAAACCTAGAGGCAGAAGTGCTTTGGGGGGAAGAAGGTGCTCTGTGTGGCCCAATCTTTGAGCAGTTCCCTTTTACCTTCCTCACTCACTTTCACACTTACCCCTGCAGGAGAACTCTAACCATAATTCTCACCTCCATTAGACTGTCTCTTCCAGGTTTTAATCAAAGACTGCCCCCAATTTATCATTTATCAGTCCACCTAAATGTCACTCCTTACTGAGATATACTCACACCATCAAATATAAGTCACCAATCAGACCCTTCTTTCTAGCATGTTACCTGCTTTATTTCATCACAGCACTCAACATACCATTATGTCATTATTGTCATGGTTTATGTTTGTTTGTCCTCTTCCCATGAGAAAGAAAGCTCTGTCAGAACAGAGACTGTGCTGCTCACCATAGCATACTCAGCTATCATCATGTGCCTGCATACTGTGGGCTATCCATTGACTTTAGTTGGGTCAATGATCAAATGGATGAATGAATGAAGGAATGAAGGAATCTATAGCATGAACTCTGAGATCCTATATGTATTCACTTGAGTTTAATGGGACATACACAACTTAAAAATTGATGATATTTTCCCTGGTCAGTGTGGCTCAGTTGGTTGGGCATTGTCCCATGCACCAAAAGGTTGACGGTTTGGTCTGGTCAAGGGCACATGCCTGGGTTGTGGGCTTGATGCCTGGTAGGGGGTGTGCAGGAAGCAGCTGATTGATGTTGCACTCTCACATTGATTTTTTTCTCTCTCTCCCTCTCTCTTCCTCTCTCTCTAAAAATCAATAAACAATTCTTTTTTAAAAAATATATTTTATTGATTTTCACAGAGAGAAAGAGGGATAGGGAGTTAGAAACATCGATCAGCTGCCTCCTGCACACTCCCCACTGGGGATGTGTCCTCAACCAAGGTACATGCCCTTGACTGGAATCGAACCCGGGACCCCCGAGTCCGCAGACCGACGCTCTATCCACTGAGCCAAACCGGTCAGGGCAATAAACAATTCTTTAAAAAAATTGATGATATCCAGTGTTGGTAAGCATGTGGAGAATCAGAACTCTTAAACACTTATAGTGGGAGTGTAAATTGGTACAACCATTTTTTTAAATTAAATCTTTATTGTTCAGATTATTACATTTGTTCCTCTTTTTTCCCCCCCCATAACTACTCCCCTCCTCCCAGTTCCCGCCCCACCCTCCGCCCTCACTCCCCACCCACTGTCCTCATCCATAGATGCACGATTTTTGTCCAGTCTCTTCCCGCATCTCCCACACCCCTTTCCCCCCCAAGAATAGTCAGTCCATTCCCTTTCTATGTCCCTGATTCTATTATAATCACCAGTTCATTCTGTTCATCAGATTATTTATTCACTTGATTCTTAGATTCACTTGTTGATAGATGCATATTTGTTGTTCATAATTTGTATCTTTACCTTTTTCTTCCTCTTCCTCTTCTTAAAGGATACCTTTCAGCATTTCATATAATCCTGGTTTGGTGGTGATGAACTCCTTTAGCTTTTCCTTATCTGTGAAGCTCTTTATCTGACCTTCAGTTCTGAATGATAGCTTTGCTGGATAAAGTAATCTTGGTTGTAGGTTCTTGGTATTCATCACTTTGAAAATTTCTTGCCACTCCCTTCTGGCCTGCAAAGTTTCTGTTGAGAAATCAGCTGACAGTCGTATGGGTATTCCCTTGTAGGTAACTGAGTTACTTTCTCTTGCTGTTTTTAAGATTCTCTCTTTATCTTTTGCTCTTGGCATTTTAATTATGATGTGTCTTGGTGTGGTCCTCTTTGGATTCCTTTTGTTTGGGGTTCTTCGCGCTTCTTGGACCTGTAAGTCCATTTCTTTCACCAGGTGGGGGAAGTTTTCTGTCATTATTTCTTCAAATAGGTTTTCAATATCTTGCTCTCTCTCATCTTCTGGCACCCCTATAATTCTGATGTTGGTATGCTTGAAGCTGTCCCAGAGGCTCCTTACACTATCCTCGCATTTTTGGATTCTTTTTTCATTTTGCTTTTCCGGTTGGGTGTTTTTTGCTTCCTCGCATTTCAAATCATTGACTTGATTCTTGCGCTCCTCTGGTCTGCTGTCGGGAGTCTGTATAATATTTGTTATTTCAGTCCGTGTATGCTTAATTTCTAGTTGGTTCCCCAATATAACATCGAGGGTCTCATTAGTTTTCTTGTAGATCTCATTAAGTTTATCGGCGGCTTCTAAACAGTTCTTGAGAGACCTTAAAAGTGTGGTTCTGAACTCTATATCTTCCATTGACAATTTTGTCCTGTTTCTTTGTCTCCGCATTTTGTTATGCTTCCTTGGTGCACCCCCTAGTGGTCTTTGTTCGCAGTCTTATAGTTAAACCTTGATTGTTGTAGCTAATACCAGGGAGGGTTTGACCTCCAGGCCAAGTGGCTATGAGAATCAGCTGTGTCAGCAGTGAGAGAACTTCTGTCCTCTAGGGAGGTGCTAATCTAGCCTTTGCCTGAGGCTATCCAGCAAATGCCTCTGTGCAGGGCTTGGGCAGGGCGGGTTGCACAGGATCAACAGGGTGGGCCGGAGAGAGCAGTTATGGCGGCTCTCAGTCCTGTCCCCAGGGGCTCTGCCTCTCTGAGTCCCAGCACCCGCTGCAAAGCTCGGAGAGAAAGCTGCACTCGCTCTGACCGAAGCCAGACAGTCCCGCTTCTCCCGTTTGAGTCTGGGTCCCTAAAGACTCGCCTGTATCTGGAGCTCAGAGTCTGCGACTCCCTCCGGATTGAAAACAACAACCGCGCCCTCCGCTGCCAGCCCGCTCCGCGCACTCCGCACCTCAGAATTTGACTTCAGCACTGCGCCTCCTCTGAGTGTCCGTATGCGTTTCTCTTTCCTCCTAGTTGTAGGACTTCCACTCAGCCAGCGTTCCTGTGGTTCTGGGTGATGTCCGTTCCGTCTTTTAGTTTCACTTTTGAAGTAGTTGTTCAAAGCAGCAAACGCTGGCGTTAACCTATGCCGCCATCTTGGTTCTCCCTAAAGTTCCTGTTTTCGGTACAACCATTTTGGAAACGCTTTAGAAACATTGGCTAAAGCTCAAATGCAGGCCTACCTATGTCCTTACCCATGTGACCCCCAAGATATATTCAAGAGTATTCATAGCAGCTTTACTCATCAGATCCCCAAATTGGAAATAACCCAAATCAACCAGAAGAGGAAAAGGAAAAGTAAACCATTGTGTCATACAACAGAAAAGTATATATAAATACAAGAGGACAGAGTATTGCTCCATGTAACATGATAGAGCTCACAGACATTATATTGAGTGGAAAAAACAGGCCCAGAGGACACATAATATCACTCATTCATGCGAGATCAAAAATAGGCTAAGGTAATTATTGGTGACAGAGGTCAAGATGGTGGTTACTTTGAATAATCAATGGTAGACTTGCTGGAGAGAACCCTGCTATCTGAGGACAGAAAGTGGTGACCACATAGAGACTGGTAGGAGGGGCAGAGGTGAAAAAGGACTGGCTGGGCTGCCACAGACAGCAACTGAAGTTCTGGAGAGATATCTCATCAGTGGCGGGTTGCCACTGAGAACTCTGGGGTCTTATCCCAAGCTGGTCCCCCCCAGCAGAGAGCACCAGAACTGAGAAGGGTATCCACATAACATCTGGCTGTGAAAAGAAGCAGGTTGTTGCTGCCAGGGAGAGATGGCTGGAAATACAGGCACCCTCTTAAGGGCCAACATACAACATTTTGAGTGCAACCACTCACCATGTGTTTTGGCAGAGGTAGGGAAGAGTGGATTGGAGCTGAGTGAGCAGAAGCCAAGATCATGGGCTCTGGGGTCAGAACTCAGAAGGAAAATGCACTGATTTCCTGTGCCAAGTAATTCCCTCACACTGCAGAAGCCATCTTTCTCACACAGACATTTGTTATACAGGTGCCTTGCCTTGGGGGAAGACAGTTGATCCACCCTATTGGAAAACACTTTGCCCCACAGTGCAGAGTTTCTGAGGCCCAATAAGTGACTAAGAATAACAGTTAGCCTCCAGGCAGAAGCAATTGCCCCACCCTGTTGAAAAAAAATCTCACGTCACACTTATGGATGATTGCCTGAGGGCAATTCAAGACAGAATCCTATCAGGCTGTAGACAAAGGTGGTTTCAGGAGGCTTTGAGTCTTTTCCTGATCTAATTAGTCAGAAACAGTGTTTGACACTATCCTGCACTAAAGATGAGAAGCATAGCAGATCGACCTAATACATAGTCACAAACCCAAACAGGCGGCCACAATGAGGAGACAAAGTAACAATCCCCAAATGAAAGAACAAGAGAATTCTACAGAAGAAGACATAAATGAAATGGAGATAAGAAATTTATCTGATATAGAGTTCAGAATAATGATTGTAAAGATGCTCAATGGCATGAGAAAAGATACAGTAACTGTGAAAACAGAAATAAAGAATGACATAGCACACATTGGAAGGAATACACAGCAGATAAGGGGAAGCTGAGGATAGAATCAGTGAATACAAAGACCAGTTTGAAAAAAATCACTCAGAGAACCAAAAAAATAAAACAATTAAAAAACAGGAAAACAGCTTAAGGGGGCTAAGGGACAACTGGAAACATAACAATATTTTAATAGCAGGTGTGCCAGAAGAGGCAGAAAGGAAGAAAGGGCTAGAGAACATATTTGAAGAAATAATGACAGAAAATTTCCCTAACCTGGTGAAGGAAAAGGTAACAAAAGTTCAGGAGTCATAACGAACCCCAAGCAAGAAGAACCCAAACAGGCCCACGCCCAGACACATCATAATGAAAATGCCAAAAATTAAAGACAAAGAGAGAATCTTAAAAGCAGCAAGAGAAAAGGAAACTGTTACTTACAAAGGAGCTCCCATGAGGCTGACACCTGATTTCTCATCAGAAACTCTACAGGCCAGAATGGAATGGCATGAAGTACTCAAGGCTGGAAAGCAAGGTTCTGAAACCAAGATATCATTCAAAATACAAATGGATGACCCAACTATATGCTGTCTACAAGAGACCCACCTCAGAACAAAAGACACACACAAGATGAGAGTGAAGGGTTGGAAAAATTTTCCATACAAATAGAAAAGAAAAACAGCTGGAGTAGCAATACTCATATCTGAAATAAATTTCAAAATGAAGGCCATCACAAGAGACAACAAAGGTCACTACATAATACTAAATGGATTGATCCAACAAGAGCATATAACCCTGGTAAACATATATGCACCCAATATAGAAACATTTAAATACATAAGAAAAATTCCTACAGGACTTTGAAGGAGAAATAAACAACAATACAGTCATAGTAGGGGACTTTAACACCACTTGACTTCACTGGACAGATCTTCCAGTAAAAAACTTAACAAGGAAATAGTGACTCTAAAGGGTCACACTGGATCAGATGGATTTAAATGACATTTATAGAACATTCACCCCAAAGCTGCAGCATATACATTCTTCTCAAGTGCACATGGATCATTCACAAAGATAGAACACATGTTGAAACAAAAAACAAATCTCTACAAGTTCAAGAAGATTGAAATCATATCAAGCATCTTCTCAGATCACAGTGGAATGAAATTAGAAATCAACTACAGTAAAAACACCCCAAAACATTCAAACACATGGAGGCTAAATAGCATGTTATTAAACAATGAATGGCTTACCAATGAGATCAAGAAAGAAATAAAATACTTCCTGGACACAAAATGAAAATGAACACACCACAACCCCAAATCTCTGGGACACAGCAAAAGCAGTCCTGAGAAGGGAATTCATAGCACTACCGGCCTACCTAAAGAAAAAACAAACAACAACAACAAAAACAACACACAAGAAAAATCAACAATAAACTAACCCTACAACTTAAAGAAGTAAAAAGAGAACAACAAGAAAATCCCAGAGTAAGTAAAAGGAAGGAAATAATGAAGTTAGAGCAGAAATAAATGATATAGACACTAAAAAAAAATACAAAAAATCAATGAAACCAAGAGCTTGTTCTTTGAAAGGATAAACAAGATTGTTGAGCCATTAGCCAGACTCATCAAGAAACAAAGTAAGAGGATCCAAATAAATAAAATCAGAAACAAAAGTGGAGAAGTAGCCACTGACACCACAAAATACAAAGGATTGTAAGGAAATATTATAAACAGCTATATGCCAACCAGCTAGATAAAATGGAAAAATTCCTAGAAAAATATAATCTCCCAAAACTGAATCAGAAAGAATCAGGAAACCTGAATAGGCCAATAACAACTGATGGAATAGAAGCAGTAATCAAAAATCTCCCAGCAAACAAAAGCCCAGGTCTAGATGGCTTCACAGGGAAGTTTTACCAAACATTCAAAGAAGAACTAACATCTATACTCCTCAAACTATTGCAAAAAATTCAAGAGGAAGGAACACTTTCAAGCTCTTTTTATGAGGCTAGCATTATCCTAATTCCAAAACCAGATAAAGACACTACAAAGAAAGAGAATTACAGGCCAATATTCCTGATGAACATAGATGCTAAAATCCTCAACAAAATATTAGCAAATCAGATCCAGCAATATATTACAAAGCCCATACACCATGAGCAAGTTGGATTATTCCAGGAATTCAAGGCTGGTACAATATTTGCAAATCAATGCATGTGATACATCACATAAAGAAATTGAAAGACAAAAGTCACATGATCATATCAATAGATGCAGAAAAATCATTCCACAAAATTCAACACATTTTTGATAAAAACTCTCAGCAAAATGTGAATAGAGAAAGCATATCTCTACATGATAAAGGCCATATATTGCAAACCTACACGGATATCATACTCATTGTACAAAAACTAAAACAATATCCCCTAAGAACAGGAACAAAAAAGGGATGTCTGCTCTCACCACTCTTATTCAATACTAGAGGCCCGGTGCACGAAAATTCATGCCCTCGGGGTGGGGGGTTATCCCTCAGCCTGGCCTGCTCCCTCTCGCAGTCTGTGATCCCTCAGGAGATGTCCACCTGCCAGCGGGACTAAGCTGGCAGTCAGCTATCCCTCTGGCAGCCTGGGAGCCCTCGGGGGATGTCTGATTGACGGCTTAAGCCAGAGTTGGACATCATTAGTGCTGCTGTGGAGGTTGGAGAGGCTCCCGCCACTGCCGCTGCACTCTCAGCCCTCAGCCTGGCTTGTGGCTGAGCAGAGCTCCCCCTGTGGGAGCGCACTGATCACCAGGGGGTGCTCCTGCATTGAGCGTCTGCCACTGTGGTGGTTAGTGTGCATCATAGCTACTGGTTATTCTGGGTTGTTCTGCTGTTAGGGTCAATTTGCATATTACCCTTTTATTATATAGGATAGTTCTGGAAATCCTAGCCACAACAATCAGACAAGAAGAAGAAATAAAAGGCATCCAAATTTGAAAGGAGGAAGTAAAGCTCTCACTATTCACAAATGACATGATGTTATACATAGAAAACCCTGAAGACTCCAACAAAAAACTACTAGATTTAATAAATGAATTTGGCAATGTAGCAGGATACAAAATCAACACCAAAAAATCGATGGCTTTTTTATACACCAATAATGACTTCTTAGAAAGAGAAACTAAACAATTCCATTTACCACTGCAACAACAAAAATTAAGTTACTAAGGAGTATACTTAACCAAGGAGGCAAGAGACCTATACTCGGAAAACTACAGGATGTTGAAAAAAGAGATAGAAGGAGATATAAACAAGTGGAAGATTATAGCGTGTTCATGGATTGATAGAATCAACATCATTAAAATGTCCAAACTACCCAAGGCAATCTGCAGATTCAAAGCAATCCCTATTAAAATGCCAAAGGCATATTTCACAGATCTAAAACAAACACGCCAAAAATGTTTATGGAATAAAAAAAAGACCCGGAATAGCTGCAGCAATCTTGAGAAAGAAAAGCAAAGTTGGAGGAATCACAATACCATATTTGAAGTTATACTACAAAGCCATCATAATCAAAACAGCCTTGTTCTGGCACAACAACAGGCATATAGATCAATGGAACAGAACAGAGACCCCAGAAATCAACCCAAGCCATTACACTCAACATTTGACAAAGGAGGCAAGAGCATACACGGGAGTCAATAGAGTCTCTTCAATAAATGTTGTTGGGAAAATTAGACAGATATATGCAAAAAAATGAATCTAGCCCACCAAGTTATACCATATATAAGAATAAACTCAGAATGGATAAGAGACTTAAATTTAAGTTGTGAAACCATAAAAATTTCAGAAGAAACCATAGGCAGCAAAATCTCAGACATCTCTCATAGCAATACTTTTACAGATTTATCTCCTAGGGCAAAGAAAACTAAGGAGAAAATCAACAAATGGGACTATATCAAAATAAAAATTTCCTGCACAGTAAAAGAAACCATCAACAAAATGAAAAGGGAGCCCACTGTATGGGAGAACATATTTTGCAATGATACATCTGATAAAGGGTTAATATCCAAAATATATAAGGAACTCATACAACATAACTGAAGGGAGACAAACAATCCAAATAAAAAATGGGCAGAGGACCTAAATAGACACTTCTCCAAAGTGGACATACCGATGGCCAAGAGACTTGTGAAAACATGCTCAGTCACTGATCATTAGAGAGATGCAAATTAAAACGACAATGAAGTATCACCTCACACCTATGAGAATGGCTACCATCAACAAATCAATAAATGACAAGTGCTGGTGAGGATGTGAGGAAAAGGGTACATTGCAGGTGTTAATGCAGACTGATGTAGCCATTATGGGAAACAGTATGGAGGTTCCTCAAAAAATTAAATATGAAACTGCCATTTGACCCAGTGATCCTACATCTATCTATACTAATAATAGAGGAATATGCAAATTGTCTGGGATGCTGTCACAGTAACAGTAATTACCGAACAGGAACAGCAGGCTGCAGGGGGCGACAGTCTGGCAGGGGGGTTAGTGAGGGACAACCAAACAATTGAACAGCAGGCTGCAGGGGGTGACCAGGCAGCAGGGGGGGCAGTTGGGGGCAACCAGGCCAGCAGGGGGGCCAGTAAGGGGCGACCAGGCTGGTGGGGGGGTGGTTAGGGGCAACCAGGCCAGGGGGGGCATTTGGGGTTGACCAGCTGGTGGGGGGGGGCAGTTGGGGATGACCAGGCTGTAGGAGGGGCAGTTAGGGGTGATCAGGCAGGCAGGCAGGTGAGCAGTTATGAGCCAGTGGTCGTAGATTGTGAAAGGGATGTCCGAATACCGGTTGATTGGGCCTAAACCAGCAGTCGGACATCACACAAGGGGTCCAGGATTGGAAAGGGTGCAGGCTGGGCTGAGAGGAGCCACCCCCCATGCACGAATTTCATGCACGGGGCCTCTAGTATATCCTAGGAAACCCAAAACACCCGTCAGAAAGAATGAATGCACATCTATGATTATAGCAGCACAATTTACAATAGCTAAGATTTAGAAACAGCCCAAGAGCATATCAGTAGATGACTGGATAAAAAAGCTGTGGTAGATTTATACCAGGAAATACTATGCAGCACTAAAAAAGGAGAATCTCTTACCCTTTGAGACAGCATGGAGGGACCAGGAGAGTATCATGCTAAGTGAAATAAGTCAATCAGAGGAAGACACATATCACATGATCTTACTCATGTGTGGAATCTAATTAACAAAATAAACTGATGAATGGAGTGTATCAAGAGAAGTCAAAGCATCTAACAGAGTGGGGAATCTCTGAGGGAAGACGGGTGAGGGTTGGTGGGAGGGAAGTAATCAACTAAGGACCTTATATGCATATATGCATAGCCCATGGACACGGACAAAAGGTTGCACACAAGAGTTGACTGTCAGATAGGGAAAACAATGAACATGCAGTGACAGGTGGCAGAATAGTGTTGACTGACTTCCTCAGGTCTCAGAAATTTCTCTAAGTGAACACGCTCTGTAATACACACTTGAGGTTCCATTAAAGGAGACATGTTTGTAAACACAATGCTGACTCCCATCAGAGACTAATACTCAACAAGGCACAAAGTGCAAGGAGAAATTTTATTCATCTCTGAAGCTGTGGTGACCGTGACATAGTCTTCTATGAGTTTTGTGTCTTTAACCCTGTGTGTCTGTCATTGTCCCCAGAGCCCACGGTGGTGTTTGCCAAGGAACAGTCAGCACACAGTGAGGTGAAGGCCACGGCCGGGGCCAGTGCCACGCTGAGCTGCGAGGTGGCCCAGGCTCAGACGCAGGTGACGTGGTACAAGGATGGCAAGAAGCTGAGCGGGAGCTCGAAAGTGCGCGTGGAGGCCACGGGCTGCACCCGGCGGCTGGTGCTGCAGCAGGCGGCGAAGGGGGACAGCGGGGAGTACAGCTGCGAGGCCGGGGGCCAGAAGGTCACCTTCAACCTAGATGTCCCAGGTCGGTTCTTTGGTGGCACTAACTTAGCCTTGTGTGTAGGTAATGACTACAGCCGGACACACCTGGGGCCCTTTCCACTGGACCTCACCTCTTTAGCCTTCTATCCTCCATCTCCCATATCATCCCAGTGGTGGGGCCAGACCAGGCTGGGTGGGCAGAGTGTGAGCAGAAGGGAAAGGTGTTCCTGTACAAGCTGAGTGGTGCTCAGGTTTTGCTCAGTCATAGTTCCCAGCACCTGCCAGAGATTTCTGGGTGCCCCTCTCCAGCCGGGACTCAGGCTCTACCTTTCACGTGGAGTCTGAGGTAGACCAGACGTCTCTTACCTGTGTTATGTGAATCTCCTACTCCCCAAGTCCTGGTAGCTCCCAAATGCCCACGGCCAGCAACACGGGCAGAGACATGTTTGAATTTCATTACAACAGAATGTCGGGGAGTTCCTGCCACCCAATCTTACTTGGATCCATCTCAGACTGAACAGGGTGTTAGCAAATTGCAGTTTCTTAGGGCACTGCTTTGCATGTGGATGGAGAAGTTACTGGATCCTCACTTGTCGCAAAATGTAGATCCGTGTTTTCTTGCAAGGTCTGTGCAAAAAAGTACAGAGACCAGAGGATTGGCCCACGTGTGTCGGGGTCCTGTACCTGTGCGGTCTGGAATTCTCCTCCTAAAGTACATCTCGGTTTGTTGTTGAGTCCCGCGTCAGAATCCCCTGGGACTCTGATGTATACCAGATTTGGACATGGAGAGGAATAAGGAGCTTCTCCCACACCGCACGCCTAGTTGAAGACAAGTAACTATAGCGATAGCCCTTGATTGTTGAGTCAGCATTTATGTCATAGTATTTCCTAAGGACACATGTGTATTTGTCCCTGTCCATGGTGTTCACAGAGATGTCTGTGAACTAACTGTATTTTCATTTATTTAGGAGAGTTTTTACCTCAATTCGACATCCAGGTGCCTCTAACTAACAGTTTGGTGTTTTAAGTGTGTACAACAGCTTGTGGGTGTGAATAGATACAGAAAAAAAAAATCCACCAAACATTTGTAATTGCTACTTTAGGAGAATATGACAAATTATTTTGTAGGAGTAAATATGAAAAGGTTTCAGGAATGACCAGATTATTAGAAACTACGTGAACAGTGGCAGACGATCTTGACAGCTCAAATAGTCCTACAACCGTTTCAATCAATGGAATCACAGTGGGAAAAAGAAGGGAAAAAAAAAGACCTTATAGGTGAAGATGAAACCCCCGTGGCTCCACTGGAAATTGTATGAACTATTCCGTAAGGAAAGTATTGCATGTGCATGGAGATCCTTCTACAGCTGGAGAAGGACACTCCGTCTCTGGTTTATTATGCGGCAACAGCATGGCATCTATCACCACCATCTGATAGGGAGAGTTGAAATAGTGGGCCAATGCATTGTGGAGACCAAGCCCAAAATCTGAAGTTAAGTAGAATCAAAATGAATCGGCAGTGTATTAAGAGGACGATGCACTATAATGAAAGACACGGCCCGGGTGTGTGAGCACCACAAAGGTCAGCAAATCAACATACCTCATGACGTGAGCAGATTGAAACTAAAATATGAAGGGATCGCCTCATCAAAGCAGAGTTGAGTTTGATAACATTTAACGTCAGAAATGTGGAAGAAACAGTTTATCAATATCTCTCCATGCCACAGATTCTGAACCAGTTAGAAATAAAACGGTTCATCCTTCTTGTGATAAATGCCACTGAAGGAAAACCAGCTAACCACACTAAGTGACACTTGAAAGCTGTGCCTGTGAGATCAGGGTCCAGGCAACGGGGCTCACAGTCACCACTTTTGTCAGCAGGAAAGCAGGAAATAAAGTGAAACAGACAAAAGTGTGAAAAAACGGAAGTGGAATTCTGATAATATGACTTGCGCAAAAGATAAATTATTGGACTTGGTGGGAGTGGGGAGGAATATTATGGTGTCCAAAATCCCCATGAACGGACACACCGCAGAAGAGCAAACAGTAAAGACCGAAAGCATAGCAAAGGTCCACCACTTTGTGAGTCATCCAAACCATGGAAGAGACAGGCTCAGGAGGTACAGCTCAGTGCCCTAGGTGGCCAGCAGGTGACACAGGGAGTGCGGGTGGGAGGGGGCGCCCAGGAACTGTCCCTCGCTGGTTGGGAATGCTCCCTGCACAACCGGGAAAGACTTGCCCACCTAGGGAGGGTGTGCGCACACCTCCTGGTCTGCAGTCCCTGTGCTCGAGGGTGTGTGCTCCGGAGAAGTCCTTCACGGTGTCTCCAGCGGGGTCCGCTCCCTGGGCAGTGGTCCATGTGCAGATGAATGAGCTACTTGTGCTGAGAAGGTGCTGGGGCTTCTGCGGGTCACACAGAGCCTTGAGAATTTTCCCGTCCTGCCACCTCCCAGCTGAGTCCTTCCGTCCCCAGTGCTGTCCTCCTGATTTAGAAAATATCTTTGACCCTGTGTGTCTGTCATTGTCCCCAGAGCCCACGGTGGTGTTTGCCAAGGAGCAGTCGGCACACAGCGAGGTGAAGGCCACGGCCGGGGCCAGTGCCACGCTGAGCTGCGAGGTGGCCCAGGCTCAGACGCAGGTGACGTGGTACAAGGATGGCAAGAAGCTGAGCGGGAGCTCGAAAGTGCGCGTGGAGGCCACGGGCTGCACCCGGCGGCTGGTGCTGCAGCAGGCGGCGAAGGGGGACAGCGGGGAGTACAGCTGCGAGGCCGGGGGCCAGAAGGTCACCTTCAACCTAGATGTCCCAGGTCGGTTCTTTGGTGGCACTAACTTAGCCTTGTGTGTAGGTAATGACTACAGCCGGACACACCTGGGGCCCTTTCCACTGGACCTCACCTCTTTAGCCTTCTATCCTCCATCTCCCATATCATCCCAGTGGTGGGGCCAGACCAGGCTGGGTGGGCAGAGTGTGAGCAGAAGGGAGAGGTGTTCCTGTACAAGCTGAGTGGTGCTCAGGTTTTGCTCAGTCATAGTTCCCAGCACCTGCCAGAGATTTCTGGGTGCCCCTCTCCAGCCGGGACTCGGGCTCTACCTTTCACGTGGAGTCTGAGGTAGACCAGACGTCTCTTACCTGTGTTATGTGTGAATCTCCTACTCCCCAAGTCCTGGTAGCTCCCAAATGCCCACGGCCAGCAACACGGGCAGAGACACGTTTGAATTTCATTACAACAGAATGTCGGGGAGTTCCTGCCACCCAATCTTACTTGGATCCATCTCAGACTGAACAGGGTGTTAGCAAATTGCAGTTTCTTAGGGCACTCCTTTGCATGTGGATGGAGAAGTTACCGGATCCTCACTTGTCGCAAAATGTAGATCCGTGTTTTCTTGCAAGGTCTGTGCAAAAAAGTACAGAGACCAGAGGATTGGCCCACGTGTGTCGGGGTCCTGTACCTGTGCGGTCTGGAATTCTCCTCCTAAAGTACATCTCGGTTTGTTGTTGAGTCCCGCGTCAGAATCCCCTGGGACTCTGATGTATACCAGATTTGGACATGGAGAGGAATAAGGAGCTTCTCCCACACCGCACGCCTAGTTGAAGACAAGTAACTATAGCGATAGCCCTTGATTGTTGAGTCAGCATTTATGTCGTAGTATTTCCTAAGGACACATGTGTATTTGTCCCTGTCCATGGTGTTCACAGAGATGTCTGTGAACTAACTGTATTTTCATTTAGTTAGGAGAGTTTTTACCTCAATTCGACATCCAGGTGCCTCTAACTAACAGTTTGGTGTTTTAAGTGTGTACAACAGCTTGTGGGTGTGAATAGATACAGAAAAAAAAAAATCCACCAAACATTTGTAATTGCTACTTTAGGAGAATATGACAAATTATTTTGTAGGAGTAAATATAAAAAGGTTTCAGGAATTGACCAGATTATTAGAAAACTATATGAACAGTGGCAGACGATCTTGACAGCTCAAATAGTCCTACAACCGTTTCAATAAATGGAACCACAGTGGGAAAAAGAAGGGAAAAAAAAGACCATATAGGTGAAGATGAAACCCCCGTGGCTCCACTGGAAAATTGTCTGAACTATTCCGTAAGGAAAGTATTGCATGTGCATGGAGATCCTTCTAGAGCTAGAGAAGGACACACAGTCTCTGGTTTATTATGCGGCAACAGCATGGCGTCTATCGCCACCATCTGATAGGGAGAGTTGAAATAGTGGGCCAATGCATTGTGGAGACCAAGCCCAAAATCTGAAGTTAAGTAGAATCAAAATGAATCGGCAGTGTATTAAGAGGACGATGCACTATAATGAAAGACACGGCCCGGGTGTGTGAGCACCACAAAGGTCAGCAAATCAACATACCTCATGACGTGAGCAGATTGAAACTAAAATATGAAGGGATCGCCTCATCAAAGCAGAGTTGAGTTTGATAACATTTAACGTCAGAAATGTGGAAGAAACAGTTTATCAATATCTCTCCATGCCACAGATTCTGAACCAGTTAGAAATAAAACGGTTCATCCTTCTTGTGATAAATGCCACTGAAGGAAAACCAGCTAACCACACTAAGTGACACTTGAAAGCTGTGCCTGTGAGATCAGGGTCCAGGCAACGGGGCTCACAGTCACCACTTTTGTCAGCAGGAAAGCAGGAAATAAAGTGAAACAGACAAAAGTGTGAAAAAACGGAAGTGGAATTCTGATAATATGACTTGCGCAAAAGATAAATTATTGGACTTGGTGGGAGTGGGGAGGAATATTATGGTGTCCAAAATCCCCATGAACGGACACACCGCAGAAGAGCAAACAGTAAAGACCGAAAGCATAGCAAAGGTCCACCACTTTGTGAGTCATCCAAACCATGGAAGAGACAGGCTCAGGAGGTACAGCTCAGTGCCCTAGGTGGCCAGCAGGTGACACAGGGAGTGCGGGTGGGAGGTGGCGCCCAGGAACTGTCCCTCGCTGGGTGGGAATGCTCCCTGCACAACCGGGAAAGACTTGCCCACCTAGGGAGGGTGTGCGCACACCTCCTGGTCTGCAGTCCCTGTGCTCGAGGGTGTGTGCTCCGGAGAAGTCCTTCACGGTGTCTCCAGCGGGGACCGCTCCCTGGGCAGTGGTCCATGTGCAGATGAATGAGCTACTTGTGCTGAGAAGGTGCTGGGGCTTCTGCGGGTCACACAGAGCCTTGAGAATTTTCCCGTCCTGCCACCTCCCAGCTGAGTCCTTCCGTCCCCAGTGCTGTCCTCCTGATTTAGAAAATATCTTTGACCCTGTGTGTCTGTCATTGTCCCCAGAGCCCACGGTGGTGTTTGCCAAGGAGCAGTCGGCACACAGTGAGGTGAAGGCCACGGCCGGGGCCAGTGCCACGCTGAGCTGCGAGGTGGCCCAGGCTCAGACGCAGGTGACGTGGTACAAGGATGGCAAGAAGCTGAGCGGGAGCTCGAAAGTGCGCGTGGAGGCCACGGGCTGCACCCGGCGGCTGGTGCTGCAGCAGGCGGCGAAGGGGGACAGCGGGGAGTACAGCTGCGAGGCCGGGGGCCAGAAGGTCACCTTCAACCTAGATGTCCCAGGTCGGTTCTTTGGTGGCACTAACTTAGCCTTGTGTGTAGGTAATGACTACAGCCGGACACACCTGGGGCCCTTTCCACTGGACCTCACCTCTTTAGCCTTCTATCCTCCATCTCCCATATCATCCCAGTGGTGGGGCCAGACCAGGCTGGGTGGGCAGAGTGTGAGCAGAAGGGAGAGGTGTTCCTGTACAAGCTGAGTGGTGCTCAGGTTTTGCTCAGTCATAGTTCCCAGCACCTGCCAGAGATTTCTGGGTGCCCCTCTCCAGCCGGGACTCGGGCTCTACCATTCACGTGGAGTCTGAGGTAGACCAGACGTCTCTTACCTGTGTTATGTGTGAATCTCCTACTCCCCAAGTCCTGGTAGCTCCCAAATGCCCACGGCCAGCAACACGGGCAGAGACATGTTTGAATTTCATTACAACAGAATGTTGGGGAGTTCCTGCCACCCAATCTTACTTGGATCCATCTCAGACTGAACAGGGTGTTAGCAAATTGCAGTTTCTTAGGGCACTCCTTTGCATGTGGATGGAGAAGTTACCGGATCCTCACTTGTCGCAAAATGTAGATCCGTGTTTTCTTGCAAGGTCTGTGCAAAAAAGTACAGAGACCAGAGGATTGGCCCACGTGTGTCGGGGTCCTGTACCTGTGCGGTCTGGAATTCTCCTCCTAAAGTACATCTCGGTTTGTTGTTGAGTCCCGCGTCAGAATCCCCTGGGACTCTGATGTATACCAGATTTGGACATGGAGAGGAATAAGGAGCTTCTCCCACACCGCACGCCTAGTTGAAGACAAGTAACTATAGCGATAGCCCTTGATTGTTGAGTCAGCATTTATGTCATAGTATTTCCTAAGGACACATGTGTATTTGTCCCTGTCCATGGTGTTCACAGAGATGTCTGTGAACTAACTGTATTTTCATTTAGTTAGGAGAGTTTTTACCTCAATTCGACATCCAGGTGCCTCTAACTAACAGTTTGGTGTTTTAAGTGTGTACAACAGCTTGTGGGTGTGAATAGATACAGAAAAAAAAAATCCACCAAACATTTGTAATTGCTACTTTAGGAGAATATGACAAATTATTTTGTAGGAGTAAATATAAAAAGGTTTCAGGAATTGACCTGATTATTAGAAAACTATATGAACAGTGGCAGACGATCTTGACAGCTCAAATAGTCCTACAACCGTTTCAATAAATGGAACCACAGTGGGAAAAAGAAGGGAAAAAAAAGACCTTATAGGTGAAGATGAAACCCCCGTGACTCCACTGGAAAATTGTCTGAACTATTCCGTAAGGAGAGTATTGCATGTGCATGGAGATCCTTCTAGAGCTAGAGAAGGACACCCAGTCTCTGGTTTATTATGCGGCAACAGCATGGCATCTATCGCCACCATCTGATAGGGAGAGTTGAAATAGTGGGCCAATGCATTGTGGAGACCAAGCCCAAAATCTGAAGTTAAGTAGAATCAAAATGAATCGGCAGTGTATTAAGAGGACGATGCACTATAATGAAAGACACGGCCCGGGTGTGTGAGCACCACAAAGGTCAGCAAATCAACATACCTCATGACGTGAGCAGATTGAAACTAAAATATGAAGGGATTGCCTCATCAAAGCAGAGTTGAGTTTGATAACATTTAACGTCAGAAATGTGGAAGAAACAGTTTATCAATATCTCTCCATGCCACAGATTCTGAACCAGTTAGAAATAAAACGGTTCATCCTTCTTGTGATAAATGCCACTGAAGGAAAACCAGCTAACCACACTAAGTGACACTTGAAAGCTGTGCCTGTGAGATCAGGGTCCAGGCAACGGGGCTCACAGTCACCACTTTTGTCAGCAGGAAAGCAGGAAATAAAGTGAAACAGACAAAAGTGTGAAAAAACGGAAGTGGAATTCCGATAATATGACTTGTGCAAAAGATAAATTATTGGACTTGGTGGGAGTGGGGAGAAATATTATGGTGTCCAAAATCCCCATGAACGGACACACCGCAGAAGAGCAAACAGTAAAGACCGAAAGCATAGCAAAGGTCCACCACTTTGTGAGTCATCCAAACCATGGAAGAGACAGGCTCAGGAGGTACAGCTCAGTGCCCTAGGTGGCCAGCAGGTGACACAGGGAGTGCGGGTGGGAGGGGGCGCCCAGGAACTGTCCCTCGCTGGTTGGGAATGCTCCCTGCACAACCGGGAAAGACTTGCCCACCTAGGGAGGGTGTGCGCACACCTCCTGGTCTGCAGTCCCTGTGCTCGAGGGTGTGTGCTCCGGAGAAGTCCTTCACGGTGTCTCCAGCGGGGACCGCTCCCTGGGCAGTGGTCCATGTGCAGATGAATGAGCTACTTGTGCTGAGAAGGTGCTGGGGCTTCTGCGGGTCACACAGAGCCTTGAGAATTTTCCCGTCCTGCCACCTCCCAGCTGAGTCCTTCCGTCCCCAGTGCTGTCCTCCTGATTTAGAAAATATCTTTGACCCTGTGTGTCTGTCATTGTCCCCAGAGCCCACGGTGGTGTTTGCCAAGGAGCAGTCGGCACACAGCGAGGTGAAGGCCACGGCCGGGGCCAGTGCCACACTGAGCTGCGAGGTGGCCCAGGCTCAGACGCAGGTGACGTGGTACAAGGATGGCAAGAAGCTGAGCGGGAGCTCGAAAGTGCGCGTGGAGGCCACGGGCTGCACCCGGCGGCTGGTGCTGCAGCAGGCGGCGAAGGGGGACAGCGGGGAGTACAGCTGCGAGGCCGGGGGCCAGAAGGTCACCTTCAACCTAGATGTCCCAGGTCGGTTCTTTGGTGGCACTAACTTAGCCTTGTGTGTAGGTAATGACTACAGCCGGACACACCTGGGGCCCTTTCCACTGGACCTCACCTCTTTAGCCTTCTATCCTCCATCTCCCATATCATCCCAGTGGTGGGGCCAGACCAGGCTGGGTGGGCAGAGTGTGAGCAGAAGGGAGAGATGTTCCTGTACAAGCTGAGTGGTGCTCAGGTTTTGCTCAGTCATAGTTCCCAGGACCTACCAGAGATTTCTGGGTGCCCCTTTCCAGCGGGGCCTCGGGCTCTACCTTTCACGTGGAGTCTGAGGTAGACCAGACGTCTCTTACCTGTGTTATGTGAATCTCCTACTCCCCAAGTCCTGGTAGCTCCCAAATGCCCACGGCCAGCAACACGGGCAGAGACACGTTTGAATTTCATTACAACAGAATGTCAGGGAGTTTCTGCCACCCAATCTTACTTGGATCCATCTCAGACTGAACAGGGTGTTAGCAAATTGCAGTTTCTTAGGGCACTCCTTTGCATGTGGATGGAGAAGTTACTGGATCCTCACTTGTCGCAAAATGTAGATCCGTGTTTTCTTGCAAGGTCTGTGCAAAAAAGTACAGAGACCAGAGGATTGGCCCACGTGTATCGGGGTCCTGTACCTGTGCGGTCTGGAATTCTCCTCCTAAAGTACATCTCGGTTTGTTGTTGAGTCCCGCGTCAGAATCCCCTGGGACTCTGATGTATACCAGATTTGGTCATGGAGAGGAATAAGGAGCTTCTCACACACCGCACGCCTAGTTGAAGACAAGTAACTATAGCGATAGCCCTTGATTGTTGAGTCAGCATTTATGTCATAGTATTTCCTAAGGACACATGTGTATTTGTCCCTGTCCATGGTGTTCACAGAGATGTCTGTGAACTTACTGTATTTTCATTTAGTTAGGAGAGTTTTTACCTCAATTCAACATCCAGGTGCCTCTAACTAACAGTTTGGTGTTTTAAGTGTGTACAACAGCTTGTGGGTGTGAATAGATACAGAAAAAAAAAATCCACCAAACATTTGTAATTGCTACTTTAGGAGAATATGACAAATTATTTTGTAGGAGTAAATATGAAAAGGTTTCAGGAATGACCAGATTATTAGAAACTACGTGAACAGTGGCAGACGATCTTGACAGCTCAAATAGTCCTACAACCGTTTCAATCAATGGAATCACAGTGGGAAAAAGAAGGGAAAAAAAAGACCTTATAGGTGAAGATGAAACCCCCGTGGCTCCACTGGAAATTGTATGAACTATTCCGTAAGGAAAGTATTGCATGTGCATGGAGATCCTTCTACAGCTGGAGAAGGACACTCCGTCTCTGGTTTATTATGCGGCAACAGCATGGCATCTATCACCACCATCTGATAGGGAGAGTTGAAATAGTGGGCCAATGCATTGTGGAGACCAAGCCCAAAATCTGAAGTTAAGTAGAATCAAAATGAATCGGCAGTGTATTAAGAGGACGATGCACTATAATGAAAGACACGGCCCGGGTGTGTGAGCACCACAAAGGTCAGCAAATCAACATACCTCATGACGTGAGCAGATTGAAACTAAAATATGAAGGGATCGCCTCATCAAAGCAGAGTTGAGTTTGATAACATTTAACGTCAGAAATGTGGAAGAAACAGTTTATCAATATCTCTCCATGCCACAGATTCTGAACCAGTTAGAAATAAAACGGTTCATCCTTCTTGTGATAAATGCCACTGAAGGAAAACCAGCTAACCACACTAAGTGACACTTGAAAGCTGTGCCTGTGAGATCAGGGTCCAGGCAACGGGGCTCACAGTCACCACTTTTGTCAGCAGGAAAGCAGGAAATAAAGTGAAACAGACAAAAGTGTGAAAAAACGGAAGTGGAATTCCGATAATATGACTTGCGCAAAAGATAAATTATTGGACTTGGTGGGAGTGGGGAGGAATATTATGGTGTCCAAAATCCCCATGAACAGACACACCGCAGAAGAGCAAACAGTAAAGACCGAAAGCATAGCAAAGGGCCACCACTTTGTGAGTCATCCAAACCATGGAAGAGACAGGCTCAGGAGGCACAGCTCAGTGCCTAGGTGGCCAGCAGGTGACACAGAGAGTGCGGGTGGGAGGTGGAGCCCAGGAACTGTCCCTCGCTGGGTGGGAATGCTCCCTGCACAACCGGGAAAGACTTGCCCACCTAGGGAGGGTGTGCGCACACCTCCTGGTCTGCAGTCCCTGTGCTCGAGGGTGTGTGCTCCGGAGAAGTCCTTCACGGTGTCTCCAGCGGGGACCGCTCCCTGGGCAGTGGTCCATGTGCAGATGAATGAGCTACTTGTGCTGAGAAGGTGCTGGGGCTTCTGCGGGTCACACAGAGCCTTGAGAATTTTCCCGTCCTGCCACCTCCCAGCTGAGTCCTTCCGTCCCCAGTGCTGTCCTCCTGATTTAGAAAATATCTTTGACCCTGTGTGTCTGTCATTGTCCCCAGAGCCCACGGTGGTGTTTGCCAAGGAGCAGTCGGCACACAGCGAGGTGAAGGCCACGGCCGGGGCCAGTGCCACGCTGAGCTGCGAGGTGGCCCAGGCTCAGACGCAGGTGACGTGGTACAAGGATGGCAAGAAGCTGAGCGGGAGCTCGAAAGTGCGCGTGGAGGCCACGGGCTGCACCCGGCGGCTGGTGCTGCAGCAGGCGGCGAAGGGGGACAGCGGGGAGTACAGCTGCGAGGCCGGGGGCCAGAAGGTCACCTTCAACCTAGATGTCCCAGGTCGGTTCTTTGGTGGCACTAACTTAGCCTTGTGTGTAGGTAATGACTACAGCCGGACACACCTGGGGCCCTTTCCACTGGACCTCACCTCTTTAGCCTTCTATCCTCCATCTCCCATATCATCCCAGTGGTGGGGCCAGACCAGGCTGGGTGGGCAGAGTGTGAGCAGAAGGGAGAGGTGTTCCTGTACAAGCTGAGTGGTGCTCAGGTTTTGCTCAGTCATAGTTCCCAGCACCTGCCAGAGATTTCTGGGTGCCCCTCTCCAGCCGGGACTCGGGCTCTACCTTTCACGTGGAGTCTGAGGTAGACCAGACGTCTCTTACCTGTGTTATGTGTGAATCTCCTACTCCCCAAGTCCTGGTAGCTCCCAAATGCCCACGGCCAGCAACACGGGCAGAGACACGTTTGAATTTCATTACAACAGAATGTCGGGGAGTTCCTGCCACCCAATCTTACTTGGATCCATCTCAGACTGAACAGGGTGTTAGCAAATTGCAGTTTCTTAGGGCACTGCTTTGCATGTGGATGGAGAAGTTACTGGATCCTCACTTGTCGCAAAATGTAGATCCGTGTTTTCTTGCAAGGTCTGTGCAAAAAAGTACAGAGACCAGAGGATTGGCCCACGTGTATCGGGGTCCTGTACCTGTGCGGTCTGGAATTCTCCTCCTAAAGTACATCTCGGTTTGTTGTTGAGTCCCGCGTCAGAATCCCCTGGGACTCTGATGTATACCAGATTTGGTCATGGAGAGGAATAAGGAGCTTCTCACACACCGCACGCCTAGTTGAAGACAAGTAACTATAGCGATAGCCCTTGATTGTTGAGTCAGCATTTATGTCATAGTATTTCCTAAGGACACATGTGTATTTGTCCCTGTCCATGGTGTTCACAGAGATGTCTGTGAACTTACTGTATTTTCATTTAGTTAGGAGAGTTTTTACCTCAATTCAACATCCAGGTGCCTCTAACTAACAGTTTGGTGTTTTAAGTGTGTACAACAGCTTGTGGGTGTGAATAGATACAGAAAAAAAAAATCCACCAAACATTTGTAATTGCTACTTTAGGAGAATATGACAAATTATTTTGTAGGAGTAAATATGAAAAGGTTTCAGGAATGACCAGATTATTAGAAACTACGTGAACAGTGGCAGACGATCTTGACAGCTCAAATAGTCCTACAACCGTTTCAATCAATGGAATCACAGTGGGAAAAAGAAGGGAAAAAAAAGACCTTATAGGTGAAGATGAAACCCCCGTGGCTCCACTGGAAATTGTATGAACTATTCCGTAAGGAAAGTATTGCATGTGCATGGAGATCCTTCTACAGCTGGAGAAGGACACTCCGTCTCTGGTTTATTATGCGGCAACAGCATGGCATCTATCACCACCATCTGATAGGGAGAGTTGAAATAGTGGGCCAATGCATTGTGGAGACCAAGCCCAAAATCTGAAGTTAAGTAGAATCAAAATGAATCGGCAGTGTATTAAGAGGACGATGCACTATAATGAAAGACACGGCCCGGGTGTGTGAGCACCACAAAGGTCAGCAAATCAACATACCTCATGACGTGAGCAGATTGAAACTAAAATATGAAGGGATCGCCTCATCAAAGCAGAGTTGAGTTTGATAACATTTAACGTCAGAAATGTGGAAGAAACAGTTTATCAATATCTCTCCATGCCACAGATTCTGAACCAGTTAGAAATAAAACGGTTCATCCTTCTTGTGATAAATGCCACTGAAGGAAAACCAGCTAACCACACTAAGTGACACTTGAAAGCTGTGCCTGTGAGATCAGGGTCCAGGCAACGGGGCTCACAGTCACCACTTTTGTCAGCAGGAAAGCAGGAAATAAAGTGAAACAGACAAAAGTGTGAAAAAACGGAAGTGGAATTCCGATAATATGACTTGCGCAAAAGATAAATTATTGGACTTGGTGGGAGTGGGGAGGAATATTATGGTGTCCAAAATCCCCATGAACAGACACACCGCAGAAGAGCAAACAGTAAAGACCGAAAGCATAGCAAAGGGCCACCACTTTGTGAGTCATCCAAACCATGGAAGAGACAGGCTCAGGAGGCACAGCTCAGTGCCTAGGTGGCCAGCAGGTGACACAGAGAGTGCGGGTGGGAGGTGGAGCCCAGGAACTGTCCCTCGCTGGGTGGGAATGCTCCCTGCACAACCGGGAAAGACTTGCCCACCTAGGGAGGGTGTGCGCACACCTCCTGGTCTGCAGTCCCTGTGCTCGAGGGTGTGTGCTCCGGAGAAGTCCTTCACGGTGTCTCCAGCGGGGACCGCTCCCTGGGCAGTGGTCCATGTGCAGATGAATGAGCTACTTGTGCTGAGAAGGTGCTGGGGCTTCTGCGGGTCACACAGAGCCTTGAGAATTTTCCCGTCCTGCCACCTCCCAGCTGAGTCCTTCCGTCCCCAGTGCTGTCCTCCTGATTTAGAAAATATCTTTGACCCTGTGTGTCTGTCATTGTCCCCAGAGCCCACGGTGGTGTTTGCCAAGGAGCAGTCGGCACACAGCGAGGTGAAGGCCACGGCCGGGGCCAGTGCCACGCTGAGCTGCGAGGTGGCCCAGGCTCAGACGCAGGTGACGTGGTACAAGGATGGCAAGAAGCTGAGCGGGAGCTCGAAAGTGCGCGTGGAGGCCACGGGCTGCACCCGGCGGCTGGTGCTGCAGCAGGCGGCGAAGGGGGACAGCGGGGAGTACAGCTGCGAGGCCGGGGGCCAGAAGGTCACCTTCAACCTAGATGTCCCAGGTCGGTTCTTTGGTGGCACTAACTTAGCCTTGTGTGTAGGTAATGACTACAGCCGGACACACCTGGGGCCCTTTCCACTGGACCTCACCTCTTTAGCCTTCTATCCTCCATCTCCCATATCATCCCAGTGGTGGGGCCAGACCAGGCTGGGTGGGCAGAGTGTGAGCAGAAGGGAGAGGTGTTCCTGTACAAGCTGAGTGGTGCTCAGGTTTTGCTCAGTCATAGTTCCCAGCACCTGCCAGAGATTTCTGGGTGCCCCTCTCCAGCCGGGACTCGGGCTCTACCTTTCACGTGGAGTCTGAGGTAGACCAGACGTCTCTTACCTGTGTTATGTGTGAATCTCCTACTCCCCAAGTCCTGGTAGCTCCCAAATGCCCACGGCCAGCAACACGGGCAGAGACACGTTTGAATTTCATTACAACAGAATGTCGGGGAGTTCCTGCCACCCAATCTTACTTGGATCCATCTCAGACTGAACAGGGTGTTAGCAAATTGCAGTTTCTTAGGGCACTGCTTTGCATGTGGATGGAGAAGTTACTGGATCCTCACTTGTCGCAAAATGTAGATCCGTGTTTTCTTGCAAGGTCTGTGCAAAAAAGTACAGAGACCAGAGGATTGGCCCACGTGTGTCGGGGTCCTGTACCTGTGCGGTCTGGAATTCTCCTCCTAAAGTACATCTCGGTTTGTTGTTGAGTCCCGCGTCAGAATCCCCTGGGACTCTGATGTATACCAGATTTGGACATGGAGAGGAATAAGGAGCTTCTCCCACACCGCACGCCTAGTTGAAGACAAGTAACTATAGCGATAGCCCTTGATTGTTGAGTCAGCATTTATGTCATAGTATTTCCTAAGGACACATGTGTATTTGTCCCTGTCCATGGTGTTCACAGAGATGTCTGTGAACTAACTGTATTTTCATTTATTTAGGAGAGTTTTTACCTCAATTCGACATCCAGGTGCCTCTAACTAACAGTTTGGTGTTTTAAGTGTGTACAACAGCTTGTGGGTGTGAATAGATACAGAAAAAAAAAATCCACCAAACATTTGTAATTGCTACTTTAGGAGAATATGACAAATTATTTTGTAGGAGTAAATATGAAAAGGTTTCAGGAATGACCAGATTATTAGAAACTACGTGAACAGTGGCAGACGATCTTGACAGCTCAAATAGTCCTACAACCGTTTCAATCAATGGAATCACAGTGGGAAAAAGAAGGGAAAAAAAAAGACCTTATAGGTGAAGATGAAACCCCCGTGGCTCCACTGGAAATTGTATGAACTATTCCGTAAGGAAAGTATTGCATGTGCATGGAGATCCTTCTACAGCTGGAGAAGGACACTCCGTCTCTGGTTTATTATGCGGCAACAGCATGGCATCTATCACCACCATCTGATAGGGAGAGTTGAAATAGTGGGCCAATGCATTGTGGAGACCAAGCCCAAAATCTGAAGTTAAGTAGAATCAAAATGAATCGGCAGTGTATTAAGAGGACGATGCACTATAATGAAAGACACGGCCCGGGTGTGTGAGCACCACAAAGGTCAGCAAATCAACATACCTCATGACGTGAGCAGATTGAAACTAAAATATGAAGGGATCGCCTCATCAAAGCAGAGTTGAGTTTGATAACATTTAACGTCAGAAATGTGGAAGAAACAGTTTATCAATATCTCTCCATGCCACAGATTCTGAACCAGTTAGAAATAAAACGGTTCATCCTTCTTGTGATAAATGCCACTGAAGGAAAACCAGCTAACCACACTAAGTGACACTTGAAAGCTGTGCCTGTGAGATCAGGGTCCAGGCAACGGGGCTCACAGTCACCACTTTTGTCAGCAGGAAAGCAGGAAATAAAGTGAAACAGACAAAAGTGTGAAAAAACGGAAGTGGAATTCTGATAATATGACTTGCGCAAAAGATAAATTATTGGACTTGGTGGGAGTGGGGAGGAATATTATGGTGTCCAAAATCCCCATGAACGGACACACCGCAGAAGAGCAAACAGTAAAGACCGAAAGCATAGCAAAGGTCCACCACTTTGTGAGTCATCCAAACCATGGAAGAGACAGGCTCAGGAGGTACAGCTCAGTGCCCTAGGTGGCCAGCAGGTGACACAGGGAGTGCGGGTGGGAGGGGGCGCCCAGGAACTGTCCCTCGCTGGTTGGGAATGCTCCCTGCACAACCGGGAAAGACTTGCCCACCTAGGGAGGGTGTGCGCACACCTCCTGGTCTGCAGTCCCTGTGCTCGAGGGTGTGTGCTCCGGAGAAGTCCTTCACGGTGTCTCCAGCGGGGTCCGCTCCCTGGGCAGTGGTCCATGTGCAGATGAATGAGCTACTTGTGCTGAGAAGGTGCTGGGGCTTCTGCGGGTCACACAGAGCCTTGAGAATTTTCCCGTCCTGCCACCTCCCAGCTGAGTCCTTCCGTCCCCAGTGCTGTCCTCCTGATTTAGAAAATATCTTTGACCCTGTGTGTCTGTCATTGTCCCCAGAGCCCACGGTGGTGTTTGCCAAGGAGCAGTCGGCACACAGCGAGGTGAAGGCCACGGCCGGGGCCAGTGCCACGCTGAGCTGCGAGGTGGCCCAGGCTCAGACGCAGGTGACGTGGTACAAGGATGGCAAGAAGCTGAGCGGGAGCTCGAAAGTGCGCGTGGAGGCCACGGGCTGCACCCGGCGGCTGGTGCTGCAGCAGGCGGCGAAGGGGGACAGCGGGGAGTACAGCTGCGAGGCCGGGGGCCAGAAGGTCACCTTCAACCTAGATGTCCCAGGTCGGTTCTTTGGTGGCACTAACTTAGCCTTGTGTGTAGGTAATGACTACAGCCGGACACACCTGGGGCCCTTTCCACTGGACCTCACCTCTTTAGCCTTCTATCCTCCATCTCCCATATCATCCCAGTGGTGGGGCCAGACCAGGCTGGGTGGGCAGAGTGTGAGCAGAAGGGAGAGGTGTTCCTGTACAAGCTGAGTGGTGCTCAGGTTTTGCTCAGTCATAGTTCCCAGCACCTGCCAGAGATTTCTGGGTGCCCCTCTCCAGCCGGGACTCGGGCTCTACCTTTCACGTGGAGTCTGAGGTAGACCAGACGTCTCTTACCTGTGTTATGTGTGAATCTCCTACTCCCCAAGTCCTGGTAGCTCCCAAATGCCCACGGCCAGCAACACGGGCAGAGACACGTTTGAATTTCATTACAACAGAATGTCGGGGAGTTCCTGCCACCCAATCTTACTTGGATCCATCTCAGACTGAACAGGGTGTTAGCAAATTGCAGTTTCTTAGGGCACTCCTTTGCATGTGGATGGAGAAGTTACCGGATCCTCACTTGTCGCAAAATGTAGATCCGTGTTTTCTTGCAAGGTCTGTGCAAAAAAGTACAGAGACCAGAGGATTGGCCCACGTGTGTCGGGGTCCTGTACCTGTGCGGTCTGGAATTCTCCTCCTAAAGTACATCTCGGTTTGTTGTTGAGTCCCGCGTCAGAATCCCCTGGGACTCTGATGTATACCAGATTTGGACATGGAGAGGAATAAGGAGCTTCTCCCACACCGCACGCCTAGTTGAAGACAAGTAACTATAGCGATAGCCCTTGATTGTTGAGTCAGCATTTATGTCGTAGTATTTCCTAAGGACACATGTGTATTTGTCCCTGTCCATGGTGTTCACAGAGATGTCTGTGAACTAACTGTATTTTCATTTAGTTAGGAGAGTTTTTACCTCAATTCGACATCCAGGTGCCTCTAACTAACAGTTTGGTGTTTTAAGTGTGTACAACAGCTTGTGGGTGTGAATAGATACAGAAAAAAAAAAATCCACCAAACATTTGTAATTGCTACTTTAGGAGAATATGACAAATTATTTTGTAGGAGTAAATATAAAAAGGTTTCAGGAATTGACCAGATTATTAGAAAACTATATGAACAGTGGCAGACGATCTTGACAGCTCAAATAGTCCTACAACCGTTTCAATAAATGGAACCACAGTGGGAAAAAGAAGGGAAAAAAAAGACCATATAGGTGAAGATGAAACCCCCGTGGCTCCACTGGAAAATTGTCTGAACTATTCCGTAAGGAAAGTATTGCATGTGCATGGAGATCCTTCTAGAGCTAGAGAAGGACACACAGTCTCTGGTTTATTATGCGGCAACAGCATGGCGTCTATCGCCACCATCTGATAGGGAGAGTTGAAATAGTGGGCCAATGCATTGTGGAGACCAAGCCCAAAATCTGAAGTTAAGTAGAATCAAAATGAATCGGCAGTGTATTAAGAGGACGATGCACTATAATGAAAGACACGGCCCGGGTGTGTGAGCACCACAAAGGTCAGCAAATCAACATACCTCATGACGTGAGCAGATTGAAACTAAAATATGAAGGGATCGCCTCATCAAAGCAGAGTTGAGTTTGATAACATTTAACGTCAGAAATGTGGAAGAAACAGTTTATCAATATCTCTCCATGCCACAGATTCTGAACCAGTTAGAAATAAAACGGTTCATCCTTCTTGTGATAAATGCCACTGAAGGAAAACCAGCTAACCACACTAAGTGACACTTGAAAGCTGTGCCTGTGAGATCAGGGTCCAGGCAACGGGGCTCACAGTCACCACTTTTGTCAGCAGGAAAGCAGGAAATAAAGTGAAACAGACAAAAGTGTGAAAAAACGGAAGTGGAATTCTGATAATATGACTTGCGCAAAAGATAAATTATTGGACTTGGTGGGAGTGGGGAGGAATATTATGGTGTCCAAAATCCCCATGAACGGACACACCGCAGAAGAGCAAACAGTAAAGACCGAAAGCATAGCAAAGGTCCACCACTTTGTGAGTCATCCAAACCATGGAAGAGACAGGCTCAGGAGGTACAGCTCAGTGCCCTAGGTGGCCAGCAGGTGACACAGGGAGTGCGGGTGGGAGGTGGCGCCCAGGAACTGTCCCTCGCTGGGTGGGAATGCTCCCTGCACAACCGGGAAAGACTTGCCCACCTAGGGAGGGTGTGCGCACACCTCCTGGTCTGCAGTCCCTGTGCTCGAGGGTGTGTGCTCCGGAGAAGTCCTTCACGGTGTCTCCAGCGGGGACCGCTCCCTGGGCAGTGGTCCATGTGCAGATGAATGAGCTACTTGTGCTGAGAAGGTGCTGGGGCTTCTGCGGGTCACACAGAGCCTTGAGAATTTTCCCGTCCTGCCACCTCCCAGCTGAGTCCTTCCGTCCCCAGTGCTGTCCTCCTGATTTAGAAAATATCTTTGACCCTGTGTGTCTGTCATTGTCCCCAGAGCCCACGGTGGTGTTTGCCAAGGAGCAGTCGGCACACAGTGAGGTGAAGGCCACGGCCGGGGCCAGTGCCACGCTGAGCTGCGAGGTGGCCCAGGCTCAGACGCAGGTGACGTGGTACAAGGATGGCAAGAAGCTGAGCGGGAGCTCGAAAGTGCGCGTGGAGGCCACGGGCTGCACCCGGCGGCTGGTGCTGCAGCAGGCGGCGAAGGGGGACAGCGGGGAGTACAGCTGCGAGGCCGGGGGCCAGAAGGTCACCTTCAACCTAGATGTCCCAGGTCGGTTCTTTGGTGGCACTAACTTAGCCTTGTGTGTAGGTAATGACTACAGCCGGACACACCTGGGGCCCTTTCCACTGGACCTCACCTCTTTAGCCTTCTATCCTCCATCTCCCATATCATCCCAGTGGTGGGGCCAGACCAGGCTGGGTGGGCAGAGTGTGAGCAGAAGGGAGAGGTGTTCCTGTACAAGCTGAGTGGTGCTCAGGTTTTGCTCAGTCATAGTTCCCAGCACCTGCCAGAGATTTCTGGGTGCCCCTCTCCAGCCGGGACTCGGGCTCTACCATTCACGTGGAGTCTGAGGTAGACCAGACGTCTCTTACCTGTGTTATGTGTGAATCTCCTACTCCCCAAGTCCTGGTAGCTCCCAAATGCCCACGGCCAGCAACACGGGCAGAGACATGTTTGAATTTCATTACAACAGAATGTTGGGGAGTTCCTGCCACCCAATCTTACTTGGATCCATCTCAGACTGAACAGGGTGTTAGCAAATTGCAGTTTCTTAGGGCACTCCTTTGCATGTGGATGGAGAAGTTACCGGATCCTCACTTGTCGCAAAATGTAGATCCGTGTTTTCTTGCAAGGTCTGTGCAAAAAAGTACAGAGACCAGAGGATTGGCCCACGTGTGTCGGGGTCCTGTACCTGTGCGGTCTGGAATTCTCCTCCTAAAGTACATCTCGGTTTGTTGTTGAGTCCCGCGTCAGAATCCCCTGGGACTCTGATGTATACCAGATTTGGACATGGAGAGGAATAAGGAGCTTCTCCCACACCGCACGCCTAGTTGAAGACAAGTAACTATAGCGATAGCCCTTGATTGTTGAGTCAGCATTTATGTCATAGTATTTCCTAAGGACACATGTGTATTTGTCCCTGTCCATGGTGTTCACAGAGATGTCTGTGAACTAACTGTATTTTCATTTAGTTAGGAGAGTTTTTACCTCAATTCGACATCCAGGTGCCTCTAACTAACAGTTTGGTGTTTTAAGTGTGTACAACAGCTTGTGGGTGTGAATAGATACAGAAAAAAAAAATCCACCAAACATTTGTAATTGCTACTTTAGGAGAATATGACAAATTATTTTGTAGGAGTAAATATAAAAAGGTTTCAGGAATTGACCTGATTATTAGAAAACTATATGAACAGTGGCAGACGATCTTGACAGCTCAAATAGTCCTACAACCGTTTCAATAAATGGAACCACAGTGGGAAAAAGAAGGGAAAAAAAAGACCTTATAGGTGAAGATGAAACCCCCGTGACTCCACTGGAAAATTGTCTGAACTATTCCGTAAGGAGAGTATTGCATGTGCATGGAGATCCTTCTAGAGCTAGAGAAGGACACCCAGTCTCTGGTTTATTATGCGGCAACAGCATGGCATCTATCGCCACCATCTGATAGGGAGAGTTGAAATAGTGGGCCAATGCATTGTGGAGACCAAGCCCAAAATCTGAAGTTAAGTAGAATCAAAATGAATCGGCAGTGTATTAAGAGGACGATGCACTATAATGAAAGACACGGCCCGGGTGTGTGAGCACCACAAAGGTCAGCAAATCAACATACCTCATGACGTGAGCAGATTGAAACTAAAATATGAAGGGATTGCCTCATCAAAGCAGAGTTGAGTTTGATAACATTTAACGTCAGAAATGTGGAAGAAACAGTTTATCAATATCTCTCCATGCCACAGATTCTGAACCAGTTAGAAATAAAACGGTTCATCCTTCTTGTGATAAATGCCACTGAAGGAAAACCAGCTAACCACACTAAGTGACACTTGAAAGCTGTGCCTGTGAGATCAGGGTCCAGGCAACGGGGCTCACAGTCACCACTTTTGTCAGCAGGAAAGCAGGAAATAAAGTGAAACAGACAAAAGTGTGAAAAAACGGAAGTGGAATTCCGATAATATGACTTGTGCAAAAGATAAATTATTGGACTTGGTGGGAGTGGGGAGAAATATTATGGTGTCCAAAATCCCCATGAACGGACACACCGCAGAAGAGCAAACAGTAAAGACCGAAAGCATAGCAAAGGTCCACCACTTTGTGAGTCATCCAAACCATGGAAGAGACAGGCTCAGGAGGTACAGCTCAGTGCCCTAGGTGGCCAGCAGGTGACACAGGGAGTGCGGGTGGGAGGGGGCGCCCAGGAACTGTCCCTCGCTGGTTGGGAATGCTCCCTGCACAACCGGGAAAGACTTGCCCACCTAGGGAGGGTGTGCGCACACCTCCTGGTCTGCAGTCCCTGTGCTCGAGGGTGTGTGCTCCGGAGAAGTCCTTCACGGTGTCTCCAGCGGGGACCGCTCCCTGGGCAGTGGTCCATGTGCAGATGAATGAGCTACTTGTGCTGAGAAGGTGCTGGGGCTTCTGCGGGTCACACAGAGCCTTGAGAATTTTCCCGTCCTGCCACCTCCCAGCTGAGTCCTTCCGTCCCCAGTGCTGTCCTCCTGATTTAGAAAATATCTTTGACCCTGTGTGTCTGTCATTGTCCCCAGAGCCCACGGTGGTGTTTGCCAAGGAGCAGTCGGCACACAGCGAGGTGAAGGCCACGGCCGGGGCCAGTGCCACACTGAGCTGCGAGGTGGCCCAGGCTCAGACGCAGGTGACGTGGTACAAGGATGGCAAGAAGCTGAGCGGGAGCTCGAAAGTGCGCGTGGAGGCCACGGGCTGCACCCGGCGGCTGGTGCTGCAGCAGGCGGCGAAGGGGGACAGCGGGGAGTACAGCTGCGAGGCCGGGGGCCAGAAGGTCACCTTCAACCTAGATGTCCCAGGTCGGTTCTTTGGTGGCACTAACTTAGCCTTGTGTGTAGGTAATGACTACAGCCGGACACACCTGGGGCCCTTTCCACTGGACCTCACCTCTTTAGCCTTCTATCCTCCATCTCCCATATCATCCCAGTGGTGGGGCCAGACCAGGCTGGGTGGGCAGAGTGTGAGCAGAAGGGAGAGATGTTCCTGTACAAGCTGAGTGGTGCTCAGGTTTTGCTCAGTCATAGTTCCCAGGACCTACCAGAGATTTCTGGGTGCCCCTTTCCAGCGGGGCCTCGGGCTCTACCTTTCACGTGGAGTCTGAGGTAGACCAGACGTCTCTTACCTGTGTTATGTGAATCTCCTACTCCCCAAGTCCTGGTAGCTCCCAAATGCCCACGGCCAGCAACACGGGCAGAGACACGTTTGAATTTCATTACAACAGAATGTCAGGGAGTTTCTGCCACCCAATCTTACTTGGATCCATCTCAGACTGAACAGGGTGTTAGCAAATTGCAGTTTCTTAGGGCACTCCTTTGCATGTGGATGGAGAAGTTACTGGATCCTCACTTGTCGCAAAATGTAGATCCGTGTTTTCTTGCAAGGTCTGTGCAAAAAAGTACAGAGACCAGAGGATTGGCCCACGTGTATCGGGGTCCTGTACCTGTGCGGTCTGGAATTCTCCTCCTAAAGTACATCTCGGTTTGTTGTTGAGTCCCGCGTCAGAATCCCCTGGGACTCTGATGTATACCAGATTTGGTCATGGAGAGGAATAAGGAGCTTCTCACACACCGCACGCCTAGTTGAAGACAAGTAACTATAGCGATAGCCCTTGATTGTTGAGTCAGCATTTATGTCATAGTATTTCCTAAGGACACATGTGTATTTGTCCCTGTCCATGGTGTTCACAGAGATGTCTGTGAACTTACTGTATTTTCATTTAGTTAGGAGAGTTTTTACCTCAATTCAACATCCAGGTGCCTCTAACTAACAGTTTGGTGTTTTAAGTGTGTACAACAGCTTGTGGGTGTGAATAGATACAGAAAAAAAAAATCCACCAAACATTTGTAATTGCTACTTTAGGAGAATATGACAAATTATTTTGTAGGAGTAAATATGAAAAGGTTTCAGGAATGACCAGATTATTAGAAACTACGTGAACAGTGGCAGACGATCTTGACAGCTCAAATAGTCCTACAACCGTTTCAATCAATGGAATCACAGTGGGAAAAAGAAGGGAAAAAAAAAGACCTTATAGGTGAAGATGAAACCCCCGTGGCTCCACTGGAAATTGTATGAACTATTCCGTAAGGAAAGTATTGCATGTGCATGGAGATCCTTCTACAGCTGGAGAAGGACACTCCGTCTCTGGTTTATTATGCGGCAACAGCATGGCATCTATCACCACCATCTGATAGGGAGAGTTGAAATAGTGGGCCAATGCATTGTGGAGACCAAGCCCAAAATCTGAAGTTAAGTAGAATCAAAATGAATCGGCAGTGTATTAAGAGGACGATGCACTATAATGAAAGACACGGCCCGGGTGTGTGAGCACCACAAAGGTCAGCAAATCAACATACCTCATGACGTGAGCAGATTGAAACTAAAATATGAAGGGATCGCCTCATCAAAGCAGAGTTGAGTTTGATAACATTTAACGTCAGAAATGTGGAAGAAACAGTTTATCAATATCTCTCCATGCCACAGATTCTGAACCAGTTAGAAATAAAACGGTTCATCCTTCTTGTGATAAATGCCACTGAAGGAAAACCAGCTAACCACACTAAGTGACACTTGAAAGCTGTGCCTGTGAGATCAGGGTCCAGGCAACGGGGCTCACAGTCACCACTTTTGTCAGCAGGAAAGCAGGAAATAAAGTGAAACAGACAAAAGTGTGAAAAAACGGAAGTGGAATTCCGATAATATGACTTGCGCAAAAGATAAATTATTGGACTTGGTGGGAGTGGGGAGGAATATTATGGTGTCCAAAATCCCCATGAACAGACACACCGCAGAAGAGCAAACAGTAAAGACCGAAAGCATAGCAAAGGGCCACCACTTTGTGAGTCATCCAAACCATGGAAGAGACAGGCTCAGGAGGCACAGCTCAGTGCCTAGGTGGCCAGCAGGTGACACAGAGAGTGCGGGTGGGAGGTGGAGCCCAGGAACTGTCCCTCGCTGGGTGGGAATGCTCCCTGCACAACCGGGAAAGACTTGCCCACCTAGGGAGGGTGTGCGCACACCTCCTGGTCTGCAGTCCCTGTGCTCGAGGGTGTGTGCTCCGGAGAAGTCCTTCACGGTGTCTCCAGCGGGGACCGCTCCCTGGGCAGTGGTCCATGTGCAGATGAATGAGCTACTTGTGCTGAGAAGGTGCTGGGGCTTCTGCGGGTCACACAGAGCCTTGAGAATTTTCCCGTCCTGCCACCTCCCAGCTGAGTCCTTCCGTCCCCAGTGCTGTCCTCCTGATTTAGAAAATATCTTTGACCCTGTGTGTCTGTCATTGTCCCCAGAGCCCACGGTGGTGTTTGCCAAGGAGCAGTCGGCACACAGCGAGGTGAAGGCCACGGCCGGGGCCAGTGCCACGCTGAGCTGCGAGGTGGCCCAGGCTCAGACGCAGGTGACGTGGTACAAGGATGGCAAGAAGCTGAGCGGGAGCTCGAAAGTGCGCGTGGAGGCCACGGGCTGCACCCGGCGGCTGGTGCTGCAGCAGGCGGCGAAGGGGGACAGCGGGGAGTACAGCTGCGAGGCCGGGGGCCAGAAGGTCACCTTCAACCTAGATGTCCCAGGTCGGTTCTTTGGTGGCACTAACTTAGCCTTGTGTGTAGGTAATGACTACAGCCGGACACACCTGGGGCCCTTTCCACTGGACCTCACCTCTTTAGCCTTCTATCCTCCATCTCCCATATCATCCCAGTGGTGGGGCCAGACCAGGCTGGGTGGGCAGAGTGTGAGCAGAAGGGAGAGGTGTTCCTGTACAAGCTGAGTGGTGCTCAGGTTTTGCTCAGTCATAGTTCCCAGCACCTGCCAGAGATTTCTGGGTGCCCCTCTCCAGCCGGGACTCGGGCTCTACCTTTCACGTGGAGTCTGAGGTAGACCAGACGTCTCTTACCTGTGTTATGTGTGAATCTCCTACTCCCCAAGTCCTGGTAGCTCCCAAATGCCCACGGCCAGCAACACGGGCAGAGACACGTTTGAATTTCATTACAACAGAATGTCGGGGAGTTCCTGCCACCCAATCTTACTTGGATCCATCTCAGACTGAACAGGGTGTTAGCAAATTGCAGTTTCTTAGGGCACTCCTTTGCATGTGGATGGAGAAGTTACCGGATCCTCACTTGTCGCAAAATGTAGATCCGTGTTTTCTTGCAAGGTCTGTGCAAAAAAGGACAGAGACCAGAGGATTGGCCCATGTGTGTCGGGGTCCTGTACCTGTGCGGTCTGGAATTCTCCTCCTAAAGTACATCTCGGTTTGTTGTTGAGTCCCGCGTCAGAATCCCCTGGGACTCTGATGTATACCAGATTTGGACATGGAGAGGAATAAGGAGCTTCTCCCACACCGCACGCCTAGTTGAAGACAAGTAACTATAGCGATAGCCCTTGATTGTTGAGTCAGCATTTATGTCATAGTATTTCCTAAGGACACATGTGTATTTGTCCCTGTCCATGGTGTTCACAGAGATGTCTGTGAACTAACTGTATTTTCATTTAGTTAGGAGAGTTTTTACCTCAATTCGACATCCAGGTGCCTCTAACTAACAGTTTGGTGTTTTAAGTGTGTACAACAGCTTGTGGGTGTGAATAGATACAGAAAAAAAAATCCACCAAACATTTGTAATTGCTACTTTAGGAGAATATGACAAATTATTTTGTAGGAGTAAATATAAAAAGGTTTCAGGAATTGACCTGATTATTAGAAAACTATATGAACAGTGGCAGACGATCTTGACAGCTCAAATAGTCCTACAACCGTTTCAATAAATGGAACCACAGTGGGAAAAAGAAGGGAAAAAAAAGACCTTATAGGTGAAGATGAAACCCCCGTGGCTCCACTGGAAAATTGTCTGAACTATTCCGTAAGGAGAGTATTGCATGTGCATGGAGATCCTTCTAGAGCTAGAGAAGGACACCCAGTCTCTGGTTTATTATGCGGCAACAGCATGGCATCTATCGCCACCATCTGATAGGGAGAGTTGAAATAGTGGGCCAATGCATTGTGGAGACCAAGCCCAAAATCTGAAGTTAAGTAGAATCAAAATGAATCGGCAGTGTATTAAGAGGACGATGCACTATAATGAAAGACACGGCCCGGGTGTGTGAGCACCACAAAGGTCAGCAAATCAACATACCTCATGACGTGAGCAGATTGAAACTAAAATATGAAGGGATCGCCTCATCAAAGCAGAGTTGAGTTTGATAACATTTAACGTCAGAAATGTGGAAGAAACAGTTTATCAATATCTCTCCATGCCACAGATTCTGAACCAGTTAGAAATAAAACGGTTCATCCTTCTTGTGATAAATGCCACTGAAGGAAAACCAGCTAACCACACTAAGTGACACTTGAAAGCTGTGCCTGTGAGATCAGGGTCCAGGCAACAGGGCTCACAGTCACCACTTTTGTCAGCAGGAAAGCAGGAAATAAAGTGAAACAGACAAAAGTGTGAAAAAACGGAAGTGGAATTCCGATAATATGACTTGCGCAAAAGATAAATTATTGGACTTGGTGGGAGTGGGGAGGAATATTATGGTGTCCAACATCCCCATGAACGGACACACCGCAGAAGAGCAAACAGTAAAGACCGAAAGCATAGCAAAGGTCCACCACTTTGTGAGTCATCCAAACCATGGAAGAGACAGGCTCAGGAGGTACAGCTCAGTGCCCTAGGTGGCCAGCAGGTGACACAGGGAGTGCGGGTGGGAGGTGGCGCCCAGGAACTGTCCCTCGCTGGTTGGGAATGCTCCCTGCACAACCGGGAAAGACTTGCCCACCTAGGGAGGGTGTGCGCACACCTCCTGGTCTGCAGTCCCTGTGCTCGAGGGTGTGTGCTCCGGAGAAGTCCTTCACGGTGTCTCCAGCGGGGACCGCTCCCTGGGCAGTGGTCCATGTGCAGATGAATGAGCTACTTGTGCTGAGAAGGTGCTGGGGCTTCTGCGGGTCACACAGAGCCTTGAGAATTTTCCCGTCCTGCCACCTCCCAGCTGAGTCCTTCCGTCCCCAGTGCTGTCCTCCCGATTTAGAAAATATCTTTGACCCTGTGTGTCTGTCATTGTCCCCAGAGCCCACGGTGGTGTTTGCCAAGGAGCAGTCGGCACACAGCGAGGTGAAGGCCACGGCCGGGGCCAGTGCCACGCTGAGCTGCGAGGTGGCCCAGGCTCAGACGCAGGTGACGTGGTACAAGGATGGCAAGAAGCTGAGCGGGAGCTCGAAAGTGCGCGTGGAGGCCACGGGCTGCACCCGGCGGCTGGTGCTGCAGCAGGCGGCGAAGGGGGACAGCGGGGAGTACAGCTGCGAGGCCGGGGGCCAGAAGGTCACCTTCAACCTAGATGTCCCAGGTCGGTTCTTTGGTGGCACTAACTTAGCCTTGTGTGTAGGTAATGACTACAGCCGGACACACCTGGGGCCCTTTCCACTGGACCTCACCTCTTTAGCCTTCTATCCTCCATCTCCCATATCATCCCAGTGGTGGGGCCAGACCAGGCTGGGTGGGCAGAGTGTGAGCAGAAGGGAGAGGTGTTCCTGTACAAGCTGAGTGGTGCTCAGGTTTTGCTCAGTCATAGTTCCCAGCACCTGCCAGAGATTTCTGGGTGCCCCTCTCCAGCCGGGACTCGGGCTCTACCTTTCACGTGGAGTCTGAGGTAGACCAGACGTCTCTTACCTGTGTTATGTGTGAATCTCCTACTCCCCAAGTCCTGGTAGCTCCCAAATGCCCACGGCCAGCAACACGGGCAGAGACACGTTTGAATTTCATTACAACAGAATGTCGGGGAGTTCCTGCCACCCAATCTTACTTGGATCCATCTCAGACTGAACAGGGTGTTAGCAAATTGCAGTTTCTTAGGGCACTCCTTTGCATGTGGATGGAGAAGTTACCAGATCCTCACTTGTCGCAAAATGTAGATCCGTGTTTTCTTGCAAGGTCTGTGCAAAAAAGGACAGAGACCAGAGGATTGGCCCACGTGTGTCGGGGTCCTGTACCTGTGTGGTCTGGAATTCTCCTCCTAAAGTACATCTCGGTTTGTTGTTGAGTCCCGCGTCAGAATCCCCTGGGACTCTGATGTATACCAGATTTGGACATGGAGAGGAATAAGGAGCTTCTCCCACACCGCACGCCTAGTTGAAGACAAGTAACTATAGCGATAGCCCTTGATTGTTGAGTCAGCATTTATGTCATAGTATTTCCTAAGGACACATGTGTATTTGTCCCTGTCCATGGTGTTCACAGAGATGTCTGTGAACTAACTGTATTTTCATTTAGTTAGGAGAGTTTTTACCTCAATTCGACATCCAGGTGCCTCTAACTAACAGTTTGGTGTTTTAAGTGTGTACAACAGCTTGTGGGTGTGAATAGATACAGAAAAAAAAAAATCCACCAAACATTTGTAATTGCTACTTTAGGAGAATATGACAAATTATTTTGTAGGAGTAAATATGAAAAGGTTTCAGGAATTGACCAGATTATTAGAAAACTATATGAACAGTGGCAGACGATCTTGACAGCTCAAATAGTCCTACAACCGTTTCAATAAATGGAACCACAGTGGGAAAAAGAAGGGAAAAAAACGATGAAACCCCCGTGGCTCCACTAGAAAATTGTCTGAACTATTCCGAAAGGAGAGTATTGCATGTGCATGGAGATCCTTCTAGAGCTAGAGAAGGACACACAGTCTCTGGTTTATTATGCGGCAACAGCATGGCATCTATCGCCACCATCTGATAGGGAGAGTTGAAATAGTGGGCCAATGCATTGTGGAGACCAAGCCCAAAATCTGAAGTTAAGTAGAATCAAAATGAATCGGCAGTGTATTAAGAGGACGATGCACTATAATGAAAGACACAGCCTGGTTGTGTGAGCACCACAAAGGTCAGCAAAGCAACATACCTCATGACGTGAGCAGATTGAAACTAAAATATGAAGGGATCGCCTCATCAAAGCAGAGTTGAGTTTGATAACATTTAACGTCAGAAATGTGGAAGAAACAGTTTATCAATATCTCTCCATGCCACAGATTCTGAACCAGTTAGAAATAAAACGGTTCATCCTTCTTGTGATAAATGCCACTGAAGGAAAACCAGCTAACCACACTAAGTGACACTTGAAAGCTGTGCCTGTGAGATCAGAGACCAGGCAACGGGGCTCACAGTCACCACTTTTGTCAGCAGGAAAGCAGGAAATAAAGTGAAACATACAAAAGTGTGAAAAAACGGAAGTGGAATTCCGATAATATGACTTGCGCAAAAGATAAATTATTGGACTTGGTGGGAGTGGGGAGGAATATTATGGTGTCCAACATCCCCATGAACGGACACACCGCAAAAGAGCAAACAGTAAAGACCGAAAGCATAGCAAAGGCCCACCACTTTGTGAGTCATCCAAACCATGGAAGAGACAGGCTCAGGAGGTACAGCTCAGTGCCCTAGGTGGCCAGCAGGTGACACAGGGAGTGCGGGTGGGAGGTGGCGCCCAGGAACTGTCCCTCGCTGGTTGGGAATGCTCCCTGCACAACCGGGAAAGACTTGCCCACCTAGGGAGGGTGTGTGCACACCTCATAGTCTGCAGTCCCTGTGCTCGAGGGTGTGTGCTCCGGAGAAGTCCTTCACGGTGTCTCCAGCGGGGACCGCTCCCTGGGCAGTGGTCCATGTGCAGATGAATGAGCTACTTGTGCTGAGAAGGTGCTGGGGCTTCTGCGGGTCACACAGAGCCTTGAGAATTTTCCCGTCCTGCCACCTCCCAGCTGAGTCCTTCCGTCCCCAGTGCTGTCCTCCTGATTTAGAAAATATCTTTGACCCTGTGTGTCTGTCATTGTCCCCAGAGCCCACGGTGGTGTTTGCCAAGGAGCAGTCGGCACACAGCGAGGTGAAGGCCACGGCCGGGGCCAGTGCCACGCTGAGCTGCGAGGTGGCCCAGGCTCAGACGCAGGTGACGTGGTACAAGGATGGCAAGAAGCTGAGCGGGAGCTCGAAAGTGTGCGTGGAGGCCACGGGCTGCACCCGGCGGCTGGTGCTGCAGCAGGCGGCGAAGGGGGACAGCGGGGAGTACAGCTGCGAGGCCGGGGGCCAGAAGGTCACCTTCAACCTAGATGTCCCAGGTCGGTTCTTTGGTGGCACTAACTTAGCCTTGTGTGTAGGTAATGACTACAGCCGGACACACCTGGGGCCCTTTCCACTGGACCTCACCTCTTTAGCCTTCTATCCTCCATCTCCCATATCATCCCAGTGGTGGGGCCAGACCAGGCTGGGTGGGCAGAGTGTGAGCAGAAGGGAGAGGTGTTCCTGTACAAGCTGAGTGGTGCTCAGGTTTTGCTCAGTCATAGTTCCCAGCACCTGCCAGAGATTTCTGGGTGCCCCTCTCCAGCCGGGACTCGGGCTCTACCTTTCATGTGGAGTCTGAGGTAGACCAGACGTCTTTTACCTGTGTTATGTGTGAATCTCCTACTCCCCAAGACCTGGTAGCTCCCAAATGCCCACGGCCAGCAACACGGGCAGAGACACGTTTGAATTTCATTACTACAGAATGTCGGGGAGTTCCTGCCACCCAATCTTACTTGGATCCATCTCAGACTGAACAGGGTGTTAGCAAATTGCAGTTTCTTAGGGCACTCCTTTGCATGTGGATGGAGAAGTTACTGGATCCTCACTTGTCGCAAAATGTAGATCCGTGTTTTCTTGCAAGGTCTGTGCAAAAAAGGACAGAGACCAGAGGATTGGCCCATGTGTGTCGGGGTCCTGTACCTGTGCGGTCTGGAATTCTCCTCCTAAAGTACATCTCGGTTTGTTGTTGAGTCCCGCGTCAGAATCCCCTGGGACTCTGATGTATACCAGATTTGGACATGGAGAGGAATAAGGAGCTTCTCCCACACCGCACGCCTAGTTGAAGACAAGTAACTATAGCGATAGCCCTTGATTGTTGAGTCAGCATTTATGTCATAGTATTTCCTAAGGACACATGTGTATTTGTCCCTGTCCATGGTGTTCACAGAGATGTCTGTGAACTAACTGTATTTTCATTTATTTAGGAGAGTTTTTACCTCAATTCGACATCCAGGTGCCTCTAACTAACAGTTTGGTGTTTTAAGTGTGTACAACAGCTTGTGGGTGTGAATAGATACAGAAAAAAAAAATCCACCAAACATTTGTAATTGCTACTTTAGGAGAATATGACAAATTATTTTGTAGGAGTAAATATGAAAAGGTTTCAGGAATGACCAGATTATTAGAAACTATATGAACAGTGGCAGACGATCTTGACAGCTCAAATAGTCCTACAACCGTTTCAATCAATGGAACCACAGTGGGAAAAAGAAGGGGAAAAAAAGACCTTATAGGTGAAGATGAAACCCCCGTGGCTCCACTGGAAAATTGTATGAACTATTCCGTAAGGAAAGTATTGCATGTGCATGGAGATCCTTCTACAGCTGGAGAAGGACACTCCGTCTCTGGTTTATTATGCGGCAACAGCATGGCATCTATCGCCACCATCTGATAGGGAGAGTTGAAATAGTGGGCCAATGCATTGTGGAGACCAAGCCCAAAATCTGAAGTTAAGTAGAATCAAAATGAATCGCCAGTGTATTAAGAGGATGATGGGAGAACCAAGATGGCGGCGATATAGGCAGACGTGTCCCAGGTCGTGTCCCGGAGCAAATGGAGCGAGCAGCTGAAGCTAGTAACACTCACACCGAATTGGCGTAATTGCTCAGCTGGTGAGAGGGTTTGCAGCCGGGAAGAGCAGAACTCCCTTGGAAAGGTAAAAAAAAAACCAGGGATTTGGGCAGGAAAGTTTGCCAGACCTCTGAGCCCAGAGAGTCGGAGGGAGACCGCGTGGCAGACAGCCGTGTCCCTTGGGACAGGCACAGCCCCTGACGGGGGAAAGGAGAACCACGGGATTCCTGGCGCCACCAGGGAAATTGAGAGCTGGGTTCTGTGATCACGGAGGACTGAGCCTAAAGGGGGCAGCCTGAAGAGCTGAACTGACCATGCAGTCCCGGTAAGAGAAGAAGCTTACAGAAACCAAGCCTTCCCCGTTTCCGCGGCCGGCATTTGTTTGTTTGTTTTCACTGAATCCTGTTCATGGGACATTTTGGATACAGACACTCACCTGTGCTGAAGAGAGGGAGAGTGTGCTGAGGAGTGGAATCTGGGGAGAGACTGGGGAAAGAGGGGGAGCCGGGAGAGGTGGTAGTGAATTGAGCGCTGAGACACCCCTGAGCCCAGGACTGGGGCAGCCACCCTCTCCTGAGAGTGAGTCTCCTCCCCCCAGCCCCCAGGCAAGGAGCACAGCCACACCCAGATTCCACCCTGTACGAGATCAAGGATTAAGATAACCTGATCAGTCCCTGGGAGTTAACAGGGTCTGGCCTATAGGGGGATTTTCAATCCCAGCAACAACATAGCCTCGGTAACTAACTATTACGCAGTCAGCTCTGGGCAGTGAACTTCCACTGGACAGAGAGGCCCTATAGCCTCAGAGGCCAACCCCAGAACACTGCCACCCAGAGGCTGACCCACAAACTGACTCTTTGCTAAACACAAAATAAGGCAGTCTCGGAAATAAATGCGGCATGCTTTAAAATAAGGACTGTGGTTTACAACACAGAGGAACAGTATATCGCAGGGAAACTCAACACTCTCCTGAATACCTGGAAGGTCTAAGGCGAGCCACACTGAAGAATAGAAGAAACGAAGGACCTTCACTACTGCAATTTTTTTTCTTTTTTCACTTTTTAACTAAGAAACCAATTTTTTTTTCATTCTTTTTTTTCTGTTCTTTTTTTTTCTCTCTTTCTTTTCTTCTTTTTCCATCACCTGATTTTACTCTTTTAATTACTACCTTCTTATTTTTAACCAGTATTATTACTGCTACCATTTTACCATTTTTTTAAAGTGCCATTTTATTTTTTCTTTATTTTATTTTGGGATTAGTGTTCACCATTCTATTTTAATTGTTATATTATTGGTTGTTTCTAGTTTGCATTCATATCCAGGGAGCTGTTGCTGGAATTTGTTGGGATTAATGGCTGTTCTATAGGAGTATTCTCCTCATATAAAAAGTCTCTTCCCTCTTCCACTTCATTCTCTCTTTTCGCTCTTTTTTTCTTTTCTCGCTTTTATTTTCCCCCTTCCTTTTTCCCAATTCCATTTTTGCACTCCCTTTTTTTGGTCCCTACTTTTCTTTTCCTTTTTCTCTTTTATCTTTTTCTCTTCCTTCTTCCTTATCCTCTAATTCTCTTAATTCAGGTGGTCACCTTTAATTGGGGTTATTAATATCGTGAATATATTTGTGTATAGTGCCTGGTACGTGGTGCCTTGTTGTGTTGTATTTTGTGCCTTTAAATCAACGCAGCAGATCCAAGCAACAGCAACCTCCTGAACACCACATCCTCTGCTGAGGAACAGCAGCTGTACGTGAAACCTCCCCCCACCAGCCAGAAGAGCCACCACAACTGTGAACAGCACCCACCAGAGGAGCTGCTGACAACTGAAGAGCAGCTGCTACCGCAACCGCCCGAAGAGCAACCACAGACCAAGGAGTCACTGCCACCAAGGGAGCAACCACTGAACATCTCAACGTCTAGATATGTCAGTGAGATCAAACATGGGTAGACAAAGAAACCCCCAAAGGAAAGAGAAGGAGGACTCTCCAGAAAAGCAGCTAAGTACTACAGAGGCATGCAACATGACAGATAAAGAATTCAGAATAAGGATCCTAGAGTGCATAAACCGGATGGAGGAAAAAATCGACAACCTCTGCAAGAAGCAAGAAGAAACAGATGAAAAAATCGATAACATATGGAAGAAGCTAGAAGAAACAGATGAAAAAATCGATAACATATGGAAGAAGCTAGAAGAAACAGATGAAAAAATCAACAACCTAAGTAAGACCCAAGAAGAAATGAAGAGTGATATAGCTGCAATGAAAAACTCCATTGAAAGTATCAACAGTAGACTAGGAGAAGCGGAGGACCGAATTAGTGAATTAGAAGACAAGGAAGCAAAACACACCCAAAATGTACTGCAATTGGAGAAAAAAATTAAAAGACAGGAGGAGACCCTAAGGGAGCTTTGGGACAACATGAAACGAAATAACATACGAATAATAGGAGTACCAGAACAACAGAAGGATGAACAAGGATTAGAAAACCTACTCGAAGAAATAATATCAGAAAACTTTCCTGAGGTGGGGAAGAAAAAAGTCACACAAGCCCAGAGAGTCCCAAACAAGGTGAACCCGAAAAGACCCACACCAAGACACATCATAATCACCATGGCAAATGTTCAGGACAAAGAGAGAATCTTACAGGCTACAAGAGAGAGACGGAAAGTTACATACAAGGGATCTCCCATTAGATTGTCAAATGACTTCTCAACAGAAACACATCAGGCCAGAAAAGAATGGACTGAAATTTACAAAGTGATGCAAAGCAAAGGACTGAATCCAAGAATACTCTATCCAGCAAGGCTATCATTCAAACTTGAAGGGGAAATAAGAAGCTTCACAGACAAAAAAAGGCTAAGGGAGTTTGTCACCACCAAGCCAGCAATGCAAGGAATGCTAAAGGGACTGGTATAAAAATAAGAAATAAAAAGCTCAGAAAGAAAACAGCCACACAAAAAAAGAAATGGCTACAAACAAGTACCTTTCAATAATAACTTTAAACGTAAACGGACTAAATGCTCCAACCAAAAGACATCGAGTGGCTGAATGGATAAAAAAACATGACCCATACATCTGCTGTCTACAAGAAACCTACCTCACTAGAAGGGACTCACACAGACTGAAAGTGAAAGGATGGAAAAATATCTTTCAGGCAAATGGAAAGGAAAAGAAAGCTGGGGTAGCAATACTTATATCGGACAAAATAGACCTCAAAGTGAAGGCCTTAACAAGAGATAAGGAAGGCCACTTCATAATACTAAAGGGATCAATACAACAAGAAGATATAACCCTGGTAAATATATATGCACCCAATATAGGAGCACCCAAATTCATAAAAAAAACTCCTGGAAAATATCAAAGGAGAGATTGACAACAATACAATCATAGTAGGGGACTTTAATACACCATTGACAGCACTGGATAAGTCCTATAGACAAACAACCAGCAAAGATACAGCAATCCTAAATGACTCACTAGATCAGATGGACTTAATAGACATCTTCAGAACACTTCACCCCAAAGCCAGAGAATATACGTTCTTCTCAGGTGCTCATGGGACATCTTCAAAAATAGACCACATATTGGGTCACAAGCAAAGTATCCCCAAATTCAAGAAGATTGAAATCATAAAAAGCGTTTTCGCAGACCACAATGGCATAATATTAGAAATAAACTACAATAAAAACAACCCAAAACACTCAAACACCTGGAAGCTGAATAGCATGCTATTAAATATTGATTGGGTTACCAATGAGATCAAAGAAGAAATTAAAAACATCCTGGAAACTAATGACAATGAAAACACAACAATCCAAAACCTATGGAACGCAATGAAAGCAGTCCTGAGAGGGAAGTTTATAGCTCTACAGGCCTATCTCAAAAAACAAGAAAAAATGGTAGTAAATCATCTAACTCTACAACTCAATGAATTAGAAAGAGAGCAACAAGAAAACCCCAGAGTGAGCAGAAGGAAGGAGATAATAAAGATTAGAGCAGAAATAAATGACATAGAGACCAAAAAAACAATACAGAAAATCAATGAAACCAAGAGCTGGTTCTTTGAAAGGATAAACAAGATTGATAAACCTCTAGCCAGACTCACCAAGAAGCAGAGAGAGAGGACCCAAATAAATAAAATCAAAAACGATAGAGGCGAAATAACAACAGACCCCACAGAAATACAAATGATTGTTAAAAATACTATGGACAGCTCTACTCCAACAAACTAGACAACCTGGAGGAAATGGACAAATTCCTAGAAAAATACAACATTCCAAAACTCAATCAGGAAGAATCTAAAAATCTCAACAGGCCAATAACTATGGAAGAAATTGAAGCAGTCATCAAAAAGCTTCCATCAAACAAAAGCCCAGGACCAGACGGCTTCACAGGGGAGTTTTACCAAACATTCAAGGAAGAACTAAAACCTATCCTCCTCAGACTACTACAAAAAATTCAAGAGGAAGGAACACTTCCAAGCTCATTCTATGAAGCCAGCATCACCCTAATACCAAAACCAGGTAAAGACAACACAATGAAAGAGAATTACAGGCCAATATCCCTCATGAACATAGATGCCAAAATCCTCAACAAAATCTTAGCAAATCGGATCCAGCAGTACATCAGAAAGATCATACACTATGACCAAGTAGGATTTATCCCAGGGATGCAAGGATGGTACAATATCCGCAAATCAATAAACGTGATACATCACATAAACAAATTGAAAGAAAAAAACCACATGGTCATATCAATTGATGCAGAAAAAGCATTTGACAAAATTCAACACCCATTTTTGATAAAAACTCTCAGCAAGGTGGGAGTAGAAGGATCATACCTCAACATAATAAAAGCCATATATGACAGGCCCACAGCCAACATCATACTCAACGGGCAAAAACTAACACCATTTCCCCTAAGAACAGGAACAAGACAGGGATGCCCCCTCTCACCACTCCTGTTCAACATAGTACTGGAAGTGTTAGCCATTGCAATTCGGCAAGAAGAAGAAATAAAAGGCATCCAAATTGGAAAAGAGGAAGTAAAACTGTCCTTATTTGCAGACGACATGATATTATACATACAAAACCCTAGAGATTCCATCAAAAAGCTACTAGACTTAATACATGAATTTGGCAATGTAGCAGGATACAAAATTAACCCCAAGAAATCTGAGGCATTTCTATACACCAATAGTGAACTTTCAGAAAGAGAGATTATAAAAACAATCCCATTTACCATTGCACCGAAAAAACTAAGCTACCTAGGAATAAACTTAACTAAAGAGGTAAAAGACCTCTACTCAGAAAACTACAGGACGTTGAAAAAAGACATAGAGGAAGACATAAACAGATGGAAGAACATACCGTGTTCATGGATTGGTAGAATCAACATCATTAAAATGTCCATACTACCCAAAGCAATCTATAAATTCAACGCACTTCCCATTAAAGTACCAACAGCATACTTCAGAGATCTAGAACGAACTTTCCAAAAATTCATCTGGAATAAAAAAAGACCCCGAATAGCTGCAGCAATCCTGAAAAAGAACAAAGTAGGTGGGATCTCAATACCAGATATCAAGTTGTATTACAAAGCCACTGTTCTCAAAACTGCCTGGTACTGGCACAAGAATAGGCATATAGATCAATGGAATAGAATAGAGAGCCCAGAAATCGGCCCGAACCAATATGCTCAATATGACAAAGGAGGCAAGAACATACAATGGAGCCAAGATAGTCTCTTCAATAAATGGTGTTGGGAAAATTGGACAGATATATGCAAGAAAATGAAACTAGACCACCAACTTACACCATACACAAAAATAAACTCAAAATGGATAAAGGACTTAAATGTACGACAGGATACCATAAAAATTCTAGAAGAATCCAAAGGCAAGAAAATCTCAGACATATGCCGAAGCAATTTCTTCACTGATACAGCTCCTAGGGCACTTGAAACTAAAGAAAAAATGAACAAATGGGACTACATCAAAATAAAAAGCTTCTGCACAGCAAAAGAAACCATCAACAAAACAATGAGAAAACCCACTGTGTGGGAAAACATATTTGCCAATGACATCTCTGATAAGGGCCTAATCTCCAAAATTTATAGGGAACTCATACAACTTAACAAAAGGAAGATAAACAATCCAATCAAAAAATGGGCAAAGGACCTAAATAGACACCTTTCAAAAGAGGACATTCAGAAAGCCAAGAGACATATGAAAACATGCTCAAAGTCACTAATCATCCGAGAGATGCAAATCAAAACAGCAATGAGGTACCATCTCACACCTGTCAGACTGGCTATCATCAACAAATCAACAAACGACAAGTGCTGGAGAGGATGTGGAGAAAAAGGAACACTTGTGCACTGCTAGTGGGAATGCAGACTGGTGCAGCCACTATGGAAGACAGTATGGAGTTTCCTTAAAAAACTGAAAATGGAACTCCCATTTGACCCTGTGATCCCACTTCTAGGAATATATCCCAAGAAACCAGAAACACCAATCAGAAAGGATATATGCACCCCTATGTTCATAGCAGCACAATTCACCATAGCTAAGATCTGGAAACAGCCTAAGCGTCCATCAGTAGATGAATGGATTAGAAAACTGTGGTACATCTACACGATGGAATACTATGCTGCTGTAAAAAGGAAGGAACTCTTACCATTTGCAACCTCATGGATGGAACTGGAGAGCATTATGCTAAGTGAAATAAGCCAGTCAATAAAGGAAAAATACCACATGATCTCACTCATTCATGGACAATCGAGACCATTATAAACTTTTGAACAGAGGCAGAGCTGCCTCAAACAGATTGTCAAACTGCAGCGGGAAGGGCGGGGAGGGTTGGGGGGCAGGAGGTAGGGGGGTAAGAGATCAACTAAAGGACTTGTACGCATGCATATAAGCATAACCAATGGACATAAGACACTGGGTGATAGGGGAGGCTAGGGGACTGTCTAGGGCGGGGGGATAAAATGGATACATATGTAATACCCTTTGTAATACTTTAAGCAAAAAAAAAAAAAATAAGAGGACGATGCACTATAATGAAAGACACGGCCCGGGTGTGTGAGCACTACAAAGGTCAGCAAATCAACATACCTCATGACGTGACCAGATTGAAACTAAAATATGAAGGGATCGCCTCATCAAAGCAGAGTTGAGTTTGATAACCTTTAACGTCAGAAATGTGGAAGAAACAGTTTATCAATATCTCTCCATGCCACAGATTCTGAACCAGTTAGAAATAAAACGGTTCATCCTTCTTGTGATAAATGCCACTGAAGGAAAACCAGCTAACCACACTAAGTGACACTTGAAAGCTGTGCCTGTGAGATCAGGGTCCAGGCAACGGGGCTCACAGTCACCACTTTTGTCAGCAGGAAAGCAGGAAATAAAGTGAAACAGACAAAAGTGTGAAAAAACGGAAGTGGAATTCCGATAATATGACTTGCGCAAAAGATAAATTATTGGACTTGGTGGGAGTGGGGAGAAATATTATGGTGTCCAAAATCCCCATGAACGGACACACCGCAGAAGAGCAAACAGTAAAGACTGAAAGCATAGCAAAGGTCCACCACTTTGTGAGTCATCCAAACCATGGAAGAGACAGGCTCAGGAGGTACAGCTCAGTGCCCTAGGTGGCCAGCAGGTGACACAGGGAGTGCGGGTGGGAGGTGGAGCCCAGGAACTGTCCCTCGCTGGGTGGGAATGCTCCCTGCACAACCGGGAAAGACTTGGCCACGTGCGCAGGGTGTGTGCAAACCTCCTGGTCTGCAGTCCCTGTGCTCGAGGGTGTGTGCTCCGGAGAAGTCCTTCACGGTGTCTCCAGCGGGGTCCGCTCCCTGGGCAGTGGTCCATGTGCAGATGAATGAGCTACTTGTGCTGAGAAGGTGCTGGGGCTTCTGCGGGTCACACAGAGCCTTGAGAATTTTCCCGTCCTGCCACCTCCCAGCTGAGTCCTTCCGTCCCCAGTGCTGTCCTCCCGATTTAGAAAATATCTTTGACCCTGTGTGTCTGTCATTGTCCCCAGAGCCCACGGTGGTGTTTGCCAAGGAGCAGTCGGCACACAGCGAGGTGAAGGCCACGGCCGGGGCCAGTGCCACGCTGAGCTGCGAGGTGGCCCAGGCTCAGACGCAGGTGACGTGGTACAAGGATGGCAAGAAGCTGAGCGGGAGCTCGAAAGTGCGCGTGGAGGCCACGGGCTGCACCCGGCGGCTGGTGCTGCAGCAGGCGGCGAAGGGGGACAGCGGGGAGTACAGCTGCGAGGCCGGGGGCCAGAAGGTCACCTTCAACCTAGATGTCCCAGGTCGGTTCTTTGGTGGCACTAACTTAGCCTTGTGTGTAGGTAATGACTACAGCCGGACACACCTGGGGCCCTTTCCACTGGACCTCACCTCTTTAGCCTTCTATCCTCCATCTCCCATATCATCCCAGTGGTGGGGCCAGACCAGGCTGGGTGGGCAGAGTGTGAGCAGAAGGGAGAGGTGTTCCTGTACAAGCTGAGTGGTGCTCAGGTTTTGCTCAGTCATAGTTCCCAGCACCTGCCAGAGATTTCTGGGTGCCCCTCTCCAGCCGGGACTCGGGCTCTACCTTTCACGTGGAGTCTGAGGTAGACCAGACGTCTCTTACCTGTGTTATGTGAATCTCCTACTCCCCAAGTCCTGGTAGCTCCCAAATGCCCACGGCCAGCAACACAGGCAGAGACACGTTTGAATTTCATTACAACAGAATGTCGGGGAGTTCCTGCCACCCAGTCTTACTTGGATCCATCTCAGACTGAACAGGGTGTTAGCAAACTGCAGTTTCTTAGGGCACTCCTTTGCATGTGGATGGAGAAGTTACTGGATCCTCACTTGTCGCAAAATCTAGATCCTTGTTTTCTTGCAAGGTCTGGGCAAAGAAGGACAGAGACCAGAGGATTGGCACGTGTGTGTCAGGGTCCTATACCTGTGCGGTCTGGAATTCTCCTCCTAAAGTACATCCCGGTTTCTTGTTGAGTCCCGCGTCAGAATCCCCTGGGACTCTGATGTATACCAGATTTGGACATGGAGAGGAATAAGGAGCTTCTCCCACACCGCACGCCTAGTTGAAGACAAGTAACTATAGCGATAGCCCTTGATTGTTGAGTCAGCATTTATGTCATAGTATTTCCTAAGGACACATGTGTATTTGTCCCTGTCCATGGTGTTCACAGAGATGTCTGTGAACTAACTGTATTTTCATTTAGTTAGGAGAGTTTTAACCTCAATGCGACATCCAGGTGCCTCTAACTGACAGTTTGGTGTTATAAGTGTGTACAACAGCTTGTGGGTGTGAAAAGATACAGAAAAAAAAATCCACCAAACATTTGTAATTGCTACTTTAGGAGAATATGACAAATTATTTTGTAGGAGTAAATATGAAAAGGTTTCAGGAATGACCAGATTATTAGAAACTACGTGAACAGTGGCAGACGATCTTGACAGCTCAAATAGTCCTACAACCGTTTCAATCAATGGAATCACAGTGGGAAAAAGAAGGGGAAAAAAAAGACCTTATAGGTGAAGATGAAACCCCCGTGGCTCCACTGGAAATTGTATGAACTATTCCGTAAGGAAAGTATTGCATGTGCATGGAGATCCTTCTACAGCTGGAGAAGGACACTCCGTCTCTGGTTTATTATGCGGCAACAGCATGGCATCTATCACCACCATCTGATAGGGAGAGTTGAAATAGTGGGCCAATGCATTGTGGAGACCAAGCCCAAAATCTGAAGTTAAGTAGAATCAAAATGAATCGGCAGTGTATTAAGAGGACGATGCACTATAATGAAAGACACGGCCCGGGTGTGTGAGCACCACAAAGGTCAGCAAATCAACATACCTCATGACGTGAGCAGATTGAAACTAAAATATGAAGGGATCGCCTCATCAAAGCAGAGTTGAGTTTGATAACATTTAACGTCAGAAATGTGGAAGAAACAGTTTATCAATATCTCTCCATGCCACAGATTCTGAACCAGTTAGAAATAAAACGGTTCATCCTTCTTGTGATAAATGCCACTGAAGGAAAACCAGCTAACCACACTAAGTGACACTTGAAAGCTGTGCCTGTGAGATCAGGGTCCAGGCAACGGGGCTCACAGTCACCACTTTTGTCAGCAGGAAAGCAGGAAATAAAGTGAAACAGACAAAAGTGTGAAAAAACGGAAGTGGAATTCCGATAATATGACTTGCGCAAAAGATAAATTATTGGACTTGGTGGGAGTGGGGAGGAATATTATGGTGTCCAAAATCCCCATGAACGGACACACCGCAGAAGAGCAAACAGTAAAGACCGAAAGCATAGCAAAGGTCCACCACTTTGTGAGTCATCCAAACCATGGAAGAGACAGGCTCAGGAGGTACAGCTCAGTGCCCTAGGTGGCCAGCAGGTGACACAGGGAGTGCGGGTGGGAGGTGGCGCCCAGGAACTGTCCCTCGCTGGTTGGGAATGCTCCCTGCACAACCGGGAAAGACTTGCCCACCTAGGGAGGGTGTGCGCACACCTCCTGGTCTGCAGTCCCTGTGCTCGAGGGTGTGTGCTCCGGAGAAGTCCTTCACGGTGTCTCCAGCGGGGACCGCTCCCTGGGCAGTGGTCCATGTGCAGATGAATGAGCTACTTGTGCTGAGAAGGTGCTGGGGCTTCTGCGGGTCACACAGAGCCTTGAGAATTTTCCCGTCCTGCCACCTCCCAGCTGAGTCCTTCCGTCCCCAGTGCTGTCCTCCCGATTTAGAAAATATCTTTGACCCTGTGTGTCTGTCATTGTCCCCAGAGCCCACGGTGGTGTTTGCCAAGGAGCAGTCGGCACACAGCGAGGTGAAGGCCACGGCCGGGGCCAGTGCCACGCTGAGCTGCGAGGTGGCCCAGGCTCAGACGCAGGTGACGTGGTACAAGGATGGCAAGAAGCTGAGCGGGAGCTCGAAAGTGCGCGTGGAGGCCACGGGCTGCACCCGGCGGCTGGTGCTGCAGCAGGCGGCGAAGGGGGACAGCGGGGAGTACAGCTGCGAGGCCGGGGGCCAGAAGGTCACCTTCAGCCTAGATGTCCCAGGTGGGTACCAGTCTGGGCAGACAGGACAAGTACCTGAGGAATCAAGTGACAGGCTTTGTTTTGAAAGGCTGTGCAAGGCTGTTCGTGTGGTTGCACCAGTGTTGGTTTCTATGGACATGCCCTGCCTCAGGCCTCTTCTTCTACTGAGCTCTTGTGACTGAGGACCTAGGTTAAGACCTTAGTCCTAGGCATTCTGGACCTGTTTTATCCAGATTTTTGCTCCTTGTTTCCACATCCTCACCTTCCCCTGAATGGAATCTTTCATGGAGGCTTCTACAGGCTGTTAATGGTTTTGCCTGTGGAAATGCGCATTCTCTGTCTGGGCCTGGAGCACGCAGTTTTCTGTTTTAAGTCTCCACTTGCAGCTATTGAGTGCAGCCTTGCTCTGGGGACCCTCACCAGAGGGGCCTCTGGCTTTCGATGTCTTTTTCCTCAGTGGAGTTTGGGTCCCTATCACTGGCCTTGGGTTCCTGACTGTCCTGCAATTGTTAAGTCAGCCAGGGGACCTGACCTCTGCTGGGGCACATCCAGGGCTGGCACTGGTCCTGCTGGTGTGCTACCTGTCCCTTATAGCCCCCAGCTGATGACAGCACCTCTGGGTTTCCGAGTCCTGCTGTAGGTGTTGGCCTTTAGCTGGCGGACACGGCCCCATCCCCTTGCCGACCTGCCCCCCATGGTACAGCCGGCCTGTGTTCAGGTGCTCCCCTGGATAGGCTCTTACAGGAACCCTCTTGGGCCCCTTCTGGGGCTTTCCCCCTCCCCCTTTGGTGCTGCTGTGCACTACCCCCACATGCTGAGGCACTCAGGGTGTTACAGCCTCTCAGCCTCTGTCCTGGGCCCAGGCTTCCCTGGAGGGCAGGCATCCAAACCTCTCGGCTCTTGGTCAGACAGAGCTTGTGGCTCCAGGCCTGCGGTCCCCTGCTGCTGACTCCTCTTGGCCACTCTTCATGGCCCCTGAGAGCCTGGATGGTGGCCATCAGGGGGTGTGGCGCTCTGAGGCGGTCCCTCTTGGGCTTGCTCAGTGGAAGCAGCAGCCAATGACTGGGTGATTAAGGCGTTGCATAGCAGTTGGAGCTTAGGCCAGTCCCACTTTAGGTCTTCTCCCATAGTATGGCCTGAAGCAGGCAGGGACCAGGCCAGGGAAGCAGGGTCCCCACTTACTTGATGACTAACCCTCCTGCTTCTTCCCCCTGCACCCCAGAGCCAGAGCCTGAGTCCCCAGCCCTGGAGAAACCCAACCGCAGGGGGCTTCTGGTGGTCAAAGAACACGAGGACATCGTCCTGACTGCCACGCTGGCCGCACCCTCTGTGGCTGCGGTGACATGGCTCAAGGACGGCGTGGAGATTCGCCGCAGTAAGCGGCACCAGACGGCCAGCCTGTGGGACACGCACACCCTGACGGTGCGCGGTGCGCAGACTCTGGACAGCGCGGTGTACAGCTGCTGTGTAGGCGCCGAGGCGCAGGACTTCCCGGTGCAGGTGGAAGGTCAGCGGTCAGCGCAGTCCTCTGCGAACCCCGCGCCTGCTGGGCCTCACTGAGGGCGAGCAGGCAGTGTCTTGTCCGGGAGGGGGTAGGGGTGGGCCTCAGGGCGCACGACCCCAAAGCAAAGCACAGAGCGGGTCTCCAGGGCCCGAGCCCCTCCGGGCTGACGTCCTTCCCCTCCGCAGAGGTGGCCGCCAGGTTCTGCCAGCCCCTGGAGCCCGTGAGCGGGGAGCTGGGCGGCACGGTGACGCTGGCCTGCGAGCTGAGCCCGGCGCAGGCCGAGGTGGTGTGGCGCTGTGGGAGCACGCAGCTGCGGCCGGGCAAGCGCTTCCAGATGGCGGCCGAGGGGCTCCGGCGCTCCCTCACCGTGTCGGGCCTGCGGGCGGAGGATGCGGGCGAGTACGTGTGCGAGAGCCGCGACGACCGCACCAGCGCCCGGCTCTCGGTCCGCGGTACGCTCCACAGCGCGCTGGCGGGGCGGGGGCGCGGGGCCTGGGGCGGGAGGCGGGGCGTTCCCCGCGGCTTTGCGGAGAAGGTGCTCTTCCGTGGCGTCTGCAAGTGGGGCGTCGCTCCTCCTACCAACTTCACAAGCGGACCTCCTGTCCACAGTCCCCCGCGAAGTCAAGTTCACGTCTGGGCTGAGCGCCATGGTCGCGGAGGAGGGCCAGGAGGTCACCTTCCAGTGCGTGGTGACCCCCAGCGACGCGGCGGTCCTGTGGTTCCGGGACGGTACCCAGCTGCAGCCCAGCGAGAAGTTTCGCATGTCGCAGAGCGGCGCCAGCCACAGCCTGACCATCTCGGGTCTGGTCCTGGAGGACGCCGGCCAGATCGCCGCGGAGGCTGAGGGGGTCACATCCTCGGCTGCCCTCCGCGTCCGAGGTGCGGGGGCGGGGGGTGGCGGGAGTGTGGGCCCCTCACGGGTGGGCTGGCTTCGTGCTGCTCGCAGGTGCCCGCTCCTCTGGCTGATCTCAGGGAACACCGGGTTTGCTGGTTGCAGAGAGAAGACGGGTGGGACGGAAGGGCTGGGCACCTCCTCTGAAAGAGTAAACTGCTGCACTGTGCCCTTGGTCTGAGAACGGATCCACACCGAGCCCCATAGGTGGCGAGATGGGAGGGAGTGGGGTTGGCAGCCAGTGCAAGCAGAGGCAGGAGGGGAGGATGCATTTTGCTCGATGAAGCCAGATTGTCAGTGAGAGCCAGCCTTCACCTGAGGATGAGTGGGAGCCATCGCAGGTCTTGAGTAAGAGTAATGTGGGCAGACTCACTTTCTGGGGAGGTCATGGTACAGTGTGGGACTTCAGCAAGTTTCTCTCCCTTAACATTCGGGCTCCCAGGGCTCCAGTGGAGTGGAGATGCTAATTCTACTGGTCTGGGGGCTCAGAGCCCACCTGTCTCACCAGCTCCATGTCCTGCGGCTACTGGTCACCACACGTAGGAGCTCCAGGCACTGGTGCCTGGCAGGGCTGTTCAGAGCAGGGGAGCAGGGGGGGGGGGGGTTGGGAAAGGAGAGGCCTCCTTAGTCTCCATTTCCTCCCATTAAAGTATACCTGTGCAGGTGTGCAGCTGGGCCCTGAGTATTGCTAAAGCCTTGCCTGGCTTGGAGGCAGAATGTGGTAGGGGTCCCTGCTCTGCCGGCTGGGGGCTGGGTTGGACAGGGGCCCTCTGAGCCTCGTGTTCCTGAGTGGCAGTGGCTGTGTAATTGCCCTTTCCCTGACCCCAGAGGCTCCTGTGCTGTTCAAGAAGAAGCTGGAGCCACAGACAGTGGAGGAGTGGGGTTCAGTGACCCTGGCGGTAGAGCTGACCAGGCCTTGGCCGGATGTCAAGTGGACACGCAATGCCATGGCCATATCCCCAAGCGAGAATGTGGCCATCTACACGGAGGGCGCAAGTCACCGCTTGGTCCTCCGCAGTGTGGGTTTTGCTGACCGTGGCTTCTATGGCTGTGAGACGCCAGATGACAAGACACAGGCCAAGCTCACAGTAACAAGTGAGCTACAGGGCAGCTGGGTCTGGGGTCTGGCACCCAGGAGAGGGAAGGGAGAAGGGAAGGGATGGAGAGGAATGAGCTTCCCACTGGGGACCTGGCCTTGGGAAGGGAGGGTTATCAGGGGGAGAGGTCTTATGGCTGGGGATGAAGTGGGCCTCCCCCTCTAGGGCAACACGCTGAGCTGAGGCCCCTGGAAGGACAGAGGGAGGGCCAGGGTCTCGGTGCAGTGGCACACCCTTCCCTCCTTTGCTCTGCAGTGCGCCAGGTCCAGCTCCTGCGGGGTCTGCAGATGGTGGAGGTGCAAGAGCAGGGCTCCACCACCATGGAGGTGGAGCTGTCCCATGCCAACGTAGAGGGCAGCTGGACACGTGATGGCCTTCGGCTACAGCCAGGGCCCACGTGCCAACTGGCAGTTCAAGGCCCCATTCACACCCTCACGCTGTCTGAGCTGCGGCCACAGGATGGTGGTCTCATCGCCTTCAAGGCTGAGGGCGTGCACACATCTGCGCGGCTGGTGGTAACTGGTGCGTGGGGGGTGGAGTGAGACTCACTCGAGACTGCATGGTCCCTGTCTTGAAGGGGAGGCAGGTGGGGACAGGGGTGTGGAATCCGGGGGGGGGGATGGGCATTCATTCCTAGAACCAGCTGAGTGATTTGGTCCATCTCAGCCCCCCTCCCCCACTCCATCTGCCTCTCTCATCTCCTTCTGCCTCCCCAGAGCTGCCTGTGAGGTTCAGCCGCCTACTGCAGGATGTGGTGGCTACAGAGAAAGACAAAGTGACCCTGGAGTGTGAGCTGTCACGCCCCAATGTGGACGTGCGCTGGCTGAAGGTGCCTCTGTCCCTGGACTCTTCTGCTCCATCCTACTCCTCACCATGAGGGGCATCCCCAGCACCTGACCTGATTTTGTACCCCCACAGGATGGCGTGGAGCTTCAGGTTGGCAAGACAGTGGGTATGGCAGCCAAGGGCACCTGCCGGACTCTCATCATTTACCAGTGTGCCTTTGGAGACCAGGGCGTGTATGTGTGTGATGCCCATGGGGCTCAGACCTCGGCATCCCTGAAGGTGCAAGGTGAGGACTGGGCAGAGTGGGAGGTCAGGGCCAGGTGCAGGACCTCCTTACCCCTGTGTCCCCCATTGAGGTCCTTGGCCTTCTGACCCCAACCCTCTGGTACTCAGCAAGCTGTGGATAGGGGAGGGGCAGGCAGCTCTGTGCTTCAGTGTGGCAGGGCCTCCCTCGCTGCCCCAGGGCGCAACATCCAGATCCTGAGACCCCTGGAGGACGTGGAGGTGATGGAGAAGGAGAGCGCCACTTTCTCCTGTGAGGTCTCCCATGATGACGTGTCTGCTCAGTGGTTCCGGGAGGGCAGTAAGCTTCGGTCCAGTGACAACGTGCGCATCCGCCAGGAAGGTGTGACAATTACGGCAGTGGCTGTGGGAGGGCCTCTCCCCATCCTCCATGCACCTCCCCCAGTGCTGAGTGGTCTGTGTTCCCAGGAAGGACATACACGCTCATCTACCGGAGGGTCCTGGTGGAAGAAGCAGGGGAAATCCGATTTGTAGCTGAAAATGCAGAATCTCGAGCCCAGCTCCGAGTGAGAGGTGAGGGGGACTCAAGGGAGGATGTGGGCTGGACACCAAGTGAGGACATAGATGGGTGCTGTGCCAGCTGTCCTGACACAGGCCTGCAGCGCTCCAGCCCCTCCCAGGACAGGACGGGGGTAACCCAGGAGGAGGCAAAGAGGGTGTTGCCTCCACTGCAGGAAGGCAGGGGTCTGAGGAGGCAGCCCTTCTTGTTTAAAATCGACTGCAGCAGGTGCTGGAGAGTGAGGCCCTGGTGGCCTTGATGACAGGAGAGGGTGGCAACCAGGCCTGAGGGAGGGAGGGATAGTCTGTGGACAGGTAAGGTGATCACATGGGGATGTTGATGCACAGGAGAGGACAAGGGGGGCAGCATGAGGGCCAAGGCAAGAGGTGGAAAGGGTGGAAGGTAGGTATGGGTGCACCTACTTTCTTCAGGGTCAATTGTACGGAAGGGGTCAGACCTGAGGGTGACACCCGCTTTAGCCTGGCTGGTTAGGAGCACCCACCTGACTCTTCCCTGCTCACCCACAGAGCTGCCAGTGTCCATTCTGCGCCCCCTGCGGGACAAGATTGCCATGGAGAAGCATCGCGGGGTACTTGAGTGCCAGGTGTCTCGGGCCAGTGCCCAGGTGCGGTGGTTCAAGGGTGGCGTGGAACTGCGGACCGGGCCCAAGTACGAGATGGTCAGCGATGGCCTCTACCGCAAGCTGGTCATCAGTGACGTGCAGCCTGAGGATGAGGACACTTACACATGTGATGCTGGCGATGTGAAGACCTCTGCCCAGTTCTTTGTGGAAGGTGTGGGCAGGGCTGTAGGCAGCTGTCCTCTGTGCCTGGGGATGGGCTGCGGCCTCTATCATTGGCCCTGATACTTGGAGGCAGCCAGGTCTGAGAAGGGCCTGACTGGGGGGCATCGGGGCAGGGGGGAGGATGTGAGCACGTGTGTTTGGTGGGAGGGTTTGTTCCCAGGAAGGAACACAGATGGGGGCGGTCCTCCTGCAGACAAGGTGATGCCTCTCGCCCACAGAGCAATCCATCACCATCGTGCGGGGCCTGCAGGACGTGACCGTGATGGAGCCCGCCCCCGCCTGGTTCGAGTGTGAGACCTCCATTCCCTCTGTTCGGCCGCCCAAGTGGCTGCTGGGGAAGACGCCGTTGCAGCCCGGGAAGGATGTGGGCATGGAGCAGGAAGGCACAGTGCACCGGCTGACGCTGCGGCGCACCTGCTCCACCATGACCGGGCCAGTGCACTTCACCATCGGCAAGTCGCGCACCACCGCCCAGCTGGTTGTCTCAGGTGGGAGCGCAGCCCCCGGGTGAAGGAGGGGTCCTTAGCGGATGGCAGTGCCCCGAGCTCCTCTGGCCCGGCCCACCCGCAGCGCTGCGCTCTCTTTCCTCCCGCGCAGACATCCCTGTGGTGCTTACAAGGCCGCTGGAGCCTAAGGCGGGCCGTGAACTGCAGTCAGTGGTCCTGTCCTGCGACTTCAAGCCGCCCCCCAAGGCTGTGCAGTGGTACAAGGAGGACACACCCTTGGCGCCCTCGGACAAATTCAGAATGCGCCTGGAGGGCCACATGGCTGAGCTGCGAGTGCTGCGGCTCACGCCCGCCGACGCCGGCGTCTACCGGTGCCAGGCCGGCGGTGCCCAGAGCTGTGCCCAGGTCACCGTGGAAGGTGCGCGGCGGGGGTGCAGGGCCGCCCAGAGGGGCCCGGGGGGGGGGGTGCCGGACACTAAGCCTCCGTGTGCTCTTGGCAGCGCGGGAGGTGACCGTGACGAGGCCGCTGCAGGACGCGGAGGCCACGGAGGAGGGCCGCGCCTGCTTCTCGTGCGAGCTTTCCCACGAGGACGAAGAGGTGGAGTGGTCACTCAATGGGACGCCCCTCTACAACGACAGCTTCCACGAAATCACCCACGAGGGCCACCGCCACACGCTGGTGCTGAAGCGGGTCAGGCGGGGGGACGCGGGCACCGTGCGCGTCTCTTCCCCCAAGGTCACGGCCTCTGCCCGCCTGGAGGTCAGAGGTGAGGCGGCCTGCAGGGGTCTGTGGGAGTCCCCCCCAGGGGTCTCCGCTGGTGAGGCGGCGGCTCCTTCGCTCACCTCCTGACACCTCGTCCTGCAGCGAAGCCGGCGGTGTTCCTGAAGGCGCTGGACGACGTGTCCGCGGAGGAGCAGAGCACCCTGACCCTGCAGTGCGAGGTCTCCGACCCCCAGGCGGGTGTGGTGTGGCGCAAGGACGGAGTGGAGCTGGGCCCCAGCGACAAGTACGACTTTCTGCACACGGCGGGCACGCGTGGGCTGGTGGTCCACGACCTGAGCCTGGACGACGCGGGCCTGTACACCTGCCATCTGGGCACTGAGGAGACCTGCGCGCACGTCAGCGTGCACGGTGCGTGGGGGCGTGGCCGAGAGGGGGGAGTGGCCTGGCACAGAAGGCGTGGTCACATACTGAGGCCCTGCCCACTCAAGCCCGTGCTGGTCACTGAGTCAGGAGAGGTCAGGCAGCCTCTGATGGCGAACCTTTTGAGCTCGGCGTGTCAGCATTTTGAAAAACCCTAACCTAACTCTGGTGCCGAGTCACGAATAGAAATTTTTTGATATTTGCAACCATAGTAAAACAAAGACTTATATTTTTGATATTTATTTTGTATATTTAAATGCCATTTAACAAAGAAAAATCAACCAAAAAAATGAGTTCGCGTGTCACCTCTGACAGCGTGTCATGGGTTCGCCATCACTGCCCTAGGAGGAGCGGGCTTGACATGACCCTTAGCAGGCCCAGGTGCAGGCAGGTTAGCGGGGACGATAGCAACAGAGTGAAGCGTGGGAGACGGGCCAGGCTGTGCCTGACCAACAGGGGCCTGGAGACATTCACTGTGCACCAGGGGACGTGTGTGGGTAGGTGTGAAGCCAGTCACTGGAGCCTCTTGGAGGTGGGAAGCAGGAGAGACCAAGGTGTCAGGGGGGGATGCCCTGGAACTTGTTTCCCAACCAGGTGGTCGCTATCTTGGCTCAGCTCCAGTAGTCTTGTTTCCCTTCCATGTGCACGACAGGCCTGTTCTCTGTGACCCCGTGGTGGGTGCCTGACATCTGGTGGGTTTTGAGATGAGACAGGAAAGGGGGGAGGGTGGTGCAGTGGGTTTGTCCCAGAGCTAAACGGCACCTTCACTCGGGGCACCTATCCTTCCAGAGCAGGTGAGCTACTGAAAACTGATGCTTTGTTCTCTGCCCCTTGTTCTGTAGCAGGAAGGCGGTGCCCTGGTCAGAACTCACAGCTATTGGCCATCCAAACACCAGGGTGTGGCCAGCTGGAGGCCAAGGGGGCATTGGCTGAGGGGCAGCAGGTCTGCCCGGAGTGGGCTGGGGAGGCTGGGTATTTGAGCCTCTGGAACACTATGGGGCTCAATGATGCTGGTCCTGAGGGGCAGGCATCTGGGGCCTGTCCACAGTGACCGCTGCCTCTCATGGTTCACAGACCTGCACGTGGGCATCACCAAGAGGCTGAAGAACGTGGAGGTGCTAGAGGGTGAGGGCTGCAACTTCGAGTGTATCCTGTCCCATGAGGACACAGGTGACACGGCCACTTGGACAGTCGGCGGGAAGACATTGGGCAGCGCAGGCCGCTTCCGGGCCACTCGCCAGGGCCGAAAGTACATCCTGGAGGTGCGAGAGGCGCTGCTGAGTGACACCGGGGAGGTGGTCTTCTCTGTGCGCGGCCTCACCTCCAAGGCCTCGCTCCTCGTCAAAGGTGGGCACCACGCACCCGGGCAGATGGGCCACTCTCCCCAGGCAACCTGCAGTGGAGCCTTCGGCTGGGCAGCTTTCCAGGGGAGGCTTCTGGAGACTACCTCCCTCAGCCACTGGTGGGGGCCCAGAGCTCTGGTCGGGATGTGGGGTTTCTGGTCATCTGGGGGCAGGAGCAGGGCTTCTGGTCTCGCACCTGTGGTCTGACTGCTGTGGTAGCTCCAGGGCACATGGTCACCGAGCCAGTGAAACCACTGAGCTCATGCTCCCAGTATAAACACTGGTGCAAATCAGTGAAGCGTGGCTCACAGGTGGCACCAGCCATGGCTACGTGATGTCACGGGCTCTGAACAACGCTGAGAGCATCTGTGCTCTCATATCTCCCCCTCAAAGATGCCTCCCTTGTCACAGTGAGGACTCCTGGCATTCCAAGGCTCCGAGGCTCCTAGGTTTGATGTCCTAGAATTTTAGGCTGCGGGCTTGGCCTCCAGAGCCTAAAGGTTTCCAAGCACCGGCCCTGCCATTGTCTCTGGTGTGGCTGTGGCCGTGACTCACAGGCTGCCTCTTATTCCTTCAGAAAGGCCGGCAGACATCACAAAGCCATTGGAAGACCAGCGGGCCATGGCAGGGGAGGATGCAATACTGAGCTGTGAGCTGTCACGGGTGGACTCCCCAGTGCGCTGGCTGAAGGATGGGAAAGCCATTCGCAAGAGTCAGAAGTATGACCTGCTCTGTGAGGGCACGCGGGCCATGCTGGTAGTCCACGCGGCCTCACTCAAAGATTCTGGAGAATACACGTGTGAAACAGAGGCTTCCAAGAGCACAGCCAGCCTCTATGTGGAAGGTAACCCCACAATAAACTCTGAGGCAGCGCCCATGGCCTCTCTCCCGCAGTGTGTCATGGGGCCACTCCCGCAGGGCCTCCACTGTGCTATCCAAAGTGGAAAGGGAAGGGGTCCAGAGGAAAGGGGCTCAGGCCAGTCCTTGAGGTTGCATGGGCAGGCCGGGGGAAGAACTGCCCATGTCCTGTGGGGTCTGTAGGCCTCACCCCCACCCCTTCTTATCTCTTCCCCCAGAAAAGCCAAACCGGTTCACAGAGGAGCTGGCTGACCTGCAGGTGGAGGAAAAAGGCCTGGCTGTATTTACCTGCAAGACAGAGCGCCCTGCAGCCACGGTGACCTGGAGAAAGGGCCTCTCTGAGCTGCATGCCTCGAGGAAGCATGCACCCAGCCAGGAGGGCGTGACCTTGAGGCTCACCATCAGTGCCCTGGAAAAGGCAGACAGTGATACGTACTCCTGCGATATTGGCCAGGCAAGGTCCCAGGCACGGCTTGTGGTGCAAGGTGAGGCTGGTGCATTGCACGGATTTCATGACCTGTGATGTGGCCAGTGTCAGCCTTGTGTAAAACTGTCTCAGAGGCCCTGGACATGCCCAGCCTTGGTTTCCCCATCGTCTGGAGGGGTTGCCTTGGGTGGCTCATCTCTGTGGCCTCCCAGTTGGACCTTGTGCGAAGCAGTCAGCAGTCCTCATTTATTACTGCATTTGTGTTTCCGGAGCTCCTCCTATGTGCTGGCAGTGCCCAAGCCCATTGTGTAAGCTCGTGTGTATTTGCACAGAGATGTACCACCTCTGTGCATGGAGGTCTCCAGGTTTGAGGAACTGTTTGTACCTGGCAGGCAGGGTGAGGGTCATCATTGTCTCCATCTCACAGATAAAGAAACTGATGCTTTACTTGGGGTCAGAGGCTGGGCCAGGTTCTTGGGCCTGTTGGCATCTGGACAGGGTTGAATCTGACCTTTCATATCCCAGGGCCAGCATCCTGGGTCTCTCTCTTTTTCCTTCCCTCCCTTCCTCCCTCTCACTCTTCTAAAAATCAGTGGAAAAAATACCTCAGGTATCCTCGTGTGAGGATTAAAAACAACAAACACACCCATGAGCCCATCTGGTGGCCCACGCCTTTTCTCTGAGTGTCGGTCTTCAAATCAAAATGATTTTTCTCTGACCAGTCACCTCTTGACACACCAACTGTGCTTTCTACTGCCTTGTGCCCAGTGTCCATCCAGTGTCTTGTGTTTGGTGTCTAGTGCCTGGTGTCATGGCATCTGGTATCTGGCATCTGGTGCCCGGCATACGGCAGCTTCAAAACACCCGTGAATATGGAGAAATCTGTTGCACACCCATTTTCGTGCTTAACTTTTTCTGAGTGTCCCTGACCTAAGTTGGCAGCAAAAAAAAAAATCCTAGCAATTCATGTTGTCAAACCTCCAGAGCATTGGATTTAAATTTCACATAGTCACATGTCTTTTTTCAGCGTGTCCATGGGCCTGGTCAGTTTAGCTCTGACTTCCTTGCTGTTTCTCAGTTTCACCATCCTGAACCCATTAGAGGTCTGGGAGAGCACCCCGTTTCCCTTGGTGGGGTCCTGATGTGTCCGCCCTGTCCCCCAGGTCAGAGAGTGCTCATCACAGAGGACCTGAGGGACGCAGAGGTGCAGGAGGGCTCCTCTGCCACCTTCAGCTGCCGTGTCTCCCCTGGGGACTATGGGCCTGTCTACTGGTTCCTGGACAAAACACCTCTGCACCCTAATGAGCTCAATGAGATTGAGACCCAGCCGGGTGGTTACCATATGCTCACCCTGCGGGAGCTTGGGCTCAAGGACTCAGGCACTGTCTACTTTGAAGCGGGCGACCAGCGGTCCTCGGCCACCCTGCGGGTCACAGGTGGGCTGCATGCCAGTGCTGCGGTGGGGACCGTCCATGTGGCTCAGGATGCAGTGTGATCCTGGGCCTCACAGAGCAGGTGCTGTGGAATGGGCCTTGGGGCCAGGGTGGGCTTGGGAGGCTGGGTGTGGCTGTTTCAGGATGCATCATTGCACGTGGTATGCAGAGCTGATTCCATGGTCAGCGTGGCATAGGCCTGGCCATGCCCCTGGAGTGTGGGGAGCCATGCAGAGGCCGGCCTGTCTGTGTCCCCAGGCTGAGGTGGACAGATGGGTAATGACCTGGGGTGTCACCTAGGCTGCAGCAACACCTGGAGCTTCTGCTGGAGCCTCCATGTGCCCTGTACTGCCCTCTCTGTCCCCAGAGAAGCCAAGTGTCTTCTCCCAGGAGCTCACGGATGCCACAATCATGGAGGGGGAGGATCTGACTCTGGTCTGTGAGACCACTGTCCCGGACAACCCTGTGCATTGGACCAAGGATGGGAAAACCCTGCGGGGGTCGGCCCGGTGCCAGCTGAGCCGTGAGGGCCGCCGAGCCCAGCTGGTCATCACTGGCACCACCCTGCAGGATGGCGGGCGCTACAAGTGTGAGGCTGCGGGTGCCTGGAGCAGCTCCATTGTCAGGATCCACGGTAAGCCCTCAGGCAGGAAGGACCAGGCAGCTTCCAGCCATGCTCTGTGTGACCACTGCTCTCATCTTGTTCAGGGTAGGGGAAGCCCCAGACCTCACCCAGCTCCTTCCTTCTCTGTCTTTGCCCTCTCGGTGTCTATGAGTGTGTGTGTGTGTGTGTGTGTGTGTGTGTGGTGGTGGGGGGGGGTGTTTCGTCTGGCTCTGCCTCTCCACAGCTTATCCCCCCTCACTGCTTCTCCCCATCTCTGGGTCTGAGTCTCTGCTGCTAATAGAACCTTTCTCACCCTCTCTTGGTCTCCTGACTGCCAGTATCTTTTGTACTTTATTCCTGACTTGGTCTTGCATTCTGACATCTCTCCTCCCTTTGTCTTGTATTCTGACATCTCCCCTTCCTCCCCTGGGCTTGGCTCATCTCCATTAATTAGCCTGGGCTGTGTAACAAATACCACAGACATGGCAGCTCAAACTCCAGTCATTTATTTCTCCCAGTCCTGGAGCCTGAAAGTCTGGAACCCAGGTGTGGGCAGGGCTGGTCCCCTGGAGGCCTCTGTCCTTGCTGTGTGGATGGCCATCTCCTCCTGTGTCCTCCCTTGGCCATCCCTCTGTATGTATCTGTGTCCTGATCTCTTCTTCTTATAATGACCCCAGTCATATGGGGTTAGAGCCCATTCTAGTGATCTCACTTCGCCTTCATCACATCTTTAAAGGCTCCACTTGTCAATACAGAACCATCTGAGGTCCTGGGGTTGGGGCTCCAATGAGTGAAGGGGGACACAATGCAGCTCATGACACCCCACCCTTCTTTGTTCTTTTGTTTGGCTCCCCCTCCTGGGGGGTCACCTTCACTAGCCCCTGATGTAGAAGGGTGAGGTGGTCCTCCTGCACCGTGCTGGTCCCTCCAGCCCTCCTCAGCTGTAGGGGAGCCCCAGGTGCAGGCAGGAGTGAGGACAAGCTGAGCCTGCGCCTTCCACAGCGCGGCCCGTGCACTTCCGGGAAAGCCTGAAGGACATGGAGGTGCTAGAGGGCGGTGCTGCCACACTGCGCTGCAAGCTGTCAACGGTGGCTGCACCTGTGGAGTGGCGCTGTGGAGACGAGGTCCTGCGGCCAGGAGGCAAGTACAGGATGCGGCAGGAGGGTACCATGCTGGAGCTGGTGGTCCGGGACTTGCAGCCCGGCGACAGCGGGCAGTACGTCTGCTGCTTCGGGGACCAGACAACCTCAGCCACGCTCACCGTAAAGGGTACGAGTGCCCCTGCCCTGCCCATGCAGCCCCCTTGGTATCTTTCATCCCCTGTAGGAGGATGAGGATGAGGTTCTCTGTCTCTGACCCTCCACAGCCCTGCCTGCGGAGTTCATAGGAAGACTGAGAAGCAAGGAGGCCACGGAAGGGGCCGTGGTAACGCTGCGCTGCGAGCTGAGCAAGGCGGCCCCCGTGGAGTGGAGGAAGGGGCTCGAGGCCCTCAGAGCCGGGGACAGAGTCAGCCTGAGGCAGGACGGGGCCGTGTGTGAGCTGGAGATCCGTGGCCTGGCGGTGGCGGATGCCGGGGAGTACTCATGCGTGTGCGGGCAGGAGAGGACGTCGGCCACACTGACCGTCAGGGGTAAAGACCATGTGTAGCCTAGCAGAGCCGTGCCTTGGTTTCAGTTACTCGCTTCATGACATCTGCCTGTGCTCATTCCATGTTCTCTGCTGTCTCAGTGTCATTCTCTTCCCATAATTCCACAGAACCCCTTCCACCTTCCTGGCTGTTGTGCAAACCATGAGAAACCAGCATCTAGGCCACTTCTCACTGCTGTGTCACTGATGGTTTTGTTCTGTTTCCTGTCAGTGTCTGTATCACGTCCTCTGTCCTGTTAGGTTCTCTTCCAAAGCTCTTCACAGAATCTAATGTTCTCTGTCTCTGACCCTCCACAGCCCTGCCTGCGGAGTTCATAGGAAGACTGAGAAGCAAGGAGGCCACGGAAGGGGCCGTGGTAACGCTGCGCTGCGAGCTGAGCAAGGCGGCCCCCGTGGAGTGGAGGAAGGGGCTCGAGGCCCTCAGAGCCGGGGACAGAGTCAGCCTGAGGCAGGACGGGGCCGTGTGTGAGCTGGAGATCCGTGGCCTGGCGGTGGCGGATGCCGGGGAGTACTCATGCGTGTGCGGGCAGGAGAGGACGTCGGCCACACTGACAGTCAAGGGTAAAGACTGCATGTGGCCACATGGAGCAGTGGCTCTGTGTCTGAGGGCTTGGGCAGGTCCTTTGCTATGTTCATGTGCGTAGGTATTTCCACCTCTCTCTGTGTCTCCTGCTGTCCTGCAGCAGGAATCTCAGCACAAAGTTGTGTGAAGCCTTCCCAGATATAGATCAGAAAACAAAGCTTCCTCTCTTACAGGGTCACGTCTGAGGGTGGGGGTTGGGGGTGGGGAGGAGAGTAGCCACACAACACAAATGGTGGGATACAGTCCTTTTGAGGAGGCCATGCCAGCAAGGATTAGGAAGTAGATCTAAGTGTGGCCCTTGATGCAGAGATGTCAGGAGTTATGATCAAGGGAGGGAGCCAAGCATACATGACTGGCCATGAGAGAGCCATATAGGTGATCTGGGTCCACTGTCTAGGACCTGGGTGCCATGAGAGGTAAGGCAGCTGTATAGGGTGAGGTAGTGGTGTGGGTGTGAAGGATGAGGACGTGAGGTGGGTGTGGGAGGTGAGGAGGAGATGAGCTGAGTGTGGGAGGGGAGGAGGTGAGGTGGGTGTGGGAAGGGAGGAGGTGAGGTGGGTGTGGGAGGGAAGGAGGAGGTGAGCTGGGTGTGGGAGGGAAGGAGGAGGTGAGCTGGGTGTGGGAGGGGAGGAGGAGGTGAGCTGGGTGTGGGAAGTGAGGAGGTGAGGTGGGTGTGGGAGGGAAGGAAGAGGTGAGGTGGGTGTGGGAGGGAAGGAGGAGGTGAGCTGGGTGTGGGAGGGGAGGAGGAGGTGAGCTGGGTGTGGGAAGTGAGGAGGTGAGGTGGGTGTGGGAGGGAAGGAGGAGGTGAGCTGGGTGTGGGAGGGGAGGAGGAGGTGAGCTGGGTGTGGGAAGTGAGGAGGTGAGGTGGGTGTGGGAGGGGAGGAGGTGAGGTGGGTGTGGGAGGGAAGGAGTAGGTGAGCTGGGTGTGGGAGAGGAGGAGGAGGTGAGGTGGGTGTGGGAGGTGAGGAGGAGGTGAGCTGGGTGTGGGAGGGGAGGAGGTGAGGTGGGTGTGGGAGGGAAGGAGGAGGTGAGCTGGGTGTGGGAGGGGAGGAGGAGGTGAGCTGGGTGTGGGAAGTGAGGAGGTGAGGTGGGTGTGGGAAGTGAGAAGGTGAGGTGGGTGTGGGAGGGGAGGAAGTGAGGTGGGTGTGGGAGGGGAGGTCTGAGATGGTGGAAGGACAGGGAGGGCTGGGTTGAAGAGCACAGTTCTAGCCAGGAAGGGGTGTTGGTGTCCATGCCAGAGTGGAGGGTCTGTGACTGATTTCTGTGGCTGGTGGACATCTTCTCTGGGTTGGGGTCTGCATCTCATGTTGTGGTGGGTCTGATGGTTCTCCCCTGCAGCAGTAGGGGGCTCACTGTGTGTGGTCAGGTGGTCTGGAGTGGACTGAGAGCCCAGGCTGAGGGTTGGGGTAGGGGCTCGCTCAGCTGGAGTTGGTGGGCTGGCCCATGGCTTAGGGGCCAACTGTGTGGTGGATGGTAGCCAGTTGTGTGGGCACCCCTGCAAGGAGACAGGTGGGTGTCCCCTCTCATCAGAACAGCCCCTGTGAGGGGTATCCTGCCTGTGTCCCTGGGGCCCCACCTCCAGAAGGTGCCTGTGTTGCCAGCTTGGTATGTGTGGCCTGTTTCTTGTCTACAAACTGCAGCATCCAATGGTCTGTGTGTCCATCTGACCCTCCATAGTCCTGACCCCTTAATTCACAAAAGTCTTGGGTCCTGAGACAGCCATGGAAGTTCCATGTCCATGCTGCACATGTCTGTGAGTTGTGCAGGGTTCCCCCATGAAGTGGTGGAACAGGCCTGAGACCCTCAGCGATGGGGAATCAGGACCAGGCCTGGCCATAGTGAGGTATGGTTGGCAGTCTGGTGACAGGTCAGGGGGTCCGGGTCTTCAGGAGCCTGGGTCTTCAGGGGCCCTCCTGAGGTCCTGGCCCCTCCTGAAGGGCAAGTAGATGGACAGAGACAGGACGAGGCCACCTCTATGTCCTAGGAGGGTCCAAGGAGCAACATCGATGAAGGAGCACAGGGGCAGGGTGGGCCTCAGAAAGAGCAGAGAGAAGGGCACCTCTGCAGGTGTAATAGCCGCCAGTCATGGGCCTCCAGACCCACCCATGAGACAAGGTGGACAGTGAAGAAGAGGATTCTGGAGGCTGGGCAGGGCCATCATGTGCACGATGTTCAGACCTTGGGGGAGAAACCACCACCATGACTCCCCAAGCTGCATGGACGGAGCCCAGCACCTCCAGCAGGGACGCACTGTGCCCTGTGCTGGTCAGACTGCCCGGGAGACCAAAGGAGCACGGGCTCCGAGGGCTTCACTCAGCCAACAGCCAGAGTACAAGACCTGCGGTGACAAGCTCCAGGTGGCTCCAGAGAGCTGCTTCTAGAAGTGTGGGGGTTTTACGGACACCTGTACCAGGGCAGCAAGCTCACGGACCTTCCTGGCCGGGGTGTTCCTTACTCTGGTCTGTCCAGCTCTGGCCTCAGGAGCCACAGGAGGTGATGAGGAGTAAGCGCTGATGCAAACTCGTGGGGGAGATTTAGGCAGCCCTTTTCATGCCTCCTCCAGCCATACCTGTAAGGGTCACAAATTGCTAAAAAATAGGGAGCCATGGGGGGGCCATGGCCATGGTGTTGTTATCTGAGCAGCTTGGTGTGTTGAGTGAGGAATGGGCCAGGGGTCTTGACTCTGACCTCAAAGTCTGAGGCAGGACAAGGAACAGAAGGTTCCAGATTACATCCTTCTGGTCACTGTCTCTGTCCATTGAAACTATGGCCATTTCCCTGTGTCTGTCCTCCTGAGAGGTTCTCACTGAGAATCCAGCTCCTTCTTCTCATCACTGGCCTTCACCTGGATAGGCACCACTTCCCACCACTGTCCCCATGTGTTCATGAATCCTCGTTTGCTCCAGAGTCTGTTTCATTGTCAAGTGTCCATGTCTTGCCCAAACCCCCAAGTTTTCCAGGCAAACTGATGTTTTCTGGGTCCTTCTGACCTCCCTAGCCCTGCCTGCGAAGTTCACAAAGGGTCTGAGGAATGAGGAGGCCACTGAAGGGGCAACGGCCACACTTCTCTGCGAGCTGAGCAAGGAGGCGCCTGTGCAATGGAGGAAGGGGCTTGAGACCCTCAGAGCTGGGCACAGAGTTAGCCTGAGGCAGGACGGGGTCCTGTGTGAGCTGGAGATCCGAGGTCTGGCTATGGCAGATGCCGGGGAGTACTCGTGCGTGTGCGGGCAGGAGAGCACGTCAGCCACACTGACCATCAAGGGTAACAACAACTGTGACCAAGCAGAGCCCTGTTTTGGTGTCCGGTTACTTGTTTCATGACATCTGCCTGCTCTCATTCTATGTTCTCCGCTGTCTCAGTGTCATTCTCTTCCCATAATTCCACAGAATCCCTTCCACCTTCCTGGCTGTTGTGCAAACCATGAGAAACCAGCATCTAGGCCCCCTCTCATTCCTCATGTCACCATTGGTTTTGTTCTGTTTCCTGTCAGAGTCTGTGTCACCTCGTCCATCCAGTCATGTCCTGCCCCAAATTCCCCCACAGAATCTGTTTCATGTCTCTCCAGCCCTCCCAGCCCTGTCCACCAGTTTCATACAAAGCCTCAGACCTGAGGTGTCCATGAAAGTGGCACAGCCCTGCTGTTCACAGGCTGGCTGAGGGATGCTACCATGCACAATGTGACTGGGCACACCCAGCATGTGGCCCGTGTCCACATGGGTTTTATGTCTCCTCTGTGCTGTCCATGTCTTGTCTTATCCATGACCTCATATCTGTGACTGTGCCCATATCTTTCTGACTCCCAGCCCTGCCCGCCAAGTTCACAAAGGGTCTGAGGAAGGAAGAGGCCACAGAAGGGGCCATGGTAACGCTGCACTGTGAGCTGAGCAAGGCGGCCCCTGTGGAGTGGAGGAAGGGGCTCGAGACCCTCAGAGCTGGGGACAGAGTCAGCCTGAAGCAGGACGGGGCTGTGTGTGAGCTGGAGATCCAAGAACTGGTCATGGCGGATGCCGGGGAGTACTTGTGCGTGTGCGGGCAGGAGAGCACGTCAGCCACACTGACCGTCAGGGGTAAAGACCATGTGTGGCCATGTGAGCCAGTGGCTTGGTGTCTGCAGAGACCACCTTCTGCTCTGTAGGGCTGTGTGGCTGGGTCTCTCCTTGAGCATCTTCCCGCTGTGGCTGCGGACAATTTCATGTCCTGATATTTGTGTCCAGTCCTTTGTCTCCTCTGTTCCTCTCCTCAGTTTGCCTCTGTCACCATCTGTGCATTCATTCTCATTTACACGTGGCCCTTTGCAGCTTGTGTGGTCCTTGTGGGTGTCCTTGTCTTGGACACAGTCCGCAGACAACCTTAAGTTCTCTGTGTCACTATGACCCCCGCAGCCCTGCCCGCGAAGTTCACAAAGAGTCTGAGGAAGGAAGAGGCCATGGAAGGGGCCACAGCCACACTGCACTGCGAGCTGAGCAAGGCAGCCCATGTGGAGTGGAGGAAGGGGCTCGAGACCCTCAGAGCTGGGGACAGAGTCAGCCTGAGGCAGGATGGGGCTGTGTGTGAGCTGGAGATCCAGGAACTGGTTGTGGCGGATGCCGGGGAGTATTCGTGTGTGTGCGGGCAGGAGAGCACGTCAGCCACACTGACCATCAAGGGTAACAACAACTGTGACCAAGCAGAGCCCTGTTTTGGTGTCCGGTTACTTGTTTCATGACATCTGCCTGCTCTCATTCCATGTTCTCTGCTGTCTCAGTGTCCTTCTCCTCCCATAATTCCACAGAATCCCTTCCACCTTCCTGGCTGTTGTGCAAACCATGAGAAACCAGCATCTAGGCCCCTCTCATTCCTCATGTCACCATTGGTTTTGTTCTGTTTCCTGTCAGAGTCTGTGTCACCTCGTCCATCCAGTCATGTCCTGCCCCAAATTTCCCCACAGAATCTGTTTCATGTCTCTCCAGCCCTCCCGGCCCTGTCCACCAGTTTCATACAAAGCCTCAGGCCTGAGGTGTCCATGAAAGTGGCACAGCCCTGCTGTTCACAGGCTGGCTGAGGGATGCTACCATGCACAATGTGACTGGGCACACCCAGCATGTGGCCCGTGTCCACATGGGTTTTATGTCTCCTCTGTGCTGTCCATGTCTTGTCTTATCCATGAGCTCATATCTGTGACTGTGCCCATGTCTTTCTGACTCCCAGCCCTGCCCGCCAAGTTCACAAAGGGTCTGAGGAAGGAAGAGGCCACAGAAGGGGCCATGGTAACGCTGCACTGTGAGCTGAGCAAGGCGGCCCCTGTGGAGTGGAGGAAGGGGCTTGAGACCCTCAGAGCTGGGGACAGAGTCAGCCTGAAGCAGGACGGGGCTGTGTGTGAGCTGGAGATCCAGGAACTGGTCGTGGCGGATGCCGGGGAGTATTCATGCATGTGTGGGCAGGAGAGCACGTCGGCCACATTGACCATCAAGGGTAAAGTCTGCATATGGCCTCAGGGACCAGTGGCTTGTTGTCCGCACATTTCTACTCTGTCAACACCTGCTCCGTTTTAGCATCCATGGGTTTATGTCTCCAACTTGGGTCCCCGAGCATCTCCCAGCTTCATCTCTCTGTCCAGAAGTCCTGATGTCCATGTCTAGTCCTTGTGTCTACTGTTCCTCTTGTTCCATTTGCCTTTGTCACCGTCTGTGCATTTGTTCTCAAGTTCATGCCATGGCCAATAGCAGTTTGTGTGGTCCTTGTGAGTGTCCTTGTCCTAGACACACAGTCCCACGGACAATCTGAAGTTCTCTGTGTCACTCTAACCCTCCCAGGCCGAGCCTGCGAAGTTCACAAAGAGCCTGAGGGATGAGGAGGCCACTAAAGGGGCCACAGCCATGCTGCTGTGCAAGCTGAGCAAGGCGGCCCCTGTGGAGTGGAGGAAGGGGCTCGACCCTCAGAGCTGGGGACAGAGTCAGCCTGAGGCAGGACAGGGACCTGTGTGAGCTGGAGATCCGGGAACTGGTTGTAGCGGATGCCGGGGCGTACTTGTGTGTGTGCGGGCAGGAGAGCACGTCGACCACACTGACCGTCAGGGGTGAAGACCATGTGTGGCCAAGCAGAGCCATGCTTTGGTTTCAGTTACTCGCTTCATGAGATCTGCCTGCACTCATTCCATGTTCTCTGCTGTCTCAGTGTCATTCTCTTCCCATAATTCCACAGAATCCCTTCCACCTTCCTGGCTGTTGTGCAAACCATGAGAAACCAGCATCTAGGCCCCCTCTCATTCCTCATGTCACCATTGGTTTTGTTCTGTTTCCTGTCAGAGTCTGTGTCACCTCGTCCATCCAGTCATGTCCTGCCCCAAATTTCCCCACAGAATCTGTTTCATGTCTCTCCAGCCCTCCCGGCCCTGTCCACCAGTTTCATACAAAGCCTCAGACCTGAGGTGTCCATGAAAGTGGCACAGCCCTGCTGTTCACAGGCTGGCTGAGGGATGCTACCATGCACAATGTGACTGGGCACACCCAGCATGTGGCCCGTGTCCACATGGGTTTTATGTCTCCTCTGTGCTGTCCATGTCTTGTCTTATCCATGAGCTCATATCTGTGACTGTGCCCATATCTTTCTGACTCCCAGCCCTGCCCGCCAAGTTCACAAAGGGTCTGAGGAAGGAAGAGGCCACAGAAGGGGCCATGGTAACGCTGCACTGTGAGCTGAGCAAGGCGGCCCCTGTGGAGTGGAGGAAGGGGCTCGAGACCCTCAGAGCTGGGGACAGAGTCAGCCTGAAGCAGGACGGGGCTGTGTGTGAGCTGGAGATCCAGGAACTGGTCGTGGCGGATGCCGGGGAGTACTCGTGCGTGTGCGGGCAGGAGAGCACGTCAGCCACACTGACCATCAGGGGTAAAGACCATGTGTGGCCATGTGAGCCAATGGCTTGGTGTCTGCAGAGACCACCTTCTGCTCTGTAGGGCTGTGTGGCTGGGTCTCTCCTTGAGAATTTCCCCGCTGTGGCTGCGGCCAATTTCATGTCCTGATATTTGTGTCCAGTCCTTTGTCTCCTCTGTTCCTCTCCTCAGTTTGCCTCTGTCACCATCTGTGCATTCATTCTCATTTACACGTGGCCCTTTGCAGCTTGTGTGGTCCTTGTGGGTGTCCTTGTCCTGGACACAGTCCGCAGACAACCTTAAGTTCTCTGTGTCACTGTGACCCCCGCAGCCCTGCCCGCGAAGTTCACAAAGAGTCTGAGGAAGGAAGAGGCCATGGAAGGGGCCACAGCCACATTGCGCTGCGAGCTGAGCAAGGCGGCCCCTGTGGAGTGGAGGAAGGGGCTCGAGACCCTCAGAGCTGGGGACAGAGTCAGCCTGAGGCAGGATGGGGCTGTGTGTGAGCTGGAGATCCAGGAACTGGTTGTGGCGGATGCCGGGGAGTACTCGTGCGTGTGCGGGCAGGAGAGCACGTCAGCCACACTGACCATCAAGGGTAACAACAACTGTGACCAAGCAGTGCCCTGTTTTGGTGTCCGGTTACTTGTTTCATGACATCTGCCTGCTCTCATTCCATGTTCTCCGCTGTCTCAGTGTCCTTCTCTTCCCATAATTCCACAGAATCCCTTCCACCTTCCTGGCTGTTGTGCAAACCATGAGAAACCAGCATCTAGGCCCCCTCTCATTCCTCATGTCACCATTGGTTTTGTTCTGTTTCCTGTCAGAGTCTGTGTCACCTCGTCCATCCAGTCATGTCCTGCCCCAAATTTCCCCACAGAATCTGTTTCATGTCTCTCCAGCCCTCCCAGCCCTGTCCACCAGTTTCATACAAAGCCTCAGGCCTGAGGTGTCCATGAAAGTGGCACAGCCCTGCTGTTCACAGGCTGGCTAAGGGATGCTACCATGCACAATGTGACTGGGCACACCCAGCATGTGGCCCGTGTCCACATGGGTTTTATGTCTCCTCTGTGTTGTCCATGTCTTGTCTTATCCATGACCTCATATCTGTGACTGTGCCCATATCTTTCTGACTCCCAGCCCTGCCCGCCAAGTTCACAAAGGGTCTGAGGAAGGAAGAGGCCACAGAAGGGGCCATGGTAACGCTGCACTGTGAGCTGAGCAAGGCGGCCCCTGTGGAGTGGAGGAAGGGGCTCGAGACCCTCAGAGCTGGGGACAGAGTCAGCCTGAAGCAGGACGGGGCTGTGTGTGAGCTGGAGATCCAAGAACTGGTCATGGCGGATGCCGGGGAGTACTCGTGTGTGTGCGGGCAGGAGAGCACGTCAGCCACACTGACCATCAGGGGTAAAGACCATGTGTGGCCATGTGAGCCAATGGCTTGGTGTCTGCAGAGACCACCTTCTGCTCTGTAGGGCTGTGTGGCTGGGTCTCTCCTTGAGCACCTTTCCGCTATGGCTGCGGACAATTTCATGTCCTGGTATTTGTGTCCAGTCCTTTGTCTCCTCTGTTCCTCTCCTCAGTTTGCCTCTGTCACCATCTGTGCATTCATTCTCATTTACATGTGGCCTTTTGCAGCTTGTGTGGTCCTTGTGGGTGTCCTTGTCTTGGACACAGTCCGCAGACAACCTTAAGTTCTCTGTGTCACTGTGACCCCCGCAGCCCTGCCCGCGAAGTTCACAAAGAGTCTGAGGAAGGAAGAGGCCATGGAAGGGGCCACAGCCACACTGCGCTGCGAGCTGAGCAAGGCAGCCCATGTGGAGTGGAGGAAGGGGCTCGAGACCCTCAGAGCTGGGGACAGAGTCAGCCTGAGGCAGGATGGGGCTGTGTGTGAGCTGGAGATCCAGGAACTGGTTGTGGCGGATGCCGGGGAGTATTCGTGTGTGTGCGGGCAGGAGAGCACGTCAGCCACACTGACCATCAAGGGTAACAACAACTGTGACCAAGCAGTGCCCTGTTTTGGTGTCCGGTTACTTGTTTCATGACATCTGCCTGCTCTCATTCCATGTTCTCCGCTGTCTCAGTGTCCTTCTCTTCCCATAATTCCACAGAATCCCTTCCACCTTCCTGGCTGTTGTGCAAACCATGAGAAACCAGCATCTAGGCCCCCTCTCATTCCTCATGTCACCATTGGTTTTGTTCTGTTTCCTGTCAGAGTCTGTGTCACCTCGTCCATCCAGTCATGTCCTGCCCCAAATTCCCCCACAGAATCTGTTTCATGTCTCTCCAGCCCTCCCGGCCCTGTCCACCAGTTTCATACAAAGCCTCAGACCTGAGGTGTCCATGAAAGTGGCACAGCCCTGCTGTTCACAGGCTGGCTGAGGGATGCTACCATGCACAATGTGACTGGGCACACCCAGCATGTGGCCCGTGTCCACATGGGTTTTATGTCTCCTCTGTGCTGTCCATGTCTTGTCTTATCCATGAGCTCATATCTGTGACTGTGCCCATATCTTTCTGACTCCCAGCCCTGCCTGCCAAGTTCACAAAGGGTCTGAGGAAGGAAGAGGCCACAGAAGGGGCCATGGTAACGCTGCACTGTGAGCTGAGCAAGGCGGCCCCTGTGGAGTGGAGGAAAGGGCTCAAGACCCTCAGAGCTGGGGACAGAGTCAGCCTGAAGCAGGACGGGACTGTGTGTGAGCTGGAGATCCAGGAACTGGTCGTGGCGGATGCCGGGGAGTACTCGTGCGTGTGCGGGCAGGAGAGCACGTCAGCCACACTGACCGTCAGGGGTAAAGACCATGTGTGGCCATGTGAGCCAATAGCTTGGTGTCTGCAGAGACCACCTTCTGCTCTGTAGGGCTGTGTGGCTGGGTCTCTCCTTGAGCATTTCCCCGCTGTGGCTGCGGACAATTTCATGTCCTGATATTTGTGTCCAGTCCTTTGTCTCCTCTGTTCCTCTCCTTAGTTTGCCTCTGTCACCATCTGTGCATTCATTCTCATTTACACGTGGCCCTTTGCAGCTTGTGTGGTCCTTGTGGGTGTCCTTGTCCTGGACACAGTCCGCAGACAACCTTAAGTTCTCTGTGTCACTGTGACCCCCGCAGCCCTGCCCGCGAAGTTCACAAAGAGTCTGAGGAAGGAAGAGGCCATGGAAGGGGCCACAGCCACACTGCGCTGCGAGCTGAGCAAGGCAGCCCCTGTGGAGTGGAGGAAGGGGCTCGAGACCCTCAGAGCTGGGGACAGAGTCAGCCTGAGGCAGGATGGGGCTGTGTGTGAGCTGGAGATCCAGGAACTGGTTGTGGCGGATGCCGGGGAGTACTCGTGCGTGTGCGGGCAGGAGAGCACGTCGGCCACACTGACCATCAAGGGTAATGATTGCCTGTGGCCACATGGACTCATTTGGGTGCAATGGCCCTCTCCTTGTCTCTTCCATCCACACTGGGTACCCATGGGCGCTCCCTCCTCTCTGTCTTGAACAATTTCCCTCACTCTCCTTTCTCCTTACCTACCACTGTGTTGTCCAGTGTCTTGGTATCTAGGTACTGATCTCCATCCAAATGACTTCCCTTGATCAGTTCTCATGGTAAAGACACAATTCCAGCTTGTCCTTTTTCCTATCCTAATCTGTTTATTTTTTCACCTTTCTAGCCTCTAGTCACGGTCTTAGGGGTCCGATTGCCTAATGGGACACAGCCCTGCCCATGGGCATCCTAAGTGGAGGCTGGCGTGAGATTTGCCTGGTTAGATCCAGAGCTCCTCCCAAAGCTCCCACCATGGACCCTCCTTTCCCTTGAAGTGGACCCAGACCACGATGCCCATTCCTACCCCAGTCTCCTGGGACCTGTGGCAATGAGTCCATTGGGCATCCAGACAGCTGGGGTGAAGCTGAGAGCCATGCCTGACCTAGGTTCTCAACAAGGTTGACTGGTGTAGGGGGCCTGTCTCCTGACTAGGCGTGCGTGGGGCTTGTCTCCTGGCTGGGTCTCTAGACTGACCCTGTCTCCCTTCTGCCCACCCACCCCACAGCCCTGCCGTTGGTATTCAGGGAGCCTTTGCAGAGCCTGCAGGCTGAGGAAGGCACAGGGGCCAGGCTGCGATGTGAGCTGTCTGAACCCAGGGCTGTGGTCTGGAGCAAGGGTGGCCTGGAGCTGCAGGCCGACGAGCGCCGGGAGCCACGGCAGCAGGGCTGCATGGTGGAGCTGGTGCTGCGGGACCTGCGCTGGGAAGATGCGGGCGAGTACACCTGCACCTGTGGCTCCCAGGCCACCAGCGCCACTGTCACCGTCACAGGTGGGCCCCAAGGTGGCCTCTGCCCTCTGCATAGGCCGTGCATGCTTTGGGGGGCCCTCTGGGCTGCAGTTTGTACTGGAGTCCAATCTGAGGGGACCCTGCCTCGGGCAGGGCTGGTGGGTGGACCTGACCAGATGTTCGGTTGACTCTACGTCCCCCCCTCCCCACAGCTGCACCCGTGCGGTTCCTCCGGGAACTGCAGGCCCAGGAGGTGGATGAGGGTGGGACAGCACGCCTGTGCTGTGAGCTGAGCCGGGCGGGCACCACTGTGGAGTGGCGCAAGGGCTTGCTGCAGCTCTTCCCCTGTGCCAAGTACCAGATGGTTCAGGAAGGCGTGACTGTGGAGCTGCTGGTGCACGATGCAGACCAGGAGGACGCTGGACACTACACCTGTGACACAGGCCACGCACAGAGCACTGCCAGACTCTCAGTTCGCGGTGAGCTGCCCGCGGGTCCCTGCCTTCCCAGGGCCCCTCAGACCCTGTGGAGTGGAGGCTGGGGTGCGTTGCTCAGCACTTCTAAGTCACCCTCTGGCCCCCCAGCCCCCAGGCCCATGTTCCAGACTGAGCTGCAGGACGCAGAGCAGGAGGTGGGCAGCCTGGCCCGGCTGTGCTGCCAGCTGAGTGAGGTGGAGCCTGGGGCCCCTGTGCAGTGGCTCAAGGAGGGTGTGGAGCTGCACACTGGCTCCAAGTATGAGATGCATCACCAGGGGGCCATGTGTGAACTGCTGATCCACGGGCTCGAGGCCAAGGACGCGGGCCAGTATGCCTGCGTGGTGGGTGGCCAGAAAACCATGGCCTCTGTCAAGGTCAGAGGTGAGCCTTTCCCTAATAGCTGCCCTGTGACCCCCTCCCCAGGTGCTGTTCCAAGGGTGGCTCTCAGGCCCCAAGGTTACAAGCTCTCTCTTCTCATTTCGGCATCACTCCCCTGTCGACAGTGGGAAAAGGGAGTCTGTGGCCCCTGGGTGCTGCCCTGCCTCCTGCCCCTAGCCGGCAGGTAGGGCAGCCTGACTTGGGCTGTCCTCTCTGAGCCCCTGCCTGTCTGTCTGAAGGTCTTGCCTTCCTGATGTCCCAGCCAGGGCAGGGCTGACCGCGGGGTGGGGATGGAAAGAGGCAGCTCCCCACTCTGCAGCCCCTTGCCTACTTCCTCCTAACAGAGATGCTTGAGCCCATCTTTGCCCCTAGGGGGTCTCTGTAGCAAGTGAGGTGATGGATGCTATGTGAGGCAGATAGAGGCCATGACAGGACAGGCGTGTGAGAGTATCCGGGAAGGCTTCCTGGAGGAGGGAGAGTGAAAAGTTCACCTGGGTGCTCAGGCCTGACTGGTAAAGGGTCCCATCACCCACACCCCAGAGCCTGAGGTAACCATTGTGTGAGGCCTGGTTGACATGGAGGTGCAGGCTGACAGGGAGGTGGAGTTCAGCTGTGAGGTGTCGAGGGCAAGGGCCACAGCTGCCCAGGGGTGCCTCCAGGACCTGCCACTGCAAAGCAGCAAGGTGGCAGAGGTGGTTGTGCAGGGCGACCACACCCACATGCTGCAGCTGAAGGGTGTGACATGAAGATGCAAGCTCAGTCTTCTTCCACGTGGGCCTCTACAAGTCCTCAGCCCAGCTCACTGTCCGCGGGAGTGGGTGAGGGTGGCTGCCCCTCTCAGCACACTCGGAGCCAAAATGTCCAGACCCTGTTGGGAGACAGAGGCAGACTGCAAGGGTCCCTGCTTTGGGGACTGGGAACTAGCCCCATGCATGGGTGGTTCTGAGGTGGCCCAAGATGCCAGGGTTGAGTGGTACCCTGTATGCTTATCTGTAGAAATTGGGGTGGGGTTCTGGGGGCAGACTCCAGAACTGGGAGGTGCTCCTGACAGTGGAGCATCCCAGCTGTTGAGGCTGATGCCACACTTCCCTTGGTGCAGCCCCCCAGGTGACCATTCTGGAGCCCCTGCAGGATGTGCAGCTCAGTGAGGGCCAGGATGCCCATTTCCGATGCCGGCTGTCCAGGGCCTCTGGCCAGGAGGCTCGCTGGGCCTTGGGAGGAGTGCCTCTGCAGGCCAACGAAATGAATGACATTACAGTGGAGCAAGGCACACTCCACTCGCTCATTCTCCACAAGGTGGGACCCTGGGACCTGCCTCCATCCACATGCTCCCAGGAGTGTGGGAGGAGAAGATTCCAACTCCCATTGGATTGGCCTGGGGAGTTGTCAGGAGACATGGTATGAACAGGCTGCCAGGCTGAGACCCCATCTCCGCTCCCACAGGTGACCCTCGAGGATGCAGGAACCATCAGTTTCCAGGTGGGCTCATGTAGCTCAGAGGCCCAGCTGAAGGTCACAGGTGGGCAGCCCCCTCCCACACCTGGCAAGGTGATGTCTCCATATCCCTCCCTAGTCAAAGAGCTTTTGGGGGGCGGTGTGGTCAGAAACCCAGCCTTGGGGTGGCAATTTTCCAACCCCTGACTGCTAAAGCCATGAACTGGCTAGCCCACTGAGGGGGGCTGGTGAAGATCAGCTTGGGAGATTCTGGTGTGCATGTGGGGTCCCTGTGTGGGGGTTAGTGCTGTCTGCAGGAGGGAGGTGGGGAGCCTGGCCATGGGGGCAGGGGGTTGGGCCCTAAGGTGGAAGCCCTCTGTATGGCTACTCCTATGGCACAGGTCATCTTAACACACATGTGCATACTTGACAGGCTCCCAGGTGATGGTGCAGTAGCATACCTGTGACATGTGTATAGTTTTGGGTATAGTGTAGTTGGCCTCAGGCATGCAAACAGGATTTCAAGAACCTTCAACTTAGATTATACCTTGTCTGCAGAGCTGGTTATTCTTGAGTGTCCCTCACCTGCTGTTCTACTCCTGGTTTTCAAACCAGTCCCATCCATCTAACCAACTATCCACTATCCATCACCATTCATCCCTCATCCACCCACCCACCATCCACCCATCCACCATACTTCATAATTCATCCATCCATCCATCCATCCATCCATCCATCCATCCATCCATCTATCCATCATCCATTCATCCAACACGTAGCATCCATTCACCATCGGCCATCTATCCATCCATTCACCATCAATCCATCCACCATTAATTTCTATCTTCCTTCCATCCACCATCCATCTACCATTTACCTATCTATCATTCACTATCCATCCATCCACCAACATCCATCCATCAATCAATTCATCTGTTCAACCATTTATCCATCCACGCATAAATCATCCATCTACCCAACCATTCATCTGTTCACCTATTGACTCATCCGTTCACCATCTACCATCCATTGAACAAACCTTCTAAGCCTTCTACCCTTGTATAAGTCTCGGATCTTCAGAGGGGCCAGGTGCAGCTCTGCCATCATGGAGCCCCCAGTCCACTGGGATAATTGGACATTAGAGACAAAGCATGTCCTGGGTCTTCAGGGGTGAACAGATATGGCGAGTTCTGTGGCCTCTGGTGCTGGGAAAGACTCTGTGGTCTCTGGGATTGGGAAAGGCCTCAAGTTGAATGATGGGAGATGGGCAGTGTCCTAGGTATCGTGATCTGGCTGGGCCAGAAAAGGCTTTGTGTGTTCATCAGGGTGGTTGGTTGTGAGGGAGGACATGGAGCTGGGTAAGAACTTATGCAGGGTTGTGCCTTGACCCCTGTCAGCCAAGTCCCAGCCTGTGCCAACTGACCTGTGTACAGACACCTGGCCATGTCCTTGGGGGAGGGAAATGGCATGGGTGTCCTGATAGGTGTTGTATGGACCAGCTTAGGTACAGTGCTGGAAGTGGGGATGGGGAGCTGGTGGAGCAGTCAGGGACTGTCAGATGTGCACTCTCAGAAGAGGGTTGGGGCAGTTGAAGGGCTGGGGCTGGAGTTTTGGTGGTGCATGCCCAGAAAGAGCTTGGGGAGGTTTCTGAGGAAGGCCTACCTGGGGCAGGTGTGGGAACACAGATCAGGCAGCAGCCGGGTTGGGGAAGCCCCTGAGCTAGGGCCTGCTGTGTGCTGGGGCAAAAGTAGTTGCCATGGGCATTAGGGCCCTAGAATTTTAGGTCTGGGGACCACAGGTGATATCTGGCCATATGGCCTTCTGGGAATAGAAGAAGTATCTGCTTCCACACCTGCAGGGATGGAAGGCTTACTACCTGAGGCAGACCCCACCCGCTCAGAGTGGCAGTCCCACAGCCTCTTCTCCCCACCCACCTCGTAGCCATGGGGCTTGGGACTTGTTCATTCTGATTGCTGAGGAGGCTGTGGACACATGCCTTCTGTGTATTTTTGTGAAACCAGGTGTATTCTGGAGAGGGGTGTGAATGCAGGGACACTGAGCCCACTCTCTGTGAGTGGTTTGAATGTATCATTCCATGAGCAGGGTGGGATAGCTGGCCCGAGTTGATCTCTAAACCCAGTGCCAGGGATCCCCAAAATGGTATATCCCCCACATAGTCCTGTGGGCCCAGGGCACCCAGCCTGCCCTCCTATTGCCCTCTTGTGCAGAGGCAGCGCCATGCCTGGTACGTGGCTTGCAGAATGTGGACGTCTTTGCGGGGGATGTGGCCACGTTCTCCTGTGAGGTGTCCTGTGCGGGTGGGCCCGAGGCCTGCTGGTGGCTGGATGGGACTCTGCTGCAGGACAGCCCCCAGAGTGCCATCTGCGTGCACGATGGGACGGTTCATTCCCTCACGCTGTCGGGCCTGGGGGTTGCTGACTCAGGCACCATCACCTACCGTGCAGGGCCCCTGGTCTCCACGGCCAAGTTGTTGGTCAAAGGTACCGGCCGATGGGACCCCGCCTGCACTAATGCTTCTGCCATCGCTGCTCCCGCAAGCTTCCTGCAGGCTCCGGGGCAGGGGGTTGGGGACTGGCATTGCTCCACACGTGCCATGTGTGGACACTCAGGCAGGCTGCAGTCCTGCTTCCTGGATGAGAAAGAATGCTTGGCTCAGAGCATGAAGCTGGGAGGCCAACTTCATGTCCACCTGCTCGTGGGATCCTGAGTGCTGGTGCCACCTGGTCGCCACTCTGCGGCTGCGCCTATCTCAGGCATATACCCAGAGGGCAGCCTTCCCACCTTGCCCCAGCCTGCCCTATCCCTGCTCGTGGCTGCTTACACTGCTGTGGTTTGGGTTGAGGGTCTTTTCTCTTTTGGGTTGGGGAAGGCAGTGGGTTGCCAGGAACCCCTCAGTCCACTCCCAGTTGGGTGCTCCTGGGACGGCCGCTTGGTGTGGCTTCACCTGGCGTGTTTGCAGATGGGTCTTCTCTGCACTGTTGAAGAGTAAATTGACATCCTCCCAGGTCCAAGGAGCAAACCATTTTTTGAGTAGGATTTTTCCAGGTGGAGATGGGACAGCACCCCCTGGAGGGGTGGAGAAGCCCCTGAAAAAGGGACAAACTGGGCTGGGGGTGCTGCGTGCCCAGCAAATGCTGAGGGCCCCTGAACTTTTAGGAGGAGGCATTGTGTCCCTGCTGGTGCCCCATGCTCCCAGGCTCAGGGAGGAAAGGGCTCAGGAGGTCAGAGGGGCCAGGAGGGGACAAGTGGATGGAGGCCGTCTGCCATGGGTGGGGTATGTAGGGACAAGGCTTGCACTATGTGGAGGGTCCTGGGCCACCATGGCCAGTTCCTTTCCTGCCAAAGCCCCTCGCTTGCTTGCTGAAAAACTGCTGCTGCTGACCGCAGAGGGCGGGTAGGCGCTGGTCATACGGCTCAGGCTTACACGTGCCCGGCGTGTTGGCCGACAGATCCCGCAGTGGAGGTGGTCAGTGCCATGCAAGACCTGGCGGTGGAGGAGGGTGGCCCAGCCGAGCTCCTCTGCCAGTACTCACGGCCAGTGCAGGCCACGTGGAAGATGGACGAGCAGGAGGTGCGCGCCGACGGGCGTCGCGTCATCATAGAGCAGGACTGGACCGTGGCCAGGCTGTCCTTCAGACCAGCCTTGCCCTGCGACAGTGGCATCTATTCTTGTGAGGCTGCGGGCACCCGAGTGGTGGCTCTGCTGCAAGTGCAAGGTGAGGCCGCCCAGCAGGCAGCCCAGGCCTAGCAGGCTTCGGCATGGCCAGCCAAGATGCAATGGCGGAGCATCGGGCAGGGGCAGCCAGCAGAGTGTGACCGTGCCAGTACTGGAAAGATGAGATCTGAGCAGTAGGTCCTGCTGAAGCTGGCTGGGCCCTGAGCCCACCCATCCAAACCCCATCCCTCCTAAAGCAGCTTGATAACACAGGGTGGCTGGACAGACCCTGGGCAGAGACTACACCTAAAAGAATCTGCATCCAAAACACTGGGGAGGTAGAGGCAGGTGAGCAAGCAGGCCTGGGGCCGCAGGACCCTCTGCAGGGCTCTACGTGGGGCTCTGTCCCCACCTCCTGGGCTCAGATCCCAGCTCTGCCCCTTCCCAGGCTGTTGCTTGGATGGTGCACCAAGCCCCATGTCCTTGAAAGGATATGCTGTTGGGGAACCAGGAGCAGGGGACAGTGGGCTGCCCCACTGTGTGGAAGGGAGCATTGTTTGGCTGAAGCCACTTGATCTTTGGGAAAATCTGGACTGTCCCTGGTGTTGAGTGAGCTGGAGAGTGGAGACAGTTGTCGGGGCCATCCAAGCTGGATAGCAGGTGTGAGCAGGTGAGACCAGTCTCCCACAGGCCACACGCAGTCTTCCCCCCCGCTCCCTGCACCCCATTCCCTCACTTGTTCAACAACTAAATTTTGTAAACACTTTTTTTGGGGCACCTGAGAGCACATCAGGGAACAGACAAAACTCCCTCCATTCATGGCAGCACCCCTGACATCCTCATTGGAAATGTGATTGGAGCAGTGTGTCCGCAGCCTGGGGGGTGGGTCTGGGGCTCATGGACATCTGGATAGAGGCTTCAGCCGCAGGCTGGAGAAGGAGCAGAGTAAGGAAGTGGGGACAGTAGGCGCTAGGGGGCTTGCTGCTGCTGTAAAATCTGGGCGACAGATTTTACAATGGTGACATCCTTGGGTAGGAAGTAAGGGTCAGCTCCAGCAGTGACTTCACTGCCGCCCCCTTGCTCCCCCGCCCTCCTGTCTGTCAGCTGGCCCTGATCACGCCATCCAGCAGAATGGAGTCAGACGCCTAAGTCACTGTCAGCTCTAACGGGAGGAGAGGGGCTGGGCCAAGGGGGAGTCTACTCTGTTGTGGGAAAGCAGTGGGAGAGGGATGTGGGTAGCCCAGCAGGTCCTCTGTTTTGAAACACCCTCCCCACTTCATTTCCTGGGCCCCTGTCCACAGCAGACACCCTTGCCTATGGCATGGGCCTGGCCTCTAACCGAACTGGGAGGGTACATCCTGGCTGTGTGTGGGTTCAGTCTGAGGCACGTATCCAGACAGCAGTTGGGGCTGTGGGCTCGGACCACCAGCTCAGTGACTGCAGTGGCTCCTTGCTGTCATGTGGGTCAAACTCAGACCGTTCCTAGCATCCAGGCCAGCCCTGGGTGACCTGAAGCTCCTCTCCTGCCTGATCTCACCACCTGGCCCCTTGCATCCTTCACCCCGCTGGCCTGACTCCCCGCTGTCCCCCATGAATCCCTCCTTCATCCCCATTGCAGTGTCCCCTCTTGTCACTCCTCTTGGCTGGATGCCTGTCCTGAAAACGGTGCTGAAGGTGGCAAGCCTCACAGTCAGGCACTGAGTTCATGGCCTCCATGGAAAATGCATGGCCATTTATTATAGACTCTCGGACTTTTTAGGAGAGAACCAGAGAGGGCTGGGGAATATGGGCAGAGGTCTCTCTGGTCCCAGCGAGTGAGAGTAGCAGCCCAGCAGGTCTGATAGCACTGGCCTGGAGACAGAGGAAAGGGGGACAAGTAGAGCCCCACCTGCAGCCAGGGCAAGGGTGGCAGCACCTGTGAGGCTTCTCACCTGTGAGGTGGGGAAGACCCCCATCCTGACTCTAGTGTGGTGATGGTGTGGAGGTGGGCAGGGCCTTGGGAGGACATGCATGAAGGCTCCACGTGGACATCACTGGTCTCCCTCCTGGTGGCCCACTGTTTGGCCCTATGTCATGGGGGCATTTCTATGCGGCCTGGGCAGTAAGGGCTCCCAAGCCCTGAGTCATCCCTCCATCCCCCAGCCAAGAATACAGTGGTGCGTGGCCTGGAAAACGTGGAGGTGCCCGAGGGGGGCGAAGCGCTATTTGAGTGCCAGCTGTCCCGGCCAGAGGTGGCTGCACACACCTGGCTGCTGGATGACCAGCCCGTGCTCAGCTCAGAGAACGCCGAGGTGGTCTACTTCGAGAATGGTCTGCGGCACCTGCTGCTGCTCAAAAACCTGCGGCCTCAGGACAGCTGCCGGGTGACCTTCCTGGCTGGGGATGTGGTGACCTCAGCGTTCCTCACCGTCAGAGGTGGGTGTGCGGATGGGAGGGGGGGGGTCTCTGCCACCCCTCCCGCTGGATACTCTGCTGAAGGGATGAGGAGGGGTTGAGCTGGGCCTGCAGGTTGGGCAGGTCCCTCAGACCCTTCCCACTATGGGGTAGGGGTGTGGCCATGGGTCTCTGAGACCCCTTCCCACCAGATGCCAGGGTGCAAGGAGAACTGGTGGCCACAGGGGGCGTGGGTCTCTCAGACCCCTTCCACCGGATACTGCCTTTATGGGGGGAGGGTGGGCAGAGTGGGGAGGGCTGTTAAGGGGGGCTGGTGGCCTCTGAGGCTCCATCCCACCTGAGGCTTCGAATTTGGAGAACAATGATCTCAGAGATCAGATCTCTAAGACTCCTCCCACCCGAGCTGGGCCACGACTGGGTAGCTGGGCTCAGAGGTAGAGGGAGGGGTGAGGGGGAAAGGTCTCCCAGCACCAAGAGGCCACCATCCTGGTCCCGAGCTCACACCCTGGCCCCACCCTCAGGCTGGCGCCTGGAAGTCCTGGAGCCCCCGCGGGATGCGGCCGTGGGGGCAGGAAGGCAGGCCCACTTCAGCTGCACGCTCAGCGAGGTGGTGCCCGTGGGCGAGGCAACCTGGTACATCAACGGGACTGCAGTGCAGCCTGACGACGTGGACTGGATGGTGACCGCAGATGGCAGCCACCACACGCTGCTGCTGCGCCGCGCCCGGCCGCACCACGCCGGCGAAGTCACCTTTGCTGCCCGCGAAGCCGTGGCCTCTGCGCAGCTCACCGTGCTGGGTGGGTGGCTTGGGTGCTGGACTCTCTCGTGGGTGGGTAGGGGCGGAGGTTCCAGCTCCAGAAGCTACTGCAGGCTCTCCGTGTCCCCCAACCCAGGCGCACACCCCTCGCTCTTGGAGACAGGAGCCCAGGCACCTGTCTGCTCACAGGCCTGGGGGGGTGATCTGTCCGAGCCCTCACTGCACCCCAGAATCAGACCCTAGGGCAGAGGGGCTGTGCCCCATATGAGAAAATGGATACCAAATTGACCGCCCTCCCCCGCAGGCCTCCCGGATCCCCCGGAGGACGCCGAGGTGGTGGGGCGCAGTGACCACTCCGTGACGCTGTCTTGGGTGGCCCCCACAAGCGATGGCGGTGGCGGTCTCTGTGGCTACCGGGTGGAGATGAAACCATCGGCCACTGGGGAGTGGCAGCTGTGCGACGAACTGGTGTCCGAGCCGGAGTGCGTTGTGGATGGCCTGGCCCCTGGGGAGACCTACCGCTTCCGCGTGGCGGCTGTGGGCCCTGCAGGCGCCGGAGAGCCCGTGCACCTGCCCCAGACAGTGAGGCTCGGTAGGTTGCTGCCCTGGTCCTGGGGGATAAGGGTGGGGGTCCAGCCTGGAGCACTCGGCCTCCTTAAACCAGAAGAAGGTCGGCATGTCCTTACTGATGCGCGCATCCTCAGCAGAGCCCCTGGGACCTGCGCCCGCGCCCCTAGCTCTGGAGAGCCGGCAGGTGGCGGCCGGCCAGGATTTGCGTCTGGATTGTGAGGTGGTGGAGGCTGGAGAGGTTGTCTGGCTGAAGGGAACGGAGCGCATCCAGCCTGGGGGGCGCTTCCAGGTTCTTTGCCAGAGTGGGCGACAGACGCTGGTGATTCGGGACTTCTCAGCAGAGGACCAGGGCGAGTACCGCTGCAGCCCTGCCAGGGATCCCATCTCTGCTGCTGCCGTGGCCTTCCAGGGTGCGTCCTCCAGGGCCCAGCATGCGGGAGCGGAGGAGTTGGGGGAAACCCTGGGGTGGGGGGGACCCCCACAGCAAGGGGTCCACTTGGGGAGTTTGCCTCAAACCAAGGGATACTGAGGCTTGCTGGGGAGACGCACAGACCCTGCATGGCTCAGTCTCATGTCCGAGCCCATATCTCTAGCGTCTTAGGTTGCACCCCCTCCCTGAATGTGATCCTGGCCATCACAGTGCTTGATACCCACTGCTGGTCCCTTAAGTCCTCAGGCTCCTGTGCTCTGAGTCCCCCTGCACTGTGTCTCCTCCCCACTGCATGTGAACCTCCCCATGACCTCTGAGCATCACCCCCCTCACTCTGAGGACTGAGGCCTGAGCAGGGGAAGTTGAGGCCCAAGGACAGTGGTTTGGAGCCTCTGGAACCTTGTAAAGGCTGTGCGATCAGAGCTCTCCAGAAGCCCAGATGGACAGCAGAGGCCTATCGAGGGGGACCACAGTCGGCAGCCCAGTTCCCACCTGGCTGACCAGTCTCCTGCTGTCCACAGTGGTGCTGACACCAGGATCCAGAGATGAGGTCCCTGCACAGCCCAGCCTGCCTCCTGAGGCGGCCCAGGAGGGTGACCTGCACCTGCTGTGGGAGGCCCTGGCTCGAAAGCGCCGCATGAGCCGCGAGCCCACACTGGACTCCATCAGCGAGCTGCCTGAGGAGGATGGGCGCCTGCAGCGCCAGCGGCAGGAGGCAGAGGACCTGGCCCCTGACCTATCTGAGGACTACTCCACAGCTGATGAACTGGCACGCACTGGTGAGGCCGACCTCTCACACACCAGCTCTGACGACGAGTCCCGAGCAGGCACTCCTTCCCTGGTCACCTATCTCAAGAAGGCTGGGAAGCCTGGCACCTCTCCACTGGCCAGTAAGGTGAGCCTCCATCGTGGCCTGCAAGGGAGGCTTGGGTGTCTCAGATCTTTACCACTCATTGTCCATCCACGCATCATCTTATTGACCCATTCACCATCCACCAACCCATCCATTCAGTAAGCCTTTGTCCATCCATCCGTCATCATCCATTTGTCCATCCAACAGCCATCCACTTATCCATTCATGCGTCTACCACCACCAACCCATCCATCCATGCACCTCCATTTATCACCATCTATCCACACATTTCACCCATCTGCCCACCCATCCACCATTCAACCATCCATCCATTCACTCGCTGTCCATAGGTCTATACCACCCATTTATCCATCCATCCATCCATCCATCTGCCATCCACTTAACCACTTATCTATCCAAGGTAGTGCAGCTGCCAGCAGCAGAGGCAGAGTGGCCTGCTGGCGCTGGGATCAGACCAGATTCTGCCGCCAGCCTACCCCGGAGGCCCCTGCCCATCCTTTCCCTGACCCAGGCCTTGGTTTCCCTACCTTATCTGTGCACACAGGTTGGGGCTCCAGCAGTCCCTTCTGGAAAGCTGCAGAAGCAGCAGAAACAGCCAACCACAGTGTGCCCGCCACCAGGAGACCTGAGTATTGAGGACCTCAGTGACCCATCTCTGGACAAGGCAGCCATGAAGATCCAGGCTGCCTTCAAGGGTTACAAGGTGCGGAAGGAGATGAGGCAGCAGGAGGGGCCCGTGTTCCGGAGCACATTTGGAGACACTGAGGCACAGGTTGGGGACACCTTACGTCTAGAGTGTGTGGTGTCCAGCAAGGCAGACGTGCAAGCTCGTTGGCTGAAGGATGGAGTGGAGCTGACGGATGGCAGGCACCACCACATTGACCAGCTCAGGGATGGCACCTGTTCTCTGCTGGTCGCTGGCGTGGGCCATGCGGATGCGGGCTGCTACACCTGCCAGGTGAGCAGCAAGTTTGGCTGTACGGTCCACAGTGCCCACGTGGCTGTCAGCGGGACGGAGAGCGAGGCTGAGAGCTCCTCTGGTGGAGAAGTGGACGACGCCTTCCGCCGGGCAGCCCGGCGGCTGCACCGCCTCTTCCGCACCAAGGGCTCAGCTGAGGTTTCGGAGGAGGAGATCTTCTTGAGCGCCGATGAGGGCTCAGGGGAGCCTGAGGAGCCTGGGGACTGGCAGACGTACCGCGAGGATGAGCACTTGGTTTGCATCCGCTTTGAGGCACTGCCTGAGGCCCGTCGGGCGGCCACCCACTTCCAGGAGATGTTCAACATGCTAGGCATTGGGGTGGACATCAGCCTGTTGGAGCAGGGACCCCGGGGGGTGGAGATACGCATCGCCAAGGTGGCCCTTGCCCCCGCAGTGCCTTTGGAGCCAGTGCCCAGCTTGCGGACCACAGAGGCTGGTGAGTCTGTGAGCCACCCGGAGTGGGATGGGGCGGGAGAGGAGAGGAGAGGCTGGTGCGTGACCAGGGTCAGCTGAGAGGTCAAGGAGTTGGCTGGGTCCCAGCTTCTGGCTCTTGGCAGATGCTGCCCACTGAGGTTGGCAGAGCCCACGTTTGTGGTGGATGGAGCTCCAGCTCCACCGGTTCTGCCTGTTATTGTCAGAGCTTCAGCGTTCTCATTTGTGCACTGGCTATGGGAATGCTGACTTTTGTTTGTTTTTTTCTCCATGAGGGTTTGAGATGCAACCTGTATAAAAGGTGGGGCTCCATGTGGTCCGGTCTGCACCCCATTTCCTGCTCCAGCAACAAAAATTAATTAAAAAGCCACATCACTGTTTACTTGTATGTCCCTAGAAATGGCAGAAGAGGTGTCCTTAACCCACAGTGTTGTGCCTTGAAAATTTCCCTCTCCATTCTGAGTGCGAGGCCTCAACCCTGGACTCCCAGCCATAATGCCTTGGTCCTCCCTCCACTTCCCCTCCTCCATGCCTCCTGTCTGCTGTCCCTCTGGCCACAGGGTGGCTTGGGAGCCAGGCTGACAAAGGGTGGACTCCCCTAGAGTCGTGGTCGGCAAACTACGGCTCGCGAGCCACATGCAGCTCTTTGGCCCCTTGAGTATGGCTCCTCCTAAGCCTTAGGAGTACCCTAATTAAGTTAATAACAATGTACCTACCTATATAGTTTAAGTTTAAAAAATTTGGCTCTCAAGAGAAATTTCAATTGTTGTACTGTTGAAATTTGGTTCTGTTGACAACTGAGTTTGCTGACCGCTAGTCTAGAGAATGGGGAGGAGGGAAGAGCTCAGAGAGCAGAGACAGTGCTGTTTAGCCGCCTAGTCTGTGCGCCCTCTCCCTTGAATGGGGGCCTTGTGGGTCACCCGTGTGCACCGCTGCAGCCCAGGTGATTGGGCACGGGGGCTGCTACTAACTTGCACACCCTACCTGTCCCTCCCAGCCCCAGTGTTCCTGACTGAGTTGCAGAATCAGGAGGTGCTGGACGGGTACCCTGTGAGCTTCGACTGTGTGGTGACAGGCCAGCCCACGCCCAGCGTGCGCTGGTTCAAAGATGGGAGGATCCTGGAGGAGGATGACCACTACATGATCAGTGATGACCAACAGGGCGGCCACCAGCTCATCATCACAGCTGTGGTGCCTGCAGACATGGGTGTCTACCGCTGCCTGGCTGAGAACAGCATGGGTGTGTCCTCCACCAAGGCTGAGCTCCGAGTGGACTGTGAGTGTGGCCGGCCTGCTTTGCTGGCCTAGGGTGGGTGGCTCAGGAGTTCCTGGCTGGGAGGGGCAGTGCTGGATTGGATGATGTCTTGTGGCTGATGGAGAGCTCTCTGGGAGCCTCTTGGAGTAGGGATAGGGGCCTTAACTCTTTGAGAAGTGTCAGGGCTGAGGAGGGACCCAGAAAGGCTTGGAGGTGTCCTGGGGCATGGTGGGTGATTACTGGCACTGTGGGCAATAAGAAATATGTACTAGGTCTCATCCCTGGTTCCTGCTCAGAGCTCTTAAATCTCTTAAAATTCCGAAGTGACAAGTCACTAAAGCAGTGACTCCTGGAGGGCCTCTAGATGGCTTCAGGATGGAGGATGGTCATAGAAAAGACCACATCATGGTCCCTATAAATATGTCTAACTGATTTTTAAAAAATATATTTTTATTATTATTTCAGAGAGGAAGAGAGATAGAAACATCAATATTGAGAATCATTGGTCAGCTGCCTCCTACACATCCCCTGCTGGGGATGGAGGCTACAACCTGAGCATGTGTCCTGACCGGAAGTCGTACTGAGACCTCCTGGTTCATAGGTCAATGCTCAACTGCTGAGCCACGCCATCTGGACATGTCTAACTGATTTTTGACAAAAGTGCAAAAGCAGTTGAGTGGAGTAAAGTTTCAAAGATGGTGCTGGAGTTATTTGGACATTTATAAGAAAAAAAAAGAACTTAGACCATATATGAAAATTAACTCAAAATGGATTACATGCGTAATGTGAATATAAAACTTTAGAAAAACAATAGGAGGAAATCTTCAGTACCTAAAGCTAGGAAAGATCTTTGTATACTTGACTGGCAAAAGAAAAAATTAGTAAAATGGACTTTATCAGAGTTAAAATCTTTTGCTGGTGTGGAGCAATGTGAGTATTTCTTAAAAATTGATTTTAGAGAGCGGAAGGGAGAGAGAGAGACAGAGAAACATTGATGTGAGAAACATTAATTGCTTGGTTGCCTCCTTTATGCACCCCCACTGGGGATCAAACCCACAACCTGGGTATGTGCCCTGACCAGGAATTGCAGCTGCCACCTTATAGTGTATGGGAAAATGCTCTAACCAAATGAGTCACACTGGCCAGGGAGAGAGAATGAAATTCTACAGGCTGAGAGAAAATATCCACAAACCATATATTTTGTGAAGGACTTTATCTAAACTATATAAAGAATGCTCAATTTTAAATAGTAAAAAAAATGCTTAAAAATCTAATTAGAACAGGAGCATGTGCAGACACTTCAGAGGAAAGGACACAGAGATGACAAATAAATGTGTCGAAGGTCTTCCACACATTAACCAACAGGAAAATGCAAGCCAGGACCCTAGCAAAACATCCCTGCACACAATGGAATGACTAACATAAAAACTGTGCTGCCACCACATGCAGGTGAGGGGCCAGAGAAATGGGACCCTTGTACACTGCTGGTGGGTGTCAGTGTAAGAAACATTCAAACCTGTACAGAATTTTTGTGAGTATTTGAACCAAACTGCCAGGATTTCAACAGATTGAGATAATTCTCCAGAGAATGGCAGTTTTACACGTTATTTTATACATTACAATCAAGAGACGTAAATGGGTTACATGAAATTCATTGGTGATAGATTAGGGAGGAGAAAGCAAGAGGGGGACCTCTGGGATTGGATACCAAGTAAAATGATAGACATATACATCTTTTAGGTAGGTGGGTACTGGATAGTTATAGTCAACAATTAACATGATAAAAGCAACACTGAGAGGATTTGTAGTCTCTGCTCTGGTGCATTGGTTGTGCCCTGAGGGGTCCAGAAAAAGAGGCGTTACCCTGACATTCCAAAGGTGTTGTTATCGTAGATGCAAAAGACAATAGACAGGCTCAGTCAAGGTAAGATTGACTTTAGTCAGGGAAGATCCTAGCCTAGGACATGATTACCCACCATAAACTGCTTTTAGTTTAAAAGTTTTAATTTCAGACCATCCTTTGTGGTTACTTTAGGTCTTTGATTTTGCAAGACTGTCACACCTTCCCTGAGCTTGTCAGGTAGCATGTAGCACCTTTTCGTCCACATGGGAGTGGAAAATGGTGCAGCTACTCTGGATCATGGTAGGGAATTTTTTATAAAATGAAGCATGTACTTACCATATGACCCAACCATCATTTTGTTGGGTGTTTATTCAAGAAATGAAAACTCAAATTCATAACACAATCTATACCCAAATGCTCATAGTAGCTTTATTTCTAACTAGAGGCCTGGTGCACAAAAATTTGTGCACTCGGGAGGGTCCCTCACCCAGGCCTGTGCCCTCTCGCAGTCTGGGACCCCTCGGGGAATGACCACCTGCTGGCTTAGGCCCACTCCCCGGGGGACTGGGCCTAAGCTGGCAGTCAGACATCCCTCTGGCAGCCCAGGAGCCAGCGGGGAGCAGGCCTAGCTGCAGTCGAGCATCCTTAGCACTGCTGAGGAGGCGGGAGAGGCTCCCGCCATCACCGCTGTACTGGCAGCTGTCAGCCTGGCTTGTGGCTGAGCAGAGCTCCCCCTGTGGGAGCGCACTGACCACCAGGGTGCAGCTCCTTCATTGAGCATCTGCCCCCTGGTGATCAGTGTGTGTCATAGTGACCAGTGATTCCCAGTCGCTCTGCTGTTAGGGTCAATTTGCATATTACCCTTTTATTATATAGGATAGAGGCCTGGTGCATGGGTGGAGACCAGCTGGTTTGCCTTGAAGGGTGTCCAGGATCAGGGTGGGGGTCACATTGGGGTGCCTGGCCAGCCTGGGGGAGGGGCTGAGGCTGTTTTCAGGCTGGCCACACCCCATTCAGGTTGGAGGGTCCCTGAGGGAGGGATCCCTCTGTGTAGCTGCTTCTTCTCTGGTTTTCTGTCCTGTGACTCCAGCTGCCTTCTGTCTCCTCAACTCAGGGCCTGCCTGGCTCTGCCTCAGCTTCCTCTTCTGGGCCTGAAGGCAGGAAGCTGGGGCAATCACAGGGCTCACCATTGTTTCCTGTGTATAAGGGCTCAGTGTCCTTGCTTAATGCTCATTGTCTTGAAATCATTCTGATGATTCTGTACCCAATTCCAAAGTGTGTGGGCTTTCTCTACAGCAAGCAATTCTCGCACACCAGCTTGGTGTTCTATAATTTAACTCAGTTTGACATTATCTACTTGGTTAAGGGCTCAGGACCACAAGAGTGAAAGGGTTCAGAAGCCAATGGTAAATCCAAGTTGTCACCTGTGCTTCTTTGTATCAGAGGTTCTCACAGCCATCTCCTCGGGTTCCATTAATTTGCTAGAGTGGCTCACAGAACTCAGAGAAACATTTACTTATGAGGTCACTGTCTTAATGTAAAAATTATAACTCAGGAACAACCAGGTGGAAGAGATGCACAGGACAGGGTATGGGGGAGGGGGAGGGGCTTGCATGCTCTCTGAGTCCAGCACTCTCCCTGCAGCTCCACATGTCCACCAACTGGGAAACTTTCCAAAATCGCATCCTTTTGGGTGTTCCTGGAGGCACCATCACACAGGCACAATTGATTCAACCTCTACCTTACCTCGAGGGACTGAAGCTTTCAACCCCCTAATCACATGGTTGCTTGTCCTGGCAACCAGCCCTGTCTAAGGAGCTTTCCAAAAGTCACATCCTATATAATAAAAGAGAAACATGCAAATTAACCATCCCTCTGCTATGCTCAAGCCATGCCCACCAGCCACACCCACCAGCCAATCAGGAGCAAGTATGCAAATTAACCCAACTAAGATGGTGGCAGCCACGGAGCTGGAGCGAGCAGGAAGCTTGGGTTGCCTCCGGTGATGGAGGAAGCCAAGCTTCCTGCCTGCCCTGGCCCACCCTGGGCTCCGCTCAAGGCTACAAAGTTTCAATTTAGAAGATAAAAAAATTTCAGATACCTGCTTCCAGCCAGCCGTGGTCTCCGCTCAAGGAGGGGCTTCCAGCCGGACCTGGGCTCTGCTCAAGGCTACAACGTTTCAATTATAGAAGATAAATAAATCCCAGGAAAAAAAAAGAAAAAGAAAAAAAGAAGAGGCTGGGAGCTTGGGTCACCAGGGGGCGTGGCCAGCCTGAAAACAGCCATCAGCCCCTCACTCAGCTGGCCAGGCACCCCAGCGGGACCCGCACCCTGATCCAGGACACCCTTCAGGGCAAACCAGCCGACCTCCACCCGTGCACCAGGCCTCTATCCTATATAATAAAAGGGTAATGTGCAAATTGACCCTAACAGCAGAACAACTGGTCATTATGACACACACTGACCACCAGGGGGCAGACGCTCAATGAAGGAGCTGCGCCCTGGTGGTCAGTGTGCCCCAACAGGGGGAGCTCTGCTCAGCCACAAGCCAGGCTGACAGCTGCCAGCACAGCGGTGGTGGCGGGAGCCTCTCCTGCTGCCTTGGCAGCACTAAGGATGTCTGACTGCAGCTTAGGCCTGCTCCCCACTGGCAAGTGGACATCCCCCAAGGACTCCTAGGCTGCCAGAGGGATGCCTGACTGCCAGCTTAGGCCCGATCCCCCAGGGAGTGGGCCTAAGCCAGCAGGTGGACATCCCCCGAGGGGTCCCAGTCTGTGAGAGGGCACAGGTCAGGCTGAGGGACCCCCCACAAGTGCACAAATTTTTGTGCACCAGGCCTCTACTTATTAACATAAACTCAGGTGTGCATACTTTGTTTCACGTATTTTGTTTGTTTTGTTTCACCTGGAGGGTGTCTTAGTTCATGCTGCTCTAACAAAGCACCGAAGACAGGGTGGCTTATGAACAACAGAAATGTATTTCTGGGTTTTGGAGGCTGAAAGTCCAAGGGCCGGTGCCAACACTATTGGATTCTTCTGAGTCATAGATGGCCCTAACCTTTCATAAGGACACTAACCTCATTTCTAATGGCCCCACCCTCATGATCTTGTCATCCCCCAAAGGTCCCACATCCGAATGCTATCACCTTGGAGGTTAGGCTTCAGCATATGAATTTGGGGGCCACACCAACATCCTGTCCATAGCAGAGAGCAGATCCAGTCCCTGTTACACCATCATGACTATAAGTGGAAGCCCTCAGCTGAGGCCCAAATACACCAATCTCTGCCCCTTAGTGGGATGGAATTGGAAGATGTTGCCACTTACCCTGCCTTCCATTTGTGAAGCTCAGAGTCACCCATATCTATAATTTGTTGGGTCTTGTAGTTAGTTATAGGCCTAGAACTTGGGCTGGTAACAGCCTGGGAGTGGGGAGGGGCCATAGGGCAGCTGTGTCCCTATGACTTCTGACTCAGGAGGGTAAGTGGCTCCAGGAACAGCTGTGCAGGGAGAACCAGGTGCCTCTGGGGTGGGGCTGTGCCCAGACAGAGGGAATGCAGCCTAGCTCCAGCTTCACTCTTCGTCCCCAGTGACCAGCACTGACTATGACACTGCCGCGGATGCCACCGAGACCTCATCCTACTTCAGCGCCCAAGGCTACCAGTCCAGGTGGGGGCCGCACAGGGGTGGTAGTGCCCAGCAGGCTGGCAGTCCCCAGCCCTGGCATGGGGGTGGCCGTGCTGGCTTGGACCGACAGAATCCCAGTCCTGGAGGCTTCACCAAGGCCACGCCGTCTCTGTCCAGCATGTTAACAAAAGACCTCAGAAGTCATCCAGACTGACCCCACTCCCCTTGCGCTGGACCCCTCACCCATCCACATCATGCTGCCCCTTTCTATTCCCTGCCAGTCGAGAGCAGGAGGGTGTAGAGTCTACGTCAGAAGAGGGACAATTGCCCCAGGTGGTGGAGGAGCTGAAAGACCTCCAGGTGGCCCCTGGCACACGCCTGGCCAAGTTCCAGCTCAAGGTGAAAGGTGAGGGAGATAGGGCCGGAGGGCTGGGTGGGGTCTCCCACCAGTAGAAGTTAGGTGGTCACTGTGGCCTGGGGGGTCTCCAGGGATCCCCTCAAGTGGAGGATCCTCCCATCAGCCCCCAGCACCCACCACTACTCTCCCTGTGGTTTCAGGCTACCCGGTGCCCCGCCTGTACTGGTTCAAAGATGGGCAGCCCCTGACTGCTTCTGCGCACATTCGCATGGTGAACAAGAAGGCACTGCACAGCCTGGAGATCCTGTCGGTTACCAGCGAGGATGCCGGCCAGTACTCTGCCTACGTCAGCAACACTGTGGGTGCCGCTTACTCCTCTGCCCAGTTACTGGTCCAAGGTGGGTGCTGGGGGCTGATGTCCGCCGGTGTGACCCCCATGGCAGGCCTGGGGTTGGGCCCACGGTCTTCACCCCAGGTGCAGAGGTGTGGTGGGAGGGCAGACACCTGCCTGCCTGCATTCCAGAAGGTGCTGGGTGTGGGAGTGAGAGGGTTCCTCAGAGCCCTCACCCTTGGAGCAGGCCCCGGGCCCACGCAGGACACGCTGTCCTACTTCAGGTCTGACTTACCTGCCTCTTTCAGGCCCTAATGACCCAGAAAAGAAGCCGGCAGCAGGTGAGCCGAGTCCAGATGGAGGGAGGGCAGGAGGCTCAGTGAGGGTGGTGGGGGGATGCCCATTGGGTGGAGAGAGGGAGGAGCCCTGGGCACAGGCTCCAGGGGCAACCACTCAGGTGGGTGGGGGCTTGGGCCTGGGAGGAGGGGCAGAGCCTACCCATCACAGGGCTGTGGCTCTCCACTTGTCACCAGCAGCCTCTTGTGTCTCCCCAGATGTGCAGCAACAGCTGGTGCCACCGCGATTCCTGGAGAAGTTCACCTCTAAGAAGGTGAAGAAGGGCTCCAGCATTACTTTATCCGTGAAGGTCAAAGGTAGGGCATCCTGTCCTCCCTACTCAGGATCCCCAGAGAGGATCAGAGGCACCGCCCTTCTAGAATCTCTTCTCAGTGGGGGCTGACTGTCCATCACCCACTCCTGCCCAGGTCTCCCCACCCCCACTGTGCACTGGCTGCGGGAGGAGGCCGAGCAGGTGCTGTGGATTGGCCAGGACACCCCGGGCTACACGGTGGCCAGCTCAGCCCAGCAGCACAGCCTGGTCCTGCTGGACGTGGGCCCACAGCACCAGGGCACCTACACCTGCATCGCATCCAACGCTGCTGGCCAGGCCCTCTGCTCCGCCAGCCTGCATGTCTCTGGCTGTGAGTGGGCGTGGGTGGCCTGTTGGGGATGGGAGGGAGCCACCCTCCCTGAGGACTGTCACCCCCTCTCTGAGACCCTGCCTAGACTCCTCCCTGAGCACAGGCCCCCGGGGCCAGCTCCCATCCCTGCCTGTGGGGTTAGACCTGCAGGCCAAGACCTATAGCAGCCCCTGCTACTCCAAGCAATCTCTTCCTGGCCCCCTCAGCCCTTCTGTGGGCAGGTCCATCAAGTGTGGACCCATTCCTGTCCCCACCACTTGGCGGGGGGGGCGCGAGGGGGTGTGGGCTACATCGGGATGCCGGGCACAGCCTTTCCTTGGGGCTCTGGATGGACAGGCCAAGGCCCTACGTAGGGGTGGCCCACACATCCCAGACAGAGGTCCCCACCAGCATCACCTCAGCGGGTGGGGGCCATTCTGGTAGTCACCTGTTCTTCTGACAGTGCCCAAGGAGGCAGGACCCGTGGGAGAGACCGCTGCGGTGAAGGAAGCCCTCATCTCCACCTTTCTTCAGGGGTGAGTGAGGGCTCCGTCAGAGCTGATGGGGGTGGCTTGGAGTTCTAGAAGCCCTGGGAGGGGGCAGCACTGCTGCCAGGGAGGGAGCCCTATCCTGGACCGCAGCCTGACTCTGTCCCTTGCAAGCTGTGTGGCTTGGGCCAGCCCCTACTGCCCCCCCCCCCAAAAAAAACAACAACTCTGTGCCTCAGTTTCCCCATTGTGAAATGAGGGCTCCCCCGAGCCTGACTGTGGCATCTGGCCCACTGCCCTCAGACTCTTTCTGTCAGAGCTCCCACCCAAGGGTATGTGTGGTGGGTCCACCCCAAGCCCTCAAGATACCCCCACCCCCTTTAGGACCAAAGCCATCTCCGAACAGATGCCTATGGATTTCACCAGCCTTGCTGGGCAGAAAGGTATGGGAGGTGCCCATGGCCGATTCCTAATTTGGGATGGGGTGTGGAGGAGGCTGCCTGGCCCCAGGTGTGGGCCCAATTCTGAGCTCTGGGCCCTGCCAGCCCTTGGCTCAGCTCTCATAGCCGGAGGCTGTTTGGATGCCCAGGTGCAGGGGCTGCTGAGTCAGAGCTTGGGTGAGGGCTCCGTGTGTTCAGCCCTTTCCCAGGCAACTGCATAGGGCATTCTGGAAACTTGGCATGTTTTCACCTTCTTTATGGAAAATACTGAGTCTGCACAGAAGAGAGGACAGAGCCATGTGCCCATCACCCAATTTAGGGTCACTTCTTGGATGATCTACAGCTACTGACTTTATCTGCCCTCCGCCCGCGCCCCCCCCCCCACCACCACCAGCGGCCCTCATCCACCCTTAACCCCAGCCACAGAAGTTTGCTCCGATCCCTCAGGCCAGCAATCTGGGTCCTGCCTCCTGCCTTCAGTGTCCAGGTCCCGCCCTCCTCTCCTGCAGCCTGGCTGAGCTCCCTGTGCCCCCTGCCCCTCCTGCACCCCTTCCCAGATCAGCTGCCAAGTTGGAACCCCAATGGAGAAACCACAAACCCAGTGGGGGCTCCAGTGTCTTCAACACCGCCCCCCCCCCCCCCGCACCGGCCTCTACCCAGCTTGACCCTCAGCTGCCCTTGCCCAGTGCCCTGCAGCCACGCTGGCTGCCTGTTCTCCTGACCGCCCACCGCCCTCTCCTGGACCCTGTTTCTCTGCATTTGTAGCCCCTCCATCACACCTTGGCCCAGACACCTGTGAGCCATTGAGGCCCCTTATCCTTGTCAGCTTCTCTGCTTCTGGCAACATAGCCCCGAGCCTGTGTACCCATCTCCCCTGAGCCCTGAGTCAGGATGGGCCTGCAGGGGCTGCTTGGGCTTGTCTGGAGTGCACACTGGCTCAGCTAGGGTCTGACCACCAGGAGAGCCCCTGGCAGCCGAGGCCCATGGCCACCTGACCCTGGCTGAGGTGGGCACGGAGGAGTTCCTGCAGAAGCTGACCTCACAAATCACGGAGATGGTGTCGGCCAAGATCTCCCAGGGTGAGGGGCTGGCATGGATCAAGGGCCTAGGTGGGGGGTTGTGGGGGTGGTGACCCAGGGCCAGAGTCCTCCACACCCACACCCTGGAGACCCATAGGGAGGGGCACAGGGCACTGGCCCTTCCCAGTGTCACATGCCCTTTGCCCCCAGCCAAGCTGCAGGTGCCTGGAGGTGACAGTGACGAGGAGTCCAAGACACCGTCCGCATCTCCCCGTCATGGCCGCTCTCGCCCCTCCTCCAGCGTCCAGGAGTCATCCTCGGAGTCGGAAGACGGGGACTCCCGGGGGGAGGTGCTGGGGGCCCCGGGGGATAATGGGGCCCACGGAGGGAAACAGGAGTGGGGGTGGGAGAGGGAACAGGTGGGGGCCTTCGGGTGACAGGGTGGAGGAGGCTGAGGACAAACAGCTGAGCAGCCAACATCACCACCAGGACCCAGGACATCCCAGCACCCCTTAGGCTCCCTTGCCCCTCTGGGGTGGCCCCATCCGGCACCCCTGATAGTGTTTCCATCAGCAGAGGTCAGTGGGGCCTGTTTGAGAACGTCACAGAATGTTAGGATGGCTTCTTCCTCCCACTTAAGGCCAGGGGCCCTGTGGCCTTGGCCTTGGGAAGCCCCGCTGGCTCCCCTCTGGTCTGATGCAGCTCCCTCCTCCCCAGATCTTTGACATCTACGTGGTCACTGCTGACTACCTGCCCCTAGGGGCTGAGCAGGACGCCATCTCGCTGCGGGAGGGTCAGTATGTAGAGGTGCTGGACTCGGCCCACCCTCTGCGCTGGCTTGTGCGCACCAAGCCCACCAAGTCCAGCCCCTCAAGACAGGGCTGGGTGTCCCCTGCCTATCTGGACAAGCGGCTCAAGGTACCTGGACTGCCCAGGGAGGGGGGTAGGTGAGTTCGCGAACCTGACACCCACAGGGCCCAGGCCACCTACAACCCTCTCTGTTCCTCATCAGCTGTCGCCTGAGTGGGGGCCCGCTGAGGCCCCCGAGTTCCCTAAGGAGGCCGTGTCTGAGGATGAGTACAAGATGCGGTTGAGGTGAGGAACCATGGTCGGGGAGTCTTTGGCTGACGAAGTCGGGTGGTGGAGCAACCTTGTGGGGCTGCCCCCTCCACTGTCTTGCTGGTGCCTATTTAGCATTTGAGCTCTTGGTCCCCTCACACTGTGCCTCCAGCTCCATCGTCCAGGAGTTGCTGGCCTCTGAGCAGGCCTTTGTGGGCAAGCTGCAGTTTCTGCAGAGCCACCACATGCAGCACCTGGACCACTGCCCCCACGTGCCAGCGGCGGTGGCCAGCCAGAAGGCCGTCATCTTTCGCAACGTGCCGGACCTCAGCCAGTTCCACAACAGGTAGGCGGCCTGTGTGTGCATACACATGTACACACATGCAGACATACCACACACACACACACGTGCACATGTACCCTCTGGGTTGGGCCTCCAGGGGTTAGCAGGAGCCAAGACAGACGAGAGAGAAACTGTGTGCACTTGATGTACTTGTTGGAACACCACATCCTTGTACGAAGATACACACATCCTCTGGAACATAGCTGTGTGCACCTGCTTACCCATGGAAGTGCTTGCAGCATTCCTACCTGCTATAGTCTCTGTACATAGGCACACATGCCATTACATGCATAGGAATGGGTTACATGGGCACATGTGTGTACATGTACACAGCCACACAACATATAAAGCAGGCAATTCACATGCACTACATATGTGTATCTGTTTGCTTGTGCACACATGCCTACACATACATGCCCCGGTGTATATGCACTTCTTCTATGTGTGCACACACACATACCTGCACACATGTGCACACCATGAAACACCACACATGCACGTCCTCACAGCCCAGCCTGATCCCAGGAGCCACCAGGACTCTGCCCTGGCAGGAGCCTGTTTCCTCCCAGACCTGGGACAGGCTGGGCAGGGGTGGTAAGCAGGGTCCTGACGCTGTCTCCTCCACGGCAGCTTCCTGCAGGAGCTGCAGAGCTGCCAGACGGATGACGACGTGGCCATGTGCTTCCTCAAGAACCAGGCAGCCTTTGAGAAGTACCTGGAGTTCCTGGTGGGCCGAGTGCAGGCCGAGTCGGTGGTGGTCAGCACGGCTGTGCAGGAGTTCTACAAGGTGCCCCTGTCCCCGGCCAGTGCTGGCCCCCGTCTCCAAGATCATCTTCCCTGACCCTGCCCGGCCTCCCACCACCTGCCAGGGCCCCCACAGCCTGCCCAGGTCCTGGGGCCCTGGCTTAGTAAGGCAGGCAGAGCCCCTGCAGCTCCTCACCTGCCAGCGATTGGCCATCACTGGTGGGGGATGGGAGGTGAGGCCCACCCAGAGAGGAGGGTCTGTGTGCCTGCTCTGGGTGACGTGGGCCGCCCGGGCCTTGCCCTCCTGCCCTGAAACCCACTCTGCGGCTCCCACAGAAATACTCGGAAGAGGTGCTGTCGGCCATTGACCCCTCGCAGCCACCCCCACCGCCGCTGCAGCACTTCCTGGAGCAGCCGGTGCAGCGGGTGCAGCAGTACCAGGCTCTGCTCAAGGTAGGCAGCTGCCCCTCACCCACACCACCGTGTCCGGGGCCCGCGTGGCGGGTGCACCCTGACCAGGCCTCTCTCCAGGAGTTGATCCGCAACAAGGCGCGGAACCGGCAGAACTGCGCACTGCTGGAACAGGCCTACGCGGTGGTGTCGGCCCTGCCGCAGCGGGCGGAGAACCAGCTGCACGTGTCGCTCATGGAGAACTACCCAGGCACCCTGGAGGCCCTGGGCGAGCCCATTCGCCAGGTCTGCGGTGGGCGCCATGCGGGGGGGGGGGGGGGTGGGCAGAGTGGAGGTCTGTGCCTTGGGCTGACCAAGGGCTGACCCCGCTCCCAGGGCCACTTCATTGTGTGGGAAGGGGCACCGGGCGCGCGGATGCCCTGGAAGGGCCACCACCGCCACGTCTTCCTGTTCCGCCACCACCTGGTGGTCTGCAAGCCCAAGAGGGACTCACACACCGACACCTTCAGCTACGTGTTCCGGAACATGATGAAGGTGTGCGGGCACCAGAGGAGCCTGGGTGCCCGCGGTGGGGGGAGGGGGGCGGGGAGACTGCAGGGTGGGCAGGAGGAGCCCTGGGCCTGTTCTCTGGCCACCTCCCGGGCAGTCAGCCTGCCTCCTCCACCCACAGCTAAGCAGCATCGACCTGAACGAGCAGGTCGAGGGGGACGACCGTGCCTTCGAGGTGTGGCACGAGCGGGAGGACTCGGTGCGCAAGTACCTCCTGCAGGCTCGGACTGTCATCACCAAGAACGCATGGGTGAAGGAGATCTGCGGCATCCAGCAGCGCTTGGCCCTCCCCGTCTGGCGTGAGTGCTGGTCTAGCGGTGAGGTTGGACGGGGGAGCAAACCTGCCAGCCAGGCCATCTGGCTCGGGGACACCCAGGCCCCCGCCCCTGCCTAGGCAGCACCCCCTCAATCAGTTCAGCCTGAGCTGGGGTGCTGGGATGGCTATGACTCGAGTGGGGCCATCAGGTTTCACTCAGGGGCCCTCAGCGTAGCATAGAAGCCCAGAGGGGTTAGGGGTGTGAAAGGTCTGATCCCTGGGTCTCCTTTCCCATCTAGAGCACACCCTCCTCGCCATACGCCCCACCACTCCCCAGTACACCCAGCCTGACGCTGATTCAGATTCCCATTCGGGCCCAGTGAGCGACCCAAAGGGGTGTGGGTTGCAGCAACCCACTGCTCGGCCTTGGGACTTCTGGCCCTACCAGGGGTGCACTGGGGGCAGGGTAAGCCCTCGGCCCAGGTGTGTGGTGTGTGTTCCCAGGGCCCCCGGATTTCGAGGAAGAGCTGGCCGACTGTACAGCCGAGCTGGGTGAAACAGTCAAGCTGGCCTGCCGTGTGACGGGCACACCCAAGCCCATCGTCAGCTGGTACAAAGGTAGGTCCCCGTGGGCTAAGGTGCTGGCCTTGCCACAAGGAAGAGCTGCCCAAAAGGAATCAGGCTAGGTGGGGACCAGGACCCAGGGTAGGGCCCGGTCAGGGGCTGGGTCCAGGGACAGGCCTCCTGCCCCTGTTGCCTGCCCCAAATCAAAGACGGCATGGCCAGGACACATGAGGTGGGATGAAGGGAGAGGGTGTGCATCAACCCTGTCCATGGGAGCTGACTTTCTAGGGGAGTGGACAGGCGGCAGCAGACAGACAAAGGTGTAATGGGAAGTCAGAACAAGGCGCAGCCAGGCACACCTGTTGGAGGCTTCCGAAGAGCAGTGAGGTGGCCAGGAGGCCAGGGAGAGGGGCCGCCGTGGCAGAACAGTGGGAGATGTGGGCTGCCATGGGGTCTCACATTTGATTGAGTGATGGGAGCTGCAGAGAGTTCAGGGATCCCCAAAACCACCCTCACTCTGACAGCAAGGTCCAGGGTCCCACAACTCCTGTTAGGTTCAGTGATTCACTTGGGGACTCACAGAACTCAGCAGAGCCCTTCCACTGAGGTTCCAGTTGATTGCTATGGAAAGGAAAGGGGTGTGGGGCGGGGCCTGGCAGGGGTGCCGGTGGGTTGGGCAGACGGTGCCTATGCTCCCAGCTCTGATGTTTGACAGCACACGGAGAGTGGCCAACTAGGGGCTCTCATCAAGCCTTGGGGCCCCAGGTTTCTGTTGGGGGTCATTCATGTTGTCACAACTGACTGCTGCATGGCTGACCTCAGTCACAGCCCCTCCAGGGGTCAAGCTGATGCTGCGTGTCCCAAAGCCCCCATACTAAACCACAATGTAGCACAGACCATTCAGAGTGGCCCAAGACCCCAGGTAAACCAGGATACTCTTGTCAGAGGTCACCTGGGTGGGCAGATAAGCTTCATCTGGGCTGGCAGGTAGGCCTCTGAGACCCGAGTTCAGTGTGAATAACCAAGTCCAGTCCTGGTTTCAGAGGAGTCATCCAGGGCTGTCAGTCCTTCTGGTCCTACTTGTCCACACCTAGCCAGGGGCATTTGTTTGCCCTTACGGGCTAAGGATGGGGCTGGAGAGGACACACAGGGGCGTTTTGCTGGGACAGGCAGGAGGGGCCTCCCTGTGGCCCATGGTCAGAGCTGCATGGCAGACCTGTGGATGCAGCAGCTGGTTCCTGTGGCAGCTTAAAAGAGCTTCCTGGGGTCTGCCTTCTGGAGGGAGGCCTGCTGGCCCACGTCTTGGGGTCCACACAGTCCCTTCCCATACACCTCGCCCTGCAGCTCAACTGCCCTTTCCAATATCCCTCCGCACCCAGACCTTTCCCCTGAAGGGCGGGCTCAGAGGGACAATGCAATTCATAAAGGTCCTCCAGAAGTGACTCGGCATTCCTCGGGCCCTCCTTTTGGCCAGATTGTCCTCAGGAGCATGTGCTGGCCTGCCACCTCCGAGGGGAATAGGGTGTGGTCAGGGTGGAGTCCTGGGTTCCTAACTGCGCCTCTGGCTCTCTCACCCTGGCGGTTACCCAGTGAAACCCTGGAGGGGGTGGGCCCTCTGGGGACAGCTGTGTCCAGTGAGCGCAAGAAGTGAGGGGAGCTGGACCGACGGCTCACGTTGACATGGTGGTCAAACTGCAGGTGGTCCGAGTGGCGCATGCAGCCATGGGGTGTGGCCAGAGCCAGCAGTCGGCTGACCCGAAACACCATTATGATGGGAAACACCGCAGATAGCTCTTGAGGCACTGACCTGCCAGGATAGGGGTCCGCTCATGTGATGTGCCCCCACCCGGACTAGAGCATTTCTCAGCAGTCCTCTGTGTGGCTGCAGGGGGGTCAGCGCCCTGCGCCCCATGGCAGCTCCACGCAGAACCCTGGTGCTGGGTGGGAGCCCATCAGCAGCCTTTCTTTCCTCAGTGGCTCATGGCCCAAGGTGGGGGTGTCTTCCGCCAGGCCACTATATTTAAGTGGCAAAACAAACAGCCAAGCCACTTGCAACTCCTCAAGGTCAGTGAGCACATAACAGTCTTGGCCGGGAAGAGCAGCATCGGGCAGACAAAATGTCCTCACACAGTGGGAGCTGAGCGCTGGGGGCAGAGGGTCAACACTGACCCACCGGGCAGCTGCCAGGGCAGAGAGCACTGGAGATGTGTATTGGAGGCCTTGCCATGAGAATGCAGAGCAGACCTGTTGCAGCCACCCTGCCTACACCAGCTGGAGCCACAGGAGTAGAGACTGGATTGGGCTGGTGACAATCTACTCCCACTGGCTGTACAAGGCTGTTGATTTGTGACGCAGCCTCTCCTGTTACCCAGCCACCTTCACATCACACAGGAGGCCCAGAACCTCCTTTCTCCATGGGGTTCAGACCATCAACCTGGAAAGGGACTGATTGCTGGGCTTGGCCGGTTCCATGCTCCAGGACCCGCTCTCAATCTCCACCAGGAGTGTCCCCTCCCCAAACACAGCAAACATCAGGGTCTAGAGGTAGAGCCACAGCCACAGTCCCCTGACACTATCTTCCCGGATAACCAGGAACCTTGCGAAGACTCCACCCGTGGAATCCAAGTGCCTGTATCTGGAAGACCTTTGAAGGTCTGAATTCTCCCCCTGCCCGAGGCCCCAGCATGTAGGACGAGCACGTAGGACCAGAGAGGCTGATGCCCACTCCTGATCATTTTTCTCTTAAAGCAGTGGTGGTTGGGTGGAGGAGAGGAAGAGGCCAGGAATCAAGACACACTTCCACACTTCAGTGGCATCCAGTGCTTTGGGCTTGCCCAAACCCTTACCCGGGCAGCATGACCGTCTCTGCTGATGTATCCATTTTAGCTCTGGGACCCCTTGTCTTAACAGCTGTGTCATCACTCTCTAGGGTTCCATGCCCTTCCACCCACTGGGGTTTAACTTGTATGGTAGTGACCTTTATTATGGGTTGTCCACTTACCAGGTCATCTCTAGTCTTTCCGTGATGGCTGAATGAGATTTCTGAGGAGGCAGGGCCACCTGTCAGAACACACTCCCTGCGGGCCACTCTTGCAGCTGTCACCACATTCTAGATGCCACCCAGGTGCCACGAGCCGTGTGCCAGCTGTCAGTGGCTCCCTTGTGGGGCTTCTTCTGTTCAGGTGCCTGTCCTCATAGCCCAAAATCTCACTCGTTCCTGTCCTCTGCCCATCGGGGTTGACGATAGCCCACACGGGTTGTAGCATTTGTTGATGTTTCAGAAGAAGGCTGTGTATGCAAAACTCTCCTCTAATGCTGAAGGAGCCAAGAGACCAAAGCACGAGGCAGACCATTCCAGCTGGTCGATTAATGAGGTTAACAGGAGACTTACATACAAAAATGCAAGACGGTCAGACCTCCACACTTTGCCTCCCAGACTGTTTTGTAGCCAGTGAGAGGGTGGGAAAGAAGTGTTAATCTAAAGGGAGGGGGCTGCCAGGTGCCGAGGGGGTCTGGCATCAGAGCTGGTTAAAGACAGACAGGTCCAGGGTGAATCACTCCAGTAGCAGAGCAGAGTTTCCAGGGGCGGGGCTGGAGTCAAGGTGGCAGATTAGCTACATCAGGGCCAGCTCTGTCCGCACAGAGGAAGCAGGGTGAGCCGAGGCTGAACCAACAGCGCAAGGAGAGAGCGTGTCGACCACGGCACCAGCCAGGAATCTGTCTCAGCCTCCCTCTCAGCACGCAGACTGCAGCCACCTGCCCAGCTCCTCTCCGTTCACAGGCAGCAGGTGGAGAGGCCTGTGACTGCCCAGCGGACCACACAGGTCGGTTGGCATGTCTACCACCAGTCTCCGTGGACCTCCCTCAGGCCCTGTTACTGGCCACCTTCTTTCTCTGCTGGAATGATGTGTCTCTGACTGTGTCTCTTGCTTGCCACCAAACTGAATATCAGAAGCCATGAAGGATCTGAGATGATTTCTTGCCTCCCAGCCAGACACAGACACAAAACCCAGTCACAGAAAAAAAGCACAGCGCTTTGGGCCAGTTGCCCCGATCCCCATGCCCAGGGCCAGATATTAGCTGTGCACAGTGAGTCGCACCGCAAGAGAGACCCCAAGATTTAGGAGGTGCTGAGCTTTTGTAGGGCTGCTGACACATCTGCCCGTCCATTCCCCAGAGAGAGAAATGCCTCGGGGGTGGGGGGGAAGAGGGGAAGGCTCTGTTTCTGTGCCCTGGACAGCCCACGTGTCTCTGAACAAGGGCCGGAGCTGGTGTCATGTCTGCACAGCAGTGGGCCTCGTGGGATGCCAGAAAGGCCTGGAGAGCTGTTCTCTGACAGTAGGCAAGGACTGAGGAGGCACTGGATTGATGATGTCACCAGCAGCCTTGCTGAGAGCTGTTCTGTGGTAGATGGAAGTGGGGGTTGGGGCGGGGGGGATGCGCGTTGGGAGATGATGAGAAGGAAGCACTGGAGAGAGAATAACTTTCCTGGAACATAGAACAGGGGTGGAGAGAAATGGGGTGGCAGCTGGAGGCTTTGTTTTGTATGCGTTAAAATCATTTTTTGAGGTTTCCTGTGAATTAAAGGTCAAGATTCTGGTTATGAATGGTTGTAACTTAAACCACCTTGTTTAGCACATCGGAAAGTGTTTGTTTATGGAATTTTACTTATTTATGGAGGAAAGGGTTCTTTGGAGTGAAAGGTGCACATCTCCCCATTCCTCACCCAGGAAAGAATCGCATGATGGCTGGAGACATTAGGTCGGGTGGGTATTCAGACAGCGTGTCTGTTGGGGCTGGGGAGGTCTGCACCTTGGAGGTGCCTGGAGGTCACAGAATCACTGGCTAGGTGGCTCAGGGTCTGGTTATTGGAATGGGATGTCTTTTGTGGGGTTCAGGCCCCCAGCCTACCCTCCAAAGGCCACACTGTGCACACGAAGGCCTGGGGACGTATCCAGGGAGCTGCACCTGGCCCTTGTGCTTCAGGCCCGCTCCCTAATCCGTCACTGCCTGTGACCATGACCCCAGGCAAGCCCCGCCTCTTGTCCCGGTGCACCTCTCTATGACGGCCTCTCCCCTTTCCAGATGGGAAGCCAGTGGAGGTGGACCCTCACCACATCCTCATTGAAGACCCTGATGGCTCATGCACCCTCATCCTGGACAATCTGACCAGCGCTGATTCCGGCCAGTACATGTGTTTTGCGGCCAGTGCTGCCGGCAATGCCAGCACCCTGGGCAAGATCCTGGTGCAGGGTGAGCCTGGGAGGGAGGCTGGATGGGCACCCGGACACACCCACCACAGCAGTCCCCAAGGTGGTGCAGGCATTCGGATGGAGCTGGCAGGGGTTGTGGATGTCTGACCCAAGTCTGGGGGCTCATTGGTCCGGGTGGGGTCCTGCACATTATGCCTTCTCTCTCATTTTGTCTCTGTGTTCCTCTCTCTGTGTCTCTATCTCTCCATCTTTTCTCTCTGTCTCTCTCCCTCTTCCTTCCTCTTTCTGTGTCTCTCAATCTATCTCTCTGTGTATCTCTTTACCTGTCTCTGTGTTTCTCTCCATTTCTCTCCGTCTCTGTCTCTCTCCATGTCTCTCCCTTTCTCCTCCCCACCCTCTGGCCCCACAGTCCCCCCAAGGTTTGTGAGCAAGGTTCGGGCAGTGCCTTTTGTGGAAGGAGAGGACACCCAGGTCACCTGCACCATCGAAGGTGCCCCACACCCTCAGATCAGGTGGGTTAGGTGGACAAGGGGGGTGGGCCTGCCCCAGGGCCTCCACTTCTGCCTGTAAATCGAGGGTGGGCAGCTTGTTCACTGTGTTGGGGTCAACTAGACAGAAGCTCAGCCATTTGGGTGAGAAGTGGGTGACCTGAGGGCGTGGCCTGTCTGACACAGCCCTCGCTGCAGCAAGGAGGGACTGGTAGGCCGGATGTTGGGCAGATGGCATCCAAAAGGGTGGGCGCTATCAGGACACCAGGTCTGTGGGGTAGGTGAGGCAGGTCATGAGCACTGGGGGTTTTGGAGAGGCCCCACTGACTACTGGGGCTGCTGGTTTCAGGTGGTACAAGGACGGGGCCCTCCTGACCCCTGGTGGCAAGTATCGGACCCTGAGTGAGCCACGCAGTGGCCTGCTGGTGCTGGAGATCCGGGAGGCCAGCAAGGAGGACCTGGGCCACTATGAGTGTGAGGTGAGCGGGGAGGATGCAGGGAAGTGGTGGGGAGCTTGCCGTGGGGCCACAACCTTGTCATCATCATCGATAACACATGATGTAGAGTGGACACCAGGTTCAGGTCCCGCAGGGTCCATGACAGTACACCAAGTCCACTGTCATGCACGTCCATGGATGAGACAGAAGATATCAGGTCCACTGTCACCGCCATTCATGATGAGGGAGGAGACACAGGCTTACTGTCACCTACCATTCATGGTGAGAGATTGTACAACAGACTTACCAAAGTCCATTCTGAGACAGGGGACGCCATGAAACTGTCTCCCACCACCGTGGTGAGAGAGGAGACACCAGACCGACTGTCACTCACCTTCTGATGAGAGGGAACACCAGGCCACTGTCGCACACCACCCATTATTAAAGAAGGGAAAACAGGCAGCTGCCACCCCATCTATGATGAGCTAACAGGACTCCATAAGCGGGGCTCTGGGCAGGGTCTGTCCTGCCCTTCATGGTCCAGGGACAGTGTGTGCAGGCTGTGTCTGCCTGGGGCCAGCCTCCTCCATGATACTGCTGCTGGCAGCCTGGGGTGGGCCGGGAGGGGTCTGCCCTCCGTGTCAGGTCTCAAGTCGGCTTGGGCCCTGTAAGTTCAACTCATCCCCAAAAGGGTGAGTCAGGCTCCCTGGACTCTAAGTGGCCTTTGCCGTCTGTGTCTGTCCCGCAGCTGGTGAACCGGCTGGGCTCCGTACGAGAAGGCGTGGAGCTGTGCCTGCAGGGCCCTACCCTGCAGGCCAGGGAACCACACCGCCGCAGGGAGCACGTGGCTGTGGTGGAAGGTAGGTGCAGCCGCTGAAGGTCTCAGCCTGGCTGGATTTGCCACGCACATGGGCGGGGCTGGGTGGGGTGACACCATCAGTCCTTCCAATCAGGGTGTGCTCCTGGAGAAGAGGCATTGGATGGAGGGGCTGCAGAGGCCCGACTGGAATAGAAGTGGGTGGGACAAGGATGAAGGGCCATAAACCCAGAACCCGGGCAAGGCTGGACTGACAACTCTAGGGCTCAGGGCCCAGGCCCTGCTCACCATCCCTGGGGAATAACGTATATCAAGGGCAGACCCAAGCCTGGGCAGCCCATCAGGCAGCGGCCAGCAAGTGGGAGGGGTGGGAGGAACGGTAAGTGGGACAACTCCACCTAAGAGGGCGCTAGCCAAGTGCAGAGTGTAGGCTGCTGGGCTCCAGTTTGGCTTCCAGGAGATGGAGCGGGTGTCATGGTTCTGGTCCCTCCATACTAGGCAGGCTGTCCATGTTGAGTATCCCTGGCCTGGGGCCGCCCCTGGGGTCCTGGGAGGGGGAGAGGTGGACCAGACTACAGAATGGGCCTCATTTGGGAAGGTGTGTTTCTGGCAGGAGGCAAAGGGCAGGGACGTGCCTCGTGCTTCCACTCACACACACTGTGACCCCAGGGTCCCAGCTGGGCCTGGCTGAGGATGGCCAGGACGGGGAGGAGGGCAGCTCACATCTGTCCTGGGCTGCTCAGTCTGAGAGAGCAGCCTTCTGGGGCTCACAGAGCAGGCTGCCAAGGGAGAGCTTCTCCGTCTGAGCTGCCTCACCTGGAAGGGGCTGTCTGGAAGGTGGTGAGCCTCCTGTCCCTGGAGACATGCAAGTACAGGCTGGGCCAACACCTGGTGGAGCTGCAACTCCCATAGTAGGACAAGTTGAAATGTGTGTCCTCCCAAATTCTGAAAGTTGGCTGCTGTGATCCTTGGCCACTAGACCCAGTCCCTCCCAGGACCCAGCGTCTGGGGGCCACTGTCTGTCTGGATCCTCACAGAGTCGGCCACCTAGAGTTCAGAACTTGGCCTCAGGGCCTTTGAGACTCTCCAGGGTCCTCACGGAGACCCATCCCTCCCTTGTGGGCAAAGGTTCTGGTTTCTCGTCCCCCAGAGGGCTGCCTGCACTGCCGGCCAGTTCTGCCGGAGGACAGGGCTGTCTCTGGCACCTCCACTTCCTGCTGGTGGCACCTCCAGGGGGTGTGCTGAGCAGGGGGCTCGGAGCTCCCTCTCGGCTGGGTATAAGCACGTCCTACAGAGCCATTCTCTTCTCTGTCCTGGTGGATCTTTTCTTGTCAATGTTCCGTGACCGGCCTCCAGTGTGGACACGTGCTGTGCCTCACTCAGGGAGATGGCCGGTCCTCACAGACCCTGGAATTGGAGCCTGCCACCTCCCGCTTCCTAACCCTGTCCTGCTGCTTTATCGATAACCTGGTGGCCCGCAGCCAGCTGGCCCTGTGGAGTGGGCGCCGCCCCCTCGCTTATGAAACTGCACTGGGCTGGAAGTCCTGCTTCGCACATCTGCACCCCTCCCACGGTCGCCAGTATTCACCAGGGCCCAGAGCCTATCAGGCTGCAGTTAGGTCAGGAACAAAGCCATCTAGGGGTGCCAGACCAGCACTCCCAAGAGCACAGGATGGGCCCGTCAGGGAGGATGAGAGGCAGAGGCCTGGTTCTCCCATTGCTCTGCGCACAGGGTCTGCCCAGCTTAGACAAATCCATGGCATTTGTCTGAACCCATTCTCCCAGCAGGCTGCCCTCTCTCCAGGAAGCAGCTTGCACAAACACGCACATGCACACGCACACATACACCTGTGTGCATACCCACACAGGAACACACGTACACACGTGTGCACACACAGAGACTCAGCTAGTACATTTAATTCACATGCACCTAATCAGAGACAAGTCTAAAACGCTCTTGGTTGCCTAAAGCAAAGCCTTACTCCATGTGGCTTTGCAGCAAAGCAGAGCCTCCCCTTCAACTTACACAGGACAGTGAGAGGGGATGCTGAGATTTGAGGGAGCTGGTAGCCGGTGGCATCCTTGCTGTCCAGGTGGGCAAGACTGGGTGGGACACCCCTGAGCCAAGCCTGACCCCACCCAGAAGCTGCAGAAAAAGAGGCCTTAAGATGATTAGCATAACTGCTGCCTGGCCCCAGACAAGTCCTGTTCTGTCTCTGGGACTTGGGTCCCCCATCACCAGACAGGAGTCACAGGCCCTATCCTGCTGCTCCGGGGAGGAGGAAAGCTAGGCGCTCCTGTGAGAAGACCTGGGTTGCCCAGGCATCTGCAGGCGGCTCCACGGGCCTCTGTGTTCTCCAGCCGTGGAGCTCAGATGCGCCTCCTCCAGGACTCCAGCCGTTCTCTCCTAGAAACACCTTTGGTCTTTAGGGGATTTTCCCTGTAAAATGGGCATCAGCTATCCTGGTTCTAGTTTGGCTGCTTGCTCACTGTGCAGCCACCGGCTATTCCTTCCCTCTCTCTAGACCTCAGTTTCTAGGTCTGAGAAGCAGGACTTTGGCCTGACAAATTCCCAGGGTTCCCTAGGCACATAGCTGAAGGAGAGCTGGGATTCTGTGTGGGCGGCCTAGGAAAGGGCCTTGCTCTATCTGAAGCTTCTGCAAGACCCTCAAGAGGGACAGTTCCTGCCCTCATGGAGCATGCATTGCCATACCACTCAAGGCAGACAGATCAGCAGTTCAGTGAGGGAACTAGCGCTCTAAGATGAGACAGTGTCCCTGGGGCGCACGGCCTGGCAGGGCTTGGACCCAGTGCTGCTAAGCTGAGCGGGCTGCTACACTGCCATGCCACTTAGCTAGCTCGGCCCTACGTGCTGACTGATCTGTAACCCTCGCTATTCCGACTGTTTTCTTTGTAGTCACTGAGCAGGAGACTAAAGTCCCCAAGAAAACCGTCATCATGTAAGTGCAGGCGTGTTTCTAACCTTCCTTCTGACTGCCGTGCCACCTGCATGCCCACTAACCCACCCGGACCTTGCCCGTGTGGTCTGGCACCTGCTTGCCTGACTGCCTGCCCTCACTGTCTGTGCTTGCCACACCGACTGCCAGCACCTTGCAGGTACTGCCAGGGAGTTCACTCCCCTGGACTTGGCTGCCTTCACACCAGCTTTCTCTTCCAGGGCCTTAGAACCCTCTCCATGGCTGCACTGCCTCAGGAGGGTAGACTTACTCTGCACACTCCACAGTGTCTCACCTAGAGTCACACCTGTTAGGGTAGACCTGGGACTGACAACTGTGTCCTGCTGGGCTAGAGGCATATTTCTACCCTTCAACACCCTGGGATCTAGGGTGTTGCTGTCCAACAGAATTTCCTGTGAGGATGGAAATATTACAAGTTTACAGTGTCTACTACAGCTGCATGTGACTATTGGGCATTTAAAATGTGTCTAATGCAAATGAAGAACTGAATTTTAAGTTTAACTTTTCACTAGTTTGACTTCAATTAAAATAGTATAACCATAGCTCTGGAACCCTTAGACATCTCCAAGTCCAACACTCACATTTGAAAGATGGAGAAACTGAGGTTCAGGGAAGAAAAGAGGGTTTCTCAGGGTGGCTTGTGATTCTAAGCTAACAAAGCACCCATTTCCCTGGTGCCACACCCACTGTCCTTCTTCTTCCAAGCCTTTAAAGCTGGGAAAAAAAGACATATGGTTGTTGATAATTAAATAACACAAGAGGTCCAGAGCTAGTTGAAGCCATGAGGGAGGGATTGGTTTTGACCTGGACAATCTGGAAGGACTTCCAGTAGGAGTTGTGTGCAGGTGGATGTGGTGGAAGAGCTTGCAAAAGCCAGGAGGCAAGAAAGGCGATCGTTTCCTAAGGCCAGGTGACTGAGAACTCCAGGATGGCAACCTCTTAGCTCCCCAAGGGCCTCAGGACTCTTAAAGGGCCTACAGTTAGTCATGTTGCTAGAGAATCCCATACTCACACGTCTGATAAGGTCCTGGGTTAACCTTCCTGACTTCCTTCCTCCTCCCACAAAGCAGGTCGACACCCCACAATAGATGGGGCTTCCTGGGGCAGCAATGAGCACCCCATCCCTGGAGGTATGCAACTACTCTGCAGCTTTACACAGATCAACTCTACATTTCATCCATGAGAGGAGCATTGTTATTTTCACATTTTATGGATGACATAATGAGGAGCAGAAATGGGCCAGGCAGCCCTATGTGGCGGAGGGGTGGGGGGTGGGGGTGGGGGGGGTGTCAGAGAGGACTCATGCCAATGGGAGACTGGACTAGGTGACTCCAGGTACCCTAAAGTCCATTGCATTCCGGGCTCATGGTGGTAGCAACTTTCACCCCACAAGGAGTGTACCCGCTCAGCTTGAGAAGTGGAGGGAGGAAACTGCCTGGCACAGCATGCCCCCGACCAGGGCACACCACACAGTGAGGGTACCGGGGGGCCAGGAGTATGGAAAAGCAACTGGCTTGGAGAGACTGCCACCTGGAAGCCCCACATGCTGTACCAATGGCCTCAGAGCAGGATGCCCACATGCCCTCATGGGAGCAGCAGGGAGCCCAGTAGTGGGAGTGGCATTTTATTTATTTATTTTATTTTATTTTTTCGTTAATCCCCACCTGAGGATATTTTTCCATTAATTTTTAGAGAGAGTGGACAGGAGGGAGAGAGGGGGTGGAGAGAGAGAAACATTGATGTGAGAGAGACACAGCAATCAGTTGCCTCCTGCATGCGCCCTGACCAGGGCCAGGGATGAAATCTGCAACCCAGGTACATGCCCTTGACCAGGAATTGAACTTATGACCTTTGGGTCATGGGCTGATGCTCCAACCACTGAGCACCACCGGCCAGGGTGGAAGTGCCTTTTAGAGGAGTGATCCAGTTTCCCAGTTCCACCTGACCCACTGTCCTTTCTTAGCCAATTAGGCAGCATGAGGCCAGCAGATGGGACCTGGCCCAGGTTCCCCTGATGTGTGGGCAGACTCTGACCTCTGGACCTGAGTGCGGGGCAAGAAGGCAGGTTTTTGGCCCTGAGTAGGCTCTGACTCCAAACCTCAGTTTCTCCTCAGTGAAGTGGAGATAGCATTTCCCCTTTCCAGGTGAGGGCTGGAGGAGGCAGGACCTCTAACTGCTCTGCACCCTGAGGTGTGGCCACAGATCTCTGGGTCCATGCCTGAGGGTAACTGCTCCTGGATGGAGCCCTGAGTTAGACAAAAGCAAAGCTGGAGAAAGAGAGGCAACCTCTTATCAGGCAGGCAGCTGGCGACAGCACACCAAGTCCCTCTGCCTGAGCCCAAGAGGAAACGCAGGTCCTGGGGCCCAGGAAAGCTGTGTGTTACTCAGCCCATTGCTCTCCCTGCCTGTTCCTCATTTCGCCCTCAGCACCCAGCCAGGTCAGGGCATTGGACGGCCAAGGAGGACCTAGCTGACTGGTGGGCTTCTGACTCTTGGTCCTGAGAAAGTTTTGAGCCTCTGAGTCTGGTCCACTCCCGTAAAAGGGGGCCAGACCCATCCCCCAGTGCTGCTGAGGAGTCTCCAATCAGCACCCCATGTGCACCCACATGCAACTGGCCTTGAGTTCTGCTTCTTCTCCCCCCACTCCCTGTTCGGAAGATGGGGCCCAGGAAGGGGAATAGCTTGTCTGAGGTCACAAAGCCTATGACAGCAGAGTCACATCCGGGACCAAGTGTCCTTGCCCAGCCTCACACCACCAGACCAAGAGGCCAGGAACCCAGACTGCAGGTCAGGGCTCTGACAACCTTCTCATACCTGCACCTGTGGCATCAACTGCCCAGTCTGTCCCTAACTCAAGATCACTGAGGCACCTGCCCTCTGAGAGCTTGCTGGGCCCCCACCCATGATACAAAGCACAAAACACTGGTGGGACGGACAAGGAGGACTGTGGGGCACTGCCCTTGCACACTGGCCATTAGCTCTGAGAGGACTGGCATCCAAAATAAGACAGCTATGAACAGGGCATACTACCCACAGGGACTTGCACACTGGACTTGGTCTGGGGTTTGGAGGCACCTGTGTGATGCAGTGATGCCTCAACTCCTATTTTAGGTCTGCGCACCAGAGCCCATGGTTGACCAGAAGAGACTCTGTGTTTGTTTCTTTGGCTCTCTGGCTGGGGGTTCCAGAGATTGGGCTCAAGTGCATGTGTAGGAGCTTATGTAGTTTCACCCTTTGCTTGCTGGTACATTAACCTGATCTCTCCTGCTGGCTCTGAATGTGCTGGTGGCATGGGTGGCAAGCCAGGCTGCAGGTCTCCGTGCCATCTCCTCTCGGCCCTCTCCCTGCAGAGAGGAGACCATCACCACCGTGGTGAAGAGCCCGCGTGGCCGCCTCAAGTCCCCCAGCAAGTCTCCCTCCCGCTCGCCTTCCTGGCACCCTGCCAGTTCACCCAGGTCAGGCCTGTCAGCCCCTGAGCTGCTGCATTCACCAGGGGCTGGCCAACTTCGAAGGCCAGGGGAGGAGCCAGGCTGGAAGCCCCCTGTACCCACGCTGTACGTGACAGAGCCCGGAGCCCAGGCGCCAGCCCTGACCAGGGGCACTGGGCCCAGGCCCAAGTGGGTGGAGGTCGAGGAGACCATCGAAGTCCAGGTGAAGAAAACAGGCCCAACGGGTGCATCTCCAGCTAGAGAGGTGCCTGGCAGCTCGGCGGGGCTTCTCTTCACGCTTCCTGGTGGGACCCCCAGAGGAGACCCCAACACAAACAACTCCAACAACAAGCTGCTGCCTCAGGAGCCCCTGACCCAGGGCAGAGTCTTCTGTGTGGACGCTGGGCTGGAGACCCATGAGCTGTCCCCTCCTGGGGCCACCGAAGAGGAGGCCCCCCTGGAGGTGCAGGAGGGGAGAGGTGTCCACCTGATGGAGGAGCCCCTGGGCGCCGAGGACCTTCGAGGCTGGGACCCCAAGATCCTCACACGCGATGGCTGTGTGCTGACGCTGGCTGACCTGGAGGATTACATGCCCCAGGAAGGGGAGACCTTCGGCTGCAGCAGCCCCGTGCCCGGTGTCTCCGATGACCCACCCTGCGAGGTCTCGGTGCTCCAGAGAGAGATCAGTGAGCCCACTGTGGGACAGCCCGTCCTGCTCGACGTGTGGCGCCCACCAGGCCCCCGAGCCCCACCTGGCTTCTTCAGCTGCTTGCCCCAGGGAACAGCTCTGTCGAGGCCCCAGGTCTTCCGCCCTGTTGGTGTCTCCCGGGCGAGGGGTGCCACATCCTTCTGCACCCAAGTCCATCGCTCTGCGGACAGTGGCCAGAGCAGCTTCAAAACGGAGGTTTCCACCCACACGGTCAGCTTTGGGACAGTGGGTGAGACAGTCACCCTGCACATTCGGCCTGACGGGGATGAGGACCCCAGTCCGTCCCAGGGCTGAGGCTGCGACCCTCGACCCTCAAGGTCACAGGCGGCTGGGGGGTGAGACATTGACCCTCTCAGAGCCAGTTTACTGCTGACAGGGCTGCATGAGAGCAGCAGAAAGAGGGGCATGGCCTTGGGGCCTAGGACCCTGCCTGGCACCGTACCTACCTGCTTCACAGCTGCTGTGAGTTTTGAGCTCTGGAGAGGGGCCTGAAGCCAGCACCTCAGGACATGTGCTCTGACCACCCCCCTGCTCTCCAGCAACTCGGGACTTCAGCTGCCTGTCCTCCTGGGGTCTTCAGCTGAGGACACTGTCTGCACAGCTGTAACCCAGATTTACTGAGAGCTGTGGGGGAACAGCAGGTAGACTCGGTCTGGGCTGTGACCTCCCATCTCTCTTTGCTGTGGCACACCCCTGCTCCAAGCCCAGGCTGCCCCATCTCAGTGGGGGCTTGTAGGGGGACATCTTCCCATGGACACTGGGTGCCCTCTGCAGACTTTCCAGGCTTCCCCTGCAGCATGGGCCAGGGTCTGGGTGGGAAGCAGCCCCTGCTAGTTGACTCCATGATGATAATAAACTGGCTCCCACACCCTGTACTCTGCTCCTTCTTGCTTCTTCCAGTGGCTCTAGAACTTGGGCGGTAGGGGCCCTCTAGACCTAGCTCTGGGGACCAACCAGTGGCAGCCCAGGCCCCCTCTGCTGCAGCCTGGGGTGGGTCCTGGCCGTCTGAGGTCCCTGGGTGGAGGCAGCGCACTCGCCTGACCAGCCTGCCAGCACTCGAGCAGGCAGGCCTTCCTGCCCCTGTGCAGCCAGGCTGTTGTCAGGACAGACAATGGGGGTGTGATGTGTGGGGGGTCCTCCTCGGAGTGGGAAAGGACAAGGTGGGTACTCTAATGCTGGAGAGAGTCCTGGGGCAGGGGAGGGCTCTAGGCAAGGGGACCTGCTGGGAATGGAGCAGTGGGCATGACTGGGCACACCTGTCTGACTACAGTGATGCCACCTGGGGCTGGCAGCCAGGCGGAGGAAGGGGCTGCACCCAAAGCTGAGGGCAGGGAGGGTCTGGTGGGAAGAGGTGTGGGCTGTGTTGGAGGCCAGGGCAGGGCCAGATGAAGGGGCAGTGACCTGGGCCAGACAGGCCCTCTGGTGGAGTCCCGTCCTGGGTGGGAGGGCAGTAAGGGAGCCCACCCCTTGTGGGTGCCCAGGCCCCTCAATTGGTGGCAGGTTTCCCTATATTATGGGGCTGGGTCCGCTGGGCCTGGGGTCCAGAGTGAGCCAAGAGGGAGGTCAGCACAGGATGAAGGGATGGCAAGAGCTGAGACCTTGGGGCAGACGGGGCACACGGAGGGTGACCATGCTCAGCTGCTCCTGAGGAGTTGGCGTTCTCCTGGAGGCATCTGGGCACAAGTGCAGGAGTGGTGGGGCTCTGCTCTCAGTGCCCTGGGCACCGTCTCTACCCACTCCCAGGCCCCTTTCTCTTTCGGGCTTCCACCTCCAGCGCCTCCTGAGAGAGGAGTGGTGGGTGGGAAAGGCAGCCTGTTCGTCTTACCTGGGCATCGCTAAGGACTGAGATAGGTTTCCTGAAGCCCCTGCTCAGGTCCTCAGCCATGTCTCACCCCTACAGGCTGACCCACTTTTCCCGTAGGTGCTGCTGTCCCACCCCCAACTGCTCTGGAGCACGTGGACCAGAGCACATCTGTCCAGAGGACACTGGTGGGCCTGGAGGCTCCGGGAACCTCTGCAGGGGACCACGCTGGCCTGGGCCCCAGGGAGCCACTTGCTCTCCAGGAGGCCAGCCCCCAGCTCCTAGGCACTGAGGCTGCAGAGGAATCTGGTGAGACCCAGTGGCAGGCTGACTGCCAAGTACCACCTGCTCCCAGACCCCTCCTCTGTGCTGACCCAAGCCTTGGTCGCCACGGGTGCTCATCCCATGGGAGCGAAGTGGAAATACCCTGGGACCCAGGTATCACTGGGATCCTTGCACGGGGGCCCTGGGCGAGGCCCACCCCTTACTCAGGCTGTCACCCATCTACGAAACTAGGCAGGGGAGAGGTAGCTCAGGGAGGTTCCCACCCTGAGTACATCTGTCCTGGGTGTCAGAGACCTGGGTCAGAGCCCGGTAGGTAGCCTGGGCACCCTGGGCTCAGGGTGGGAGAGGAGCGGGCGGGGAGGAGAGGAAGGAGGAGGACACCTTGCCCCTGACAGATGCAACCCTAGGGATGCTGCCGAGGGGGTCCTCTCCACCGAGTGCCGCGTCCCCTGTGGGGCGGGGTGTGGGGGAGGTGGGCAGCCTTAGGGCTGGTGGCCCGGGCTCCCGGCCAGGACAGGTGGGTGCCTGGAGGAGGTGCACATGCGCGGAAAGAGTCCCGGGTTTGGGGACACGGACCCTTGCGCCCCTGCTCTGCCTGTGCTCCCACCCTCTGTGCCCTGGAGGGTGACAGGGGCATGTCATTGGGGACAGCCCCAGTGCATCCCAAGCTCTGTCTCACTAGGCCCTGGCCTCCTACCAGCAGAGTCCAGGAAGGTGCCTGAGTCTCTCCCTCCTGGGAGCCAGGATCAGGACTCGGGGGCTCCTGCGGCGGCTCACGAACGCATGGTGCCCATCAGGTAATGTCCCTGGCACACTGGGTGGGGCTTTCTATGAGGGGACGTCTGTGAACAGGGCAGGAGGAGTAAGAAGTGGGCGCACAGCACCCCCGGGCATTCCTCATCAGCCCCACCCCAGCCAAAGGGCAGTACAAGGAGGAGAGGTTACTCTTGGGGTGAGAGGTGTTCGTGGAGCCCCTCCACACGTAGGGCTGGGCCCCGGTCTCTGCATTCCTTCCCATGCAGTCTGCTGCAGCCCCGGGTGGGGGTGGAGCAGGGGCCCATCTTACCACCAGGGTCAGTGCCCAACCCCAGAAATGGATGGGTGGTAGACAACTCACCCCGCTGCATGACCCCAGGATGGAGAGCGCGGCCTGGCCAGGGACAGAGGCCACTGAGCTCTGGGATGTCTGCAGCCATGTGTTCACAGAAACCATGCACCGGACATACGTGTACAAGGCCAGCGACCTGGGTGCCGCAGCAAGTAGGCTACGTGTGTGCCCACCGGGCAGTCGGCTGGGGGACACTTGCATGGAGGAGCCATCCGATGTGTGTCAGCTTGCTGCGGCCAGATGTGTGTCAGCTTGCTGCGGCCAGCCCCTGCGACCACAGCCCCTGAGTCCCCTCCGAGGGGCATCCCTGGGAGGGGAGCACAGGCAGCAGGGACCTAGATGTCCTCTCTGCAGCCTAAGTTAGCATGCCCTGTGTGCCTGCCTCCAAGAGCCGGGTCCAAGCGGGGAGACGGTGCTCAGAAGCACCTCCTAACTGTCCAGAGCCTGCGCCGAATCAGGAGGGGCCGCCTTCACCTGGGAGGCCGAGGGGCTCTGTCACCCTGCGGGTCTCAGGGCCTTGAGATGCCTGGGGCGCCTGAGGCACCTGGGTCCCTGCCAGCCCACCGGGGTCTCTATGATGCAGGCCCCCGCTCACAGACTGCAGTGTGGGCTGCGGTGGGCGGCTGTGCTGTGCAGCCTGGACTTCTCCCCACGGTTTTCTCCGTACCCCCAGGACCCCCATCCATGCAGGTCACCATCGAGGATGTGCAGGCACAGGGAGGCAGCACAGCGCAATTCCAGGCCGTCATCGAGGGCAACCCGCAGCCCACAGTGACCTGGTATAAGGTAGAGATGCGTGTGGGGTGGGGCCCTGTATCTGGAGGGAGAGTGTGGAATCCCCACTGGACATGGCGTGTCACTCGCGGAAGGCAGGGTGGGCTGATGGTCACCCCCCACCTGTGCCTCCAGGACAGCGTCCAGCTGGTGGACAGTGCACGGCTCAGCCAGCAGCAGGAAGGGACAACCTACTCCCTGGTGCTGAGGGATGTGGCCCAGCACGATGCCGGTGTCTACACCTGCCTGGCCCAAAACGCTGGCGGCCAGGTGCTGTGCAAGGCGGAGCTGCTGGTGCACGAAGGTGAATCAGGGAACCCTTCCCAGGTCCCAGTCCGGCTTCCTGCAGGAGTGGGGTCCTGTGGGCTCCCACAGGCTTGGGCACAGGGAACTGCCCCGCAGATACTACAGAGTTGGGGAACAGTGAGAGGGGGTGGTGATCTCTGTCCACACTGGCAACTGACTGCTCCCTGGCTATAGGGGCCAGCGAGCTGGGCTCGGAGAAGCAAAGCTATCGGAGAAAACTGCACTCTTTCTATGAAGTCAAGGAAGAGATTGGGAGGTATCTCCCCTGGCCCCAGGAGCCCCACCCCCATCCCTGCCCAGTCCCCCAAACCTGGCCTGCTGGAGTCCCTAGCCCAGGATCCCCAGCCCCAACCCCTGGAACCCTGCCCTCTGGAGTCCTGGTCCCCCATAAACCCTTACCTCCTGAGGACCCCACTTATCAGAGGCCACCCCTCAGTCCTCTCTGGACGCCTGGGAACCCTGCCCAGCCCCCAGCCCCCGCTCTCCCAAAATCCTCCTCTCTCAGGAATCTGCCCGCCTATCAACTGCAACCCCGCCTTTGGGAGCTCCCATCTCCTGGAAGACCCCCCACCCATCCCATCCTCGCCTCCCCCCTCCAGTACCCTCCCATCCTCAGGAAGCCCGTACCCTGGGAACCCTACCTCTAGGGAGTCCTTGCCTCCCCAGTGCCGGCTCCCCCAGCCCCTGCCCTCCAGGAACCCCACCTCCCTCCTTGGAGCCGTCTTGGGAGTCAGCGTGGGCTCCCTCTTCCTAGAGGTGTGTTCGGCTTTGTGAAGAGGGTGCAGCACAAGGGCAACCAGATGTCTTGTGCTGCCAAGTTCATCCCCCTGCGGAGCAGGACGCGCACCCAGGCTTACCGGGAGCGAGATGTGCTGGCAGAGCTGAGCCACCCGCTGGTGACCAGGCTGCTGGACCAGTTTGAGACGCGCAAAACGCTCATCCTTGTCCTGGAGCTGTATCCAGCCCCCAGCCCCACAGCACCAGGAGGGAGCAGGCCTCAGGAGAGCAGGGGCCCCCGGGCGCTGCGGGCCTGCGATCCTGGTGTCCTCGGTCCTGCTTTCCTAGTGGGGGCCGCCAGCTGGGCCTCCCACGTTCCTGTCACGATGCTGTGTGACTAACCAGCCCAGACATGGCCCTGTCCTCAGAGCTCGCTGCCCCTTGAGTCGGGAATTTGGGCAGGGCTGCGTCCCGAGGGTCCAAGACACGCCGGGGCAGGGCCCCTCCCCTGCTCCATGTGGCCTCTCTCAGCAGGAGGTCAGGCTGCTTAAATGGCAGCCCTGAGCCCCAAGTGCCGGGATTCCTACTTTGTCCACTCAGGCTCGAGGGAGGGCCACACCCCTTCCCTGCCCCCTCTGGGTCTCACCCCACCACTTGCTAGAGTCTCTGGGTGTCACGTGCTCACTCCCCGCCACCTCCCCCAGTCAGCGACCCCTGTCCCTGCAGGGGAGGTGGGCTTTGTGCAGAGTAGATGTCTCCACTCCCACTCTGCTACTGGCTCCTGGCCTCAGCTCTCCTCAACCCGGAGGGCCCTCCTCCCCAGCATGGACCCCCACTTCCACCCCAAGATAAGACTTGCCATGGGGTGTGGAGCCGGGTGGGTTCCAGGCCCCAGCGCTTTCCTTGACCTGAGCCCCAGGTGCTCATCAGAGGAATTACTGGACCGCCTGTTCAAGAAGAGTGTGGTGACAGAAGCTGAGGTGACTGCAGCCTGAGCTGTCTGCCCAGCCATGGGCTTGCATGTGTACCCACCAGGCCTCCTACTCCCCCGCCCCCCACCCTGACTCCTGCCCCAGCAGACACAGCCTCCCCTCTTGCACAGTGTGCCCCAGCTCAGAGACCTTTTGGGGTCTCCAGGGCCTCACGAAGTGTCACCGTTCCTCAGTCAACTCTCAAAGACCTCCTGGGCAGAGCTCACCCCTTCCCTCTCCCAGCCTGCACCTGGCCAGTGGGCCAGCCCTTGCCTTCTCCTGAAATATCAAGCTTCCTGTTTTGCTCAGGCGGCCTCACACACCCAAACCCTCCCCACCTTCAGGGCCCAGAGGAATGCCCGTGCCCAGGCTCATGGGGTCCGGGAGGCTCTGCTTGTGCTGCCTCTGGGACTGTCCCAGGCTTGGAGGGAGTGGAGGTGTAGATTGGCGCAGGGCGGGGAGGAAAGCGGAGGGGAGGGGGGTCGAGGCTGACTGTCTTGCCTGCGCAACGGCCTTTGCCACTGTAGGTCAAGGTCTACATCCAGCAGCTGGCGGAGGGGTTGCATTACCTGCACAGCCACAGCATCCTCCACCTGGACATAAAGGTACTTGCCCCAACCACCCTGCACCCCCAGAGTCCTGGGAAGGGCAGGTGGGAGCCTGGGGCCTGCAGGCTGGAAAGGCACAGGCCCACCACTTCCAGTTTTCCTGTCAGGATTTACTGACTTTTGGGGATGGGAGGCTCACGACTTTACCAGCAGCCCCTGCAGGTGGGGTGTGGCTCTGATAGAGCATAGGCTGCCCCCAAATGGTACTGAAACCTGCTCCGGCCCCCGCTGGCCTCTTCGTCTCATGGAACAGCCCCTCACAGGCTCCCTAGTTATCCCCCTGCCTCGGACCTGGCAGCCCCAGGAGTCACCTCCGGAGGTTGAGGCCTTACCCACCCATGACTCTGTCCAACAGCCCCCCAACATCCTGATGGTGCATCCTGCTCGGGAAGACATTAAAATCTGCGACTTCGGCTTTGCCCAAAAAATCACCAGGGCAGAGCCAAAGTATAGCAAGTACGGGTCCCCGGAGTTTGTGTCCCCGGAGATCATTGAGCAGAGCCCTGTGAGCGAAGCCTCTGACATCTGGTGAGTGGGTGGGCCCCCAGGGACAAAGCCACCACGGCAGCCCGTCCTCCTGTGCTCTGCCTGCCGTCCTCCCAGCTGCCACTCCCCTCATGCCCGCACCTGGGGCCGGGCTGGGTGACTCACAGCTGTGGTTTTGTTCCCACAGGGCTATGGGGGTCATCTCCTACCTCAGGTGAGCAGCCCTGTGCCCCACCTCCTCAGAAGAAATCCCAGACCCCACCCGCAGGCTCATGGGAGGTCCCAGGCCCCGCTGGCCCTCCCCAGATCAGAGACCTGGGACCCAAGGGGCACTGGTTTGGAAACAAGCAGTTGGCCCCCTCGGATCAGAGGTTTTGCGCGGGGCTTTTCACCGTACCCTGCCCCAGAGAAGCTCTTCCCGGTGGGGTCGTGAGGCACAGCGCTGAGCTGTTTCCTCAGAGGGTCTGGCTGGTTTGTCCAGAGGCCCTCCGTCGCAGTTACTGCCCTGAGGACGCTGCTGGTGCAGACTGAGCCCAGACCCTCCCTCCAGCCTGAGCCTGCACGCCTGGGCAAGCCTGAGACACTCGCTGGGACGCTGAGGGAACTAAGAGGCCATCCCAGTCGGGGCTCTGCCGACCAACCCCGGGGGGACCCAGAGATCCGGGGTCGTGTCTGAGGGCCCGACACTCACTGTGCTTTCAGCTTGACCTGCGTGTCCCCATTTGCGGGCGAGAGTGACCGAGCAACCCTCTTGAACGTGCTGGAGGGGCGGGTGTCCTGGAGCAGCCCGGTGGCTGCACACCTCAGCCCGGACGCTCAGGACTTTATCAAGGCCGCCCTGCGGAGGGCCCCGGAGTGAGTGTGCATGCCCTCCTCTCCTCCCCCACCCCCTGTTCAGGGGACCGGCCGACCCCCGGCCTGACCCCTGGCTTGGTCTCCCCACAGAAGCCGGCCCAGTGCAGCCCAGTGCCTTGCCCACCCCTGGTTCCAGGTGAGTAGGGTGAATCTGGCAGGCCTGGTGAACAGGGAGGAAAAATGAGGCCAAGAGGGTGGGGCTTATCTGACTCTAGGGTGCACCAGGGTCACCCCTCACACACGTGGCTTTCTCACCCGGGCCCCCCAGAAGTCCCTGCCCGCGGAGGAGGCCCACTTCATCAACACCAAGCAGCTCAAGTTCCTCTTGGCCCGCAGCCGCTGGCAGGTGAGCCAGGCGGGATGGCTGAGGGGTGGCAGGGAGGGGCCTGGAGGCAGGTGGGGGAACTGAGGTCCCAGGGCTGGCTGTGTGCAGGGAGGTGGGGGCTGGGCATCCTTCTTTCAGAATCTGTGTTCCCTGAGCTGATAGGACGGGCACAAACACAGAGTCCTGGGGTGTAGGGAATGGGGACAAGGGCTTTTAACGCGCCGGCCTCCTGGGTCCCCCATCTGGGGGCACCGGAGTCGGGAGGCAGTGGGCACTGGCTGACGGCCCTCATCCCCGCGCCCCCAGCGCTCCCTGATGAGCTACAAGTCCATCCTGGTGATGCGCTCCATCCCCGAGCTGCTGCAGGGCCCGCCAGACAGCCCGTCCCTCGGCGTGGCCCGGCACCTGCGCGGCGACGCCAGCGCCTCTTCCAGCAGCTCCTCGTCCTCCGACAACGAGCTGGCACCCTTCGCCCGGGCCAAGTCGCTGCCACCCTCCCCGGTGACGCACTCCCCGCTGGTGCACCCGCGAGGGTTCCTGCGGCCGTCGGCCAGCCTGCCCGAGGAGGCCGAGGCCTGTCCTCCCCAGGAGGCCCTGCCTTGGCCCGCGCCGCCCGGGGGCGCCGAGCCCGCAGCTGCCCCGGGCTGCGTGCCCCGGCAGAGCGTCATCCGCAGCCTGTTCTACCAGCAGGCCGGCCAGAGTCCGCCGCGCGGGGCCCCGGCCACGGCCATGGCCACAGCCACGGCCACGGGCAGGCGGGTGCCTGCGCGGCGGAGGCACCTGCTCAAGGGCGGCTACTTCTCGGGCACCGTGCCCGGCCTGCGCGAGCCGCTGCTGGAGCACCGCGCGCTGGAGGAGGCGGCCGCCCGAGAGGAGCCGCCCTCCCTCGAGACCTCCCCGCGGCCGCCCAGCGCCAGCACCGGCGCCCCCGGAGGCCCCTGCCCCAGCCAGTCCCTGGGCTCCAACTGTCCCCGTGGGGCCGGCCCCTCCGGAGAGGCCTGCCATGAGGGGCAGGGTCCCTCACCCACCCTCTGGGGCCTCCAGGCTGAAACAGGAGGGGAGCGCGTGCCCAGAGAGGTGGCAGGTGCCCCGGAAATGGAGTCTCGGGAAGGGCAGAGACCATTTTCATCTTCTGGCGGAGATCCTTGCCTTGCTGAGCAAGAGGGGTCCTCCCAGGACAGCTGTGAGGGGCAGCCGGCTCCTTTTTGTCACCCCCAGAGGGGCCCTGCCACCAGGAAGGACTCTGATCCCCCTGAGGCTGTTGCACCCCAAGCTCCTGGCTCCTTCCTCTCCCGGGGACTGCAGGCTCCCTCCTCCTCAGCTCAAGCAAGCCTCCAGTCAGGCCCTAAGATGGGGCTGGGGGCCACCCTGTTTCCTGGGAGGCCCCGTCCCCCCAGCTCTCCAGGGCCAGCCTCCCCATCTGGCATGGCGCCCGGCTCCTCCCTGGACACCAAGGATCTAGCCCAGGAGACAGAGGGCCTGTGGGAGTCTGAGCCCAGCCCACCTCAGCCTCGGGAGCAGGCGACCTCACGGAAGTTCTCCCTTGGGCACCATGGCGGTTATGCAGGGGTGGCCGGCTATGGCGCCTTTGCCTTTGGCGGGGATGCGGGAGGCATACTGGGACGGGGACCCCTGTGGGCCCGGATGACCTGGGCCACCTCTCAGTCCTCGGAGGAACAGGACGAAACAGGGGCCGAGAGCCCACTCCCCCAGGCCAGCGTGGTGCCCTTGCCAGAGGGCAGCGGGGGAAGGGGATCCCAGGTGTCGCTGGTGCAGATCCAGGACCTGTCGGGGGACATGGAGGCAGCAGACACCATGTCTCTGGATATATCAGAGGTGGAGCCTGCCTACCTCAACCTGTCGGACCTGTACGACATCAAGTACCTTCCCTTTGAGTTCATGCTCTTCAGGAAGATCCCCAAACCAGAGCTGCCACCATCCCCAGCGTCGGAGGCTGGGGAGGAGCTGGCTGAGCTCCCAGAGGCCACGTGGTCCTGGCAGGGCGGGCTGGGCCTGCCTGCCAGCCTGGAGATCAGGGAAGAGCTGGAGGACAGTAAGGCCCTGTTCAGGGAGGCAGGTGGCAGCAGGAAGCGCAAGTGGTCACCCCCCTCCAGTGGCCTGCGCTTCCCTGGGAGGCATGCCCTGCTGGACGAGCCTGTGGAACTGGGGCTGCGCCAGAAGGTGAGGGCCTCAGTGGCCCATATCTCCAGCCTCCTGAGAGGCAGGCCTCAAGGTGAGTCTCCCCCCGCCAACCCCCGCCATCCTGGGGGCTTCTGGGCCAGGCCAGGTGTGCCCTCTGCACCTTGGGGCACCTTGCACACACACCCAGGAATCAGCTCAGGAGCCCACCTGAGGCAGGAAGCCCTCCCCACCCCTGCCTGTGCCTGTGCCTGTGCCTGTGCCTGTGCCTGTGCTGCCACCCCATGCCCATGGGCTTCTGTTCCCAAGGTCACCTTCTTGGCTTCATCCCCTCCCACGTGCCTCTGAGACCTAGTGCTGGGACCTGGAGCAACCGCAGGGGTTACACCCCTACGGAGAGGACCCTTCCCGGGCCAGTCTTCCTGACCCCTGACCCTCACTGACCCCACCCGACCCCAGATCTCAGCCAGGACTTCTGGGCACCGGCACCCCCGAGCTGCTGGCCTTACTTGCCAGAGGTCCTCCCACTTAGAATGGACAAATGCTGACAGGCTAGGGAGTGGGGGGGACTCCTCAGCAGATTTAGTTTGTTTCCCCCAAAAACCCCTAGGATCTGGGCTTTTCTGCGACATGGGAATCTGGCAGAGGGTGGTAGGTGGCCCCAGAGTCCTCCTCCCGTGCTCCTGATGGCAGTGCCAGGCAGCTGGCTGCCCAAAGGGGCAGCCTCTTGGTGTGACCTCCCTTGGTCCTGTCCTCCTTGCAGGTCCAGAGAAGGAGGGTCCCCCTAGGAAAAAGGCAGGCCTAGTTTCCTTCCGGCTGTCAGGTCTGAAGAGCAGAGACCAAGGTGAGTGTGCTTCCTGGGACTGGGTCCCCCTGCTGCCCAGGAGACCACAGTGCCCAGGCCAGCAGGGGAGCAAGCTAAACCACAGTGACTTGAGCCCAGATGGGGGTGCTCGGCTCCCTGGTTGTCGCGACTGAGCACTTCCTGGAGGAGGTGCTAGTGTTGAAGATGAACTGGGTGGGGTGGGCTTCTCTCCAGTATCCCCACCTCGGCTTTTAGGCTCTGCCTGGGATCACCTCTGACACTTGGTCCACCTCCCTTCTCTAGCGCCATCCTTCCTAAGGGAGCTTGCAGATGAGACCGTGGTCCTGGGCCAGTCTGTGACTCTTGCCTGCCAAGTGTCGGCCCAGCCAGCTGCCCAGGCCACCTGGGATAAAGGTAAGGAGCTACCCCGGTGTCGGGGAGGAGGTGGAAGCGTGGCAGGACAGCAGGGGGTATTCCCTGACTTCATGGCTATCAACTTCCAGGGGGAAACTGAGGCCCAGATAGGGTGTGGGGCTGGGTGTTTTCAGCTGCCCCCCAGGCTTGCTTTGTCCCAATGCAGATGGGGTCATCCTGGAGAGCAGCAGCCGCCTCCTCATCTCCTCCACACTAAAAAATTTCCACCTTCTGACCATCCTGGTGGTGACCACTGAGGACCTAGGCGTGTACACATGCAGCGTGCACAATGCCCTGGGCATGGCAGCCACCACAGCTGTCCTCCGGAAGGCAGGTGTGTGGGCCTCGCCAGGCCAGCTCAGCGGGGACTGGGAGAGGGGCCACTCCAGGCTATCACCTCCTCCCTGAGTTTCCAATGGGGCAGGCAGGCCTAGTCTTAGACCCCACTGATCCCTAGAGGGGGTCAGGTGCCCTGCTCTACCACTCAGCCAAGCTGAGGCATCTCTGACCAGAACTTGGGGTGGGCAGGGGCCCTTGAGTGAGGGCCACTCCATGGGCTCCTGAATGTACACTAGATGAAGGAACCTTGTGGTCAGGCAGGCAGGCACCTCCTGAGCCTCCAGCAGGAGAGGCAGTGGGTCCCTCTGCCAGGCAGCACTGGAATGGGACCCTGGAATCTATGGGACCAGGGGAGGGTGGGCTCAGGGCCTGACAGTAGGATGCGGGGGTGGGGACAGGGGCTCAGAGCTGCATGGGCCGCCCCTGAAAGCCCACCTCAGACCCTTGACTGTGGGCCCTGCAGAGCGCCCCTCGTCCTCCCCGCGCCCAGACATCGGGGAGGTGTACACTGATGGGGTCTTGCTGGTCTGGAAGCCCATCGAGTCCTATGGCCCTGTGACCTACATTGTGCAGTGCAGCCTAGAAGGTAGGGCTGTGCCTGTGCTGTCGACTCCTGGGGAGCCCTGTGGCTAGTGGAGGGAGGGGGGGTGCAGGAAGTACCAAGCCAATCTGTGCTTCTGGGCACCCAGAGGGGAAGAACTGCCCCCCGCTGTGCTCCTGGGCAGCCTTACTCAGGAAGGGGTCTCTCCACCTGGGACTCTGGAGTGGGGAGCGCTGGAGCTACCCCTCACCCGCTCTGTGTGGCCAGGTGGCAGCTGGAGCACGCTGGCCTCAGACATCTTTGATTGCTGCTACCTGGCCAGCAAGCTTTCCAGAGGCGGTGTGTATGCCTTTCGGACTGCGTGCGTCAGCAAGGCCGGCATGGGCCCCTACAGCAGCCCCTCTGAGCAGGTCCACCTGGGAGGGCCCAGGCACCTGGGTGAGCCTCTGCAGGACCTGGTGGGTGTCGGGTGGTGGTCCCTTTGGAATTGCCCTGCCACTTCACCAAAATACATACAATCACTGGGAAGGTTTTTTCTGGCTAGTATGCTGACCCCACTCCCTCCCCAAATGGTCCAAAGAATGAGAGGCCAAGTGTGGGTTTTAAGGGTGCCAGGGAAGGGGTGCGAGGAGACAAGGTTGGGGAGCTGGGGCTAGGGGGAGTCACCGGCTTCCCTTCCCACAGCCTCCGAGGAGAGCTGCCCTGCACCGCCAGCCCAGCCGCTCCCCAGTACGCAGACCTTCGCCTTCCAAACACAGATCCGAAGGTGCGGCCGCTCCCCAATCCGCTCTCCAGCATCTGCACCCCCTCCTTCCCTGCTGGGCTTCCTCCCTGCAGCTCTGAGAGTGGGAAGGAGCTGCAGGAGGGCATGTGGGGGACAGGAAAGGCCCTCAGTAGCCTGGCCTGTGCCTCCTCACCAGGGGCCGCTTCAGCGTGGTGCGCCAGTGCCGGGAGAAGGCCAGCGGACGGGAGCTGGCCGCCAAGATCATCCCCTACCGCCCGGAGGACAGGACAGCCGTGCTCAGCGAGTACGAGGCCCTCAAGGGCCTGCGCAACCCGCACTTGGCCCAGCTGCAGGCCGCCTACCTCAGCCCCCGGCACCTGGTCCTCATCTTGGAGCTGTGCTCAGGGCCGGAGCTGCTCCCCTGCCTGGCTGAGCGGTGAGGGGCCACTTGGCTTGGATGCAGGGCTGGGGGAGGAGGGGCACAATGCCGGAGGCTCACTTCCTGGCTCGCATCCGCCTCCACCGGGAAGGGGCTCAGTGAAACCCACCAAGCTGAGCCCTCCCCTGTGCCCCCAGGGCCTCCTATTCAGAATCTGAGGTGAAGGACTACCTGTGGCAGATGCTGAGCGCCACCCAGTACCTGCACGCACAGCGCATCCTGCATCTGGACCTCAGGTCCGAGAACATGATCGTCACAGAGTACAACCTGCTCAAGGTGGTTGACTTGGGCAACGCCCAGAGCCTCGCCCAGGAAAGGGTCCTGCCCTCAGAGAGGTTCAAAGACTATGTGGAGACCATGGGTGCGTGGGGTAAGGGGTGGGCCAGGAGCCAGTCCCTCCCGCAGTCCTGCCTCCAGGCCTCACCTGTGCACCTGCTTTCCCAGCCCCGGAGCTCCTGGAGGGCCAGGGTGCCGTTCCACAGACTGACATCTGGGCCATCGGTGTGACGGCGTTCATAATGTGAGTCGCCGCGTGACAGGGGCGGGAGGCGGGGCGGGGGGGGCTGGTGTGGGATCCACGAGGATGACCTCAGACCCCCTTGTGACCTGAGTCCCCTACCTCGCTCCCGCGCAGGTTGAGCGCCGAGTACCCAGTGAGCAGCGAGGGCACGCGAGACATGCAGAAAGGCCTGCGCAAAGGGCTCATCTTGCTGAGTCGCTGCTACGCGGGGCTGTCCGGGGGAGCCGTGGCCTTCCTGCAGAGCACGCTGTGCGCGCACCCCTGGTAAGGTGGCCCTGTCCCCCAACCCCCACCCTGCCGCCCCCAGCTGCCGGTCCTGCCCATCCCCCTGTGCCCTGCACCCGCCAGAGCAGGCTGACACCCCACCACCACTGCCACCACTCTCCATGCTCCAGGGGCCGGCCGTGTGCATCCAGCTGCCTGCAGTGCCCATGGCTGACTGAGGAGGGCCCAGCCTGCTCCCAGCCCTCCGCGGTGACCTTCCCCACAGCACGTCTGCGTGCCTTTGTGCGAGAGCGTGAGAAGAGGCGGGCGCTGCTGTACAAGAAGCACAACCTGGCCCAAGTGTGCTGAGCGCTTGGTCCTGTGGTGTTGGGGGGGGGGGGGGGGTCACACTGCTAGGCAGCACACCTGGCCTCCACACGCAGTATATGTACAGACACTAATAAAAACCAGAACCACATGAGGCATCATCTATTTCACTGTTTTGTTTTGGGGAAGAGGGTGAGGGCCCTGCACCTTCCTGGGGTTTGGGGAACCATCCATTTAGCAGAACTGCCCTTCCTTGGTTCATGGATTGAAAGAGCCTGTCAGGGCAGTCTCACTAGAGGTAACCAGCTTACAAAGAGAGCCTCCCCCTGCCCCGCTCCCTACCCCCATCAAAGCCCAGGCACATTGCAACCGGGCACATTGGTCTCTCAGCCCCAGCCCACCTGCCAGTCTCTGAGGCGTCTCCACTGGAACTCCTGAGCTCCAAGGCGCACAGATCGAATGGTTCCCGTGGTGAGCTTCCTGGCCTCTGATCCTCCATCAAGGCCGCCAGGAAAGGCCACTGCCGCCCTTTCTTGGTCTGAGGCAGGAGGAGCCTGGTGAGTGACCAGCCCGGCCACCCAGAGGGAGTGGAGAGGTGGGCTCAGGGCGAGGGAAGGTGTGATAGAAGCTGCTGAGGAGCCTGAGCCACGGTGGCGTTTCCCCCACCCGATCCTGCCAGACGCTCCTGCTGCCCACAGAGGAGTCCTGCTTGGGAAGTGTGTGGTCCTGAGGCTGCATGAGCATGTGCCGCCTTGTTTGATCTCCACCAGCTCCGATTCTACCTGCTGTCAGGAGCGGTCTCCCAACACCAGCGCTCCTCAGGGGCAGGCCACTGTGCCCAGGGCCTACGTCGGAGCGCTGTGCTGTGGAGTTCTCCCTCCCACGGGGCACCTCCTGTACCCTGGCCATTCCTGTTCAGACGCATAGTGAGCACACCGCCAGTCTCGGCCCTCACGGTGCCCTGTGGCACCTGCGTATGAGCCTGCCCCTTTCTCTCCATCACACACTCACCCAGCCCCAGCTCACCGTGTCCACAGAAAGCTGGGCTCTATATGTTGGGACCAGGTGACCCTTTCATCCTTGGCTTTGGAGGATGCATTTCTTTGGTGACCTCACCTGTGCTGTGTGCTGGGATGACTTGCTCTTGTCTAATCCTGTAGAGATCAAATTCTGCAAGTTGAGCAGAGCTCTGACTCTCACACTGAGAGACACTTGCTGGGGCTGGACAGAGGCAATGGGTCTTCCAGATCCCCCAGGAGCTCAGCTTTCCTGGGTCTATGCTGGGCTGGCCTTGCCTCCTTGAAAGCCCAGGTCTCCTTGTGCATGTTGCCTTGGTACTCGGTACCAGTGCTTCTTGTGAAATGGCTAATGGCTTGCCTAGGACTCACCCTGGTAACATCCTATAGCATGGGCCATGCCACATCCTCACTCACTCCTCCCATGACTCTCCTCTCCTCTTGTCTCTCATTCGGGTTGGCCCTCTTCCCGACTGAACCTTGCCTGATAAATCCACTCAAACCCAAATTCCCTCTATTTTAAGTATTTTATTGGCAAGTTGTTTCTAAAGATCAAATAAAATGTACTGCATTTTAAACAGTCACATCATATTTTATTATATGCTTTTTTAATTAAGCTTTTATTATGAGACTAGAGGCCCAGTGCACAAAATTTGTGCACTCAGGGGGGTCCCTCAGCCCGGCCTGTGCCCTCTTGCAGTCTGGGACTCCTCGGAGGATGTCCACCTGCTGGCTTAGGCCCGCTCTCTGGGGGATAGGGCCCAAGCTGGCAGTCAGACATCCCTCTGGCAGCCTGGCAGCCCTCGGGGGATGTCCACTTGCCAGTGGGGAGCAGGCCTAAGCTGCAGTCGGACATCCTTAGCGCTGCTAAGGAGGCAGGAGAGGCTCCCACCACCACCACTGTATTGGCAGCCATCAGCCTGGCTTGTGGCTGAACAGAGCTCCCCCTGTGGGAGTGCACTGACCACCAGGGGGCAGCTCCTGCATTGAGCATCTGCCCCCTGGTGGTCAGTGTGTGTCATAGTGACCAGTCATTCCCAGTCTTTCTGCTGTTAGGGTCAGTTTGCATATTACCCTTTTATTATATAGGATAGAGGCCTGGTGCATGGGTGGGGGCCTGCTGGTTTGCCCTGAAGGGTGTCCCAGGTCAGGGTGGGGGTCCCGCTGGGGTGCCTGGCCAGCCTGGGTGAGGGACTGATGGGTGTTTGCAGGCTGATCACACCCCTTTCAGGGTGGGGGTCCTCACTGGGGTGCCTGGCCAGCCTGGGTGAGGGGCTGATGGCTCTTTTCAGGCTGGTCAAGCCCCCCCTCCCAGTAGGGACCCTCACCCCATGGAGGTTTGGCCAGCCTCGGTGAGGGGCTGATGGCTGTCTTCAGGCTGGCCACACCCCCTTTAGGGTGGGGGATCCCCATTGGGGTGCCTGGCCAGTCTGGGTGAGGGGCTGAGGACCATTTTCAGGCTGGCCAAGCCCCCCAGCGACAGAAGCTCCAGCCTCTCCTTTTTTTCTTTTTTTCTTTTTCTTATTCTGGGATTTATTTACCTTCTATAATGGAAACTTTGTAGCCTTGAGAGAAGCTCAGAGCCGGCCAGGGTGGGCGGGAGGGAAGCCTCCTGCTCCCTCCGGCTCCGTGGCCACGGCCAGCTGAAAGCAGGTATCTGGGGTTTATTTATCTTCTATAATTGAAACTTTGCTGCTTTGAATGGAGCTCAGAGCCAGGCCGTGGCAAGCGAGAAGCTTGGCTTCCTCCATCATTGGGGCAACCAAGCCTCCTGCTTGCTCCAGCTCCATGGCTGCCGGCCACCATCTTGGTTGGGTTAATTTGCATATAGTCGCTCTGATTGGCTGGTGGGCATGGCTTAAGGCATAGCGAAGGCACGGTCAATTTGCATGTCTGTCTTTTATTAAGGTAGAGATCATTGTTGAATCACATGCAGTTGAAAGAAATAATACAGCCGTGGACGGTTTGGCTCAGTGAATAGAGTGTTGGCCTGTGGACTGAGGGGGTCCCAGGTTCGATTCCGGTCAGGGGCATGTGCCTTGGTTTCAGGCGCATCCCCAGTGCGGGGGGGGGGGGGGGGGGTGCAGGAGGCAGCTGGTCGATGTTTCTCTCTCATCGATGTTTCTGACTCTCTGTCCCTTTCCCTTCCTCTCTGTAAAAAATCAATAAAATATATTTTTTTAAAAAAAGAAATAATACAGAGAACCCAGGTATCACTTACCCAGGTTCCCTAATGGTAATATTTTGCAAACCTCTAGTGCAGTGGTTCTAGCCCTTTAAATACAGTTCCTCATGTTGCGGCCCAACCATAAAATTATTTTCATTGCTACTTCATAACTGTAATGTTGCTACTGTTATGAATCGTAATGTAAATATCTGATATGCAGGATGGTCTTAGGCGACCCCTGTGAAAGGGTTGTTTGACCACCAAAGGGGTCGCGACCCACAGGTTGAGAACTGCTGCTCTAGTGCAATTAGACAGCCAGGATAGCAACATTGATACAATAAACCTACAGAACATATTTATCATCAAGTGGAGCCCTCATACTACCCCCCTTTTTTTTAACAACCACACCCACTTTCTTCTCACCCTTCACACTCCTTAACCCTGGCAGCCAACAATTGGTCTTGAATTTATATACTTTTGTCATTTTACACTTGATCTTAGCCAACGGCCAAGAAGAGATATACTTTTGTCATTTTAAGTGTTATATAAACAGAGTAACCCTGATTTGACCTTTTGAGGTTGGCTTTTTCTCACCAAGCATAATCCTCTGGCAATTGGTGAATGAGGTTGCATATGTCAATGGGTCTTTCCTTTTTATTGGTTTAACACAATTTCTTTAGACACTCACCCACGGAAGGGCATTGGGGCCATTCCCAGTTTGTGGCTGTTTCAGGTGAAGCTGCTCTAAGCATTTGTGTACAGATTTGCATGTGAACATAAACCTTCTTTGCTCTGGGGAGGGCACACGTGTGCAAGTGCTGCAATTCCCTTTGCATCTTTATCTTCTCTTGGGTGAGAGGTCTGTTCGCGTCTTTTGACCATTGTCTAATTGGCCTATTTATTTGCTGTTGAGTTTTGAGAGATATGAATATATTCTGGATATTAGTCCTTTCTCAGATATGTAGCTTACAAATATACTAGTATTCTCCCACTTTGTACCTGTCTTTTTGTCCTCTTAAAGATAGAACTTAAAGAGCAAAAGTTTTAAAAGCATCTTAACATAAAATTTACCACTTTTAAGTGTAAAGTTCTGTATTGTTAATTACGTGCACATTGTTGTGTAACCATCACCACCAACCATTTCCACGATTTTTCATCTTGTAAAACTGAAACTCTACACCCATTAACCCCCTACCCCCCCCCCCCTTAACCCCGACCCCTGGCAACCACCATTCTGCTTTCTGTTTCTATGAATTTGACTACTCTAGACATCTCATATAAGTGGGATCATACTGTATCTTTTTGTGTGTGACTGGCTTATTTCATGTAGCATAATGTCTTCAAGGTTCATCCATGTTGTAGCATGTGTGAGAATTTCCTTCCTTTTCAGGCTGAATAATATTCCACTGTATGAATAGACCACATTTATTTATCCATTCATCTGTCAACGGATATTTATCAATGCTTCTACCTCAAGCAATTATTGTGCGACAATAAACATGCGTGTACAAATCTCTCTTTCAGGTCCTGCTTTAAATTCTTTTGGGTATATATCCAAATGTGGGACAGTGGGCAATACAGTAGTTTTTTGTAACTTTTTGAGAAACTACCACTGTTTTCCATAGTGGCTGCACCATTTTACATTCCAACGAACAGAGGACTGTTTAAGCGTTTCTATTTCTCCACATCCTTATCAACATTTCTTTTCTTTTCTTTTTTTTTTAATGGTAGCTATCCTAATGGGTGTGAGATGCTATCTCATTGTGATTTTGATTGCATTTCTCTAATGATTAGTGATGTTGAGCATCTTTTCACATATTTGTTGGTCATTTGTATATCTCTTTTGGAGAAATGTATATTCAAGTCCTTTGTACATTTTCTGCTTGGGTTATTTTTGGTGTTGTTGAGTTGTAGGAGTTCTTTATATATTCTGGATATTAATCTCTTATCAAATACAGAATTTGCAATTATTTTTCCCCTTCCATAGGATATCTTCTCACTTTGTTGATTCTGTCCTTTGATGGAAAGATGTTTTAATTTTGATGTCCAACTAGAAAAAGAAATCCTAAAATTTGAATGAAACCACAAAAGATTCCTAATAGCCAAATAAATCCTGAGAAAGAGAACAAAGCAGGATGCTTTCTTCCGACTTCAAGCTATATTACTCAAAACAGCATGGTACTGACATAAAAATAGATACATCATAGACAAATAGAACAGAATGAAGACCCCAGAAATAAACCCATGTGTATATGATCAATTAATATTTGACAGCGGAGCTAAGAATACTCAGTGGAGAAAAATATAGGCTCTTCAATAAATGAAACTAGATCGCTATATTATACCACTCATAAAAATTAATTCAAAATGGATTAAAGACTTAAATGTAAGACCTGAAACCATAAAAGTAGAAGAAAGCATAGAGAAAAGGCTCCTTGACATGGGTCTTGGTAATGATTTTTTACATGTGAAACTTAAAGCACATGGAACAAAATATAAAATAAACAAGTGGGACTATATCAAACTAAATTCTGCATAGCAAAAAATTATCAATGAAATGAAAAATTTCTATGTATGAAATGTTAGAAAATACTTGCAAATCATACATCTGATGAGGGGTTAATATCCAAAATATATAAAGAATTCTAACAACTAATATCAACAACAATAATAATACAATTAAATATGAAGAACGTGAATAGACATTTTTCCCAAAGACAATATTCAAGTGGCCAACAAGTGCATGAAAACATCCTCAGCATCACTAATCATCAGGAAAATGCAAGTAAAAACTACAATGAGACATCACTTCCTGCTGTTAGAATGGCTATCATCAAAAAGACAAGAGATAAATGCTTGTGAGAATGTGGAGCAAAAGGAATCCTTGTGCAATATTGGTGGGATAGCAAATTGGTATAGCCACTATGGAAAACAATATGGAGGTGCCTCAAAAAATTAAAAATACAATTACCTTAGGACCCAGCAATTCCATACCTGGGTATTTAGCTGAAGGTAATAAAATTACTACGTCAAAGAGATATTTGCATTCCCATGTTTGCTCCAGCATTATTCAAAACAGTCAAGACAAGAAACAACTTAGGTGTCCACTGATGGATAAAAGGATAAAGAATATGTGGTACATATATACAATGAAATATTATTCAGCATAAGAAGAAGGAAACCCTGCCATTTGCAACAGTATGGTGGGCCCTGAGGGCATTGTGCTAAATGAAATAAGTCAGAAAAAGACAAATACTACATGATTTCATGTACATATGGAATCGAAAAACATCAAACTCATAGAAAAAGAGATTAAATTTGTGGTTATCAGAACTGGGAGCTCAGAGTGAGGGAATTGTGTAAAGGTGATCGAAAGGTACAAACTTCCAGTTATGATAATTAATTTGGGGGATATAATGTACAACATGGTGATTATAGTGAAAACTTCTGTAAAGTGTATTGTAAAGTTGCTAAGAGAGTAAATAAAAAAAAATCTCATCACAATGAAAGAAAATTTTTGTAACTAAGTGAGGTGATGGATACTAACTACACTTATTGTGGTAATAATTTCATAATATATGTATGTCAAGTCATTATGCTATTCACCTTAAGTTTTTACAGTACTGTATGTCAATTATATTTCAACAAAGCTGAAATAAAAACTATAAAACATTGTTTAAAATAATTAAAGAAAACATATAAAATGAAAAAGACCACATGTCCATGAATTGGAGTTAATATTGTTAAAATGAAAAAAATAAAATAAAATAGAAAAAAATTATTAAAATGTCCATAGTAACCAAAGTGATCTATAGGTTCTATGAAAATCTTATTAAAATTCCAATGGCATTTTTTATTTTTGCAGAAATAAAGAAAATATTCTAAAATTTATATGAAATTTCAAAGAACCCAAATAGACCAAAACAATCTTTTTTAAAATTTATCTGTATTGTTGAAAGTATTACAGATGTTTCTCTTTTCCCCCCCGCCCCCATTGGCCCCCTGCAGCCCACAACTGCCACGGCCCAGGCCTTCACCACACTATTGTCTGTGTACATGGGTTATGCATATATGCATATAAGTTCTTTGGTTAATCTCTCCCCACCACTCCCGCCTTCCCTCTGAGATTTGACAGAGTTCCTTGCTTCTGTGTCTGTGAATCTAGTTTGTTCATCAGTTTGTTTTGTTCATTAGATTCCACAGATGAGATAATGTGATACTTGTCTTTCTCTGACTGGCTTATTTCACTTAGCATAATACTATCCAGGTCCGTCCATGTTGTCTCAAAGAGTAAGAGATCCTTCTTTTTTACAGCTGCATGGTATTTCATGGTATAAATGCACCATAGCTTTTTGGTCTACTCATCTACTGATGGGCACTTGGGCTGTTCCAGATCTTAGCTATTGTAAATAGCACTGCTATGAACATAGGGGTGCATATATTCTGAGCAGTGTTTCAGGTTTCTTAGGCTATATTCCTAGAAGTGGGATCACTGGGTCAAATAGCAGTTTCATTTTTCATATTTTTTTTTTTTAGGGTGGTGAAAGCCTGGGGTGGGGAGCAGGAGTGGTCTAAAGGGTTCAGTGTGGGGAAAAGGAGGACATATGTAATATCCTAGCTAACAAAGAGGCAATATGCAAATTTTTTTTTTTTTTGCCATTTTCTTTTTTTTTTTAAATTAAATCTTTATTGTTCAGATTATTACATTTGTTCCTTTTTTTCCCCCCCCCCATAACTCCCCTCCTCCCAGTTCCCGCCCCACCCTCCGCCCTCACTCCCCACCCACTGTCCTCATCCATAGGTGCACAATTTTTGTCCAGTCTCTTCCCGCATCTCCCACACCCCTTTCCCCCCCAAGAATAGTCAGTCCATTCCCTTTCTATGTCCCTGATTCTATTATAATCAACAGTTCATTCTGTTCATCAGATTATTTATTCACTTGATTCTTAGATTCACTTGTTGATAGATGCATATTTGTTGTTCATAATTTGTATCTTTACCTTTTTCTTCCTCTTCCTCTTCTTAAAGGATACCTTTCAGCATTTCATATAATCCTGGTTTGGTGGTGATGAACTCCTTTAGCTTTTCCTTATCTGTGAAGCTCTTTATCTGACCTTCAATTCTGAATGATAGCTTTGCTGGATAAAGTAATCTTGGTTGTAATTTCTTGGTATTCATCACTTTGAATATTTCTTGCCACTCCCTTCTGGCCTGCAAAGTTTCTGTTGAGAAATCAGCTGACAGTCGTATGGGTATTCCCTTGTAGGTAACTGAGTTACTTTCTCTTGCTGTTTTTAAGATTCTCTCTTTATCTTTTGCTCTTGGCATTTTAATTATGATGTGTCTTGGTGTGGTCCTCTTTGGATTCCTTTTGTTTGGGGTTCTCTGCGCTTCTTGGACCTGTAAGTCCATTTCTTTCACCAGGTGGGGGAAGTTTTCTGTCATTATTTCTTCAAATAGGTTTTCAATATCTTGCTCTCTCTCATCTTCTGGCACCCCTATAATTCTGATGTTGGTACGCTTGAAGCTGTCCCAGAGGCTCCTTACACTATCCTCGCATTTTTGGATTCTTTTTTCATTTTGCTTTTCTGGTTGGGTGTTTTTTGCTTCCTCGCAATTCAAATCATTGACTTGATTCTTGCGCTCCTCTGGTCTGCTGTCGGGCGTCTGTTTAATATTCGTTATTTCAGACCGTGTGTGCTTAATTTCTAGTTGGTTCCCCAATATAAGATCGAGGGTCTTATTAGTTTTCGTGTAGATCTCATTAAGTCTATCGGCAGCTTCTAAACAGTTCTTGAGAGACCTTAAAAGTGTGGTTCTGAACTCTATTTCTTCCATTGACAATTTTGTCCTGTTTCTTTGTCTCCGCATTTTGTTATGCTTCTTTGGTGCACCCCCTAGTGGTCTTTGTTCGCAGTCTTATAGATAAATCTTGATTGTTGTAGCTAATTCCAGGGAGGGTTTGACCTCCAGGCCAAGTGGCTATGAGAATCAGCTGTGTCAGCAGTGAGAGAACTTCTGTCCTCTAGGGAGGTGCTAATCTAGCCTTTGCCTGAGGCTATCCGGTAAATGCCTCTGTGCAGGGCTTGGGCGGGGCGGGTCGAACAGGATCAACAGGGTGGGCCGGAGAGAGCAGTTATGGCGGCTCTCAGTCCTGTCCCCAGGGGCTCTGCCTCTCTGAGTCCCAGCACCCTCTGCAAGGCTCGGAGAGAAAGCTGCACTCACTCTGACCGAAGCCAGACAGTCCGCTTCTCCCGTTTGAGCCTGGGTCCCTAAAGACTCGCCTCTATCTGGAGCTCAGAGTCTGCGACTCCCTCCCGATTGAAAACAACAACCGCGCCCTCCGCCGCCAGCCCGCTCCGCGCACTCCGCACCTCAGAATTTGACTTAAGCACTGCGCCTCCTCTGAGTGTCGGTATGCGTTTCTCTTTCCTCCTAGTTGTAGGACTTCCACTCAGCCAGCGTTCCTGTGGTTCTGGGTGATGTCCGTTCCGTGTTTTAGTTTCACTTTTGAAGTAGTTGTTCAAAGCAGCAAACTCCGGCGTTAACCTATGCCGCCATCTTGGTTCTCCTCGGCAATATCTCATTTTTCATATTTCAGGAAACTCCATACTGAAATCCACAGTAGCTGTACCAGTCTGAATTCTCACCAGCAGTGCACTTGGGTTCTCTCTTCTTCACATCCTCACCATCACTTGTCATTTGTTGATTTGTTGATTCTAGCCATTCTGACATTTTCATTTACATCTCTCTGATAATTATTGATTTTGAGCATTTTTTCATACATCTAATGGTGTTCTGTATGTCCACTTTGGAGAAGTGTCTATTTAGGTCCTTCACCCATTTTTAATTGAATTATTTGTTTTCGTTTTATTATGTTGCAGAGTTCCTTATAACTTTTGGAAATTAACCCCTTATCAGATGTATAATTGGCAAATTTATTCTCCCAGACAGTGGGCTCCCTTTTCACTTTGTTATGCTATGCAGAAGCTTTTTAGTTTGAAGTACTCCCATTAGTTTCTTTCTCCTTTGTTTTCCTAGCCCTAGGAGATGTACCAGCAAACATATTACTATAAGAGATGTCTGAAATTTTGCTGCTTATGGTTTCTCCTACAATTTTTTATGGTTTCACAACTTAAAGTTTTCTATGCATTTTGAGTTTATCCTTATGGCTGGTGTAAGTTGGTGGTCTAGTTTAATTTTTTTTTTTTTGCATGTACCTGTCCAATTTTCCTACACAATTTATTGAAACAACTGTCTTTATTTCATTACATGCTCTTGCCTTCTTTGTCAAATATTGAGCATAAGGGCCTGGGTTTATTTCTGGATTCTCTGTTCTGTTCTACTGATCTATATGCCTGTTCTTGTACCAGTACCATGCAGTTTTGATTACAATGGCTTTGTAATATAGTTTGATATCTGATATTGTGATCCCTCCAATTTTTTTCTTCTTAAGATTGCTGTACCTATTTGGGGTCTTTTTGGGTTCCATAAAAATTTGTGGAGTATTGTTCTAGATCTGTGAAATATGCCATTGGTAATTTAATAGGGATTGCATTAAATCTATAAATTGCTTTGGGTAATATGGACATTTTAATGATATTAATTCTACCAATCCATAAACACAGTATATCCTTCCACTAGTGTATATCTTCTTCTATCTCTCTTTTCAATGTACTATAGTTTTCTGAGTACAGGTCTTTTACCTTCTTGGTTAAGTTTATAACTAAGTATCTTAATTCTTTTTTGTAAGAGGGATTGTGTTTTTAGTTTCTCTTTCTGAGAATTCATTATCTATACTAATAAAAGGGTAATATGCTAATTAGACCAGACATCTTCTGGACATCCTTCCGAACAGAGCCACGGTGGCCAGGGCTGAGGCAGAGGCAGTTAGGGGAAACCAGGCCGGCAGGGGAGGGCAGTTAGGGGCAACCATGCCAGCAGGGGAGGGCAGTTAGGGGTGACCAGGCTGGCAGGCAGAGGTGGTTAAGGGCAATCAGGCAAGCAGGGGAGCATTTAGGGGCACCAGGCAGGCAGGCAGAGTGGTTAGGAGTGATCAGGCAGGCAGGCAGGTGAGCAGTTAGAAGCCAGTGGTCCCGGATTGTGAGAGGGATGTCCGAGGGGTCCTGGATTGGAGAGGGTACAGGCCAGGCTGAGGGATATCTCCTCCCCACCCCGTGCACAAATTTCATGCACCAGGTCTCTAGTTGGTGTATAAAAATACAATCAAATTCTGGGTGTTAATTTAGTATCTTGCTACATTGCCAAATTCATTTATTAAATCTAGTAATTTTTCAGTGGTCTTTAGGGTTTTCTATGTACAATATCATGTCATCTGCAAATAATGAGAGTTTTACTTCCTCCTTTCCAATTTGGATGCCTTTTATGTTTTCTTCTTTCTAATCACTATGGTTAGGACTTCCAGCACCATATTAAATAAGAGTGATGAAAGCAGACATCCCTAGCCCTAGGAGATGTGCCAGGAACAGATGTTCCTGTTCTTATGAGAAATGATTATACTTTTTGCCCGTTGATTATGATGTTGGTTGTAGGTTTGTTATATATGGCCTTTATTATGTTGCTGTATTCCCACTTTGCTGAGAATTTTTATAAAAAATGGGTGTTGATTTTGTTGAGTGCTTTTTCTGTGTCTTTTGATATGGTCATGTGATTTTTGTCTTTCACTTTTTGTATGTGATGTATCGCATTTATTGATTTGTGAATATTGTATCAACCTTGCATCCCTGGAATAAGTCCCACTTGGAGTATGACTGCTAAAATTTTGTTGAGAATTTTAGCATCTGTGTTCATCAGGGATATTGGCCTGTAATTCTCTTTGTAGTGTCTTTATCTGAATTTGGAATTTGAATAATGCTGGACTCATAAAAAGAGCTTGGAAGTGTTCCTTCCTCTTGGATTTTTTGGAACCTTATGAGGAGGATACATGTTAGTTCTTCTTTGAATGTTTAGGACTTTTGTTTGCTGGGATTTTGTTTGTTTGTTTGTCTTTTATTACTGCTTTAATTTCATCAGTTGTTATCAACCTATTCAGATTTTCTGATTCTTCCTGACTGAGTTTTGAAAGATTGTATTTTTCTAGGAACTTGTCCATTTTGTCCACATTATCCAGCTTGTGGCATATAGTTGTTCATCATATTTTCTTACAATCCTTTGTATTTCTGTGGTGTCAGTTGTTACTTCCCTTCTTTCATTTCTGATTTTATTTATTTGGGTTCATTCTCTGTTTCTTCATGAGTCTGGCAAAAGATTCATCATTCTTGCTTATCTTTTTGAAAAATCAGCTCCCAGTTTAATTATCTTTTGTATTTTGGTGTGTGTTTTTTTCCTCTATGTCATTTATTTCCACTCTGATCTTTATTTTTTCTTTTTTTTTTGAATGTTTATAAAACCTTTATTTGTCATTCTGCTTATTTTTTTTATTAACTAAGATGTCTTTATTTATTTTTGTGTATGTGATTAATCACTATGCTTTCATTATGTTCAATTTGTAACAACATGAGGAACTGTATTAAAAGGTCGCAGCATTAGGAAGGTTGAGACCACTGGTCTAAGGTTTATTTAGACCTCAACTGCTGGCCCCTACCCAGCCTGGCCCTGTTCCAGGCTTGGGCAGGAGGCAACCAACTGATGTGTTTCTCTCCCATCGATTCTTTCTGTCTTTCCCTCTCTCCCCCACTCTCTCTAAACATCAAATATCCTCGGGTGAGAATTAAAAAAACAAACCAAGGTGGGTAACTTGGTCAGAAGGTCAGATCTTCAAAGTGCGTGCCAGCCCGTCCTCCCAAGAGGTCAGGACTGAATGCTGGAGAGCATCTCCAGGAAGGCCTGGGGGGATGGTGCCTCCGCATTCCGGAAGGTGTTCTGGACTCTGCCGAACAGGCTGAAGGCTCTCTCCTGCAGACACAGGAACCCGAAGCGGTTCTCATCGAACAGGGTGACGACTCCAGTGCTGGACTCGGTGAAGCCATGTGAGGTAGAAGTGTGCACGCCATAGAAACACATCCTGCAGGTCCGGGGGTAGTTCTGGTCCGTTGAGCGCACGCCCTCAGACAGAACAAACGGGACAGGCTGCTCCTCCGCAGCTGCAGCCCCGGACTCCCCGACGCTGGGCTGGGCAGGGCTCTGCCAGCCATGGCCCTCGCTTTCCTCAGTCCCGTCTTCTTGCTGCTGCTGCTGCTGCTCCCGGAGCACCTGCTCGTCCATCTCCTGGACCACGCGGGAGAGCTCGTCGACGTCCCAGAAGATCTCGCCACCTCGCATCTCGATGCGGCGCATGAGGTGGATCTGTAACGTCTGGCATAAGGTTCCGGTGATCTCCGTGACCCTGGCACACTTCCCGTGGAAGCTGAGCATGGCGATCATCGGGCCATAGCGATTGGATCTGCATTGGAAGAGGCCTGGCCTGATGAGGTCGTCCGGGTGGCTGGGCAGGAGGTAGAGGCGGCGGTAGGTCCGGCAGTCATACTGCTGTCTGTCCTCCTGCACCAGCATCCGCCCCCATTCCACCCGAAGCTGCATTAGGAAATCATTCAGGTGGTCTGTTTTCTTGCACCAGGTTTGGAGCCTGTCCTTCCGAATCTGCAGGTGGCGGCCGTGGGGCCTGCAGTGGCGGCCTTCCATGCACTCCACCGTGGCTGATTTCCGCTCCGTCAGGCGGATTCGGAACGCGGGCTTGAATGGCATTGGGCCGTCCACCTGGGTGTGAAAACAAGGCCTGTACGTCCACGCAGTGATGCCTAAGCCGTCCACCGCTGCATACAGCAGTGTTTTAAAACCCTCAGCATCTCGCTGCCACAATCCCAAAATGTGTCTGTATGGGTGGAGCAGCTTCGCATAGACTTCTCGGTAAGAGGTACCTACCGCCCCCAGATTCTGCAAGTTTTCACAAACGCCAAACTCCTCCCGGCAGCGCTGTCTCCAGATGCTGTCGATGTGCAGGATGCGGCGGAATTTGGTGCAGACCTGGGCCAGGCTGGCCAGGTCGGTGCCAGGGAGCGAGGCGAAGATCTCCACCAGCATCTCCACGGGCAGGTCCTGCAGCGAGCAGTGCGGGGGAGGCATGGGGCTCGCGATTCCTCCACTCCCCGCCCAGCAGCGCGCTGCGGCGTCCGCCTCGAGGTGTTTTTCTGCCGGGGCCGGCTTGCCCTCGGCCGCTGCCGTCTCAGCTGGGCGCTGGCGCTTCTGAGGACACCGCTTGCCCTCGGCCGCTGCCGTCTCAGCTGGGCCCCGGGGCTCCTGACGACACCCACATCCCCGCGAAGAGCCCAAGCCCCAGAGGCAAGCGCACTCCTCCATCCTCCTCGCTGAACAGCCACAGCAGAGTGGGCTGCTGCTCCTCCTCCGCGGGCTTTTAAGCTGGCTGGGTCCGCCCTAAAGTCCAGCCACGCCCTCCAGGGCCTAGCCACGCCCCCTCAGAGAGGAGCCAATTGTAGGACTTTAAACCCATACCCATTAACAGTCACCTCCCTTTCCCAGTGCCCCCTCCCTGTCCTCCAGGCCTAGCCCCAGGCAGTCACTAATCTTCTTTCTTTTTTTTTAATTTTTTTAATTAAATCTTTATTGTTCAGATTATTACATTTGTTCCTCTTTTTTCCCCCCATAACTCCCCTCCTCCCAGTTCCCGCCCCACCCTCTGCCCTCACTCCCCACCCACTGTCCTCATCCATAGGTGCACGATTTTTGTCCAGTCTCTTCCCGAATCTCCCACACCTGTTTCCCCCCCAAGAATAGTAAGTCCATTCCCTTTCTATGTCCCTGATTCTATTATGATCACCAGATTATTTATTCACTTGATTCTTAGATTCACTTGTTGATAGATGTATGTTTGTTGTTCATAATTTGTATCTTTACCTTTTTCTTCTTCTTCCTCTTCTTAAAGGATACCTTTCAGCATTTCATATAATACTGGTTTGGTGGTGATGAACTCCTTTAGCTTTTCCTTATCTGTGAAGCTCTTTATCTGACCTTCAGTTCTGAATGATAGCTTTGCTGGATAAAGTAATCTTGGTTGTAGGTTCTTGGTATTCATCACTTTGAATATTTCTTGCCATTCCCTTCTGGCCTGCAAAGTTTCTGTTGAGAAATCAGCTGACAGTCGTATGGGTATTCCCTTGTAGGTAACTGAGTTTCTTTCTCTTGCTGCTTTTAGGATTTTCTCTTTGTCTTTTGCTCTTGGCATTTTAATTATGATGTGTCTTGGTGTGGTCCTCTTTGGATTCCTTTTGTTTGGGGTTCTCTGCACTTCCTGGACCTGTAAGTCTATTTCTTTCACCAGGTGGGGGAAGTTTTCTGTCATTATTTCTTCAAATAGGTTTTCAATATCTTGCTCTCTCTCATCTTCTGGTACCCCTATAATTCTGATGTTGGTACGCTTGAAGCTGTCCCAGAGGCTCCTTACACTATCTTCGTATTTTCGGATTCTTTTTTCATTTTGCTTTTCTGGTTGGGTGTTTTTTGCTTCTTCGCATTTCAAATCTTTGCCTTGGTTCTTGCACTCCTCTGGTCTGCTGTTGGGAGTCTGTATAGTATTCGTTATTTCAGTCTGTGTATGCTTAATTTCTAGTTGGTTCTTTATCATAACATCGAGGGTCTCATTAGATTTCTTGAGGATCTCACTACATTTATCGGCGGCTTCTAGACAGTTCTTAAGAGACCTTAAAAGTGTGGTTCTGAACTCAATATCCTACATTGACAGTTCTGTCCTGTTTCTTTGTCTCCGCATTTTTTATGCTTTCTTGGTGCACCCCCTAGTGGTCTTTGTGCGCAGTCTTGTTGTAGTTAAGCCTTGATTGTTGTCGGCAATACCGGGGGGTGATTTGACCTCCAGGCTAACTGGCTATCAGAGTCTGCTGTGTCTGCAGTGGGAGAGCTTCTGTGCTGGATCTCTAGGGCGGTGCTAATCTAGCGTTTGCCTGAGGCTATCCGGCAAATGGCTCTGCGCAGGGCTTGGGCGGGGCGGGTCCCCGGGGACCTACAGGGCGGGCCGGAGCGAGCAGTTATGGCTGCTCTCAGTCCCATCCCTAGGGGCTCTGCCTCACAGAGTCCCAGCAACTGCTGCAAACCTCGGAGAGAAAGCTGCCTTCGAGTTCCGACCGAAGCCAGACAGTCTCTCTTCTCCCATTTGAGTCTGGGTCCCTAGAGACTCGCCCGGATCTGGAGCTCAGAGTCTGAAACTCCCTCCCAATTGAAAACAACAACCACGCCCTCCGCCTCCAGCCCACTCTGCGCACACTCCGCACCTTAGTATTTCACTTCAGCACTGCGCCTCCTCTGAGTCTGGGTATGATATTCTCTTTCCTCCTAGTTGTAGAATTTCCACTCAGCCAGCCTTCCTGTGGTTCTGGATAATGTCCGTTTTGTCTTTTAGTTGTTTTTTGAAGTGGTTGTTCGAGGCAGCAATCTCCGACGTTAACCTATGCCGCCATCTTGGTTTCCTCTCCTATTTTTTCCTTCCTTCTACTTATTCTGGGCTTTCTTATTGTTCTCTTTCTAATTCTTTATGTTATAGGGTTAGATAGCTTATTAAAACTTTTTCTTGTTATTTGAGGTAGGCCTGTCAGGACTATCCTCTCAGGACTGCATTTTCTATGTCCGATAGATTTTGGGTTGTTCTATGTTCATTTTCATTTGTTTCCAAGAAGTCTTTTTATTTCTTTCTTGATATCATTGGTAACCCATTCATTGTTTAATACTATGTTATTTAGCCTCCATGTGTTTGAATGCTTTTGAGTGTTTTTACCATAGTTGATTTCTACTTTCATGCCATTGTGATCTGAGATGTGTGAAATTATTTCAATTTTCTTGAACTTGTAGAGACTTAGTTTGTGTCCTATGTGGTCTATCTTTGAGAATGTCCCATGTACACTTGAGAATAATGTATATCCTGTGGCTTTGGCATGAAATGTTCTGTAAATGTCAATTAAATCCATCTGATCTAGTGTGTCATTGTTGATTTTTTGTCTAGATGATCTATCCAGTGAAGTCAGGAGGTTGTTAAAGTCTCCTACTATGACTGTATTGCTTAACCAGTTAACTGCCACAATATTTTGAATTTAATTTAAAAAGGTCCACGACTTGTGTCTATAGATGGTTATGGAGTACAAATGGGTAAAGCCATCCAGAGGTTTTTAAAATATATTTAGGTGCTCCTATATTGGGTGCATATGTTTACCAGGATTATATCCCACTAGAGGCCCAGCGCATGAATTTGTGCATGAGTGGGGTTTCTTGGCCTGGGTGGCAATTGGGGCCCATCCAGGCTATCTCAGGGCCAGCTGGCCAGGGGGAGGGACCGTGGGACATTGCCGGCCGTGGGAGATTGGCTGTGGGAGTGCACTGACCACCAGATGGCAGCTGCCCCCTGGTGGTCAGTACGCATCATAACAGACACTTAGGCTTTTATATATAGAGACTAGAGGCCTGGTGCACAAAAATTTGTGCACTGGGGGTTGGGGAGTCCCTCAGCCCAGCCTGTGCCCTCTCGCAGTCTGGGACCCCTCGGGAGATAACGACCTGCTAGCTTAGGCCTGCTCCCAGGTGGCAGAGGGCAGGCCCAATCCCTAGGTGCAGCCCCTGGTCGGGCTCAGAGCAGGGCCAATTGCGGAGTTCAGGCGCCGCCCCCTGTCATGCACAGAGCAGGGTGGATCCGGAGGTTGCAATGCCACCTTCAGTCACACTCAGGGTAGGGCCTATTGGGGCGTTGGGGCACTGCCCCCTGTCACACTCAAGGCAGGGTCGATGGGGAGGTTGCGGCGCCAACCCCCTGTCATTCACAGAGCAAGGCCAATCAGGGGATTGGGGCGCTGCCCCCTGTCACACACGAAGCAGGACCCATCAGGGGGGTTGGGGCTCCATACTCTGTCATGCACAGAGCAGGGCCAATCAGGGGGTTGGGGCGCTGCCCCCTGTCACGCACAGAGCAGGGCCCATCAGGGGGGTTGGGGCTCTGTACCCTGTCACGTACAGAGCAAGGCCCGTCAGGGGAGCTAGGGCTCCGTACCCTATCACGCACAGAGCAGGGCCCATCAGGGGGTTGGGGAGCTCCCCCTGGCATGCACAGAGCAGGGCGGATCAGGGGGTTGGGGCACCGCCCTCTATCACCCACAGAGCAGGGCCAATCAGGGGGTTGGGGCGCCGCCACTCTCACACTCAGGGCAGGGCCGATGGGGAGGTTATGGCTCTACCCCATCACACACTCAGCAGGGCCCGTGAGGGGGGGTTGGGGCGCCACACCCTGTTACACACAGAGCCACAGGGAGATCAGGGGGTTGGGGAGCTCCCCCCTATCAGGCACAGAGCAGGGCTGATCAGGGGGTTGGGGTGCCTTCCCCTGTCACAAACAGAGCAGGGCGGATAGGGGGTTTGGGCGCTGCCCCCTGTCACACTGATCCCGGTGCCGGGAGGCCTCTCAGCTCCGCTGATCCCGGTGCTGGGAGGCATATTACCTTTTTACTATATAGAATAGAGGCCTGGTGCACAGATGGGGGCCGGCTGGTTTGCCCTGAAGGGTGTCCTGGATCAGGGTGGGGGTCCCCACTGGGGTGCCTGGCCAGCCTGGGTGAGGGGATGATGGCTGTTTGCAGCTGGTCACACACCCTTCAGGGTGGGGGTCCCCACTGGGGTGCCTGGCCAGTCTGGGTGAGGGGCTGAGGGCTGTTTTCAGGCTCGTGGGTGACTAAAACTCCTAACTGCTCCTTTTTTTCTTTTCTTTTTTATTCTGGGCCAGCTTTAGCTCTGGCTCCAGCTCTGAGGCCTCTGCTGCTGAAAGCAGGTATCTGGTTTGTTTGGGTTCTACAATCGAAACACTGTATCAACTCCAGCTCTGAGATCCCGACGGGCCAAAGCAGGTTTCTGGGGTTTTGTTTAGCTTCTATATTTGTAACAATGTTTCAAAGTGCAAGGTCAGAGGCTGGCAAGGCAGGCGGGGAACGTTGGTTTCCTCCATCACTGAAGCAAGCAAGCCTCATGTTAGCTTCAAGCTGCCTGGCTGCTGGCTGCCATCTTGGCTGGCAGTTAATTTGCATATCTCACTGATTAGCCAATGGGAAGGGTAGCGGATGTACGCTAATTACTATGTTTCTCTTTTATTAGATAGGATTGTTGGATTGATCCCTTTAGAATTATGTAGTGACATTTATTGTCCCTTCTGATGGACTTCATTTTGTAGTCTATTTTGTCAGATATGAGTATTGCTACCCAGCTTTTTTCTTCTTTCCATTTGCAGGGCGAATTTTTTACCATCCCTTCACTCTCCTCCTCTGTGAATCTTGGGTTCTGAGGTGAGTCTCTTGTAGACAGTATCTCTGTATCTATATGGGTCATGTTTTCTTCTCCATTTAGCTACCCTATGTATTTTTATTGGAGCATCTGATCCATTTACATTTAAGGTTATTACTGATAGGTACTTATTTATTGTCATTTTAATTCTTTATGCCTGTTTCTCTCTCTCATCATATTATTACAGCATTTCTTACAATGCTAGTTAGGTGTTGATAAACTCCTTTAGCCTTCTATTTTATTTATTTGTTTGTTTGTTTATTTACTGGTCTGGGAAGCTCTTTACTTCACCATCTATTTTAAATAGCCATGCTGGATAGAACAGTCTTGGTTTCAGATCCTCGCTTTTCATTACCTTGAATACTTCATGCCATTCTTTCTGGCCTATAGAGTTTCTGCTGAGAAATTAGCTGACAGCCTTCTGAGAGCTTCTTTGTAGGTTACAAACCTCTTTGGGTTCTTCTTGCTTGGGATTTTCTGTGCGTCCTAAACTTGTGTGACTTTTTCCTTCACCAGTTTAGGGATTTTTCTGCTATTATTTCTATCCCTTGCTCACTTTCTTCTCCTTTTGTACTCCTATGATGCAGATATATATGTATTTCATGGTCCACAGCTCCCTTCAACTATCCTCCTATTTTTTAGTATTTTCTTTTTGATTCTCTGATTTTTTTTTCTGCCCTAATTTTCTGATCCCATTATTAGCCCCCTCTGATCTGCTGTTTATTCCTTCCAATGTATTCTTAATTCTGTTATGTCATTCATTTCTGACTGGTCATTTTTCATAGTTTCTATATATTTTCTCATGCTGTTGAACATCCTTATAATCTTTACTTTGAACTCTATATTGGATAAATTTCTTCATTTCATTTAGCCCTTCTTCTGAAGAATTCTCTTGTTCTTTCATTTGGGGCTTGTTTTTTTGTCTCCCCATTTTGCCCACCTGCTTGGGTTTGTTTCTATTAGGTAGATCTGCTATGACTTCCAGGCTTTTTGGAAGGTCTCTGGTGCAGGCCAATGTCAGATGCTGTTTGTGACTGGCCCTGAGTACCCTGTTACGAGTGATCAGTGATCAACAGTTAGTGGCTCCTTCTGCTGGAGCTGGGTGCATTTGGAAAGGATAAAGATGCACGCCAAGGCTGCTTTTCCTAGCGCCTGGTCCTGAAGCAGATTAGGCCAAGACTCAAAGCCTCTAGAGATCCACCTCTGCCTGCAGGCTAATTGTTATTCCCCGTCTATTAATGGCCTCAGACTGTAGACCAAAGCAAGGTATAAACTCCACAGGGTGGGGCAAGAAGATTTCCAATGGATGGGGCAATTGCTTCCCCCAAGACAAAGGTGTCTTGATGATAAAGGTTTGCTGAAAAAGATGTCCTCTGCCGTACGGGGGAATGACTTGCACAGGAATCCAGGTGGCTGCCCTTCAAGCTCTATCCACAGAGACACCAACCCTGGATTTTCTTCACACTCTGCCCTCCCTCTGCCAAAGCACAAGGGAAATGGCTGCACTTGAAATGTTTTGCTTTGGCCCTTTAAGAGGGTACCTGAATTTTAAGCCATCTCTCCCTAGCAGACAGAAACCCCACTGCTTTTCATAGCCAGATGCCATGTGGGCATCTTTCTCAGTTTTGGTGCTCTGGACTGGAGAGCCAAGCTTGGGGTTTATACCCCAGAGTTCTCAGTGGGAAACCCCCACAGCTGAGATATCCCTCCGGACCTTCGCATGCTGCCTGTGGGAGCCTGGCCAGCCCTCTCACGCCTCCACACTTTCTGCCAGTCTCTATGTGGTCTCCACTTTATGTCCTTGGTTATAAAGGTTCTCTCCAGCTAGCCTTCAGTTGGTTATTCAGGATTGTTTTTCTATATTTTAGTTGTAATTCCAGTTTGGTCCTGGGTGAATGTCAGTGCAGTTTCCACTTAATCTGCTGCCATCTTGGAATTTTCTGCCAAAAACAATCTTGAGGGGGGGGGGGGGGGAAAGCTATAAGCCTCACACTGCCTGATTTCAAAACATGTTATAAAACTACAATAAGGAAAACAGTATGGTATTGGAATAAAGACACACACAGAGCAAAATAATAGAATAGAGTCCAGAAATAAGACTTTGCATATATGGTCAAATCATATTTGACAAGGTTACCAAGGCTACACAATGGGGAACATATGGTTTCTTCAAAAATGGTGCTAGGAAAACTGGACACTTATCGAGCATGATATACAAATATTATCTCAAAATGTATCAAACACTTAAACTATATAACCCTACAAGAAAACATGGGGGAAAGCTTCATGGCATCGAATGTGGCATTGATTTCTTAAATATGACATTTTCTTTCTGGTCATCCTCGTTATTGTGGTTATTCATGGTGTTTGCTGTTCTCCTTTGCCTAGGGCAGCATTTATATCTGTCTACATATATGGCTGATAGCAGCTTCCTCTGAAGAGGTTTTTCTGCTATTTCCCAGTAGATGGCGCTGAATCACAAGGTGTTTTTCTTTTTACCTCTGACCTCCCAGTCTTGACCTGCGTGGCTTCAGTAAGACAGTACAGCTGCACTGCTTGCTGAGGGGAGGGTGGGGGTGTGTTTTGCCCTTACCATAATGGTGACCCCTGACCTCCGTGGCATCTTGCCCCAAGCACCCCACCTGGGGATCAGTCACAGAGGGGAACAACAGTTCTATTGCAATTGCTCTTGGTCTACAGATACCATACTTCTCAACTCCAAGGGCAACAGGAGACAAGTTTAGGGAGTCCACGTGGTGGCAGGGCTCTGTGGTTCTGTTTCTTTGTCTGAAACACCATTGTCTGACCCAACAGAGAGCCACACTGCAGAACCGTGTGCTCTGTCAGGTGTCTGCTGGCTCAATCAGTATTCATTCCATCACTCCCTGCTAGACTGCCCTACTCCCACAGCTCTCTGTTCCTCAGGTTGAAAGAAGCGCCATTACACTGGCTTCCTCTCCTTTCCAAGCCTAGCTCAAGATCCCAGCTGCAGGGCTGCATCTATGGGGACAAAATCATGTCTAACCAGACTGGTGCAGTGCCTGTTTCTACACACGGGAGCAGCTGTCTTCCGCCTGGACCCCAGCGAGCCGGGCACTCAGTACTGGGTGAATGTGGAATCCAAGCCGCCAGGCCGCTAGGGAGCTATGGGGGTAGGGAATGAAGGGCAGAGCGGTGGGCAGAGAAAGGAGAGGCGGGGAGAGTGGCTGGGGGGGGGGGGGGGGCGCCCAGACGAAGGGGCCCTGCGGGTGGGGCCAGGGTAGGAAGCCGTAGAGGGCTCAGGAACTAGGTGTGGGGCAGCCTCTGGGGTGGGGACAGCCGGTTCCACCCGACTCGGGCTCATCCCAGAATGGGGGGCCCCCTCCCTGCTCGCCACAGCCCCAGGTCCGGTGGCCCAGCCCGGACCCCACAGCCCCTCCCCAAGGCCTGCGGTGCTGTAAGCTGGGCACAGCCACAAGTCCGTGTGCATGGGTGGCCCTTACCAGAGCTGTGGCCCGCCTTGGCCATCGCCCTGCGCTGGCTGGCCCAGCCTGGAGGAAGTCACCACCGCCGTGCAGCCTGACACAGGCTGGCTCCAGGGTACTGCCTGCCCACCCAGCCCACCGTCCCCGGACTGCGCGCGCGCTCCTTGCTGGCCGAGCCTTGCCACTCTGTCCGCAGGTGTGCCGCTGCCGTCAGTGCCCAGCCAGTCCACACTGCATCCTGGAAGCCGGTGCAGGCCCTTGAAGCTTCCTGGAGGCAGCATGGCCGCACAGCCCCACCTGCAGCCCGAGGTGAACGGCAGACACCCACACACCCCGTGGACCCCTGACCCACCCCCACCCCCGAAACTGCCGGTGCGTGCTGAGTTACCATGGGACCCCACACCTCACCTGCCACTGGCTGTGTCTCACCGGCGCCTCGGCATTTTGGACCCCGCATCCCTAGGGACTTGGTGACCGAGAAGAATCACCCCACTCCAGGGACCTGCGGGGCCGCCCCCGTCCCCCTGCGCCCCCAGGGGACCCGCTACATCGGACCTGCAGCTTTAAGTCCTGCCAGGCGCTTTGGGCTTCTTACTGTTTGCTTATTTGGCAGCTGCAGCTCATGTCTACCTTTGGTTTAAAATGGAAAAAATTCTCCCAACAATAGGAACATAGTTCGGTAAACCCCAGTAGGCAGCCACTCAGAACTCTCTACTGTGTTTATTACCTATAAAACTATTTTTTTTCTGTTTTAAATTTTTTTATTGCTTAAAGTATTACAAAGAGTATTACATATATCTCCTTTTTTTCCCCCGCCCTTGACAATCCCCTGGCCTCCCCTACCCGCCAGTATCTTATGTCCATTGGTTATGCTTATATGCATGCATACAAGTCCTTCGGTTGATCTCTTACCCACCCGCCTCCTGCCCTCCTACCCTCCCCGGCCTTCCTGCTGTAGTTTGACAGTCTGTTCGAGGCAGCTCTGCCTCTGTATCTATTTTTGTTCATAAGTTTATAATGGTCTTTATTATCCAGAAATGAGTGAGATCATGTGGTATTTTTCCTTCATTGACTGGCTTATTTCACTTAGCAAAATGCTCTCCAGTTCCATCCATGCCGTTGCAAATGGTAAGAGTTCCTTCTTTTTTACAGCAGCATAGTATTCTATCGTGTAGCTGTACCACAGTTTTCTAATCCATTCATCTACAGATGGGCACTTAGGCTGTTTCCAGATCTTAGCTATGGTGAATTGTGCTGCTATGAACATAGGGGTGCATATATCCTTTCTGACTGGTGTTTCTGGTTTCTTGGGATATATTCCTAGAAATGGGTTCACAGGGTCAAATGGGAGTTCCATTTTCAGTTTTTTGAGGAAACTCCATACTGTCTTCCATAGTGGCTGCACCAGTCTGCATTCCCACCAGCAGTGCACAAGTGTTCCTTTTTCTCCACATCCTCTCCAGCACTTGTCGTTTGTTGATGATAGCCATTCTGACAGGTGTGAGATGGTACCTCATTGTTGTTTTGATTTGCATCTCTCGGATGATTAGTGACTTTGAGCATGTTTTCATATGTCTCTTGGCTTTCTGAATGTCCTCTTTTGAAAAGTGTCTATTTAGGTCCTTTGCCCATTTTTTTGATTGGATTGTTTATCTTTCTTTTGTTGAGTTGTATGAGTTCCCTATAAATGTTGGAGGTTAAACCCGTATCAGTGATAGCATTGGCAAATATGTTCTCCCATGTAGTGGGTTTTCTTGTTGTTTTGTTGATGGTTTCTTTTGCTGTACAGAAACTTTTTATTTTGATGTAGTCCCATTTGTTTATTTTCTCTTTAGTTTCCAATGCCCTAGTATCTGTATCGGTGAAGATAAAACTATTTTTAATAAAATGACCAGTAGGACATAATACCATCATTTAAAATTATTTTGGTAAAGAACTTGGTATGGGAAGATGTTCCTGGTATTTTAAGAGATGCCGGTCAAAGAAGAAATAAAATAAAATAATAATAATAATAATAATAATAATAATAATAATAATAAGAAGAAGAAGAAGAAGAAGAAGAAGAAGAAGAAGAAGAAGAAGAAACAAAATAAAATAAAACAAGAGACAATGGTCCAGAATGATCCCATTTTTATTTTGTAAAATAAGTATCCTACATAATAAAGCCCTAATATGCAAATCGACCCAACGGCAGTCAGACATCCCCTGAGGGGTCCCAGACTGTGAGAAGGGGCAGGCTGGGCTGAGCGACGCCCCCTGCCCTGTGCACGAATTTCATGCACCAAGCCTCTGTGATATAAATGACAGAGAATTCAAGGTTGCAGTCCTGAAAATACTCAAAGAGACACAAGAAAATACAGACAGGCAGTTCAATGCACTCAGAAAGCAAATCAATGAACAAAATAAGTACTTTACCAAAGAGATTGAAACTGTAAAAAAGGGCCAATCAGAAATCCTAGAGATGAAACATGCAATTAAGGAGATGAAGAGTAAACTACTGAGCATAGAAAACAGAACTAACCAAAGGGCGGGGGGGGGGGGGGGTGGGGGGGGGGGAAGGACACATATGTAATACCCTTTGTAATACTTTAAGCAATAAAATACATTTTAAAAAAAAGAAAATAAAGAAGAGCTACACGCCCCCCCCCCAAAAAAAGGCAAGACAAGATTACAATATAAAAATTAGATGAGTTAATGCTCATAACATTAAAATCCATCTTTAATGTAAAAAAAAAAAAAGAAAGAAAACAGAACTAACCAGATGGAGGAAATAATTAGTGATATTGAAGAGAGGGATCTAGAAATGGTGCAGAAAGAAGAAGAGACCTGAGCATAAAGAGAAATGAAATAGCTCTATGAGAACTCTCTGACTCCATCAGACACAGCAATATTAGAATTATAGGCATTCTGGAAAAGGAAAAGAGGGAGCAAGGAATGGAAAGTCTCTTCAAACAAATAGTGGATGACAACTTCCCAAACCTATGGAAAGAACTATATCCTCGAATCCAAGAAGCAAACAGAACACCTAGTTACCTCAATCCAAAGAGGCCCTCTCCAAGGCACTTGTTATAAAAACTGTCAAAAATTAATGACAAAGAAAAAATTCTCAAAGCAGCCATGGAAAAGAAGAAAGTGACATGCAAAGAGAAACCCATCAGATTATCATCCGACTTCTCAGCAGAAACTCTACAAGCCAGAAGAGAGTGGAACCAAATATTCAAATGTCTGAAAGAGAGAAATTACCAGCCATGAATAATATATCTGGCAAAATTACCTTTTAAATATAAAAGAGCAATGAAGACGTTCCCGAACATACAGAAGCTAAGGGATTTTATCACCAGAACACCTCCATTGCAGGAAATACTCAACAACATAAGATTACAACATAAGAGTAAGATCACCAAAAAACTTACAGCATTATCAGGGATAATTTGTGACAACAAAAACATGGAAGGGGAGAACTTAAAAGTCTGAACTGACAAAGGTGGATGAAGATCAGATGCACCCAAAAGGAAAAAAACTATGGTATGTTTGCAACTTTATTTTTTATAAACCTAATGGCAATCACACACAAAAATTCCCAAACCAGGACACATAGCTTAAATAAAGAGGAAACAGAGGAAGGACATATGGAATACCACCAAACAAGAACAAATTGACAGAAACATAAAGAAAAACAACCAATGGAGACACAGAGCTACCAGTCAACAAAAGATAAAATGGCTATAGGAAATCCTCATACATCAGTAATTACCCTAAATGTACATGGTCTGAGAAGAAGCACAGAGTAGCAGAATGGATCAAACAACAAAATCAACCATATGCTGCCTACAAGAAACACATCTAAGCTGCAAAGACAAAAGTAGATTCAAAGTAAAAGGGTGAAAAATGATTCTCCAAGCAAATAACATCCAGAGAAAAGCAGGTGTAGCCATACTTATTAGTATATCTGAAACAGCTAATAGATATATGAAAAGATGTTTAACTTCACTAGTAATTATGGAAATAGAAAGCAAAACTACAATGAGATCCCACCTCACACCTGTTAATGTCACCATTATTAACAAGACAAGTGATGGAGTGGTTGTGGAAAAAAGGGACCCTTATTCACTACTGGTGGGAATACAGACTGGTACAACCACTATGGAAAGCAGTTTGGTGATTCTTCAAAGAATTAAGCATAGAGCTACCATACAACCCAGCAATCCCTCTCCTGGGTATATAACCGAAAAACTCGAAATCAAGTATTCACAAAGATATATGCACCCCTATGTTCATTGCAACCTTGTTCATGGTGACCAAGACATAGAAACCACCATGTCCCACAATAGAGGATTGGGTAAAGATGTGGTACATACTAGGTGTACCGGTTAATAATGTGGATTTTGTAATCAAAGAAAACACGATAATTTCAAGAGAAACATCAAAAGTGCTTTATTCAAAATAATGTCCATCGCTAGATACACATTTCCCCCATCTTTCAGGCAATTTGTGGATACCATCCCAATAGAACTTTTCTTGTTTTAACAAGCAAACCATTCAGAGACCCAATTTTCCACTTCTTCGTATGTTCTGAAGTTCTGCTTAGAAAGTGTGTGTGCCATTGATCAGAACAAGTGGTAATCTGAAGGAGCAAGGTCTGGTGAATACAGCGAGTGGGTTAATACTTCCCAGGCAAGATCTTTTAACGTACCTTTAACTGGTTTTGAAGTGTGTGATGGTGCATTATCATGAAGCAAAATTACTTTGCCATGTCTTCTGGCCCATTCTGATCATTTTATGATCGAATCATGGTTCAAATTGATTATTTGTTGTTGGCAGTGATCAGTATTAATGGTTTCACCTGGTTTTAGAAGCTCATAATACACCACACCGTTCTGATCCCACCAAACGCAGAGCATTGTCTTCTTTCCGAAGCGATTTGACCTTGCAGTTGATGTTGATGGTTGACCTGGATCAACCCATGATTTTGTGCATTTGGGATTCTCAAGATAAATCCACTTTTCATCGCCAGTTACAATTCAATGCAAAAAAGACTTTCGGGCCGTCAACATTTTACTGATGACTTTTCGGTTTTTCATTTATCTTTTGTTCAGTTGATGTGGCAACCATTTTCCTTCCTTTAAAATCTCTCATTGCTTGTAAACTATCAGAAATTGTTTGCTGAGCAACATTTAACCTTTCTGCAAGTTGTTTTTGAGTTTGACACGCATCTTCATCCAATAATGCTTATAACTGTTGGTCTTCAAACTTTTTTGGTTGACCTGGATATTGTCTTTCACATCAAAATCATCACTTTTAAAGTGTTTAACACGTTAAAAGCCAAGCCTGTTTTGTCTTCCTTTCCGTTTAGCCCGCAATATCCAATTTCACTGATATGCTGGCAGCTGGAGATCTGTGTAAGGTTTTGATAAGATTGCATTTATATCTTCAGATATATTTCTTGTATGTATTTATCACAATCTGTACCTGTATTTTTAGAAATGCTTTCTGTTCAGTCGTCTGTGGTTCGTGTTCCAGTGCAGTTTAAAAATTTTTTCTTTACCTGTAACAGTGACAATGTCAGAAGTGTGTGAAAGCGATTCAAGTGAAATTAGTTTGCCTAAAAAACGTCGTAGAGTTGTTCTTTTTTTCCTTATCAGAGGCTGAGGATGAGGATTTTGAAGAATGGCATGATCTGAGAGGTAATCAATCAAGAATTATGCCTTTCACCTATACAGCTGGCTTTAGGATTGAAGATTTGAATGTAAAGTCATGTGCAACAGTAGAAAATTCTTATGAACTGTTTGTGCCTAATGAATTGTTTGAGGATATCGCCAAACTTATATGCGTCGCAAAAACTAGGGGTTGAAAACTTGCGTTTGTGTAGGTGGACTGTGACAAACAAAAATCAAAAGATGTTTTGGGTGATTCTATGGATGCGACTAGTTAGATACCATCTTTACGTCTATACTGGTCCCATGATTCTGCATAAATGCAAACTTTCCCCCCAGAAAATGTCAAGAAATAGATTTGAAATATTATGAATGCTGAATTTTTCAGACAATAGGAAGACAGATGTTTCCAATAGTTTATGCAAAATACAACTAGTAGATAACATGGAAATAAATTTCAAAAAATATTGATCCATCTGAAGCTATATGTATCAATGAATCTTTGATACCATTTCATGGCCACAAAATATTTAGGAAATATTTAAAATAAAAACGCCACAAAAATGGTATTAAATTATTTAAGTTGTGCTGCGGAACTGGGTACACGTATGCTTTTTATATATATGCAGGGAAAAGTTTAGAAAAAGAAAATACGACACCAATTAATGTTGTAATGTATCTTTGTAGAGATGTATTCCATAAGGGACACACGTACACAGACAATTGATACACGAGTTTAGATTTAGCATATAAATTACTCGATAATAATACTCATTTAGTAGGAACATTATGTTCAAATCGACAGGGAAATCCTCATGAAGTAACATCAAAGAAATTAAAACGGGGAGAAATTATAGCAAAAGAGAACAAAAAAGGAATAACCATTTTAAAATGGAAAGATAAGTGGGACATCTTTCAACAAAACATACGTCAGAGATAGTGAAGGTTGGAAATAGATCAGGTCACTACTGGAAACCAAAAACTGTAGATTATAATGTAGGAAAAGCAGCGGTTGATATATCTGATCAAATGAGTGCCTATAATAACCTGTTACGAAAATCCATGAAATGGTATAAAAAGCTAGCCTTTGAGCCCCTACTAAATACTGCTGTTCTCAATGCTCATATTTTATTTGAAAATATTAGCAAGAAGAATATGAGTATCACAGAATTTCAGAAGAAATTAGCTGTCCATCTAACAAATTTTCGGGATGAAGAAATTTCAAGTAGCCATGCTGTAAATATACCTCAAATATCTCATCACAAACTGCAACAAAAACTGGAAGAGTGTCTAAAGTCCGAAGATATTGTAAAAAATGCTACGGAGATAATGCAGCATGATTTGGACGAGATATTGCCAGAAAGCTGACAAATCAAGTGATAACACTCTGTGAAACCTGCACCGGACAACCATTTCTGTGCATACCCTGCTTTAATAATATTCATTAAAAAAAATTTTTGTAACAAATAATATTTAGGTACATTCTTTTATGATCTCCAAGTTATTTAAAATGTATTAAAATATTTTTTTTAAAATTGTATGTCGTCAGTCAACAGTGACTGACGCAGTACAGACAGAAAGTATAGTGTCAGTCACCAGTGACTGACATGGTGCTTAATGTGTTAAACCAGCGTTCACAAGTATCTTGAGATGGAGCATGTTCACCATAAGCTTTCTGAAGTATCCAGCAACACTTTTCTTCAAAATAATGAATTAAAACTTCCCGCAAATGCTCTTTTTTTGGCATGAAAGTCAACATTTTTAAGAGTAAAAATATCTATGATGTTAACACCTTCAGCAAATTTGACATATGAAGTTTTGAAGCTTGTTGTCAATACAACAAAACAGCATACATATCAAATCGCATATATATCAACATATATGTAACTCCATCTATTGAAAAAAATCCTCATTAGTAACCGGTACACCTAGTATACACAAAGGAATACTACTCAGCTATAAAAAAGGAGGAAATAGCACCGTTTGCAACAACAAGGATGGACCTTGAGAACATTATGCTAAGTGAAATAAGTCAGAAAAAGCTAAGCACCATGATTTCACTCATATGTGGGATCTGAAACTTGTGAACACAAACAGCAGTGTGGTGGCTGCCCGAGCGGCGGGGGTGGAGGCAAAGAGGTTCCCAATATACGGCGGCAGATCTGACTTTGGGTGGTGGGCACACGGTGCAATATACAGATCTTGTAACATAAAAATCCACACCTGAAACCTGTATGTTCATGTTGACCAACGTCACCCCAATAAATTTAATAAAAAAATAAAGGTCTTGCCCTAACTGGTTTGGCTCAGTGGATAGAGCGTCGGCCTATGGACTGAAGGGTCCCAGGTTCGATTCCGGTCAAGGGCATGGACCTTAGTTGCGGGCACATCCCCAGTAGGGGGTGTGCAGGAGGCAGCTGAATCGATGTTTCTCTCTCATCGATGTTTCTAACTCTCTATCCCTCTCCTTTCCTCTCTGTAAAAAAATCAATAAAATATATTTAAAAAATAAAAATCTTGAATAGATATTTATACATCAATGTTCACTGTAGCATTATTTACAACAGTCAAAGGGTGGAAAACCCCCAAATGTCAATTAACATGTGAATAAAGTGATTATATATAGATTACATATATAATGTATACCCACAGAATGAAATATCTTTCAGCCTTAAAAAGAATAAAATCTTGTCAAATGCTATAACATGGATGAACACGGAGAGCATTATGCTAAGTGACATAATCCAGCCATAAATGAACAAATACGAATTAATCCACTTCTAGGAGGTATCTACAATAGTCAAATACTTAGAGCAATTAGAATGGTGGTTGCCAGTGGTGGGCGAGGGAAAAGAGGAGTTTTTCAATGTTTATAGAATGTTTTGTCAGATTAAAATGTTCCAGGTGCTATTGAAAACCAGCATGCATATAGCTAACACGACTGTGCTATACACTTACAAAGGTTAAGATGGTACATTTTATGTTATATGCACTTACACATACTATTTCAAAAAAATAAGTAGGCACCTCAATACAAAAATTTAAAAAAATTATAGACAGTATGACAATGGTTCATTAAGTAGAGAATATTATTAAGATAGAAATTATAAACAATAAATAAATGAAAATTCTGGAGTTGAAAGTACAAAAATTGAAGTGAATTAAAAAAGAGGGCTCAGACTTAAGTTTGCAAAAGACAGAATTAGTGAACTTTGAGATGTATCAATACAGATGATCCAATCTGAAGAAAAATATTAAGAGCACTGAACAGAACCACAGAGAATTGTGAGACACCAACATACATACTAACATACAGGTAAACGGGAGTCCCAGAAAGTGAAAGAAATTAAAAATATTTGAATAATGGCCAAAATTGTCCTAAACATGATGAAAAACTAACATACATATCCAATGAATTCAATCAAGTTCAAAAGGTGAACATGAAGAGTTCCACACCTAGACATATTATAGTTAATTTAATGAAAGCCAAAAAGCAAAAGAGAATCTTGAAAGCAGCAAGAGAAAAACAACTTATTACATACAGGGGAACCTCAATAAGATTAATAACTGACTTCTCGTTAAAAACAGTGGGAGTCCTGGCCAGTGTGGCTCAGTTGGTTGAGCACTGTCCCATGCACCGAATGGTTGCCTGCTCGATTTCCAGTCAGGACACATGCCCAGGTTTTAGGCTCGATCCCCAGTAGGGGGTATGCATGAGGCAACCAATCAATGTTTCTTTCTCCGTCTCCCTTACTCTCTAAAAATGAAAATCAATAAAAACATAAAAGATAACCACCAATGGAGGGTAAAGATATTTGGATAACATGCTTAAAAAGCTAAAAGGAATAAAAACTGGCTAAGTCTGTAACTAGCAAAACTACCCTTCAACAATGAAGATGAAATAATATTCCTAGATATACAAAACTGGCAGAATTTGCTGCTAGCAACTTTTACTTACAAGAAATACTAAAGGACTAAGAGAAATTGAAACCAGATGAAAACCCAAATCTACATGAAGAAATAAAGAGCATGGTAAGTATAATTACATAGGTAGACATAGAAGACAGTATCAATAACATTTTCTTAACTGATTTAAAAGCCAGCCACATAAAACCACCATTATAAAATTGTATTGTTGGGATTATAACTATATATATATACACACACACATATATACACATATACATATATATATATATATATATTCACTAATAGCACAGAGAGAAGAGGGAGGAATGGTTCTATTTTGGAGAAAGGAAATGACACTAGGCAGTAATGTGAATCCAGAGGAATGCCTCCTTCTCTTGAGAAATATACTAAATTAATCTTTCAATGGTGTTGTCACTCAGTCCCCTCCAAATATTAAAATCCCATCCGTACAATCATTGATACAATAGAACACTCCACTGAAGAGCAGAACACACATTCTTGTCAAATGCACATGGACCATTCTCCAGGAAAGCAATATGCCAGGCAATAAAACAACTAAGTTTGTGTTTTTACCACAATGGTGTTTAATCAGAAGTCAACAGAAGGAAATTTGGGAAAGCCTAAAATATTTGGAAATTAAACATACGTCTAAATAACCCAGGTGCCAAAAAAGAAATCACAATAACAATTAGAAAGTGTTTTGAGCCTCCCCCCACCCCAGCCCTCTTCCCCACAGGCAGAGGACAGAGCGCTAGTGCAGGAGACACCCACTGGTAGTTCAAGGGACACTACCAGGCTTGCAAACCAGGGCAGCAAATTCATCCCAAACAATCCCCCAGAACCTGACCCAAGGCCCCCCTTTTCTCTGACTTCTTAGTGAGCCAAAGCAGCCCAACCTACGCTCATTTCCCCGGCCCTCTCTTCACTGTCCCCAGCTTTAATAAATGTCCTCTAAAATTCACCTGGACTTGTGTTATGAAATCTTTCCTGCATGAAGTCAAGAACCCACATACTACCAACTGGCCCTAAGCAGACCCACCAAGGGCCAGGTCCCCTTCCCAGTAGCAGTATTGGAGACACCCCCTGGTAGTGTAGGGGGGCACCCCATGGTAATACAGGAGATCCCACTAGTAGTGAAGACACCTGCTGCTCATGTTGGGAGACACTCACTACTTGTTGGGACACATCTTTGTAGCTCTTAGCCACTCTGAGGTATCAGCTACACGGACAAAATCTTTCCTTTACTGTGGTCCATGACAGAAGAGTGAGGAGCTATCACAGGATCCACTCAGTAGGTAAAATGCGTGGACAGTGCACTCAGCATGGGTGTGTGGTCATCAACTAAGCTCATTTCTTGTCACCTGGTGATGGATATGTGAACATTCCATCTCAAACTTCCCAGTTTGGCAACAGGATCATTTGAGCTAAAGGCCGTTGATATGCAGATAGCAGAGAAGCTGCGAGTCCTCCCCCTGCCTAAAAGGACCGAGTCAGTCACAGGGGACAGTAAGATCCCTCAGCATGGGGCTGGCTCTGGGAATCTCCATAAACCCCCAACCAGCCCCTACCCTGGTACTGCTTCGGACTGTCATTTCCCACAAACTTCTTTATTGCAGTGGCTGCAGAAGCCGGACTTCTAAGCTGCTGCTGGAGTTACTCATTTCCTCTGCGTGTCTCCCATGTGCAGGAGGTGCATGTGTTAATACACTTCTTTTTCTCATTAATCTTTTATTACCGGGCTCCAGACAGGGATCAGACGGGTGGAGGGAATATTTTCCCTCCCTCACACTGGTGTCCAGCTTTGCTCCAAAGCCTTGGTTAGGTGTCCATCCTGCTGTTTTGGGGCAGTCGTGTGCTCCTCCAAACTCTCACCGAGGCTTTCCTGTCTCACCTTCTGGCAGCCGGTGGCCATCCAGGAAATCCCAAAGTCCAAATCTTGCTTCAGGCAAGAACCAACCAGTACCTCAGATTCTCAACAGGGAGTGAAACAGTAGGCAGTCACCTGGGAAAGGATGGGGAAACCTCCCCAGCCAGAAAAGTGGCAGATTCCTGGCTTGACTGAGGAAAAACCTCCCGGGTACATAATTTGAAGGAATTGTTCAAAGTGGTACATACATTTAAAAAAAAGTCCAACAATAGGAGAATGAGCAAATAAATAATCAAGTAACTAGCTATTGAACACCATGGAACCTAGAACTGTTGATCAGATATTTGAAAAAAAGAATCCCATGGCAGTTGCATGAAATGCAGCCAGCCACTGTGTCCCCAACTTTGCTATGGATGGTAGGCCTTTGCCCATGGACTCTCCCACCCAATTCACAAGTGGCATCACAGACAATGGTTAGTTTATTTACTGTAAGGATGGTCCTTACCACAGATATCAAATCTTGGGGTACACACCTTCTTGTGAAAAAGCACCAAAACAAGCCAATAGAAATCCTGGATTGAAGTGGTGGGGGTGGGGGGTCTACGCAGCTTCACCCCTTCCCCAGGCAGGGCCAGTCTTTTCTCAGCCAGTGCCCAGCTCCAGGGTGGGAAGGAGCATTCTGCAGAAGCCCACAGTGGCCCATGCTGGGGGACTTGAGGGCTTGTACCCAGGTTCCTCAGACCCCTTATGTAGTACCTTTTGCCCTGAGCACTCTTCCCCTGGCCTTTCCCATGCCCCCCTCTCCTGATGACTGCTGCACCCCGATTAATGGGGCATCCACATCCAGCACCATTTTCTAGGACCAGGCCCTGAGACAGGCTGACGGACTCACCTCCCTCCCAGCGGCCTCACAAGACAGCAGCTCTTTGGGGATACAGCCCTGGGGCTGTCAAGGACTCAGGCTGAAGCCTCAGAAAGTTCCACAGGCCCTGGCCTCAATGCTGACCAGCTGGGCTCCTGCAAACAGAGCTCCCCAGGACCCTGGCTTGGGCTATGCAGAGGACTGTGAGCAATGCACTGGTGACACCAGATGGCCATGGAAGGTCACCTGGGAGATGCTGCTGGCCCCACAGTGTTGGCTTCCCAGGGATGACAGAGGTAGAGGGATTTTACTAAGCACACAAAGTGGCATTGGGAGCTCTTCCTGTGGCTCAGGATACCCTTGAAGACTCAAAGGCAGGACGAAGGCATGAGACACCGCTCACTGGGAAGCCAGCCCATCCCCGAGCCCTCCCTTGGGTCGGCAGATGGTCATGGGGGTGGGGCTGCTAGACAGAGGTGAGAAGAGGGCCCGCAGCGTCCCTGAGAAGGGCGTCTCAGGGAAGGCGTACAGGAGTGACCCATCGGTGGCGCTGTAGAATGCCAGGTGCCCGGCCTCATAGTCCAGAAAGATGCCTACACGCCGGGGTGGGTCTCGAAGGGGGGCAAAGGCCCGCTCAGAGGAGTTGTAGAAGCCCCCCAGGAACACCAGGATCCAGAACCCATTGCCTGCAAAGAGCTCACCCTTCTCCTTCCGGTTAGCATTCTCCCTGCAGACACCCAAGGCCCAGCTGGCCCGCTCGCCCACCTCCACCTCCCAGTAGTGGCGGCCGGAGCTCAGGGGCTCCCGGCCCAGCACACAGGGCCCGGGGTCAAAGCGCTCGGGGCTGTCAGGCAGGGGCTGCCGCAGGTCCCCCCGCCGCACACTCTGCATGTCTTCCGACAGGACCAGCTCGGGGTTAGCAGTGTCCGGATCCAGCGTCATGTCCCCTGCAGACAGAGCAGTGGTCACCTCGGGCCCCTTCCGCCAGCCTGCATGAAGTCTGCCCTCAAACATCCTCATAGTTGGCTAGAGTGACTGCTCTCCATCCTGTGTCTTCCTCAAAAGATCACCTAACCACTTGCAGTTGCAACTTGGAATGTCTGGAAAGTGGTCATACACTGCCTTGCAATTCACTCTCTTGAAATTCAGGAGGAACCTGGGTGCTTTCTATGTCTACTCTTCCAATCCTTAGAGTGTTCAGCCCAGCTTTCATACTGGGCTCCCCAGGCCTGGGCCTACACAGGTGTCCTGGCACCTGATGGACCGACCTTCACTTTTCCTAAATGCACCAGACAGCCCAGCCTGGCTGGCCCTCCCTCAACAGCCTGCCCTGACCCCTCAGCACCTCAGCCATGAACTAGGAGCCTCCGTGCCTTTCCTACCACAGACCCTGGGATGGGCACTTCTTCTGGACCAGACCTGGCCAGCTGGGTCCCCCCGCCCCCGCCCCCGCCCCCCGGGTATGCTGTGGCACCCACCTCGGAACCTCTGCAGAGCCTCCACCAGCCCCGGGACCCTGCACACCGTCCTCATCTCCATGGGCACCACCTTAGGCGGCTGCAGCTTCACTTCCTGGACCCTGAAGAGGCAGCCAGGTGTCACACCCAGGGTGGGCCCACCCGTACCCAACCATCTTCCCTAGGGAAAGGCTGGACTCCTACCTGCGCAGGGTGTCCATGATGTCCTGTGGGAGAGACATGTGGTGTCAGTGCCCGTCACATGGTCTTGCCCCCTACCTCCATCCGTGTTGCAGTGCCCCCTACATGGTCAGAAACTGCCCCTGCAACTTCACCTGCTCCCATCCCATCCCATCCCGCCCACAGGCATCTTACATGGCCTCCATCAGCTGCCCTCCCTCATGTCCTGACTCAGAGCCCAACTTCCCGGTAAGGCCTCTCTGCTTAGGTACTCCTTTCCCCCAAAATGATGCATAAGAGCATTTTACTCAGTGTCAAAGGCTGTTTGTAGCCCCGAAATCCACATGTTGGTGTCTTAATGACCAGGTCCTCAGAATGGGTCAGTATTTGAAAATGGGCTTCCTAAAGAGGTGATGATATTAAAACCAGAGGCCCGGTGCATGAAATTCGTGCATTGGGCGGGGGGGGGGGGGGAGGGGGGGGTGTCCCTCAGCCCAGCCTGCACCCTCTCCAATCTGGGACCCCTCGAGGGATGTCCGACTGCTCGTTTAGGCCCAATCCCACTGGGCCTAAATGGGCAGTCGGACATCCCTCTTACAATCCAGGACTGCTGGCTCCCAACCGCTCACCTGCCTACCTGCCTGACTGCCCCTAACCGCTTCTGCCTGCCAGCCTGATCACCCCTAACCACTCTCCTGCCAGCCTGATCAACACCTAACTGCTACCCTGCCAGCCCAATTGCCCCTAACTGCCCTCCCCTGCCGGCCTGGTCACCCCCTAACCACTCCCCTGCCAGCCTGATCGATGCCTAGCTGCTCCCCTGCTGGCCTGATTGCCCCTAACTGCCCTCCCCTGCCGGCCTGGTTGCTCCCAACTGCCCTCCCCTACAGGCCTGGTTCCCCCGCAACTGTCCTCCCCTGCTGGACATCTTGTGTCCACATGGGGTGGTCATCTTTGACCACATGGGGACGGCCATCTTGTGCATTGGAGTGATGGTCAATTTGCATATTACCTCTTTATTAGATAGGACGAGGTCACCAGGGTGGACCCTAATGCTATATGGCTGGTGTCCTTACAGGAAGAGGAAATCAGGACACAGGTGTACACTGAGGCAGAGAGGCCTCAGGCGAACTGGCCTGCCCACACCTGGATCTCAGGCTCCAGGACTGGGAGAAATAAACGTCTGTTGCTTAAGCCACCTGTGTCATTTGTTACACAGCCTGAGCTGACAGAGACAATCTGTTATTTGGAATGCCAGCTCCTGAGAGTAAACAGCTTGTCTTTTTAGAACACTGCCTAGCACACAGCAGGGACCCAGCCCACTTTGTCAATCAAATGAACCCCACAAGCAGTCCTTCTAACCATACTGTGTACCACCTACCAGGCCATAAAGGATGAAGAGGGAAAGTAAGGTATTGTGCCCAACATGGGTTTCCTTAGGGGCAGGGAATTTCACACACAGCAGTTGATTCTGTCTGGGGAGCCTGGGCACCTGCTAGGCCTCTAAAGAAAAGGGAGCCTAGTGGGTTTCTGAAACCTGAGGATTCATCAGGAGAAACCGACAGTACCGGCCTGGGGGAGGCACATGCAAAGGGCCAGGTGCAAAGCAGTTAGAAACAGCGTCCTCACTTGTTTTACTGGGTTAGGGGAAGTGGGGGTGGGGATAGTCTTGGTTGTCAAGGTTTGGAGCTGACCTAACCACTTAGGAGAGGGGTGGAGAAAGGGCCCCTGCCCAGGGGTGGGGAGGGGGCCTGAACCTTGAAGGAAGTTGACCTCTGTGGCGATGACCTGGCCACTCTGGGCAGTGGGGACTAGATACACACCCCTTTAGGAAAATGCTCGGTACCCACAGAGGGTGGTTACGGGGGAATCCTGGAGGGGCACCCAGGACCCCAAACTCTGGTGTAGCTGGGGCCCTGGGATCGGTCACTCAGAGCTCTGCTTCTTCCGTCTCCAATGGGGCTCCCGGACAGGTACCAACAGCAGTTCTCAGTGGGGCTTGGGGTTCATATCTATTCCCCAGGCAGTGGCATGTCCATAAGGCTCTCACCAGTCCCAGTCCTCACCCCAGTATGTCACAGGCAGGACACAGGACATCCAGAAGAGGACAAACTCAGAGAGCTTGCTCCACGGAGGGCTTTCTCCTTCCTGCTCCTGGGTCTGCACCCCTTCCCATTAGAGCCCCTGTGTGCCCATTCCAGGCCCGTGCTCACCTGCAGCAGTCCCAAGGCCGGCAGCTGGCAGCGCCCCTCCAGCTCAGCGACAAGATCGGCTAGCTGGGCGCTCTGTTGCCCAAGGCGGACAGCGCTCTCCTGCAGCGGGGGCAGCACCTCCAGCTCCTCCTCCTCCAGCCTCTGCAGAAGCCGTTGCTCTTCCTCTGCCAGCAGGCGGCGCAGCCGCTCAAACTCTGCACGCACATTCTGCCGCTGGCTCTCCACCATCTTCTGCAGGGGGCACAGGGGGCCAGTGAGCTGGGCGCCACAAACCCACCACCAGGGCTCCACACACCACCTGTCCCCCACCCAAACTCACCCCGGGGCTGAGGGTCTGGAGCAGGAGTGCTGTGTTATGAGGAGCATTAGTGTGACAGCGGCATCCAGCAGTGGGGGCACCAATGCCCCACCTCCCCACCCCTGGGACCTCAGCGCCCAGCCACCTGCCTGCCACAGGGCACAGGTCTCCTCCGCCTGAGCCTGAAACAGCAGGGCATCTTCCATTTGCTTCTGCAGGTGGTCCAGGGACTTCTCCAGCTTGCCCTGCAAGGAAGTCAGGGCAGCCAGTAAGCCCACTGGGCCCTGTCCCTATTCCCACTGCCCAGCCCCACACAATGGACTGAACAAATTGAATCTGCTAGGAGATGCCCTCTTCCCGGGATGCCCTCCCACCACCCAGGCTGACCCAGCCCCTAGCCCATTTTTTTCCTTTCTCCAGCCTTCCTGCCTTCCTGCCTCTCCCACCTTCCCAGCCTGACTCCCTACCTCATCGCAGCCTTCTTCCTGCGAATCCTTTCACTTCAGTGCCTGTTCTGAGCTTGCCAAAGTTCAGCTTCATCGGAAGGCGCCAAGGGACACTCACACTTGGATCCAGCTGCCTTGAGCCTGACCTCAAGCAACACCCAACTGTTTACTTCAACCCTATTTGCTTGCTGGGGCCTCCCCAGCATTAAGACAAAGTAGGCACCAGTGCAGTGTGAGGGAGCAACAGCAGTTGTGTCAGAGCCCTCTGCCCTCCTCCTCCTGCCTACAGGCAGGACATGAATTTCCCAGAAGGGTGGCCGCCCTGTACCAGGAAGGGGGCACACACTCCACCAAAGATGAGGTGTCATCCCTGAATGTGCTGAACAGACCTTACAAAAATGCCAGCCTTCCAGTAGTTCCCCCGTATCATTTCCGAGTTCCTTTCCCACAAGTTATTGGCCCTAGCAGCCCAAACCCTTTCCGTTGTCCAGTCACTTCTCCACAATTTATCATCCTCTGTTAAAGTGGAATGCAAGCTCTTAAGTCTGAGCACTCATTTTGGTTTTGCACTCTTCTACGAAGTCATTGTGCCGTATGAAATTTAAGACTAATAAAACTATGTCTTTTCATCTGTTCAGATTAACATTTGTCAGTTTAATTTGCAAGTCTCAGTCACAGAACCTAACAGGCTAGAGTAAACGGTTTTTCCTCCTCTACAATAGTCAGTGCTGCCCTCTGAGCCTTTATCAGGTCAGCTACGAGGAGCCCTTAGGGGGCTGGTGGTCACTCCTCACCTCACAGCCACTTTCTGCACCCTGATCCGGGTGTTTGGTGATAGGAGTGCCAACCTGCTGGACGTGAGCAGACAGGCATTCCTGCATGCATGTAATACCCCAAGTGAGAGGAAAATCCACAGAAATCCATGTCGAGAATGGATCATGGGGCAGGTTTATTCCGGTACCCCACAGGCTTGTTCTATGACAGTGACCTGCTGGCCAAGTATTAATTCTAATGCTGACTAAATGCTGTGCATGGTGTGCCCCAGCGACACACACACACACACCCGCTACTGGCCGTGAAGCAAAATGCAAGCCAGTCACAGTTTGAAAGATGCCACCCGTGCATCAATACCTGAATTCCAGAAACAAACCCTGCTAAGGCAACAGGCCAGGTGAGCTGTTGGCCCCCCAGCGGAGCGGGTAGTGCTGGTGTGAGTTTGGGTTAAGGAAATGCGTTTCCAGGACAGGAAAACAAGGCTTCTCAGCCTGAGATCTAAGCACAGCTGAGCTCGGGTGTGTCAGACGGCAGTGGTGGCCCCAAGCAATCCACTCAGAAGCTTGCCGGGCCCCGGCGTCTGCCTCACCAGGACTTCAGCACGGGCCCTGGCCACTGCACCCCCTCCCACCGGAGAGGAGTCCCCATTCGTCCCTCCTGAAGGAAACCACCTCTGCTGTTCTCTTCCCACGTTCTCCCGCGCTGGGCTCTATCCCAGCCACCGTTCGGTCACCCCGGCCCAGTGCCCGCCCCAGACGGTGGGCCCCACCATCACAGCGGGACCTCGGCCTCAGAGACCGCCTTCTCCTCCCAGGTCCCCACGCTGGCTCCCCACTGCGGAGTGGTGCCCCAAAGTGCCCCAACCCCGCGAAAATGCCGGTCTGGGAAAGGCTAAGCGCCCCCCACCCCCCACCCCAAAACCACAACGCAGGCCAGACCTGAGCGCGGCCGCGCCCGCCCCGCCCCGCCCCGCCCGCGCGCACCTTGAGGTCCTCGGCGGCGTCCTGCAGCGGGCGGACGCGGTGCGCCCAGTGCTCCCCCGAGCGCTCGCAGGCCGCGCACAGCAGGCGCAGCTCGTCGGCGCAGAAGGACGCCAGCGGCTCGCGGTGCGCGGCGCACACGCCCTGGGGCACCGGGGACGGCGGGTGCAGGCGCCGCGCCATCTCGGCCATCTTGGCCAGCGGGCGGTTGGGCCGCAGATTGCGCTGCGGGGACAGCTCGCGACACTCGGGGCAGGCGTACGGGCCCTCGGGCTGGCCCCAACAGCGCCGGATGCACTCGCGGCAGAAGTTGTGGCCGCAGTCGGTCATCACCGGGTCCATGAAGTAATCGAGGCAGATGGCGCAGGTGGCCTCCTCCTGGAGGTTGGTGGACAAGTCGGAGGCGGCCATGGCGCGGTCACGCGGAGAAGGCGGCGCTCTCCCCGGTCGGGCGCTGGCCTGCCGCCGTCGGGGCTCCGGGGGACTTGCGGGGGCCGGGGCTCCGGGAGCCGGGGGCGCGCGGGCTGTGGGAAAGCGAGGCGCAGGGTGCACGGGGCGCCTCGGCTCCCGAAAGCAGGCAGGAAGAACCACGGCGGAAGCAGGAAGCAGCTGTTTTGGGGGCGGGGCGGGAAACACCCGCTTTGGGCCGGGATTGGCTGCGGCCCGTCACGCGGCCCGCGGGAGGCTGTTCGCCCTCTGACCTGGCGTCTCGGTTGCCGCCCGTGCGCGTTCGTGGCTCCGGCTCGTCCGGGGGTCGCGCGGCCTGGCTATGCCTCAGGCCAGGGGAAGGGTGGGGTTCAGGGGCCGGGCCGGCGGGGCGCCCCGCATGGTCGCTGGGGTCCTCGCGGCGCAGCGACCACCAGGACTAGGGTAGCCCCAGGCGCCCCCGTGCGCCCAGGACGGTCGGAAGGAATGGGTGGCAGCGCTCTGCCCATAGGGACTCTGGTCGTGTTGAGGTAGGAGTGCGTTGACTGTATTCTGGGGTGCTGATGACTGTTAGGGAGGCTAATGCTCCGGAAACTGCGAGGGTGGGTGGGGAGTGAGAGGAAAGGACCCGCCCACACCAATGATCCTCTTTGAACGTTACCCCCCACTTCCCGCAGGTTCAAAGGGGATGGAAAGGGATGGGGGTGAGCAGCTCTGAGGTTTTTAGGGGTTCAGCTTGAAAACTTGTACTTCCTTGTTTTCCCTATGAAAGACCCAAACGTGGGATTGCTGATAACAAGAAAGGCCCCAGGTTTACTTATAGCGACCCAAACCAGGAGGACCCAGTGAGCGGCAGGGAGGGCAACACGTCTAAAAAGCTACAGCACCGCGGCCTGTCCCTGAGTGTTACTGAGGGATTGGTACAGGCTCCCTCTACGAAGCACCTGTGAATACAGTCCGTGGTGTAACGCTTTAATCACGATTCTATTTCGGCTCGGTGAGCCCCCTGGGCCAGCAGGGCTCTCCACAGCTCCTCGGAGATAAGCAGGGCAGGCAGCCCGCTGAGCAGGACCACCTCACTTTCTAGAGAAAGTGGAGTGCCCGCACTCCCTGCCTACACGCCTATCCCTTCACCCACAGTGTCACTGTTGAGATGACCATCTGGCCAGATTTGGGGACCCCAAGGCAAAAGAAGGGCTTCAGGGGGCCTGGGAAGACTGGCTCAGCATAGGTGTGCAGGTGGGACCCGCTGCTGGCATTGTAGAAAGACACCTCCCCAGCCTCAAAGTCCAGGAAGACGCCCACATGGCTGGGGGGCTCCGTCAGTGTGATGGGGATCACGGTTGACACGGGGGGCACATACTTCTTTCCCTTGCACAGCTGTACAACCCAGAATCCATTTTCCGGGGACTTAGGGACTCGATCCGTCCGGCTCACGTTGTCCCTGCACACACCCAGGGCCCACAGCGCATCCCCTGTGAGGTTCATGCCCACCTCCCAGTAGTGCCGCCCTGAGGAGAAGGTCTGGCAGCCCACTGCACAGGGGTAGGCCAGGAACCTGTCCTTGCTGCAGGGTGTGCCGTCTGGTGGCGTGCTGAGGTAGTGCCTCTGGTGGCTCTCGTACAGGAGGAGGTAGGGGTACGCTGTGGCGGGGTCGGGTACCACGTTCTCTGCAGACAGGGATGGGGCTGAGTCATCCCTCTTCTCCCTGACCACCACCCTCCCAGGCCTCCCCTTGGCTGAGTCCAGCTGTGAGCCTGGATCTCTGCATGGGCCGTACCCCAGCTGCCGATGTTGTTGGTGCCAAGGAGATGAGCTGGGGACCATTTGGGCATCTGGGAGTGGCAGGTAAGGGTAGGGTGTGAATTCCCAGTGAGCATCAAGGCTCCCAGGGGTGGCTCTGGTCGAGAGACTGGCCCCACTTACCTTGGAAACTCTTGAGCACCTCTATCTGCCCTGGGACTCTGCAGACAGTCCTCAGTGAGATGGGGGTGGCCTCTGGGTACTGCACACTCAAGCTGTTCTTCCTCCAGAGGGAACAGGTGTTACTGACCCCTCTGGCCCCATGTGAAGCCCTCCCTGCCTGCACCTCAGGCGGTCATATACCTGTCCAGAGGCTTCTTCATGTCCTGCGAACACACAGAGAGAGGGAGGGCTGCTACATCCTGTTAGGGATCTGGGGCGTCCCCAAGCCCCCTGTGTGGACATTTCTGGCCTGCAGAGCAAGGAGAATTCATAATGCTTTCCTGTGACCCTCTTTCCAGTTTTCAGAATGGATCTCTATCTCTTGCCCATGAGGGTCTCCTACTGTCCCCCTGCATCTGAGTAAGAACACAAAAGCTGTCCTGCTCTCAACGGGGGGGGGGGGGGGGGGGGGGGCGGAGGCATGGGGGACCCAAGGGTGCTGCCACACTGCAGGCCTTGGGCAACTCAGGAGTGTTTAGTGGGTGGTGAATAGGCTGCTTTTTACTAGAAGACCAAGTATTCCCCAAAGCTGGGGCGAGTGCATAGTCCGTTAGCTAAACCAGGACACTGTTGTCCCAAGATGCCAGGACGACAGGCACGCGACTGGTGCTGACCTTGCATGTGGCATTTGCTTCCGTTGCATAAACACACTGTGTGTGTGATGACTCACAGCATGAAATATGTTTTTTGCTATGGATTCCATTTTTCCACACAATTCACAAGACAGTTACCCACTTGTCGGCCAACATAATCACTCCCACTTCTCTGGCCTCCTGTGCAAGCCCATCCCTGACAGTCCAGCGGCACCTTCTCCCCGATTCCAAATCATCAGTAGAATCACATGACTTGCTCCTTGCCTTGAATTCACTGGGCCTGACCTGGCTGGTGTGTCCCTGCCCCAAGTCACCAAGTGGATGACAGCTGCCCCTGGGCCATCCCCCACCCCTCAGACTAGGAAGGGAATGCAGAACACAGGTGTCTAGGACTGGAGTCTGTCAGGCTGATTGTGTCGCTTGGCCCTGGTCGGCAAACTGCGGCTCACGAGCCACATGTGGCTCTTTGGCCCCTTGAGTGTGGCTCTTCCACAAAATACTGACTTCTGCGCATGGGCCACGAAGTTTCAATCACACTGTACGTGCGCACCCGCACGTGGTATTTTGTGGAAGAGCCACACTCAAGGGGCCCAAGAGCCACATGTGGCTCGAGAGCCACAGTTTGCCGACCACTGCCCCAAGCCAACATGTTGGAGCCCAGCCCTCAGGACCTCAGATGAGGCTATATTTGAAGATGGGGCCTTTAAAAGGTAATGAAGGTGAAATGAGGTCACAAGGGTGGGCCCTAGTCCAATGCGACTTGGTGACCTTAGCAGATCAGGACAGCTGCACAGCGGACAACCATGTGCAGACACAGGGAGGAGATGGCATCCACACACCAAGGAGAGAGGCCTCAGGAGAACCAGTCTTCCAGCCTCCAGACTGAGAAGTATTTGTTACGCAGCCTGAGCTGATGAAGACAGAGCCTTCCCTGTTGGTCTGTATGTGCCCTGGCAGGTCCACCACACCTGGGCCGGAACTTGTGTCCACCCCGCCCAGCCAGGTGAGCAGGTGAGCCTCACCTGCAGCATCTGCAGTGGCTCCCGAGTGCAACAGTCCTCCAGCCGCAGCAGCAGGTTCTCCAGGGAGCAGCTCTGCTGCTCTAGTGCAACCATGCTCTCCTGCAGCCTGGCAGCGGTGTCCTGCTCCTCCTGCCGCAGGGCCTCCAGGAGGCGCTGTTCCTCTTCCACTAGGAGGGCAGCCGTCTTCTTGAACTCCGTCACAATGCGCTGTCTCTGCGTCCTCACCTTCTCCTGCAGGGTGGGACCTGGAAGTGAGGCACTGCCAGGGGACTACCATCCTGTGCCCACCAACTTGGAGGGGCCACTCCTGGGATGCTGGCACATCACATGGCCACAGTGACCCACAGAAAACCAGCACAGCTGGTGGGGGGAGGGGCCATGCAGAGCCCCCATCACTGTGGGGTGACCCCATGAGCCCAGATGGCCATCAAGGCCTCTGTGTACCCCTCAGTCCCTGCTTCAAAGTGGCCAATCTGGGCTGAGTGCACTTTCTCAGTCCTGACTCTGGGGGGAATTCCGTGCCTCTCCTGGGTCTTATGCTGTCATCCACCTTGAGGGTCCACAGGTTCTAGAAGCCCTGCAGTACCCTGGGGCCTGGCCAGGCCTTCCCGCCCGTTCCTCAAGGTCTCAGCACCTGCCTGCCACTCGGCCAAGGCCTGCTGCTCCCTGGTCTGCAGCTTCTCAGTCTTCGCCATTTCCTCCCGCAGGTGCCCCATGTCACCCTCCAGCTTCAGCTGCAGACAACAGACGGTGGGATAGGAGTTGGAGGCCCCCTGCACACCCACTTCAGGAGGTGCCCTCTGAAGCTGCATCAAAGGGGATGGAAATGCACCCCGTAGCCTGCCCCGTGGGCGTGAGAATCATTTTAAGCTGGAGGCAGAGAGACACCTTCCGAGGCTCCTGTTATGTGACCAAAAGCGGAAACTGCTGAGGAATGAGGGTTGCCACAGGTCCGCCTCCCAGGGGAAGTTTTATGGCTCTGAAGGAGGTGGAAAGTGGGACACCACTGATGAACTTTATCGTTTGTTGGTTTCCCCAAAATACTTTCTGTTATGATCTGAATGTTCATGTTCCCCAAAATTCACATGTTCAATCCTAACCCCCAAGGAGATGGGGCCTTTGGGAGGTGATGAGGTCAGAAAGGTGGAGCCCTCAGGAATGGGGCTGCTGCGGAAGAAGGGGCTGAGAGCTCCCAGCCCCCTCTTCCATGTGAGGACGGTGGGAAGTTGGCTGTCTATGAACTGGGAAGGAGCCCCCACCCGACTGTGCTGGTGCCCTGGTCTTGGACTTCCAGCCTCCAGAGCCGTGAGCATGAAGTTCTTGCTGTTCATAAGCCGCCCAGTCTTGTGTTCTGTGACAACAGCTGGAATGGACCAAGACACTTTCCCAGTTGCTGTCCTTGGGGGCCTGTCACCTTTCCCTTTGTCTCTTCTCTCCAAGTGTACTGTTCCTTGTTCAGATGCTAAACAAAACCACCCAGCCGGCCGCACACATTGCTGTGCTTTCCTCCTGTGACGTGTGCGGGCCACATGTGTTAACAGTTTGCTTTTCTCTCCTTGATTTGTCTTTTCTCAGTCTGATTGAGGGTGGAAGAAAAAGGCCCTTTCCTCCCCTACAAAGGGTCACCTGGCCTGCCCACACAGTGGCCTAGAGGCTGCTTTTGTCAGCCTGGGCTCCTGAATAACTGGAGGGGATGCTCAGCTGGCCCTGCCACCTACCTGCTTTATTGTGTGAGTTACAGACACTTCCACTGTGGGGTCCAGCATTTGGGGCTGTTTGTTACAGTGGTTGTTCTCCTATCTGACTGATACACCCCTGGACACACAGACATGCACTCAGATCTCCTTGACCCGTTGCCCTTCACCCCTGGGCCCACCTTGTGCTCCTTCACAGCCTCCTCCACCGGGACCACTCTGTGAGGCCGGTGTTCCTGGGACTCCCTGCAGACCACGCAGATGGGGCTCTGGTCATCTTCGCAAAAGAGTTTGAGCACCTCCTGGTGCACCTGGCACAGATCCCTGCTCTGGATGCCCGGGTGCTGTCGTGCCATCTCAGCCACCTTGGTCAGCAGGCGGTTGGGCCGCAGGGTCCTCTGGGGGGACAGCTCGCGGCACTCGGGGCAGGGGAAGACACCCTTGCGCTTCCTCCTGCCCTTCTTGCCTTTGGCCTTCTCCCAAGTCAGCCGGATGCACTCACGGCAGAAGTTGTGGCCACAGGTGGTCATCACAGGGTCAGTGAAATAGTCAAGGCAGATGGAGCATGTTGCCTCCTCCTGCAGCTTTCTGGAAAGTTCCACAGCATCCATGGCTCCTGGGAAAGAAACAGAGTATCCGGCCACACCCTCTGCCCAGAACCCCAGGCACCTGAGGTGTCCTCTTGCAGACAGCACTGTACATGTCCTGTTAGGGGACCTGGCTTGTCTTCAGTAAGAGGCATAGGTGCCTCTCTGAAAGCTGACAAAGACTCTCCACAATCGAATTCAGCCAGGTTCCCCTATGCTGCCACCTCTATGCCTAGCCATGCCCAGTTTTATTCCATTTAGAGCCCATTCCTCCCCTCCTGTGATGCATGTGCAGGAATCCTGCTAGTCAGTTTAGCAACAAGATCCCTCCCCATTTCTCTTTGTGATTTTCCATCACTAACCCCCTCACCGTGCCCTGGGCCATCCTTCCTTTGTGTAGGCTACAGTAGGAGATGACCCCATCTTCCTCCCTATTGCAATAGTCTTGAATAAAGTCTTCCTTACCGGTGTAACCAGTGTCAGAATCAGTTTTTCTTTAACAGGACATCCATGCAACAAAGGAAAGGAGGACTTTAAAAGGTAAAATCAGAGTTGGGAAAGTTCTCTGCTTGACCAAACTCTATTCAGGCTCCCAGAACTTTCCTAATAGGCTCTGGGCTTCCGTGTTTGTGTCTCCGTTGTCCAAGTTTAATAAGAATCCCAATATGTGGGTTTAGATCAGCTGTGGGCAAACTACGGCCCGTTTGAAATAAAACTAAAAAAAAAAAAGATCGCACCCTTTTATGTAATGATGTTTACTTTGAATGTATATTAGTTCACACAAACACTCCATCCATGCTTTTGTTCCGGCCCTCCGGTCCAGTTTAAGAACTCATTGTGGCCCTTGAGTCAAAAAGTTTGCCCACCCCTGGTTTAGATAGAAGCCCCTACCCCAGTGGTTCTCAACCTTCTGGCCCTTTAAATACAGTTCCTCATGTTGTGGTGACCCCCAACCATAAAATTATTTTTGTTGCTACTTCATAACTGTAATGTTGCTACTGTGATGAATCATAATGTAAATATCTGATATGCAGGATGGTCTTAGGCCACCCCTGTGAAACGGTCGTTCGACCGCCAAAAGGGTCGCAACCCACAGGTTGAGAACCGCTGCCCTACCCAGTGGCTTCCTGTTAGTAATTTCCTGTCACTCACCCACCTTAACCATAAATCCCCACTGGGAGTTGAGCTTTCTGTGGGATTCTGTGCTTCCCCTACGGCAGTCCTGAATAAAATGTTCTTACTGCTCTACCTACCACCCACCTCTGGTGTTCTTTGCCAAGATGCAGTACAGAAGACACGATGGCTCATGCTCACACAGACAGAGGCATGTGCACACACTGGTGTTCGAACACCCATGCCCTTATGCAGTTCAGATCCAAGGTCTCCCCATGCACCTCATGGGGTGGTCACTGGGGCGAGGCAGCGTAGATCTGAAAGTCATTTCTGAACCACAGCACTATCCGGGTTCCCTTCCCTGCCATCACCAGAGAGATGGCTCTGATATTTCAGCCACTGGGTTCACCCTGTGGAAGCTGCCTCTCTCTAAGCAGAGCCCTTGGGATCGGTCACTCCTGCTACCTACCCACCTGAAGCCGGACAGGCTCAGGATGGTCTGGTGGGCACCGGTCTGGGTCAGGTTCAGGGGAAGGGGGCCAAGGACTCTGGGTCAGTGAGGTGGGCCTGTGGCCCTCGGTCCTGGGGATGCTCCTGTAATTAGAGCTAAACCAGGTGACCCTTCCGGTTCCAACCTTCAAGCTGGGACCTCAGTGTACGGGCGCCCACAGGGTGGCCATCGGACCGCCCCTGGATAGACTGGTACTCACCGGGGAGAGGGGTGCGCGCTGCCCGACCAGGCGCCCCGGACCACGAGCGCAAACGGAGGCGCTGGAAAACCTGCGTTTGCGCCACAGAGACCAGGGGGAGGTGGGTGCGGTGGCCTCAGGGGCGCGGGCTTTGTGGCGTCAGCAGAGGCTAGGAGGCCTTAGCGGGTGTGTGAGTGGTGAGGAGGATTGGGGTGGGTGTCAGCAGTCAGGGGCAGGGGCGGGAGCAGACTTGGGCGGGGTGAAAGGCGGAGGGCAGTGTCCTGGGTGCGGGGAGGGATTTTGGATAGACCAACGGGGATGGGCCAGGGGTGAGGATAGGGACCGTACTCTTGTCCCTGGATGGGGGTAGGCGAGTTGGGGGGCAAAGGGAGGACACGTGGTGTGGGGATAGGAAACGCTTTGGGAAGAAGGGGAGAGGGCAGCCGGGGCGGGCGGGGGGGGGCGGGGGGGAGGGGCGGGATGCCTGGCGTTGGGAGGAAGGTGAAGGTGATAGAGGCAGCGGAAACCGGCGCCGGGTTGGGGAAGTGATGAGGGTCTGGGCTCCAGGAAGCACCGGGGAGGAAGGAGAGGGGCAGCGGGTTCACAGGGGCACCGGGCTGGGTGGCTCCCTGAGGGTCTGGCCAGCGGCAGAGGTGATTTGGGGGACTCCCAACCCTGACCTAGGCCTGCCCTGGCCATTGGCTGCGCACACCGGAGTCCTACCCCTGGGGAGCGGACATATGAGGAAGCTAAGGTTCAGGCCACCGCCAAAGGGCGGAGCAACAGACGGGCCTCACGTCCAGGGGCGCGGGTGTGGACGGCCAGGCCGTGGCTGCAGGCGGATGGCTAGCTGCCCGGTGCGCAGCCGGTGTGTTTCTTGGGTGGCGCCTCAGCAGAACACGAGGAGGTCGGAGGGGGACTGCGCAGTCCTGCGGGCGCCTGGCAGTGCTCGGGAGGGGCGGGGCGGGGAGGGGCGGGTCCGCTCCTGCCTTCTAGGCCCTGACTCACGCCGTGGGCTGAGGGTTTCTTCAATCTAGGAAATTGCATTTAGAAAAACTTTAAAACAAAAATTAAAGAAAACACACAAGAGAACAATGGACCCCATGTATAAACTGTCCGGATCGGTATTTCACTGTGTTGGTCTCATTTGTCCTGTTCTTTAGTACTGGCTGAAGATTAAAAAACAAACAACAAATCCCACAAATCACTGAGTCACCTCTACGTGCTTCTGCAAAGGAGAAGAAGCTTTCCCTAACCTCTTGGTTCGGTGGCTGGGGCTTGCTAACTTGCCTGAAAAGGCCTGATCAACAGGAAAAACACCCACACTCCAGTTTGTATGTATTTGGGCTTCCACAAAGGAAGTAGCTGGCTTGTTAAACAGGTAAAGTTAAAAGTTTTTAGGTAAAACTTAGGGAAAAGGAAGGGGGAGAGATGGCCTCTTTGGGAAAAACAAATAGGCTTCTTTAGGAAATACCAAAAGGGTGCGGACGAAAAGGGGCCACAGACAAACCCTGACAAGCTGTAGAGAGGCGGGGGGGGGGGGGGGGGGGGGGGGGGGGGGAGGGTAGGCTGTGTCAACTCAAGAAACAGTCAAACCTGTGAAGAATTTTTGTGAGCTTATTTGAGCCAAACTGGTGACAATTGTCAGGACGCAAAATCTCAAAGGATTGAGATAATGCTCTGGAGAATGGCAGTTTTGCACCTTATTTTATACACCAGAGGCCCGGTGCATGAAATCCATGCACAGGTAGGGTCTCTAGGCCAAACTAGCTAGGGCCCAATACTGTTGTAATGTACCCTGCGAATCACACGAGGACACCTCAAGAAGTCAAATTAAAGAGTCACATTTATTGCGAATCCAGGACTATGAGGGGTCATTTCGCTCTCCCAGATCTCATAGTGTCCGCCCCAGCCCCAACACCAGATTTATATAGGCAAAGATCACAAAGGCATTGGTTACATCCCAAGGTTTGGAATGAGGAACCTGGTTTGCAAAAAAGCAGTTTACAGAAGCAGAAGCAGTTTTACTTAAGCATGTTATCTAAATTATAGTTTTGGGTCTGCGAACCACTGAATTGACAGAAACATATTGTCTAGAGCCCTTGGGTCTTGGGACCACTGAGTCAACAGGGGCACATTATCTGGAGCCCTCTGACCTTGGGATAATTGTGCTGTCCTTCCCAGGTAAAGGAAAATATGCTTTCTAAGACCAGTATGACCACAACCAATGGGATATTCACATTACAATCAATAGGGTATTCAATTGATTGGGATGAGTTATATAATTCAGAAAATCTAAATAACTTTTCTATTATTTTAGCAAGCAAATAAGTACAGAAACCAGACAGCAGGGTTAGAGTTAAACTACAGTTTCTACCTGAGATGATTGCTACCATACATCATATCCTTTCTGGATAAAAACTCTCAACAAAGTGGAAATAGACACAATAAAAATCTTATATGACAAATCTTCAGTCTGCAGGTGAATGCTTTATCCACTGAGCCAAATCAGTTAGGGCCACTGATGTCTTTTGATTGGAGCAATTAATCCATTTATTTTTAAGGTTATTATTGATAGGTACTTGTTTGTAGCCATTTTTATTCTTTATGCCTGTGTTCCTTCTTCCCTTTCTATTTCTTCTTCTTTTTTTTTTAAACATGGAGGAAGCTTCCCTCCCCCTTTTTTAAAAAAATATATTTTATTGATTTTTTTTACAGAGAGGAAGGGAGAGGGATAGAGAGTTAGAAACATCGATGAGAGAGAAACATAAATCAGCTGCCTCCTGCACACTGCCCACTGGGGATGTGCCCACAATCAAGGTACATGCCCTTGACCGGAATCAAACCAGGGACCTTTCAGTCCACAGGCGGATGCTCTATCCACTGAGCCAAACCGGTTAGGGCTATTTCTTCTTTTTATAATAGTTCCTTTAGCATTTCTTACATTGCTGCCTTTTTAGTGATAAACTTCCTTAGCCCTTTTTTTGTCTGCAAAGCTCCTGATTTCCCCTTCAATTTTGAATGATAACCTTGCTGGATAGAGTATTCTTGGATTCAGTCCCTTGCTTTGCATCACTTTGTATACTTCATTCCATTCCCTTATTGCCTGATGTGTTTCTGTTGAGAAATCAGTTGATAGTCTAATAGGAGATCCCTTGTAGGTAACACTCTGTCTCTCTCTTACAGCTTTTAAGATTCTCTCTTTGTCATTAATGTTTGCCATTGTAATTATGACATGTCTTGGTGTGGATCTTTTTGGGTTCATCTTGTTTAGGACTCTCTGGGCTTATGTGACTTTTTTTCTTTCCCAAATCAGGGAAGTTTTCTGTCAGTATTTCTTCAAATAGGTTTTCTAATCCTTGTTCCTCTTCTTGTCCTTCTCGCACCCCTATTATTCATATGTTCTTCATTTCATATTGTCCCAAAGCTCCGTTAGGCTCTCCTTCTGCTTTCTAATTTTTTCTCCAATTGCTGTTCAGATTGGTGTTTTCTGCTATGTATTCTAACTCACTAATTCAGTCCTCCTCTTCTTCTAATATACTGTTGAAACCTTCCATTGTGTTTTTTATTGTAGCGATATCATTCTTGATTTCCTCTCCTTTCTTACATAAGTTGTTGATTTTCTCATCTAGCCAGCTTAGGAACTGCATGATCCTTACTCTGAATTTTTTTTTCTGACATATTGTAGCCTCTGTTTCATTTAGTTACTTTTTTGGCAATCCCCCCCACTCCTTTCCTTTCCTTTGGCAGTTGTTTCTTTGTCTCTGCATTTTTGCTCTCACCAAAGGGTTCAGGCATCAAGATGCATGGGGCCTATGGCTGAAGCGGCAGGCTTGGCAGGTGGGGCGCACTCCGAGACTCACTGAAGGATCCAGTTGCCAAATTGTGCAGGGCCTGTGGCTGCAGTTGTGAGTTGGTGGGAGGGGAGTGCACTCCAGGGTTCACAGGAGCATGTGGTCAGCGAGTCTGGAGTCCCAGTGTCTTTCTTTTTTTTTTCTTTTTTTAAAATATATTTTATTGATTTTTTACAGAGAAGAAGGGGGAGGAATAGAGAGTTAGAAACATTGATGAGAGAGATCGATCAGCTGCCTCCTGCACGCCCCCTACTGGGGATGTACATGCCCTTGACTGGAATCGAACCTGGACCCTTCAGTCTGCAGGCCGACGCTCTATCCACTGAGCCAAACCGGTTCAGCCCACTGTCTTTCTTGCTGCCTGCTTTTCTAGAACTGCCTCCCTCTCTTGGCTCAGCTCTTGATTTATCCTGTGTATAGGCCTGAAAGTGACATTCAGGGCTTTTACCATGCTACAAGCCTTCCGGGTAACTTCTACATTAAGGGAGCCTACCATTACCAGCATAACAAAAATGGTTAAAGCAATGTCTTTAGCAGGGCTACCCAGGTGGAGATCGTCATTGCAGTCTGGTGCCACGAGCTTGAGACAGTCCCTTTGATTCAGACCCTGTGATGTTTCTGAGGCATAAAGACAGTCAGTAGTCCTAAGAAAGAGCCCTCCCCCCATGCTGCTAGCAGGGATAAATTGTTACCCCACATATCAGAAACCAACGAGTTAGCAGCTTAGTATGTCCATTACTATAAGAGAAGGTGAAATTATCAGAACAATTCATATTGTAGTTATTAGATACTTAAAGACAATAACTAGAACACTCAATAAAAGTCAGACATTTGCCACAAGGAACTACTGCATCTTTTTCCCAAACAGTGGGTCCCAACATATAACCCTGCATGTGAATAATTCCATATATTAGCAATAGGTATCCCAACTCCTACTAGGCAAAATGTAAAGGTCAGTTCTACGCAGGTTCCTCCATTGCCAGCTTCAGAGCAGTTGGATTTGTGAGAATCATGTCTCAGGGTTCCATCCATTTCTCCTCCGGTTGGCCCATTGTCCTTGCTCTGCTTATGTCTGTCTAACTGTCTACCACATCCTCTCAAGAATCTTGGCTCTGAATTATTGCATGAAAAAGGGGTGTAGGCTCTCTTCTGTAGCTGCATCAGGCTGAGGAGAGACAGAATTTTCTTTCAGAGCCAAGAGATCCTTGCTCTCTGTCAGAGATACAATGAGGCCTGGGCATGGAAGGAGGTAGCAATGGTGTCTAGAAGTGGTATTTCCTAAGTGTGAGTAGGGCTTTGTAACCTGGTGGAGACAAGCTGTGTTATAAAATTTCGTATTATTCGGCAAAAGTTAGAACAGCAACAATTATGACAAATAGTCTTGTGGAAGGAAAAAAATTTCAGTTCTAATAATTCCCTATTGAAACAAAAATTTTCCCTCTAAAATCACCCTCATTTTTATTAAAGAACCAAATTAAGACCAATTTATTTACTGTATTTTAAAAAATACATTTTTATTTATTTCTGAGAGGAAGGGAGAGGGAGAGAGAGAGATAGAAACATCAATGATGAGAGGGAATAATTGATTCAGCTGCTTCCTGCATGCCTTCCAGAGCTAGTAACCCGGACATGTGCCCTTGACCAGAATCAAACCCAGGACCCTTCCATCTGCAGGCTGGCACTTATTCACTGAGCCAAAACGCTAGGGCTATTTACTGTACTAAGTCTAGTTACAATTTGGCCTGATCGTTTGCATGAACACAATAAGAACAAGTTGATCACATAAGCTATTTGTAAAAAGTATGCTTTGCTGGAATCTCATGAACAAGTTTCATTAATTGTGCAGAGCAAAGAAGCTGAGCCACCTAGCTGCCGTCAGGTTTGCCTGAAATACCTGTAGAGTTGGGTGAATTCCTCAAGTTGATGACCCCAATGATGTCTTGAGGTTCCATCCTTGCCATCTCAGGAAAGCAACCTTTGCTCCTTACCTGGAAAGACTTCCATGAACCACCTTACCAAGCAAGGTACCAGGCTTTCTCCAAGGTGCTCTTATTGGCTTCATTCCTTAAAACTTTCTGGTGATATCCAGAGTCCAGGCATGTTAGACATGACATTCCAAAGTCTTGGTTAATAAAACCACAATTGGTAACAGTTCTTATTCATGCAAATAAACATATTGTTATGACTCACTCATTAAGAGTTGTCCAATTCTGGAGGGATAAGGTAGAGAGAAAAATATATAATTTACCAAATTGCCTTAAAAATGCTTCCTTATATATGAAAAACAAAAACTTTAAGAATTGGAAATACTTTCAACAAAAGTTATAAGAACTATATAATTATTTTTTGTTCATTCAGCCCCATAATTTTTTTTCTCCTGATTTTTCCTGCTAGCACTTTTGTAAATCCAGATAGTCTATAGAGTTCTAATAACTTTCATCTAGTTCGAATAGGATTATCTGAAAATGTCAAAGTCCTTACCATGGATCCCTCCGAAGATGTAACATTTTTCCAAATGCATTATAACAAAACAATGACTGTCTCTAAAATGACATGGTTATGGATTTGATTATAATTCCAGTGACATGGAATCTTGTCCTTTCTGAAAAACACAATATTTCAGAATAACAATTAGAGTTATAAATGAAAGCATAAATAGTTATTTATTTGACAAAGCTTCCCATGTATGTTAAGCAGAAAATTTTCCTTCATGAGAGAAAACAAACCTTGAGGCATTCCAGGACCTATTGGAAAGACCTAAAGCCAATTCTAGGTCAAGAAAATGTTTCTTAAAATTCAAACCCTGGGCCCTGGCCGGCATGGCTCAGTGGATAGAGCGTTGGCCTGGGGACTGGAGGGTCCCAGGTTCGATTCTGGTCAAGGGCATGTACCTTGGTTGCAGGCACATCCCTAGTTGGGGGTGTGCAGGAGGCAGCTGATCGATGTTTCTTTCTCATCGATGTTTCTAACTCTCTATCCCTCCCCCTTCCTCTCTGTAAAAAATCAATAATATCTATATATATAAAAGCCTACACCACCATACGACGGAACAACCAGAATGACCAGAATGACCAGAATGACCGGTCGCTATGACGTGTACTGACCACCAGAGGGCAGATACTCAATACAGGAGCTGCCCCCTGGTGGTCAGTGTGCTCCCACAGCCAACCTCCCATGGTCCCTCCACCTTGCCGCCCCCCCAACCCCCCCCCCATAGGCCGCGATTGCTGGCCAGGCCTAGGGACCCCACCCGTGCACAAATTTGTGCACTAGGCCTCTAGTACTTAAATAAAATAAAAAAATTCAAACCCTGGGAAGGTTGTCAAACTTATTTTACCAAAAGATCATATAACATTACTAGAGGCCCAGTGCACAAAAAATTTGTGCACTTGGCGGGGGGGTCCCTCAGCCCAGCCTGTGCCCTCTTGCAGTCTGGGACCCCTCAGGGGATGACCACCTGCAGGCTTAGGCCCGCTCCCTGGGCGATTGGGCCTAAGATGGCAATCAGACATCCCTCTGGCAGCCCGGCAGCCCTCGGGGGATGTCCACTTGCCAGCAGTCGGACATCCTTAGTGCTGCTGAGGAGGCAGGAGAGGCTCCCACCACCACCGCTGTACTGGCAGCCATCAGCCTGGCTTGTGGCTGAGCAGAGCTCCTCCCATGTGAGAGCGACCTGACCACCAGAGGGCAGCTCCTACATTGAGAATCTGCCCCCTGGTGGTCAGTGTGTGTCATAGTGACCAGTCATTCCCAGTCTTACTGCTGTTAGGGTCAGTTTGTATAATACCCTTTTACTATATAGGATAGAGGCCTGGTGCACGGGTGGGGGCCAGCTGGTTTGCCCTGAAGGGTGTCCTGGATCAGGGTGGGGGTGCCACTTGGGTGCCTGGCCAGCCTGGATGAGGGGATGATGGCTGTTTGCAGCTGGTCACACCCCCTTCAGGGTGGGGGTCCCCACTGGGGTGCCTGGCCAGTCTGGGTGAGGGGCTGAGGGCTGTTTTCAGGCTGGTGGGTGACTAAAGCTTCCAACCTCTCCTTTTTTTCTTTTCTTTTTTTTTTTATTCTGGGATTTATTTACCTCCTATGGCTGTCACTGGAGCTGAGAGCCGGCTTTAGCTCTGAGGTTCAGCTCCATCCAGCTCTGAGACCTCAGCTGCTGAAAGCAGGTATCTGGGCTTTGTTTGGGTTCTATAATTGTAACACTGTTGCAGTCCTGCTCGCTCCAGCTCTGATGGCTGAAAGCAGGTTTCTGAGGATTGTTTAGCTTCTATAATTGCAACATAGTTGTTTAGAGTGCAAGCTCAGAGGCCAGCAGTGGCAGGCGGGGAACCTTGGCTTCCTCCATCGCTGGAGCAAGCAAGCCTCCTGTTTGCTTCAGCTGCCTGGCTGCCAGCCGCCACCTTGGGTGGCAGCTAATTTGCATATCTCGCTGATTAGCCAATGGGAAGGGTAGCGAAGTTAAAGTTAATTACCATGTTTCTCTATTATTAGATAGGAGGATATAACTCAGGTACAGGCAGATAGAAGAGATGTGCAGGGCAAGGGTGGGGGAAGGGGGAGGGGCTTCCATGCTCTCTGAGCCCAGCACTCTCCCTGCAGTTCCACATGTCTACTGTGAGGTCTGACCAAATAATTAAACCAACACCCCCTCCCCTGAGAACTGACCTTCAGACCACTTCACAATGGATATTTCCTTTTCCTTAGACTACATTTCACTTAAGACCACATTCCACTTAAGACCACATTCCACTTGCTAAGACCATTATCTTTCCCCTCAGGACCTGCACAGAGAATTCTCCGCCCAGAAAACGCCTGCCTAGAGTCCTTTAAAACATCTGACTCCCTGTTTTTGGGTGCTGCTGCCATTTTTCGGGCTCAGCTCATCTGGTTTTCCAGATGACCTAAAAGTTTATAATCCCTTACCACTTTGGCCTTGTGCATTTCTCCTTTGGAGACCCTAACATTTGTTGCTGAAACCTGGGAGGATTCCGAGGATGGGAAGCCATCTCTCTGGCTTCGGTCACCAGGAGTTTGGTACTCAGAGAGTGGTAGGCAGCGGCAGCTTACCTGAGCTTACCTCCAAATCCTACTTGGGTGGCATGATCACTGGCCTCTCTACGTATGGGCCCTCCTGAAGCAGCCAAGGAGGACGCCAGATCAGGGACCTCTCCTTCCCATTGCTGACCCCGCACTCAATTCCGGCTCATTTCACCTCCGGGAGGTAACAATTGGATCACCCTTCCAGATTTCTGATTTGCCATCTCAGACAAAAGACCTAGCGCTAGGCCAGAAATCCTCCCCAGTCCAGCTTCGGCCCCAAGACCAGGTCCCACAGTCTTCCTCGCTGCAGGGGATGCCTGCCACAGAAATTAGACTGTCCTCTCTCTGGAGCCTGACTAGGTGGTAAGGACACCCTCCCTTTAGTCTTGCTCCCCAGGTCTCCCTTTGTTTCTTACCTCCTCTTCCTAATTTGCATCACAGGGAATTTTTTTCTGCCACCCCCTCCCCCCAAAACAACAACAACAACAACAATACTCCTCTGGGATGTCACCTCCGTAACCTTAACACACTCAGCCTTTCCATGGCGGTCCAGCCAAAGCATCTTACCTACAATTTAACTTATTCACACTAAATTATTTAACATTTTCTGGGACTTAAACAATTTTTGTAACTGCAGTGGTCAAAGATTCCCTACATCCAGGTCTTCTTTACATTCCGTAATCCTCCTTCTCTGTGTCAAACCTGCTCTGCCTATCAAATCTTACTTCTCCACTCAAAGCCTCTCCTGCCAACCTCAGACCTTTACACCCTGAGGTTTCTGATCCATCCCTCCCTGACCTGTCAGGTTCCTCAGATCCTCCCTTTGACCCTTACGATCACTCAATTCTCTGTTTCATTCCGGGTCCCTTGAATCCACCTCCTTATGTCCCTCCTCTGACTACGCCCTGTCTTCTTCCACCCCCTCAACCTCCTTACCAAGGCCTCTCTTACTAGTTCTGGACAGCCCAGACTCCAACCCCCATCCTTCCTCTCTGAGAGGTGGCCGGGCCTGAGGGCATTGTCCGGGTACACATCCCATTTTCCATGTCCAACCTCACACAGATTGAGAGGTGTCTCAGGTCTTTTTCCATAGACCCCACCACCTTTACTAAGGAATTTGAGTACCTGACCCACTCCTATGACCTGACCTGGTACAACATCTGTGTCATCCTGTCCTCCTCTCTAAGCCTAGAGGAGAAAGCACGTCTGGCGAGCAGCTTGGGACCATGGCAGTGCCCTCCATGGACATGATGCAGTGGCCCACCTGGTTGGTGCTGATGCGTCCCCCCAAACTGACCAAAGATGGGACTATCAGGTCAAGTCTCCAGGGTATCAGCTCTGTAGCCATATAATCCTCTGTCTCATTGCCAGACTCAAAAAGGCTGCCCATAAGGCAGTCAACTATGACAAACTTAAGATCACTGAAGGCCCTGGCAAAAACCCAGCTCTCTTCCTCTCCCACCTCACAGAAATTTACAACCCTAGATCCCACTTGCCCAGAGGGAACCCTTCTTCTGAACACCCATTTTATATCTCAATCAGCCCCTGACATACACCAAAAACTCTGAAAATGGATACCCGTTCACAAGCCCCTCAAAAAGATCTCCTTAACCTGGCCTTTAAGGTCTGTAATGATAGAGACGAGGAGACCCAAATCCAAAAACAAAAGTGAGATCAGGTCAAGGCTGAGGCCCAGAAGGAGGCCTTTCAGTTCCTAGCCACCGCTCTCACAAACCCCAAACAAAATGCCCATCCTCCAACCAAGGGTAAGTCAGGGGCTAAGCCTCCTCTGGGCCCATGCTTCAAGATCCCCCGCCTGGGCCCTGCCCAAAGTGCTGAAGGGAAGTCCACTGAAAATCCAGGTTGGGCAGCTTAAACCCCTGACCTTTTCCTCCCTAAAGATAACCTCTAGGCCTCAGTTGTATTGTAGCACCAGGCCCAGAAAAGCAGCAAAACCAGACAAGTGACACTGTGGCAGCCTCAGAAGCAGCTTTTACCTCCCAATCACTCAACAGGACCACTTTCAAGCCGTCACCAACCAGTCTCTTGGGGAAACCATGCTGCTGCGACCCCTTGCTCCAACCAGGAGGAATCTATACAGTGTTCCAGCCAACTGCAATCAAAGTCTATCCCCCTATGATCTCCGGTCCCCCCTCAGCAGGAAGTAACTACAGAAGATAAGACCTTCATCTCTATTCTACAAAACAAAAAGGCTGGAATGTTAAGTCTGCTCAAATAATTGTATCAATATCCCTCACCTGGGACCTGACCTTTAGACCACTTCTCAATGGACATTCCCTTTTGCTTAGACAAAAATTTCACTTGCTAAGACCACATTACACTTGCTAAGACCATTATCTTTCCCCCCAGGACCCACCCAGAGAATTCTCTACCTAGAAAAAGCCTGCCTACAGTCCTTTAAAACCTCTGACTCCCTGGCTTTAGGAGGGAGTTTTGGGGCTCAGCCCATCTGGTATCCAGATGACCTAATAAGCTCATAATTCTTTACCCCTTTTTGCATCATGCATTCCTCCTTCAGTGACCCTAACATACACCAACCCAGCTCTCCAAAACCCATCCTTTTTGGAGTTTGTGGCAGCTCTATTAAATTACTAGCCATTGGTGACAGATTCAATGTCTAGCCCCTCCTCTCCCCCAAGGTGAGGGGTGGGACTGAAATTTTCAACCCTCTAATCACTGGTTAGTTCCCCTGATGTCCAGCTCCATCCTTCAGGACTTTACAGAATCACCTCATTCACAAACAAAGACATCTTTATGACTCTTATCACAGGAAATTCTAAGGATTTTAAGAGCTTTATTTGAGGTGAAGCTCAAATAAAATATATATATATTTATTAAATCACAATTTCACAACCACAATGATTCCAAATTGACCTCTTACTAGTGATACCAACTAATATATGAGTCCATCTGCCTGTGCACACAGGCCAAAATAAATGCACAAGCAGGAGTTTGCAGTGTAGAGTGGAAGACATTTAATATTAAATTGGCCAATCCACAGACGGGGAGCTAGTGCTATGAAAGACTCCACTCCCTGATGGAGTGAAGGTTCCAGATTATATAGGGCAAAATCACAAGACACCATGGGTTAGGGCAGTGGTTCTCAACCTTCTGGCCCTTTAAAAACAGTTCCTCATGTTGTGACCCAACCATAAAATTATTTTCATTGCTACTTCATAACTGTAATGTTGCTACTGTTATGAATCGTAATGTAAATATCTGATATGCAGGATGGTCTTAGGCGACCCCTGTGAAAGGGTCGTTTGACCGCCAAAGGGGTCGCGACCCACAGGTTGAGAACCGCTGGGTTAGGGGGTTGAGGTTATACTTGGAACTGATTGGTTGTGTTGGCAGTGAAAACAGAATCAGGTGTTAGACTGGTGGAGTCAGATTGAATCTTGGTTCAGCAACCTCAGTACTTGAGTTCTGGAGAAAGGTAATGGTAGCATGAGGGGATGGGATATTAGCAGAATACTCATCAGATTTCCAGGTCTCCACTGATTGGTTGGTACCAGGGCAGTGGTCACTAGTCAATGCAGGTGGTCCTGAGGCAGCCATGGCATGGCTTGTATGATTTTGCTGCTTTTCTGGACCTGGAGCTGAGAAGCAACTAAGGCCTAGAGGTATTTGATGTGGGTCAGAAACTCATTGTCCTGGGTGCTCAATGCTTAAGGGCTACTCTCCAGCTCCCCAGCTCCACCTCCAAGGCGGAGAGGAATCTACTACATGAGTAGTGACAGGCCAGGGGAGGAAAGGTCAGGGAGGGTCTGAACCACATGACCAGCTTTATGCTAACGGAGGAAAGATTACCCTGAAGCCAGGTCCTTATTTTCCCAGTTTTGCCAGTTGTTAGGCACCCAGGGCTTTCTGCCCTGTGTCCTTCTGTACCCTGCCTATATAGTCTTTGCTCGGCTCATGTATAATTGTCCACCACAGGTTTGCCAGTCTCATTTATGACTCCCAATCGGTGCATTTTTAAGTCTATATCTGATTTTTAAAAACTCATAAAACCAAAAAGCAGTCCTTTGAAAGGTTTTGCACTTGTATGGTGTGACTGCTGCATCCATTTGCAGCTAGGGTTCAAGGTCTGGAGAAGGGGCTGTGCACAAATGGATATAATAGACAAGAAATATAAATTTAGAATGCATGGGGGAGCCAGGCAGAGGCTTCACTCTAGCAGAGAAGCTCTCTGACTTCTCCATCCCCTTTACTTTTTATTTACTAGAATACACATTTGCCCTTTAGCAAAGCAAACAGAGATATAAATGGCAAAGTTTGGTAAACAATAAAAGAATTATCAGGTTAGGGGATTGCCTTTAGCCATTCAGCCAGCAGCAGGCAATATTATGCTGATTTTCAGCCCTTGCTGAATACCAAAGTCCACCAGCCTTCTAATGGACTTCTCGCATTTGTATGTTAACTGCTTATTGGTCTTAGCCTCTAGCAGTGTGGGAGAGTAAATTCATTTTTTTAAAAATATATTTTATTGATTTTTTACAGAGAGGAAGGGAGAGAGATAGAGAGTTAGAAACATCGATGAGAGAGAAACATCAATCAGCTGCCTCCTGCACATCTCCCACTGGGCATGTGCCCGCAACCCAGGTACATGCCCTTGACCGAAATCGAACCTGGGACCCTTCAGTCCGCAGGCCGAGGCTCTATCCACTGAGCCAAACCGGTTTCGGCGTAAATTCATTTTTTAAAAATTTAAAAATCACATATAAGTGCCATGCAGATTATTTTAGGCTCATAATGTATTCTTTTTTAAAAAACGTTTTTCTTATTGATTTTAGAGAGGGAGAGGGATAGAGATAAAAACTTGTGAGGAAAAAACATGGATTGACTGCCCCCTACTGGAGGTGGGCACGTGCCCTGATTGGGAATAGAACTGGGGACCTCTTGGTTCCTGGGTCCACGCTCAATCACTGAGCCACCAGCCCAGCCCGTGATTTTTTTTTTTAAACTGGGTGCTTGGTTGTGTTCAAAGGAAACAGATTGTTCCTCCCCGAAACTTTTTTGTTTTTCCTAAAGAAAAGCTAACGAATATCCAGGGGCCAGTATCCGTGGGATGTCCTAGATATTCTGAATCAATGAACTGTCCTCACTGGGGGCAGCGCGAACAGTTCACCGGAGGAGGGGCGCGTTGGGGGTGAGGGGCGCGCAGAACCGTGGTTCTGAGGACGGACGCTTAGACCATTTTCCGCACTTCCGCCAGCCCTGCGAGCACGGCGCACCGCGCGTGCGTGCGCGTGGTGGGGGAGGGGTTGCTGTCGTGTGTGGCAGGGGTGGGGTGGTTGCCGCTCAGGTCCTAGCAGCTGACAAAAGACTTTTAAATACTCTCCAAATAATAAAACTTGGCTTCTCTCTCGCCCATGAGCCATTTATAGAGGACGCGAAAATCCCTGTATGATTTCGGGGTGCGACAAAGTGGGTGACCCACCGGCCAGAGTGAAGCGCTCCGTTGACAGGACCCGCGGGTGGCGTACACCACTGCCAGGACCGTGCGTGCAGCGTCCAGTCGGTTCCCGCCCTGCGCATCCTGGTCGGCATCCTTGTTTCGGTCCAGCGCAACGTCTGCGCTTTCCGTCTGCGCCCCCATCCCGGTCCGCGCTCTCCGGCCTCTGCCCCTCGCCCTCTCCAAGGGTACCCGCCGCAGCCCTGGCGCTCCCCGCGGGCCCCGCCGAGGCCGCCTGCGCCCTGTGCCAGCGCGCGCCCCGCGAGCCGGTGCGCGCCGACTGCGGCCACTGCTTCTGCCGGGCGTGCGTGGTGCGCTTCTGGGCCGAGGAGGACGGGCCCTTCCCTTGCCCCGAGTGCGCCGATGACTGCTGGCAGCGCGCTGTGGAGCCCGGCCGCCCGCCGCTCAGCCGCCGCCTGCTGGCGCTCGAGGAGGCGGCCGCCGCACCCACGCGCGACGGCGCGGCCTCGGAGGCGGCGCTGCAGCTGCTGTGTCGCGTCGACGGGGGTCCGCTGTGCGCCGCCTGCCGAATGGCGGCGGGGCCCGAGCCACCCGAGTGGGAGCCCCGCTGGAGGAAGGTGCTGCGCGGCAAGGTGCGCCGGAGCGGTGCCTGTGCGCTGCTACCCCCTTCCCGACCCCGGTCCCTGCCCCGGGACGGCGCCCTGACCACCTTCCCCGACCTCCGGCCAGTGCCCTGTTATCAGATTCCCCCTGACCCCCGGAAGGTGTCTGTGGGCCTCCCCATCTTCTCCTGCCCACCCTTTCCCGTTTGGGCTCTCCTTCCTCCCCCTCCCCCTCCCCCCATGGTGGCCTGCTGTGGGGTCCGCCCCTGTGCCTAGTTCTCTAGGCCTTCCTGCCCCTCCTCCTTGCATGACCTAACCCGGTGGCAGCCTGCCCCCCACGGGTGAACCCTCTGAAGCAGATAAGGCCCCTCCCACACACTTCTCATCCCCTCCTAGCCCGCCCTGAGCCTCTCCATTTACTTTGTTCTGGCACCTTATCCGCACGGCATGTGGTATCTGACCCTGGGTGGAAACCCGCCAACTGGCAACCCAGGGACCCACCCTTTTAGGTTGTGGGTGCTCAGAGTAATTTATGAGAGGTAGCCAGCCCGACTAGCTGCATTCTCCTGCTGGGGGCTCTTCCCACCCACCTGGTCAGTGCACAGCGTGACATGCCTAATGGGCCCTGGGTGAGGCCGTGCTCACCCCCAAGGGGGCACGTGCAGGGTCTTGTGGGATTCCTAGAGTGGCCCTGCCAGGGCCATTCCTTCTGAAAAGGATATGGTGACTATTTTTGGCAAATATCCATTCCAGAGCTAGTGACAGTAACACTGGAAACTGAGGGGACACGCATGTCCAGTTATTTGGTTAGATTCTTAGCACAGGATTTTCTAAGAGGCTCCTTCCGGGAGCAAGCTTAGGGGGGTCACTAAGACCCCTCTGGTACCTGCAGCCTGTTTGATGAGTCTGGCGGGCCAGGACCGTTCAGTGGGACCTTCTGGATAGTCAGATCTTTAGTAAACTCCGGAGGTGTGATGTCCCCTGGATTGGGCTAAGGGAGGGGTGTCCCAGACCTTTAGGGGTGGTCACCCACCTGGTAACCAGCTTCTCTTCCCAGGAGAATAAGGGGTCTGTGGAGATCATGAGGAAAGATCTGAATGATGCCCGGGACCTGCATGGCCAGGCCGAGTCTGCTGCTGCTGTGTGGAAGGCAAGTAGGAGGGGACCTGGGTCTGTGGGAATGAGGGGGCATGGGTATGTCCTCTTGACTATCTGGCAGGGCCTTGGGAAGGAACTGAGCCCTCGGTAGCAAACCTTTTCTCCTTGAGGTGGTCAGCATGGGGCTGGGGTCCTGGGTGCAGCCCAGGACACAGGTGTCCTTCCCTGCCACCTGCCCTGCAGGGACACGTGATGGACCGCAGGAAGAAGGCCCTGACCGACTACAAGAAGCTCCGGGCTTTCTTTGTGGAGGAGGAGGAGCGCTTCCTGCAGGAGGCAGAAAAAGAGGAGGGGTCCCCCGAAGATGAGGATGCTGACCCTGCAGAGAGGTTCAGGTCCCTCCTGCAGGCCCTGTCGGAGCTGGAGCGGAGGCACCGCAACCTGGGCCTTAGCATGCTGCTCCAGGTGGGCCCTGGCCCCATCTTGAAAGCCTTTAGCACCAAGAGGGGGCTTACGGCGAGGCCTGGCCTTTGTTTGGGGCTGAATTTCAGGATGAGTAATCCAGCGGACTCCCCAGCCTCCATGTTACTGGTGGTCTTTCATGAGGCAGGGCTGCTCCCCAATATTGAAGCACCAGGCCCTTGTCCTACCCAAGCACTCTGCGGGCAGGAGCTGGCCGTGCGGTGCAGGAGCACAGGGTCCCCAGGAAGGTGATGGCCATCTGACTCTTTCCTACGTGTCCTCACTCCCTATGTCTGAGGCCAGGCCCTGGAGGCTCTGGGTTCTTTGTGCCCCCTCTGATCTGAGCCAGCAGCCCCCACCCTCCCCTTCTCTGGGCTGGGAAGTGCCATTTCACTCGGAATGCTTGTTATCAGCTGCTGGTAGGTGGTGGTGTGGGGTGATCATCGTGGGAGGCTTGGTTTCAGCCTTGGGGAGCTGCCTGTGGTGGTGGAACTGGGGCATGGCCATCTGGATTTTAGGACAGCAGCTCCCTCCTCTATCTCTTTCTCTCTCTCCCTGTCTCTCTCTCTCTCTGCAGTGATGCCAGGCAGAGGAAGCTGGCTCGACCACGGCCCGGCCCCCAGCAGCTCCATCGCCTCGTTCAGGACCCCGGAGGGTCCTAGGTGTGACTGGGCTTCGTACCGTAGGTGCCACCTTGGGTTGTCCCCTCAGTAGTGATGGTGTTTTCTTTCCTTGGGTGTTTGTGTTTCTGGGCTATAAAAGCCGGCCTCACTGTGGAGACCTGAAGCGGTGGGGAGGCATCAGTAACTCAAGTGTATCCTGTTCTTTCTCTTCATAAAGCTGTTATTGCCGCCGCCGAGTCTCTTCACATCCGCCTGGGATCTCCGTGACAGCTGTTGTCACAGCTGCCGGGTGGCGGGGTTGTCCAGACCTGGCACCTGCCCCCTTTAAATGCTGCCCATGATGGGCCTTGTTCTACTCAGGTTTAAAGACCCCTGTCTGAGCATCGGGCAGAAGAGTTAAGGTTAAATTTGGGGTGATCATCGAAGGAAAGGGAGTCCGAGGGTACCCAGATGGGGAGGATGGGCAGGTAGATCTACCTGCCACTCCTGTTGGAGGCCCTGACAGGTTGTGTCCCCCACAAATCACCCACAGCTCAATTTCTCTGCAGTAATGGGTTCTCCTGGATCTGGGAAGTCAGCCCCCTGTGCACCTCACCTGCAGCTCTGTTCCCGGTGTCTCCCAGTGTGTCCGCTTGCCCTGCTCTTCCTCCAGCACGGTCCCTTAGGAGCAGGTTGGCGTGCTGTCATTCTTGCTGTACCCCTGGCTTCCCTTGCTGTGTAGTTCCTCCCATAGATGAATTTAGCAGAACCCATGACTTAGTGGCAGTGTCATTGTGTAGATGAGTTCAAGGGACAAAAATGCCACATGGGGACAGGACAGGGGTCCCAGTGCATGAGCATAGACCTTCAGGATGGCTGAGTCGCTCCAGATCAGCAGCTTTGTGACCAGTGGGCCATTTCTGGACAGAGCTTTTCAGACTTGGGTGCCACTGGCTCAAGTTTGAGGCTGGCACTCCTGGAGCCCGGATCAGGGTTTGCTCGCATCCCTCCTCCCTCTGTCTCCTCTAGTGCCCTGTGATGGGGTGGAGCTTCTGCAGGTGGGTCTTCTCTTTGATGTGCTCCCACTTCCCACCTTCGTCAAGTGGGGAACCATGGGAGCTGGTCCAGGCTCCTGTGCACTGAGCGCAGATGCCCGCTGGGAGGCCTCTCAGTTGGAGACTTCGGTGCAGCTCAGTACGATGGTGCCCAGCGGGGCGGGGGCTGGGGAGAGACACAAGACCCACCGGCACAGACTTGCTTGCATTCTGACAGTGGCGAGCGTCTTTGGTGCTCTCACATCCTGTCTATGTAAGGATGACTGGCAGAGAGTCAGTTTATTAGAGACAGTCATCATCTTGTCAGACGGAATGCCTTTGGCTAAATAGTCTTAAAGAATCCTGACCCCTCGATCAGGGGTCAGTACTAGGATGCCCTCTGGCCTCTTTCCAACTCTGGGGGACCCAGGAGGAAGTTTTGTGTCCCGACTTGGGCTCCAGTGAGGCCTGGCTGCCTCCTCACAGCTCCTCTGAGTGTGTGGGCAGTGAGAGCTCTGACAGCCTGTTTATTTATGGGTTCATATAGTCAGTACTGAGATGAGGCCCTCCACTTGTCATTTTATCAGAGTTCAGTGGGAAAGTCACCAGTATTTGGGAACTGCGGCCCATTTTCAATTTCAGATCCGTAGTCCAAGGGGAGCAGAGACAAATGCTGAGGATTGTTTCACGCTCGGTGTCAATACATCATGTTATGAGGAGATACTGACACCTCATGCGATCCAGACTTGCATGTGGAGACACTGGTGAGCTGCTCCCAGCAGAAATCAGAAACCCGATGACTGCAAGATGTGAGTCGGGATCCCATGTGGGGTATGAACAGGTGCTACCATTTTGGATAGTACCCTGAGGTTCAAACTAACACATGTGGGAGTCAGGCCAACAGGAGGTTAGGGGGAACCAGTCCCCAAGACCAGCCTTGCTTCCCATCCATGTGCAAATTCCAGAGTTTCCCACACCCTCTTGGAGCTCGAGAATCCACTATAAATGCTCCCAGAGCCACTGAAGGTCATTTGCTCACGGTGATGGTTTATTATGGGAAGAAGGGACAGGTTAATAGGCTGCCAACCTATCCTAGAGGCAGGGTGCTACCTGCAGGGGAGGCGGGGCAGGCTGCTCTGCTGACCCGTGGACTGATGCCTTCCCCAGCTCTGCCCTGCGCTGAGGAAGTGGGGGTCACAGAACACGAGAACTACCTGTAGTAGTTTGACGGGAACGCTGCCATAGCTTTATCGCCACCAGTGGACAGGCTGGTGCTTGGAATGGTTTCCACAAGTGAGGCAGTTGGCTTATAAAAAATGCCTCTTTAAGATCATGGCCAGAGTAGCAGACAGATGGAACCATAGAAGATATTTGCAGTGATTCACACTGAGATTGTGCAGGCAACTCCTGCAGATCTGGAAGAGTCAAAAGGAGCTGGATGAAAACACACGACAGGGTGTGGACAAGCAGGTGAGAAGAGTAGCTAGAAGCACAGGGGGAGAAGGTCAAACATGTTAAACCAGAGAGAAAGCATGCCTGCCCCTGGCTCTGCATTGCTGCTGCATGTGCAGCACAGCTGCCAGATGTCATCTGATTTAGGGGGTACCTGTACATGGTTGCAGAGGAAGCGGACAGGGGTGCAGGTGCTCCTTACTGGGGAAAGTGGGAGGTCAAATGGGGGATGGAGGCCATGGAGAAGGCCCAACCCCAGGGACACAGGAGCTGGACTGGGCCACTCAATGGGGCTGAGGGCACCGTGCTGATACAAATGAAAGCCAAACAACACAGCACTATTTATGTAAACTTACAGTGCATGCACACAACTAATGGTTGCAAGAACACTTAAAATTGACAAATGGAACCCATTAGGATAGTTGTCTGTGGGGCAGGAGAGGAGGTTGAGTTGAGGGTGAATTTTCTCTGGACTGCCACTTTGAGACTCCCCCAGAGGCTGAGCCCGCCCGCCCCCCGCCCCAGTATTCCTTGCTTCTCTGGCAACCTGAAAGCCCTTCGCCCTGGATGTCCCTGTGCTGGCTCAGCTGTTTTCACTGACCTAAAGACCTACCTGGGCGCCGCCATTTCTCGGGAGGGTTGGGCCTGGGGAGGGGTCAGGAGCCCCAGACAAACTCGGTAACTGAGGACATGGCTCAGACAGGCAGGTTCCCGGGGTGGAGGAAAGTGGCAAAGCAGTTTTGTGGGTCCCAGAGCCCCACCTGCCCCAAGTCAGGTGGCTCAAGGCTGAGGTTCCTCATTTCCTAGCAGGACTCTAACTCAGTTTAGAGACATGGTTTCAATGATACATAGACACCATGGTCCTTTTTCTTTATAAGATAATTTTTGGGTCCTGAGGTTTATTCGATCTCCATTCCTTAAGAGGGATGTGGTAGTGAGCCACTTGGCAGATCCTGTAAGTATTGATAAAACCACGAAGTAACGAAGATGGCTCAGTCAAAACATGTCATCAGTACAACACAGTCAAGTCACCAGTCAGGATTTAACAGGACACAGTATCAACCTCTAATTTTGTGTGTGTTTGTTTTTGTTAACAAGGCAGTTTTGCACAAATAAGAGTGGGCAGATTTAAACAAAATCAACAGGAAAGGGAACATACTGGTCATAGATAAAGACGCCTCGTGTCTCCTGTGTGTCAGAACAAGACCCCCCTCTAATGAGAGTTTCAGTCCCACACGTTGGCTAGCCACCGAATTTGTTATGTGATGAGAAAATGGCGTCTCCCGCACCGCAGCTCTCCTGGCGGTGGCCTTTGCGCAAGGACTCGGTTCTTTGTGGCTGGGCTCTAGAACACCACTCCTTTGTCCTGAGACCCAGGCGGCCTGTGGAGAGCTGGCGACAGCACCCGGTCTGCATCCACACTGGGGCGAGGCCAGCCTGTCTTGGGCTCCTTGGGGCCCCCCCGACCCAGCTGCAGGGGGTGGGGGGGGCATAGGCACTGCTTCCGCACTCTGGGCCACCAGCATCGGAGGAAACCCCGGACCGGACCGAGGAGTGAGGAGTGGCCGAACAGAAAGGGGCCTTCGGCGGCAGAGGCGATTGTTTGTTTGGCCTGGGACACAGTCATGGGTAAGGTCCCCGGGGCCCCAGCACGCAGATAGTGCTGCGCTGCGCGCTCTGGCGCCCGGGCCCTGTACAAATGAAGTGACCGCAGTCTTGTCTGATTGGAGAAGCCACAGGGCTCCACGCTACAGAGCAGCCAATGGGGCTCACGTGATCTAGGACGCCTTCATCCCATTGGTGGGCGCAGCACTTGGCTTGCTCCCGGAATGTGCCGTGGGTTCAGGCTGCCGCAAGCAGGCTGGCCATCTGCAACTTGAGAAGCTCAACAAACGGCCACGTGATCCTTGTGTAGATCGGTGTCCTGCCTAACATCCAGGCTGTGCTTCTGTGACACTGAAGACTTCAGAGTCATCCACAGCCAGCAAAGAGCTGCTGATGTGTTCTCCCGTCTCTCCTCTCTCCAGTTCCCTGTCCTTCCTTATCTTGTGCAGCTGAGGTCAGTAGTGAGACAAGGTTGGCGTAGGAGCTGGCAATGGACCTGGCTCGTAAGTAGGAACAGTGTACACATCATTGTTGGCACACAGAGGATCCTGGGCCAGGACCAGGGCGGCCAATTGTGCGTGGGATAGGGGACATGGATGGACATGTCACTGCAGAGGTCTGGAATGGGCTTCCCATGGATGCTTATGTTCTTACCCAAGGGGTGCCCTCCATGGTCTGGGTCCCTCTGGGAACAAACCACAGGCAGAAATCGATCCTGGGCAAAAACTTGGCTCAGTGCTGGATTCTGCTGGGCTCTACCCTCCTACGGGTTCACATAGGCCTTTCCCACCAATGCTCCTTTTAATGCCCCATCCTATCTAATAAAAGACAAAAAGGGTAATTGACCGTACCTTCGTTATGCTTCCCATTGGCTAATTTGCATACTGCAGGCAGGGCTGGCCAGCACCAGATGCCATCCGGCCCCGTGTGCGGCCCTGAGCAGCCAGGCTTAGGCGGCGCGATCGCGTCACCTAAGCCCCAGCCAGGACCCCTTTGTGCCGCCTAAGCCCCTGTCGCCTTGGCCCCGCTCCCAGCCGGGACCCCGTGTGCCGCCTAAGCCCTGCTGCCATCTGGGACGCCATGGCGATCTCAGAGCAGGCAAGTGCGGAGGGCGGGCAGTCCCCAGTTGGGCCTGCTCCTGGGATTGCCATGGCGATCCCAGAGCAGGAAAGTTCCCCACAGGCAGCACCCAGCAGGGCCTGCCCCTGGTCTCTGCAGTGATCCGGTGATCCATGAGCAGGAAAGTGCAGCCTGCAGGCAGCACCCCACCCTGGCCACAGCTCAAGAGAGAGAAAAACACGCAGTGGAGGCCAGGAGCCTGAGAGATCAACACAGAGGTGTGCCTGCTCCAAGCCTCCATGGTGTGGCTGAGGGAAGGCCCCCAGTAGACACACACACAGCGCCTGCTCTGAACCTCCAATGTGGCTGGGGGGCAGGCCCCCAGCGGACACACACACACACACACACACACACACACACACACACGACGCCTGCTCCAAGCCTCTGCGGCCAGACTGTGGCCCTAAGTAGGACATCCACTGGGCTGAGGGAACCAAATCCCCCAGTGCACGAATTTCATGCACCGGGCCTCTAGTCTAGAATATAAAGCTCTGTTAGCTCCTGATAGGGTTCAGGACGTGCTGCCTCAAATCCAGCAGCTGGGCATATTGAATACTTTAAGCTGAAGGATTTGAGGAAATACCAGACAGGAACGTCACTGACCTCCCCCCCCCCCCCACACCTTGTCCTCCCCTGAAATACATGCGAAACCCTCAAGTGAGAGATGGCCTCCCTATGCCCAATGGAAAGGAACACCCTGATCTGTGAACACAAAAGGGATGCCAAGAAGAATCCTAACAGGCCCTGCTATGGTTTGCCTGCTCACTATTACACCTCGTGCTGCTTGACCTGTCACAGTCGCCCACAGCCGTCCACTATTCACACACTCGGGCCAAACTAGTTTTTGAGCCTGAATCTCCTTATGAAGGCTCCCCAAGTCCTATAAAACTTAAATAACTTTGTGGGCTTTCCTCCTGTTAATCTATCAGTTTACCTTTCAGACTTGCCAAGGACCCTAGGAGGGCCGAGGAAAACCTTTCTTCCTCTACACTCAGGCACCTTTCCTCACGCGTGATAAAACATGCAGCCGAGAAACCTAAGGAGGCAGGCCTGGCTGTGGCTAAGGAGGTTTGGCATCAGTGACTCCAGAGGTGAGACCCCTGTAGAGTCAGCAGGCCTCATTGGGTTGAGGATAGGGAAGGGTTAGGCTGGGAAATGGGTGAACTTCTAGGATGGTCTTTGTGCAGAAGGGACACACTATGTAAATGCATCAAGCAATAGGAACATGCATGCATTTACTGGTAAAGAAAAGTCACAACTTGTCGGGATATTTGTGCCCTAGACAGAGACCCAAAAGAGAATTTCAGAATTTCAGATGTGTTGTGAAAATGTAAAGGAAAAATTGTGCTGGCCCAATTAAATTGGCAAGGAAGACTTAATTCACTACTACTGCCAGTTTTCAAGATGGCGGCAGAGTAGGTGGATCTGTCTCGCACCTCGTCTAGAACCAAACTGGAAATAAAACTAAATTGGGGAACATTCACCCTGAATTACCCACGAAAGACTAGCCGAAGAGGGGACTTTTACACAAGGAAGAGCAGAAATCACCTGGAGACTGGCAGGAAGGGAGAGGCCGTGAGAGGGTGGCCCTGCTCCCAAGGGCAGCAGGCCGAGGCTGTGGGAATGTATCTTAGCTGCAGGGAGCGGGGTGGTTTCCCCTGAGAGAAGTGAGGCTGGACCCCAGGCTGGGCTCCCCCGTCCAGAGCACCAGGACCAGGAAGAGCTGCCCATGTCGCATCCAGCCATGACAAGTGCAGGGCATCTATCTGCCAGGGAGCGGTGGAGCCTGCTGGAGACAAACCGCTTTTTTTTTAAAGGGACAGGACAAGGAATTTTGTTTTGCAGCCACTCTCCTGAGCTTTGGCAGAGGAAGGGTGGTGTGGACTGGAGTCACCTGAGGAGAGTCTGGGGTGGGAGGCATTGGGGAGAAACGTGGGAGAGCAACTACTGGGATACCTGCACTTCATTACCCACCCCGATGCCACAGCAACTATTTTTCTAAGAGGCACAAGCCCCTCCCAGCAGCAGCAGCAGCCAAAGGAACCTGGCCTTCTGGGATGCAACTCACCCCGCCCTCAGGAATCCTGTTTGCCCGACCCTACATCTCTCCACTGCTGAGGAGGCAGCAGCAGAGGCAAAGCCTAAGCATCTGGGCAGTCTCAGGGGGCATCAGTGACTGGCTGTGGAGGGGGCCATTCCTAGGAACCTGACTAGTGCTTTCTCCTCACAGGAGAGCTTACAGCTACTCCCAGCCCCTGGCAGACCCCACTTGACTGCCTATGAGGGGCTCTGCCCTGTCAAAGGGAAATATTCTGGGATAGATTCAGACAGTTGGCTCTGGAATGGGGAGAACACACTGATGATCTTCCCTGAAGTCTAAATGACATCTACCCATCACGGGAGACCCACAGGTCCTACCCTCCCAGTTCTGCCAAAAGCCCTTTCAGAAATAGCTTTTTCAATAACTAAGTCTGCCTGCTGTCAGAAAGGCAGAAGCAGGTGGAGGTAGACCCCAAAGTGCCTTGGCACATTTGCTGACCTGCCCCTGGGCCTGTGCTGCTAAAAAGAGGGCCTTGGAGTGCAGCTTGGCTCCTCCTGCGCATGCCCAGCCCAGCAGACGCAGCCACTAACTATGGATGGCTTGAAGCTTTGAACAGAGTACTGAGAACCAAATGTGGACAGCTTCTGACATTGGCTATCTTCTGTGAGGCCCGGAACTGGCATACAAAAGTCAGTCTCAGTTAAAATAAGAGCAAGATCCCCAGGGAGATCCCAACAGACACTAAACTTTGCTGAGAGAATCTCCGCATTTTTTAAAATAATTTTTAAAACAGTTTTCCTTTTCCTATTCTTTATTTTTATTTTTTCTTCTCATATTCTTTCTTTCCCTCTCATTATTCTTGTTGTTTTCTCTTTCCTGATTCTCTTTTGTGGTTGGTTTTATTGCTGTTTGTTTGTGGGGCTTTTTTTTCTTTTGAAAGTTTTTGTTTTATTTTGTTTCAGCACCTGTACAACAGCTCACATGACATGGTTAGGGGTGAGCCTCACAGTCAGCCAGCCTGAGGGGATATCCCACCCACTATGGGTCAACAATAATCGAGAACCAATTGCAACAGGAGAGCCCAAATAAGCTGCACAGGGAACATTTCTAGAACATCCAGCTCAGGAGATCAAGGAGACTGCACCACGGGGGGCCACAGAACACTTACCCCATAGGCCACCCCACCGAGACTGGGAATCCTGGCAGTTTTACCTCGTACTTTGAAGCAAATGCAAATATACAGCTAAAGTGGGGAGACAGCCCCATAAATCAGCGGTTCTCAACCTGTGGGTCGCGACCCCTTTGGGGGTCGAACGACCCTTTCACAGGGGTCACCTAAGACCATCGGAAAACACATATATAATTACATATTGTTTTTGTGATTAATCATTATGCTTTAATTATGTTCAATTTGTAACAATGAAATTGTGGGTCACCACAACACGAGGAACTGTATTAAAGGGTCACGGCATTAGGAAGTTTGAGAACCACTGCCATAAATGAAAGAAAAGGAGCAATCTCCAGAAAAAGACCTAAATGAAATGGAGGTAAGCAATTTGTCAAATGTAGAGTTCAGAGTAATGGTTATAAGGATGCTCTAGGACAGGGGTCCTCAAACTATGGCCCACAGGCCACATGCAAATACAAATATTGTATTTGTTCCCGTTTTGTTTGTTTACTTCAAAATAAGATATGTGCAGTGTGCATAGGAATTTGTTCATAGTTTTTTTTAAAACTATAGTCTGGCCCTCCAACGGTCTGAGGGACAGTGAACTGGCACCCTGTTTAAAAAGTTTGAGGACCCCTGCTCTAGGAACTTAGTGGGAACTACAAGGAACTTAATGGAAACTACAGAGAACTTGGTACTACAGCATGAAAAAGGACATAGAAACCATGAATGAGAACCAGTTGGAAATGAAGAATACCATATCTGACATCAAGAATATACTTGAAGAAACTAGAAGTAGGTTCAATAAAGTAGAGGATCAAATCAAACATATAAAAGATAAGAGAATAAAGTATCCAAATCAGAGCAACAAAAATTTTTAAAAAATTAAAAATGAGGGTAGTTTAAGGGAACTTTGGGACAATGTGAAGTGTAATAATATCTTCACCAGAGGGGTACCAGAATGAGAAGAAAATGAGCAAGGAATAGAAAACCTGTTTGAACAGATAATGACAGAAAACTTTGCTAACCTGGTGAAGGAAGAAAATCACATAAATTTAGGAAACATAGAGAGTCCCAATCAAGATGAACCCACACCAAGACATATCATAATTAAAATGGTAAAGGTTTAAAAAAAGAGAGAGAATCTTAAGGGTAGAAAGAGAGAAACTTGCCCACAAGGGCATTCCCATAAGGCTGTCAGTGATTTTTTTTAAACAGAAACCAGGCCAGAAGAGATTGGCATGAAGTATTCAAAGTAGTAATAAAAAGCAAGACCTGAAAGCAAGACTACTCTATCCAGCAAGGCTATAATTAAAATTGAAGGTAAAATAAAGAATTTCCCAAACAAAAATGGCTAAAGGAATTCATTACCACCAAACCAGCATTACAAAAAATGTTAAAGGGATTGTGTTATGAAGAAGAAATGTATATAGAGAGGAATGTAGGTATAAAGAAAAAAATGTCAAAAAGTGCCTATCAGTAATAACCTGATATGTAAATGTATTAAATACTCCAACAAAAAGACATAGGATAGCTGAATGGATCAGAAAACATGACCCAAGTATATGTTGTCTACAAGAGACCTACCTCAGAACTAAAGATTCATATATACATATACTGAAAGTACAGAGATGGAAAAATATTTTCCATGCAAATGGGAACAATGGGGCGGGGGGCTGGGGGAGACTCATGTAATACTTTAAACAATAAAGAATTTAAATAAAAAGGAGAGTTGGTTCTTTGAAAAGATAAACAAGATTGATGAGCCTTTATCCAGACTCACCAACAAGTAAAGAGAGAGAACCCAAATAAATAAAATCAGAAATGAAAGAGGCAAAGTAACAACTGACATCACAGAAACACAAAGGATTGTAAGGAAATACAATGAACATCTATATGCCAACAAATTGGGCAACCTGAGTGAAATGGACAAATACCTAAAAAAATACAATTTTCCTAAACCTAAAACTGCTCTAAAAATTAAAGCCTACTAAAAAACATTAAAAAGTTAATATTGAGATTAAACGTTCTTTCTACTGGAAGGCAAAGTCCTCAGGGGGCTTCCTGTACACTCCATCTCTGCTCCAACTCAGTAGTCAGCACCCAAAACTGTGTGTCTACACACCTCCTGGCCAGGCCATGGATGGGACCAGTCGCAGTCCCCTCCCCGGACAAGCGTTGGCTCCCTTCTCATGTCCCTGGACCTTGGGGAATGAGTGCCTGCACTCAGCACTTCTGAGGCAAGAACCGAACAGAACACTCACCAGGCACCAGGCTTCGGCACCTTCCTCTCCAAGACAAGGGGCGAGAGATAGGACAGGAGAGGCCGCCCTCAGACTGTCCTGCTGGAGGGCAACACGGACGCCACAGCCCAGAGTCTGGTTGTTGCCGAAGCTGAGGGATTGGTCACAGAAGGCAGGTTCTGGCCCCTGATCTCTCTCCACTCCACTCAGGCTTTGGGTACTAGCCTGTCGAGGGGCATTCCACCCAGACACCTTCATCCTGATCACCTCGCACTCAGACTGTGAGCTTTGAGTCACCCCTGCCCGGAAACACACCCAGTCTCCAACCTCTGCAGCAGCCCTGCTTCCATCAGAAAAATTAAGATCTTGAGAATTTTCAATAGGTGTCAGGGATTTTTTGCGAACTACCTACCTTGTGTAATATTTACCCCCCAAATATATTACCCCATTCCTAGAAAAATAGGACAAAAACAGCAAAGGCTCAGGAAGATTAAATTTCTTTGCTATGTTGCAAAATTAGTATGTATGGGCATTGAATACAGGTTTGCTGACTTCAAACACGAGCTCTGGATCACCAGGGAGCCTTTTCCCACAACCCTCACACTCTCCTCTCTTTCTCTCTATCTCTGCCTCTTCCTCTATCTCTCTATGGGTATGTCTTTTTGTCTCGGTCTCTCTCTCCCTCTCTTTGTCTTTCTGTTCCTGTCTTTCTCTGTCTTCCTGTGTCTGTCTCCCTTATTGGTCTGTCTCTCTGTCTGTATCTCTAGCTTTCTCTCTCTCTTTCTGTCTCTATCTTTTCCTTTCTGTCTTGCTGAGAGACAAGGAACCACTAGGAGACTAACAGGAGTGAAGAAAAAATGACCTTGGAAAAGAAAGGTCATTTTTAACCATCTCAGTCCCTCCCACTCCCTAACAAGTTAGTAATTCCAAAGACAGAAAAACAAAAACTGCCATCTACTCTTGTGTTACCTACTCATGGATCACATCCTTTTTATCATCAGCCATCTGTAGAATTCCATGGAAACTTCCTCGAGTGTGACGGGGTTTCATTTCCTTACCTACCATGTTCTGTCTTGAAGCACAAGCACACTGGGAGAAAAAACTCAAAGTTTGATCATGAGAATCCAAGGTCAGAATTTTATTTATGAACCTCCTAAGTCCATCTCTTTTCCTTTTCTCTACAAGAGGGCTTTTACAGCTGGAGGAGGGGTAACACAAACCCTGGGGCCAAGACACTCTGTCAGCTTTTAAAATATATGTATATATTTTATTGACTTTTTACAGAGAGGAAAGGAGAGGGATAAAGAGTTAGAAACATCGATGACAGAGAAACATCGATCAGCTGCCTCTTGCACACCCCCTACTGGGGATGTGCCCACAACCAAGGTACATGCCCTTGAGCGGAATCGAACCTGGGACCCTTCAGTCCACAGGTCAACACTCTATCCACTGAGCCAAACTGGTTAGGGCACTGTCAACTTTATTACTTATTGTGAACTCAGTTTAAGAGCAAGTGTTCTGAAACACTTCTGCTTGCCCGGGCATTCCCACCTGGCACTCAAGGATGGGGAGAAAGTGGAGAAAGAAAAGATGTAGAGATGCCCGACAATAAAAAATACCCACCAGAGTCCAGCTGCAGGTTACCAGGGGAAATTCTAGTGGCACTGAGGGGGTCAACTAAGTTCTCTGCAAGTTTCAGGTGAGGTGAAAAACAAGCAAACTGTCTACAGATGATGACATGTGAAGCGGCTTAGAAATCCAATGTAAGCAGCTGGGTTCCCCAGTTTCTGTGAAATCCTCTTATTACTATTTTCTTGGCAAAAATAAGCAATTGTGCCTTTTTTTTGCAATTGCAACAGAAAAAAAATAGGGTTTTCTAAAGGGTGTGATCAACAGAACTGAGCACATTGAAGAGCATGACCCTGGTAGCACAAGATAAGGGGAGAGACAGAGACCAAATGAGGCAGCCCATGGAAGGATGGAGGCTACGGATGGTGCCACAAGCCCCAAGGAGGAGCCGTGGACCTCAAGACCCAGGATCCAGGCCAAGGGCACAAGCTGGGGGCTTCAGATAAAGTTTTTCCATTATCAGAAGACCTCCAGTCCTGCCCAAACTGGGCCTAGATCCTTCAGGAAAGTGTTTCATGTTCAGGTAGAAATTGACCAAATTCTGGCATTTCCCTGCAGACTCCTGTGTTGAAATTCAGGTAACCGCTTTCTCTATCCCCAGGGCCTTGGCAATCTGTCCGGACTGAGAGCCTGGCTTGGGCTGAGCTCAGAACATCTCAGTTTTCCTGAGTAAAATTCTTGGTTGAACCTTGCTCCTGTGTATTTTTCTTTCTTGTTGACACAAAAGTCTGGATTTTTTCAGAAGAGTTTTGATGGGGAAAAGGCTACAGGGAAGAGCTGCATTGCCTTCTTGGAGTTGGGTGTTGAATTCAGCAGAGTGTTATAGACTCAAGGTTTGTGTCCTCATCCCAGATTCAGTGCTCACATGGGGACTAATGCTGCCAAAATCAACCCCAAATTCTCTTCTGCATTTCTCCTTGGGGGAGTGAAGTTTTGGTAAGCCAGCCATCCCCCCTCTTAGCTATAAACATGAATTATAAGCAGGATTATCCCTGCTCTTCATTTTCCTCTTCCTGTGTGTAGCTTTAACCAGATAATGACACCACCTAAAACTCAGTTTGGGTGCACTTATGAGCCAGGAAGGAGGACTGAGACTTTAGCAACTGGTGAAGCCGTTTCAGTCGTGATAGAAGAGAACAGGATGCTTGCCTAGGAGAAGCAAAGGCCAAGTGAATCCTGAAGGAGGTGTGGAGCTCCCCACAAAAGGCATTCACCTGGATGAGGGGACCTTACTGGGCATGAGCTCATGTGTGGCCCAGAGCCTTTTTCCTGGGCCGTGGGAGCTACCAGAGACACTGCCCCAATGTCCGCAGGGGCAGTGTTGAAACTGAGATAGGGGACGAGCTCCCTTGAAAATACAAATGGAGAAATAAATGGCGGCCAAATAGGCAGATCTGTTGTGCACCTCGTCCCAGGGCCAGAGTGGAAATACAACTAAATTGGAGAACATTCACCTGGAATTACCAACTGAGGTCCAGCTGAGGAGGAGACTTATATCAAGGAAGGACAGAAAACACTTGGAAACTGGTAGGAAGGGCAAGGTCATGAAAGGAGCTGACCCAGGTTCCAGGGGTGCAGGCCAGCGGGCCAAGAGAGGAGGTGGCGCTGGGCTACAGGAAGGTCTGTTCTCTCGGAACACAGAGGCCCAAACCGAGGGTGAGCTCCACAGCACGGAGCACCAGAGCCAAGACCCATGGCCTATGTAACATCCAGCGGTGAAAGGCGGCAGGCTGGCTGGCAGAGCCTGGAGCTGGCAGACCGATGGAGAGAAAGCCACAGTGGGTGTTTGTGTGTGTGTGTGTGTTTGTTTTGCCCAGAGCACAGGAGTTTTCATTTGAAACTACTCCCCCGAAGCTTTGGTGCAGGGAGGGAAACGTGGACTTGAGGTGCCTAAGGAGAGGCTGGGGTGGGAAGCACTGTGGGGAGACTTGGAAAAACAGAAGCCAGGAGCATTTGATAGTAGGCCCCCAAACCAAAATGGCCATTTTTCCTGAAAGGAGCTAGCTGCTCCTGGCAGCCACAGGGCAGGTAAAGAAAAAAAACCTGCCCTAGGTGATACAGCCCAGCCCACCCGCAGGAGCCCTGATGCCACACCCTGCGTTTTGAGCTTTTCAGAGGAAACAAAGGCACGTTAGAAGTAAGGCGAGCCCCCCTAAGGCAGAGGTCCTGGTAGAACACAAAACACACTCGGGAGCCAGGAGCAAGGCAAACATCTTTACTTCTAAGAAGGGTGCGCACACATGGTCTGGAAGAGCGTGCACACCGAGCAGGTGGTCTGCTCAGCTTTATAATCCCCGAAGCTCGTGACCTGTCTTCGCTCTTGATTGGCGCTCAGGCTCACAGTCTTTTGCGATTGGCTAATTCAAAGGGAGGGGTTGGCCTTTGCTGTTTCAAGATGGTGGCTCCCAGGGGAGCTGCAAGCCATGCGGCCAACATTGAGGCTGTTTAAACTGTTGGTTGACAGAAAAGATGACTTGTTTATTCTCACAGGTGGAGGCCAAACTTATAGGTTTGAACAGTCTCAAGGAGCCTCAGTGACTGGATTGGGGAAGGGCCATCTGCCCCACTATCCTGGGAACCATCTGATATTTTCCCTGCACAGGAGAGCTGACAGGTTCCCAGCCAACCCCACTTGTCTCCATACGAGGATCTCTGTCCAGCCGAGAGCAGAGTCATATTCTGGGCCACTTGCAGAGGAGTAGCCCTGGGACAGGGAAACACAGCAACCACAGTCCCTGAAACCAAATAGACCTTCTCTGCCTAAAGCTCTTTCAGAAACAGACTTTGAGTGATTAAGATTGACAGCTGACTAACAGGCAAAGATGGGCAGAAGTGGAGCCTGGAGAACCAGGGGAAGTTTGCTGACCCAGCCCTGGCCCCACGCTGCTAACAGACCTGCTTTAGAGGGCAGATTGTCCCCTCCCGCTCACAGCGAAGTCCTGTGGAGACACACAAATGGTGGGTCAGTGGGTTGCTTGGAGCTTCAAGCAGGTTGCTGGAAGCCAAAGGACAGTGCCTGACAGTGGTTGGCACCTAAGCACCTCACAGGAAGCCCAGAATTGGCAGGCAGAACAGAAGAGTGGGATCCAAAGCAAGCTCCCATGGGACACTAAATGGCGGAAACAACACCACTTCACTTTTTTAAAAACTGATTTTTTCTCCCTTTTTTCTTTTCTCTTTTTTCCCCTCCCTTTTCTTTTTTATTTTTCTCTTACCTTTCTGCATTTCCATTTTTAAATTTATTTTCTTTATCTATCTGCTTCAATGATTTGTTATTATTCTACTCTGTTGTTTCATTCATATATCTAATTTTTCTCTTCCCCTTTTCTACTCAATTTTTTTCTTTTTTACTACTCAATTTTTTCTCTCTTTTCTTTTTCTCCTGCTTTCTCATCATTTTTGTTTTTCTTATTTTAGGTCTATCCACTTTCTCCTCTATTTTCCTTTTCAATTTATTTTCTTGTCTTTTCATTTCTTTTCTCCCTCCTTTATTTTGTACCGTTTTTATTCCTGTATTCCTCTAATTCTTTATTCTTATTTCATTTATTTCAGCTCTGCATCTACATATTCCACCCCCCTTCCTTTTCTTGTTTTCTTTTCTTTTTTGTTTGTGGGTGTGTTTTTTTTTTGTTTGTTTGTTTCATTGTTTTGTTTTGTCTTCTCTTTGTCTCCCCAAGTACACGAAGATTGAAATCATATCAAGGATCTTCTCAGATCATGATGTCATGAAATTAGAAATCAGCTACAATAAAAACACTCAAATACATGGAGGATAAATAGCATATTTAACAATGAATGGGTTACCAAAGAGATCAAAGAAGAGATAAAAAACATCCGGGGAACAAATGAAAATGAACACACAACAATCCAAAATCTATGGAACACAGTGAAAGCAGTTCTGAGAGGGATGTTCATAGCACTACAGCTCAACCTCAAAGAAAACAAGAAAAACTTTTAATGTTATCTAACTCTATGACTTAACGAATTAGAAGGAGAACAACAAGGAAAGCCCAGAGTAAGATGAAGGAAGGAAAAAATAAAGATCACAGCAGAAATAAACGACATAGAGACTAAAAAAACAAACAAAAAAACCCTCCAAAACAAAAGATCAACAAAACCAAGAGCTGGTTCTTTGAAAAGTGAACAAGATTGAGGAACCTCTAGCCAGACTCATCAAGATACAAAGAGAGAGGACCCAAATGAACAAAATCAGAAATGAAAGAGGCAAAGTAACAACTAGCCCCACAGAAATACAAAGGGTCAAAGGGTCATTAAAAAAAAATGGGACACTGGGTTGGGGGTGGTGAGGGCATATGCTGGGGGCGGGGGTGGGGGGAGTAGGGGAGGCCAGGGGTAGGTCAATGGGGAAAAAAGGAGACGTATGTACTATTTGTAATACTTTAAACAACAAAATAAAATTTAAAAAAAGAAAAAAGAAAAATAATGCCAAGAACAACTATATTCCAACAAATTGGACAACATGAATGAAATGGACATATTTCTAGAAAAATATAATCTTCCAAAACTCCATCAGGAAGAATTAAAAAACCTGAATAGGGCAATAACAACTGATGAAATTGAAGCAGTCATTAAAAAACTCCTAGCAAACAAAAGCCCTGGTCTGAAAGGCTTCACAGGGGAATTTTACCAAACATTCAAAGAAGAAATAAAACCTGTCCTTCTCAAACTATTCCAAAAAATTCAAGAGGAAGGAAGACTTTCAAGCTCGTTCTATGAGGCTAGCATTATCCTAATTTCAAAATCAGATAAAAACATTACAAAGAAAGAAAACTACAGGCCAATATCCTACATGAACATAGACACCCGAACACTCAACAAAGTATTAGCAAATCGGATCCAGCAATATATTAAAAAGATCATACACCCATTCCAGGAATGCAGACTGGTACAATATTTGCAAATCAATAAATGTGATACAGCACATAAACAGATTGCAAGACAAAATCACATGATCATATCAGTTGATGCAGAAAAAGCATTTGACAAAATTGAACACCCTTTTTTGAAAACAAAAACAAAAACAAAAACCTCTCAGCAAAATGGGAATAGAGGGATCATACCTCAACATAATAAAAACCATATATAACAAACTTATAGCCAACATCATACTCAATGGGCAAAAACTAAAACTATTTCCCCTAAGAATGAGAACAAGACAGGGATGCCCACTTTCATTACTCTTGTTTAACATAGTACTGAAGTCCTAGCCATAGCGATCAAACAAGAAGAGAAAAATAAAAGGCATCCAAATTTAAAAGAAGGAAGTAAAACTCTCATTATTCACAGCTGACATGATATTGTATGTAGAAAAATCTAAAGACTCTATCTAAAAATGACTAGACTTAATAAATGAATTTGGAAATGTAGCAGGATACAAAATTAACACCCAGAAATATATGGCATTTTTATACATCAATAATGAACTCTCAGAAAAAGAAACTAAAAAAACCCATTTGCCATAGCAACAAAAAAATTAAGATACTTAGGAATAAACGTAACCAAGGAGGTAAAAGACCTGTACTCAAAAACCTACAGAACATTGAGAAAAGAGATAGAAGAAGATATAAACAAGTGCAAGAATATACATGTTCATGAATTGGTAGAATCAACATCATTAAAAGTTCCATATTACCAGCCCTGCCAGCGTGGCTAAGTGGTTGAGCATTGATCTGTGACCCAGGAGGTCGTGGTTGGATTCTGGTCAGGGTACATTCCTGGGTTGCTGGGTCAGTCTCCAGTGTAGGGCAGTCGATGAATGATTTTCTCTCATCATCAATGTTTCTATCTCTCCCTGCCTCTCTAAAATCAATAAAAAAAATATTTTTTAAAAAAGTTTCATACTACCCAAAGCAATCTATCGATTCAATGCAATCCCCATTAAAGTACCAACAGCATTTTCACAGACCTAGAACAAATACTCCAAAAATTTATTTAGAATCAAGAAAGACCCCAAATAGCTGCAGCAATCTTGAGAAAGAAGAACAAAGTTTGAGGAACCATATATCAAGTTATACTACAAAGCCACTGTACTCAAAACAGCCTGGTACTGGCACAAGAACAGGAATATAGGTCAATGGAACATAACAGAGATCCCAGAAATCGACGCAAGCCACTATGCTCAATTAATATTTGACAAAAGAGGCAAGAGCATACAATGGAGTCTAGAGTCTAGACAGTCTCTTCAATAAATGGTTTTGGGAAAATTAGATAGGTACATGCAAAAAAATGAAACTAGACTACCAACTTACACCATACACATAAATAAACTCAAAAGGGATAAAAGACTTATATGTAAGTCATGAAACCATAAAAACCTTGGAAGAAACCATAAACACCAAAACCTCAGACATCTCTCATAGCAATATCTTTATCAATACATCTCTTAGGGCAAAGGAAACTAAGGAGAAAATAAACAAATGGGATTACATCAAAATAAAAAGCTTCTGCACAGTAAAAGAAACTGTCAACAAAATGAAAAGAGAGCCCACTGCATGGGAGAACATATTTTACAATGATACATCTGATAGGTGGTTAATTTCCAACAAAATGAAAAGGGAGCCCACTGTATGGGAGAACATATTTAGCAATGATACATCTGATAAAGGGCTAATATCCAAAATATATATAGAACTCATAACACTTAACAAAAGAAAGACAAACAATCCCATTAAAAAATGGACAAAGGCCCTAAATTGACACTTCTCCAAAGTGGACATATAGAAAGCCAAGAGACATATGAAAAAATGCTCAAAGTCACTGATCATCAGAGAGATGCAAATTAAAATTACAATGAGGTATCACCTCAGACCTGTCAGAATGGCTACCATCAACAAATCAACAAATGACAAGTGCTGGTGAGGATGTGGAGAAAGGGAACCCTAGTGCACTGCTGGTGGGAATGCAGACTCATGCAGCCATTATAGAAAACAGTGTGGAGTTTCCTCAAAAAATTAAAAATGAATCTCATTTACCCAGTGATCCAACTTCTAGGAATATATCCTAAGAAACCTGAAACACTCATCAGAAAGAATATATGCACCCCTATGTTCATAGTAGCACAATTTACAAAAGCTAAGATTTGGAAACCGCCTAAGTGCCCATCAGTAGAAGAGTGGACAAAAAAGCCATGGTCCATTTGCAAAATAGAATACTACATGGCAATAATTAAAAAAAGAACTCCTACCACTTGCAACAGTATGGATGGACCTGGAGAGTATTATGCTAACCAATATAAGTCAGTCAGAGAAAGATAAATATTACATGATCTCATTCATATGTGGAATCTAATGAACAAAATAAACTGATGCACAAAAATAAACCCAGAAATATAGAAGCATGAACAGACTGTTGAACCTCAGAGGGAAGGAAGGGGAGGGTGGGTGGGAAGAGATCAACCAGTGAACATAGAGATTTCTCCTCTCTATGAATGAATATTCACAGATGGTTGTTTATTAAGTGTTAGGGTTGTCACATCAGCGCAATCAAATACTTTGTTAACTCAGCAATGAAGTTCCAGGTCAACAACATTATCTTGCTCTGTAGTTTTACAGTACTTCTTTATTAAAATTTTTAATGTTGATATAATTGCAAGTGTTACCCTATTCTATACCCTTTGCCCACTTCCACCCATCCCTACACCCCCCTCCCTTAGCCTTCACCAAACTATTGTCTGTGTCCATGGGCTATGCATATATGGTATGTTCTTTAGCTGATCCCTTCACCTTCTTTAGCCAGTCACCCCCACAAGCCTCCCCTTAGGCATGGGCCAGTCTATACCTTGTATCCATGCTTCTGGTTCCATTTTGTTCTTCAGTTTATTTTGTTAACTAGATTCCACTTATTAGTGAGATCATATGGTACTTGTCTCTCTCTGACTGGCTAATTTTACTTAGCATGATACTCTCCAGGTCCATTCCATCCATGCTGTTGCAAAGGGTAAAAGTTCCTCCTCCTTCTCCTCTTCCTCCTCCTCTTCCTCCTCCTCCTCCTCCTCCTTCTCCCATAGCCATGTACTATTCCATTGTGTAAATGTACCATTGCTTTCTTAACCACTCATCTGCTGATGGGCACGTGGGCTGTTTCCAGATCTTGGCTCTTGTAAACAATGTTGCTATAAACATAGTGATGCATATATTTTTTTCTGATTGGCATATCGGGATTCTTATGATATATAACCAGAAGTGGTATTGCTGAGTCAAAAGACAGTTCCATTTTTAATGTTTTGAGGAAATTCCATACTGTCTTCCACAGTGGCTGCAGAATAAACAGATGCACAAAAATAAACTGCATTCCCACCAGCAGTGCACAAGAATGCCCTTTTCTCCACATCCTTGCCAGCACTTGTTTGTTGATTTATTGATAGTGGCATCTTACAGGTGTGCGGTGTTACCTCATTGTTGTTTTAATTTGCATATCTCTCTGATGATTAGTGATATTGAGCATTTTCTTCATATGTCTATTGGCCAGCTGAACGTCCTTTTTGGAGGAGTGTCTATTCAGGTCCTCTGCACATTTTTAAAAATATGTTTTTATTTATTTAGAGAGAGGGGAAGGGAGAGGGAGAGAGATGGAAATGTCAATGAGAGAGAAACATCAACATCGATCAGCTGCCTCCTCCACGCCCCCTATTAGGGATCAAGGCCACAACCAGGAAATTAAATTTAATTCCCACAGACCGGGAATTAAACCTGTGACTTTTTGGTGTATGGGTGGGTGCTCAGTCACTAAGCCATACCAGCCGGGCTGCACATTTTTAAATTGGATTATTTTTGTCTTCCTGATGTTGAGTTGTGTGAGTTCTTTATATATTTTGGAAATTAACCCCTTATCAGATGTATCAATGGCAAATATGTTCTCCCATAGAGTGGGTTCTCTTTTCATTTTGTTGAAGGTTTCTTTTGTTGTGCAGAAGCTTTTTAGTTTGATGTAGTCCCTTTTGTTTATCTTTTCCTGAGTTTCCCTTGCCTGTGGAGACATATAGGCAAAAATATTGCTGCGAGAGATGTCTGAGATTTTACTGCTTATGTTTTCTACAAGGATTTTTATGGTTTTGTGACTTATATTGAAATCTTTTATCCACTTTGAGTTTTTTCCAGTATATTCAACAAAGTCTTGCCCAAATCCCTATTCTCTAATCACATAACGCACCCAAGAGAAAGAAGGTGGAAACCTTTGGGGACATGTTCTCTTCCGTTGTGTGAAAGGCTAATCATTCTGATGTTTCCACACCTCCTCTGTGTGTTCCATGGATTTCTTCCTAATTATGTGCCAGGAGGTTTATGAAGATAACAACAAATTATCTAATTTAAAGAATGCAGCTGTCTTGAAAAGAGTAATTGTTGATTTCTAGATAGGCGATTTATCATCTGTGGCTAGTTGTCTTGATTACTTCACTAGCTTTATTCAGTTACTTGATTGTAGGATGGTTTTAGATGATAGAAAACCGTCTTGCCCAAGTTTGCCCTTGGACATAAAGGAATTCTAAAAAAATACAATATCATCCATCACAAGGGACACTGCATTTGCTAATGTATTCCAGAACCTACATTGGCCCCTCTGTGCAGGCTCAGAGTGAAGCAAGTTTGGAATACAAGTATGAACAGGATATATTCTTGTCTTTGAATTTATTAAATTACTTAAAAGAAAATATTAATGTAAATCATTCTTCACCTGCAGCATTACCACATAAACCTATCTGTGTTGACATGCACAGTGCTGATTAAGCTCCCGTGCATGGGAAGTAGGCCGGGCATTTCTCCCACTGCTCCCAGCAGTGTCTCAGAGACCCTGCTTGAGGCTTCTCGGCCTCTCTGTCCTCTGAAATCCTCCCATGGACATGCAGAGGTGCCTGGATGCAGGCGCCCCTCGCCCAGCCAGGGAAAGCTGAAGCTGTGAGAGCAGATGCTAGTCCACCTTAGCTCAAGGAATCAACATAGTCTCTGGGAAAAAGAAACAGTAAAAAATCCAGGGTGCAACTGCTTTAATGAAAAGCAGCACAGATCCTTTTAAAGACCACACTCAGGAAGGAAAGCCTGCGTCGTTGGCTGCTGCTTTTGAGGATATTTTGAGGTTTGTGCTGGCTGCTCTGTGTTTTTTTCTCCATTGTGGAGTGAGCTGAGCTTGAGCTAGAAGACTGTGAGTCCCTAAGCCTAAGGCCATGGTCAAAAGGACTCAGCTAGGGAAGGAGGCAGGGATGGCCCGTGGGAGTGGTTTCAGGAGCCCCAAGTCAGGGTGACAGACATTAACAAGGGAGAGCAGGAAGTCAGGTTAGAGGACGGAGGAGCCCCTATCGGCACAGAAGGTGAAACACCAGTGGAGAAGGGAGGACACAGCTGGGGGTGGGGTAGCTACGCAAGCTGCAAGTGAGTCAGGGGATGAAGTCAGGGTGAGGATCAGGGAGGGGGTGCACTGAATGTGGTTACACCAGCACAAATGCGGAGATGTTTTATTCACTCCAAAGAATGAGCATAAGAAATTAGAAGTTTAACTTAGACCAGCCCTACTAAACAAGAAACTGCCCGAGTGGCCCTTCACTTAGCACTTGTAAATACATGGCATTGAGTCCACAGCTTGCCTGCAGAGATGGGGGTAAGGGATATTTGTTTCCCAAGAACAGTGGCTCAGACCTCCGTCCTTATCTACCAAGGCTGGAGACAGAACAGAGCCGAGTGATCCTGGAGCCAACCCGGGAGACATGCCATCTGGTGTCAGCTCACCCCCCCACTCTGCCCTCCGGAAAGTCACCGTGACCCCCCTCAACAGAGCCAGTGACTTCCTCTTACTTCCTAGACACTAGGCCATCTGCATTCATGTGACCTGTGCTATCAAGTTGTCCATACATCTGAGCAAATAAGTTGCTTTGTTTTGTCTCCAAATAAAAGAGAAACAGGTTCTAGTATCTCCCAGAATCATGGTAATAAAAAGCATGACCATATATGTAAAATGCAGAAAAATATGGATCTCACATTTGATATCATATGGTCACCTTTGAAATTCTCTCTTTCATTAGCTTCTAGGATAAACTGTACTGATTCTGTTCATTTATTCACTTATTTATTCACCTACTATTTATTGGGTGTACTTATGTGCCAGTCACTCCTCAAGGTACTGGGGATACAGCATTGGACCAAATAGAAAAACATCCCTCTGTCCTCATATAGCTTACACCCTGTCTCACTATTCTTTCACTCCTTTTGCTACGTGTTCTCTCTCTCTTAGTTAAATATACATTTTACATGCCAGGACTTGTGTCAAATGTGTGATATCTATTAGCTTGTTGGATCCTGAGTGGCACTAGCACTGTCCTCACATGTTAGAGCAGTGGGTCTCAACCTTCCTAATGCTGCTACCCTTTAAAGTACAGTTCCTCATGTTGTAGTGACCCCCAATCTCATTGCTACAAATTGAACATAATTAAAGCATTATTGATTAATCACAAAAACAATATGTAATTATATATGTGTTTTCCGATGGTCTTAGGCGACCCCTGTGAAAGGGTCGTTCGACCCGCAAAGGGGTCGCGACCCACAGGTTGAGAACCACTGTTAGAGGAAGTGGGCATGGAAAGTTGACACAGCTCCCCTAAAGCCCCTCAGCTAGCACGTCTCCAGCCCGGGGTCAGGGTACATTTTCTGTCATGGAGCCCTCTGTACTTTTGCTTTCTTTTCTAACATCAGGTTTAGCTCATACTGTCTGTTCTCAAAGAATCTATCCATTTCATTATGCACATACTCTTTCAGCAGGTGCTCTCAGACCTTTTTAGGTTCTGCCTTCTGCCAAAGCTCCAGGCCAAGTGTCACGGGAGCAGTGCCACAAGGACCTGAGCCATCTGGCCTGGATTCTCACTGGGACCTTATCTGCCGTCGCTCACCCTCATCTGGCCGCACACCAGCCTGCCTGGGGCTGGAGTAACGGGTAAATCCTGCGCCCGCCTCTGCAGCTCATCTGGACTCTGCGCTCTCACTGTTCTGCTTGCCACCCGTCCCCCACCCCCTTCCCACCTGTGGTTTGCGCTTGCTCTTCAGGTGCTAGCGCAGGGTTCCACCTGGCCCCAGAGGCTGGTTTCCAGTCCCCTGTTACAGTCTTGCAGCGCTGGCGAGTTTCCTTGTTCCAGTTATTAGGGCTCTTGAGAGCTGGGCCACATGTCTTTTGCTCACCTTGCATCTGGGAGCCTTGGCTACCAGATTGGGTAGTTTGCTGCAGACATGCCTACTATCACTTCAAAACCAACAAAATGCAAATTACATTTTGTTCAATGGCAGATGTCTACCTTCCAATGACCTCACCGTACTCATCGTGGGTCAGGATGGCCCACATACTGTCTGTCGAATCGTCTTCCTCCTTCCCTGTCTTTCTCAGTGCCCCCATGTCACAGGAGCAGCCGCACTGACAGCCTCTGCTTGATTGTCCCTCCAAGGAACCTCTTGGCCTCAGGCGTTGTCACCTCTGAGATCCGCTGGGCAGCAACCCTAACTCCCTCCCTGGCAAGCCTGCGGACCCTCTGTGAGCCCAACCGGATAGTCATTCAAATGCTCTGAGTGTTGCTGGTCTACAGACCCATCACCGCCACACACGTCTATTCGGGCATCCATCTCCCCTTCAATTCATGTACTCATTTTTCAAAAAACCATGAGCTAATTAACAGGAGGTAGACAGGTTGGAAAAAAGATGTTAAGAAATCATTATGCATTAAGGCTGAGGAGGCTACTGGGTGGTGCAGACCATGGCAGAAGGAAGGCTCTCAGCCCTTCCCCGAGTCACGGGAGGTGGAAACAGGAGCAGAGGAAGGCACACAGTCAGGGGCTCCCGTCAGAGTGTTCATTCACCGCGTAGCCCGGGGCCTGTGCGCTGTCGCTTTTCACAGGGAGGGGCTCCCCGGCCTCCCGAACGCAATCCTGCAGATAAAGCGCGTGCTGCCCGCTCCTCAGGCAGGGCCCCTCCCGAGCGTGCGGACAGGACGGAGAGAGATAGTGGAGGCAGCGGGCGCAGGGCCCGCCGAGCGGACAGGAGGGGGGCGCACGGCCCGCGCGGGGCGGCCGGCATGGCCGCGGGCTCGGCGGGGCAGCGCCTGCGGGAGGAGGCGCGGTGCCCCGTGTGCCTGGACTTGCTGCAGGACCCGGTCAGCGTGGACTGCGGCCACAGCTTCTGCCTGCGCTGCATCTCCGAGTTCTGCGACCGGGCGGCCGGCGAGCAGGGCGGCCTCTTCGCCTGCCCGCAGTGCCGCGGCCCCTTCCGGCGGGAGGGCTTCCGCCCCAACCGGCAGCTGGCCAGCCTGGTGGACGGCCTGCGGCAGCTGGGCCCGGGCGCGAGCCCCGCGGGCCCGCAGTGCGCGCGGCACGGCCAGGAGCTCAGCCTCTTCTGCGAGGAGGACCAGGCGGCGCTGTGCTGGGCGTGCGACGCGGGCCCCGAGCACAGGGGCCACCGCACGGCGCCGCTGCAGGAGGCCGCCCAGCGCCACCAGGTGAGCTGTGCTCGCGGCGCACCTGCCGGCCGGCCGGGCGGGAAGGGCCCTCGGACCCCGGCCGGCCCCGCGGAGGCGTCCGGGGACCTGCCCAGGGACCAGCCTGGCGCCGGCGCCTGCTCCCAAGGACGTCGTGTCTGCCCCCGCGCGCCTCCCCGCCCTCCTCGCCTCCCCTGCGTGCCCCTGGCCCTCGGCCCCGCGCCCCCATCGCCCCTGCCCGCACTGCCCCCTCTCCCCAACCTCCGCACACCCCTGGCCTTCCCCCTGGGAGACGAGTCCCCCTCCCACAGCGCGCGCTCAGGTTGGGGAGGTCCTGCCTTTGCTCCGTGGTACCCCCGGCGGCCCTTGCTAAGGAGCACAGAGCAGGGCTGGGCAGGGTTCCTCCCCCACAGGCCCTCCCGGCCCTGTACCCCCTCCTCTGCTCCGTCCCCCATGCTGACAGTCTGGGCCCCACAGTTAGAGCGCCGGTGTCCACTTGCTGCTTGGTTACAGGTGTGCGCTTTACGGAAAACCTCCCTAAAAGCGACCATTGGCACAACGCCTTCTTTTACATAATGTTTACCTCCGCCTTATTAACACTGTTACCAACACAATCCCGGGGTTTGAGTATTAGTTCAATAGCGCCTGAGTGGGCGCAGGGCTCTGAAGTAGGAATCCAGGAGCTAAGGGCACAAGCAGGTCTTTATTCAACTCCTATTCGGGGACTAAGGATGTGAGCACCTTAATGAAGAGGTGCCTCCTATATGAATCCTTGCCCCCCAAAAGGGTCATCTGTGAAACTCTATACATAGAATTCTCCGTCCTAGTGCTCTTCAAAAGTTCCCGGACATATTCTGAACGCAATTAAATTCCTGACATCTGGAACAGCTACTAGCAAAAGAAGATATTGACATGTTATCTGAAATACCATCACGATGAAATGAATTAAAGTACAAATTTTCTTTTATTTTTAAAACTTGGTTTTGTTTAAATCAAGATTTGGGGTGTTTATTCCCTCCCTTCCCTCTGGCCGTACCTGGAAATATCTCTGAGTTTTCTCTTTGGTTTTGGTTGCCACCTACAAAACTCAGATGCCAGCTATTTTCCAACTAGACTTCTGCAGAGTGTTCCTGCCTTCTTTACATCCAGAAAGCACCATACAGAGCATGGCTAGTGTAATATTTCTAGAGAAGTTTTCTCTATTTTAATACTTTCAATTAAATACCAAATAAATATCTTCTGAGCATCTTAGCCTATCAGTCTCAACTTGTTAGGGCCCCATGTTCTCTTTCTACAGCTGTCGTCTTCACCAGCCAAGATGCAGCAACACTAGCCGGATCTCGGTTGTCCCCAAGACACCAGGCCTTAGGCACCTTCTTGCTTTTGCTCACAATTTCTTCCACGGGAGGGAGCTTTTCTCCAGCTATATGTTTCTATTCCTTTCAAATGCTAACTCCAATGCCATTTGGTCGTGTTAAATCCTTCATCAGTCCAACTGCGTGTATGAGCATTACTTTATCATCATTATTTTTTAGAAATAACTTGTTATTAATGACTTTGAAAAGAGTTTATTTTATGAGGCTTATTGGGTGACTTTGGGTAGAGGTTTAAAATTTGTGTGTAGGTGTATCTTTGTGTGTGTTCGCTGCAAATAAAATATGTGTTTACCTCTAGCCGGGGCTAGGGTTGAAAGGAGATTTAGTTTTCATTAAATTTTTTCCACTCCTTGTGAGATTTACAACATTCTCTATTTCTTTTTCATTGAGTACATACCAACTTACATGGTTTCTTGTTGTCTAATAATAATAAACACTTTTCTGATTACAAAGTAGTAAATAATTTTTGGAAGTTGACATGTACAGATTTAGGAATAACATTATTTCTCACCAGGCACTAATAGGTAAGGTTTTTAATCCATTGAATGTTTTTAATGATCTCTGCCTAGTTTTTATATATTATTTAAAGCACATTTTACAAAATTGGTATCACATTAAATAAAATATACTTATTTTAATTAACTTTAGAATTTTGAGCATTTTTTTGTTATTAAGCCCCTTATTCTTGTTATTAAGCACCTTATTTTAATTGTATCCTGTTAATGTAAAATATATTTTTCTTACCTCCTACTTTTAATATTTTGATTAGTTGTGGGTTTGCTATTTTATTTTATTTTTTATTTTTTGGGGGTTTGCTATTTTAAATAATGCCATAATGAACATACTTTTAGATAAACCTTTGGTTATGTCTCACATTGACAAAGTGTATTTGTATTTCATGTAGTTATAATGCGGTTGGACATATTGCTATGCTCACAAGGCCTGTTTGAGGTGTAGTGTATCCCTGACACGCTTAGTCGGGATAGATGCTGAATGAGGGCATCTTAATGGTCTCAGCATATCTTCCCAAACAGGTAAAGCTCCAGATGGCCCTGGAACTTGTGAGGAAAGAGATGGAGGAGGCCTTGACGCAGGAGGCCAACGTGGGGAAGAAAACTGTCATTTGGAAGGTATGAGAATGTTGTGACTTCAGAAGCCTTGCATGTTTGAAGGATACAAATTTGGGTCATTAAATTATTCCTCCCTGCTCCGCACTCTTGTTACGGCTGTGCCCTTCTTATCCCTAACCCCCACCTGAATCATAAACAGCTTTGCCGATCTGGCTCTCACTGTATCTCACTGCTGCATCCCTGGAACCTCAAGCAGAGTCCGATTCTACCACTACGAGTTTGAAGATTGCATTTGCTGGATGAATGAATAATAAACATTTCATAGCATTGATATAGATGAAACACAGCTAGAAGAGATCCATCATACATAGAGCAGGATCCTTTGGACATTCAGCCTCCTTTTTTAAATTTGAAATTTTTGTTGTTGACACTATTGCAGATGTCCCCCACTCCTTCCTCCCCCGTTGCCCACCTCCACCCAGCCCGCCGTGTCCCCTTCCCTTGGCCTTCACCACTCTAGTGTCTGTGTCCATGGCTATGCATATATGGTATGTTCTTTAGCTAATCCCTTCACCGTCTTTATCCAGGTCATCCCAACCCCTCCCCCCTGACATTTGTCAGTTGAATGTATCCATGCTTCCGGTTCTATTTTGTTCGTCAGTTTATTTTGTTCATTAGATTTCACATATAAGTGAGATCATATGGTATTTGACTTTCTATGATTGGCTTATTTTGATTAGCATAATACTTCCCAGGCTGAGCCATGCTTCTTTTTTACAGCTCTTTTAATCCACTCATCTGCTGATGGGAACTTGGGCTATTTCTAGAGCTTGGCTATTGTAAATAATGCTGCCATGAACATAGGTGCATACATTCTTTCTGATGGGTGTTTCAGGATTCTTAGGATATTCCCAGAGGTGGGATCACTGGGTCAAATGACAGTTCCATTTGAAATTTTTTGAGGGGACTCCATACTGTTTTCCATAGTGGCTTCACCAGTCCATACTCCCACCTACAGTGTCCTATGGTTCCCTTTTCTCCATATCCTCACCAGCACTTGTTGTTTGTTGATGTATTGAGAGTTGACATTCTAAAAGGTATGAGGTGATACATTGAAGTTTTTATTTGCATCTCTCTGATGATTAGTGATGTTGAGCATTTTTTTTCATATGTCTATTTGCCATCTGTATGTCCTCTTTAGAGAAGTTTCTATTCAGATCCTTTGCTCATTTTTAAAATTGGATTGTTTGTCTTCCAGTGTTGATTTGTACAAGTTCTTTATATATTTTGGAGATTAACACCTTAGATATATCATTGGCAAATATGTTCTCCCATACAGTGGGTTCTCTTCATTTTGTTGATGGTTTCTTTTACTGTGGGGAAGCTTTTTAGTTTTTTTGTAGTCCCATTTGTTTATTTTTTCCTGAGTTTTCCTTGTTCTCAGAGACATATCAGCAAATATATTGCTGCAAGAGATGTCTGAGATTTTACTGCCTATGTTTTCTACTAGGATCTTATGGTTCATGACTTACACTGAAATCTTTTATCCACTTGGAGTTTATTCTGGTGTATGGTGTAAGTTAGTGGTCTAGTTCCTTCCTTCCTTCCTTCCTTCCTTCCTTCCTTCCTTCCTTCCTTCCTTCCTTCCTTCCTTCCTTCCTTCCTTCCTTTCTTTTGTGTGTACCTGTCCAATTTTTCCAACACCATTTATTGAAGAGACTGTCATTAGTCCATTGCATGCCCTTGCCTCCTTTGTCAAATACTAAATGTGACCATTAAAGCATGGGTGTATTTCTGGGATCTGTCCTGTTCCATTGATCTATATGCCTGTTCTTATGCCAGTACCAGGCTGTTTTGATTACAAAATGGCCTTGTAGCATAGTTTGCAATTTGGTATTGTGATACCTCCAACTTTTTTCTTCTTTCTCAAGATGACTTCAGCTATTCAGTGTCTTTTGGTTCCATATAAATTTTGGAATATTTTTTTATCTTGAAATATGCCATTGATATTTTAATAGGAATTGAGTTGGACTTATATATTGCTTTGGGTAGTATGGACATTTTAATTATGTTAATTTTTCCAACCCATGAACATGGTATGTGCATCCACTTATTTGTATCTTGCTTAATTTCTTTCTTCAATATTCTATAGTTTTCTGAGTACAGGTCTTTTATCTCCTAAGTACCCTATTTTTTTGTGGTTGTTACAATAGTATATGGGCTTGTTTTCTTAGTTCCTCTTCCTGATAGTTCATTATTGGTGTGTGTCTTTTGTTCTGAGGTGAGTTTCTTGTAGATAGCATGTAGTTGGGTCATGCTGTCTCATCCATTCAGCTATCCTGTGTCTTTTGGTTGGAACATTTGATCCATTTACATTTAAGGTTATTATTGATAGGTACTTATTTATTGCCATTTTTATTCTGTATGCCCATGTTCTTCTCACTCTCTCTATTTCTTCTTTTTACAATAGTCCCTTTAGCATTTCTTGCAATGCTGGTTTGGTGGTAATGTACTCCTTTACACTTTTTTTTTTGGTCTGGGAAGCTCTTTGTTTCATCTTCAATTGTGAATGATAGCCTTGCTGGATAGAGTACTCTTGGTTTTAGATTCTTGCTCTTCATTACTTTAACTACTTCATGCCATTCCCTTCTAGCTTGTATTGTTTCAGTTGAGAAATCAGATATAGCTATCTAGTAGGTAACTGCCTCTATTTTGCTGCCCATAAAATTCATTGCCTTTAAAGTTTGCTATTTTAATTATGATGTGTCTTGCTGTGGGTCTCTCTGTGTTCATTTTTATTGTTCTCATTGTGCTTCCTGACCTTATGGGACTTTTTCCTCTTCCAGGTTAGGGAAATTTTCTGTCAGTATTTTATCAAACAGGTTCTCTAGCCCTTTCTCACTTTCTTCTTTCCCTGGTACCCCTATGATGTGGATTTTGCTGCATTTTGTGTTGTCCCTCGGTTCCCTTAAACCAGCCATGGACAAACTACGGCCCGCGGGCTGGATCCAGCCCATTTGAAATGAATAAAACTAAAAAAAAAAGACCGTACCCTTTTATGTAATGATGTTTACTTTGAATTTATATTAGTTCACACAAACACTCCATCCATGCTTTTGTTCCGGCCCTCCGGTCCAGTTTAAAAACCCATTGTGGCCCTCGAGTCAAAAAGTTTGCCCACCCCTGCTAAACTGTCCTCTTGCTTTTTAAGTATATTTTCTTTTTGCTGCTCTAATTGAGTGATTTTTTTTCTACCTTGATTTCTAATTCACTAATTTGATCCTCAGGTTCTTCTAACCTACTGTTAATTCCTTCCAGGCTATTCATTATTTCAGCTATGTCATTCTTCATTTCTGACTCTTTCCTATTCATAGTTTCTATGTCATTTTTCATGCTGATGTTGTTCCCACTAAGTTCCTGTAGTTCTCACTAAGTTGTTTGAACATCCTTATAACCATTACTTTGAACTCTATATCTGATAAATTGCTTGCCTCCATTTCACTTAGCCCTTTTTCTGGAGATTCCTCTTCTTTCATTTGTGGCCAGTGACTTTGTTTCCCTACTTATTGTGTGTGTTTTTTGTATTGGATAAGACTGCTGTACCACCCTGTCTTGGTTGAATGGCCTTCTTGTCGGACACAGTGTAGTAGTCTCCTTGATCTTCTGACCTGGGTGCTCTTGGAATGTCCTTTGTGTTAGTTATATGGGCCACACTGTTGCATTTGGGTCTTTAAAAAAATTTAAATCTTTATTTTTAAAAGTATTACATATGTCCCCTTTGTTCCCCAATAGACCCCTTCTAGCCTCCTGTCCCCCTGCTGCAGGCCTTGCACACTCTATTGATCTTTTCCCATCCACCCACCCTTTCCCACCTTCCCTCTGAGATTCTGCACTCTGTTCCATGCTTCCATGTCTCTGGATCTACTCCATTCATTAGTTCATTTTGTTAATTAGATTCCACATATGAATGAAATCATGTGATACTTGTCTTTCTCTGACTGGCTTATTTCACTTAGCATAATACTTTCCAAGTCCCTCCATGCTGTCTCAAAGGGTAAGAGATCCTTTTTTATTTTATTTTACTGCTGCATAGTATTCCATGGTATAAATGTACCACAGCTTTTTTATCCATTCATCTACTGATGGGTACTTAGGCTGTTTCCATATCTTAGCTATTGTAAATTGTGCTGCTATGAACATAGGGGTGCATATATTCTTTCTGATTGGTGTTTCAGATTTCTTAGGATATATTCCTAGAAATGGGATCACTGGGTAAATGGCAGTTCCATATTTAATTTTTTGAGGAAATTCCATACTGTTTTTCATGTGCCTGAACCAGTCTGCATTCCCACCAGCAGTGTACTAGGGTTCCCTGTTTTCCATATCCTTGCCAGCACTTGTCATTTGTTGGTTTGTTGTTGGTAGACATTCTGACAGCTGTGAAGTGATACCTCATTGTCATTTTAATTTACATATCTCTGATGATCAGTAATTTTGAGCATTTTTTCATATGTCTCTTGGCCATCTTTATGTCTGCTTTGGAGAAGTGTCTATTGCCACAACCTTCCCAGCGGGGTTCAGGATCTGAAGGAGGGGCTGATGCACAAATGAAAATGCTATACAAGAAATATGAATTTAGAAGGCACGGGGGGGGGGGGGTGCAGGTGGAGACCTCTCTCTTGAAGAGGCACCCTGACTTCTGGCCAGTCAGCTTTTTATTTACTTGAATACACATTTATCCTTTAGCAATGCATACAGGCAGATCAAAGGTAAAGTTTGGTAAACAGCATAAGGAGTATAGGTTAGGAAATTGCCATGAGCCATTGAGCCCACAGCAGGGCAGTATTATGCTGATTTTCAGCCCTGCTGAATATCAAAGTCCATTGGCCTTCCAACAGGTTATGTTTTGCATTAATATGCTAACTACTGTTTGCTTTAGCCTCAGCAGTCTATTTAGGTCCTTTGCCCATTTTTTAATTGGATTGGATTGTTTGTCTTCCTTTTGTTAAGTTGTATGACTTCCCCATATATTTTGGAGATTAACCCTTTATCAGATGTATCATTGCCAAATATTTTCTCCCATATAGTGGGCTCCCTTTTCATTTTGTTGATGGTTTCTTTTGCTATTCAGAAGCTTTTTATTTTGATGTAGTCCCATTTGTTTGTTTTCTCCTTAGTTTCTTTGCCCTAGCAGATATATTCATAAACATTGCTATGAGAGATGTTTGAGATTTTGCTGCCTATGGTTTCTTTTTTGGATTTTTATGGTTTCATGACTTACATTTAAATCTTTTATTCATTTTGAGTTTATTTTTGTGTATGATGTAAGATGGTTGTCAAGTTTCATTTCTTTGCATGTACCTGTCTAATTTTCCCAACGCCATTTATTGAAAAGACTCTCTTGACTCCATTGTATGTCTTGCCTTCTTTGTCAAATATTAACTGAGCGTAATGGCTTGGGTTGATTTCTGGGATCTCTGTTCTGTTCCATTGATCTATATGCCTGTTCTTGTGCCAGTACCAGGCTATTCTGAGTAGAGTAGCTTAATGGTATAACTTGATATCTGATGATTTTATATTTTCAATCCTGAACTAACTGCAGACTTACAAAATTAGAAACTCCATATCAAGATCTTGGTCTTGCATTTTAAAAAAATCTACACTGGTTATTCTAAAGTAGAGATGATGCTAAGATTCCTGTTCTAAGCCAAATAAATTTGCATGATCTTTATTATTGAGAATATACCCCTATGAGCCAAATACGACAAGCACAGGTTTGATAAGATGAACTGTAAATTCTACAAAACCCTTTTCCTTCTTATATATGTAGATATAATTGTGGTACTGAAAATGATAATATGAGGGAAAGATGCATTGCAGCCAAACCCCCTCTCACCACACCATCCCTCATGCTCCACTCCTCATAGCTTCCAGCATCTGGAGGAATTACCTGAGTTACAGATCAGATTATCAAATTCAGAGTTGGTTCATTTAAATAGGCATTATATGAATCTAGTCATTTACCAAGAGGTAGATGGAAGTAGAGATGGGAAATTGGAGAGAGGAATTGAGTTCTATGGGATTTGAGGAAAACTATTATTAATTTCTGAAAGGTGATATTTTATGCTCCTTAAGCAAATCAAGATGTGATCATGTTTAAATCTGGGCCAGAGAATGTAAAATGTGGAGAGACTGTGGGAGAAAAATTAGCCTGTTGCACTCAGTTTAGATATAATACTGCTGTATCAAATATGTTTCTCATGCCCTGACCGGTTTGGCTCAGTGGATAGAGCGTTGGCCTGCAGACTGAAGGGTCCCAGGTTCGATTCCGGTCAAGGGCATGTACCTTCGTTGCGGGCACATCCCAGTAGGGGGTGTGCAGGAGGCAGCTGAATCGATGTTTCTAACTCTCTATCCCTCTCCCTTCTTCTCTGTAAAAAATCAATAAAATATGTTTTTTTTTTTAAAAAAATATGTTTCTTAGGTCTATTAAAAAATCATGGCAGTGAGATTTGAGTAGAAATCAAAATTCCTGAGGTTGAGTCTGCAGTCAGTGCTTAGCTCTTTCCGGACTCTGCAGAGCGGGCTGGCCCCAGGCTTCCAGGTGTGGAACTGAGAAGATACATCCAGGTTCTCTAATCTCCAAGCCTTTCCTCATTCCATCTATAAACCCAGGTCTCTGATCTCTTTTAATGACCCTGCTGTTTCTGCGCATGGCTCCTCCTAGTGATCCCTAATAGTACATTTCAACTGGTATGTTAGTGAGTTTCCTCAATAACTTAACAGCCATTTAATTCTAATACCCTTACTCCTTTCCCCACATTTTGTGTGCATTGCTGAAACTGGAATATAAAAGTGCATTGCCCCCAAGACCAAATCCATGCCTTTCTTAAACTCTCAGCTTGAAAGCTCTGTCAAGCCAGGTGTCAGCGTGTTTTAAAATTAGCCAGTGCGTGCCCAGAGTGGGGGAGCTGCGCTCACCTAGGACGTGGCCTTTCTAGCCTCACTGCCTCAGGAAGGCAGCAGCAGGCGCTGGGCCCGCCCTGGTGATGGAAGTCACCTCTTCCTGCAGGAGAAAGTGGAAACTCAGAGACAACGCTTCAGGCTGGAGTTCGAGAAGTACCGCGGCTTCCTGGCCCTGGAGGAGCAGCTGCAGCTGCGGCGGCTGGAGCAGGAGGAGCGCGCCACGCTGCAGAGACTGCGCGAAGGCCAGCGGCAGCTGGCGCAGCGCGGCCGGGCCCTGCGGGAGCTGGCGCAGGAGCTGGAGGACCGCTGCCGGCTCCCGGCCTTGGACCTGCTGGAGGTGAGGTCTCAGGGCGCTGCAGCGCTCACAACCCCGCGGAGAGCACACCCTCCAGCTCACCAGAAGCGCAGGAGAATCAGGGGATCCTCCAGAATCTTATAAAATAGTTCACATTGAAGAGAAAAACCTAAATATTTTTTTAAAAATTAACTTTGTCATGTGTGTAACATTAAACAGAAGGACAGCCTACACTATGTTGGGCAAAAACACTTCTTAAAACCTTACAATCTGTCAATGGCAATATTGCTGTATTCAGTAATGGCCAATTCAGAACGTCTTTGGTAACCTGTCTCGGGCAATAGTCAAGCACATAAATAAATTTCAAGTTGTCCAGATTGGGATTTTCACATTAAAACTTAAGGCAAACAGCCACATCGCATGCCTAGTCCAGGCACAGTGCAAGTACAGAGCTTGGTGCAGTTGGCTCATATTCTGTGTGGTATTATAGAATAGACAAATAACAGGGAGAAGGAGATGTTCATTTTATCTTCCATGAAGGCATTAATCCTGGTTAATCAGAAATGCCGTCCTTGATGCATGCGTGTCATCTGACTGAACCACTGTAATAGAAAGTTCCCAGGCAGACTGAATTCCATCTCCGTCCCATTGACTTACTCAGAGATTTCTAAACTAAGTGATTCATATCCTCATACAAGGATGGTGACTTAGCACAGTGGAGGCCATTAAATGAAGGATTTACAAAACATTTATATTTAATTTTACCCATTTTGTATTCAAAATATCTCTATATAAAAATTATTATTGTTATTGTTGCTATACCTATTTCCTTGTGAGCACACTGAAGGTCAGAAAGGATTTTTTAATTTAAATTTTAAATGGTAGGTAAACACAAGAACTTAGCATTTTTTAAAAATCCTCACCTGAGGATATTTTTTTATTGATGTGTGTGTGTGTATGTGTGTGTGTGTGTGTGTGTGTGTGTGTGTGAGAGAGAGAGAGAGAGAGAGAGAGAGAGAGAGAGAGACATCGATGTGAGAGAGTTGCTTCCCCTACAGCCCAAGCAGGGATCAAACCCGCATAGGTGCCCTGACTGGGAATTGAACCTGCCACCTTTCGGTGTACAGGACAACACTCAACCAACTGAGCCACACCAGCCAGAGCAGAACTGTAGCATTTTTAATAACATTCATTGTCTTATCATATCTCAAAATACAAGCTATTTAAATGAGCATTCATGCCCTGACCAGTTTGGCTCAGTGGCTAGAGCGTCGGCCTGTGGACTGAAGAGTCCCAGGTTCGATTCCGGTCAAGGGCATGTACCTTGGTTGCGGGCACATCCCCAGTTGGGGGTATGCAGGAGGCAGCTGATGGACGTTTCTCTCTCCTGGATGTTTCTAACTCTCTATCCCTCTCCCTTCCTCTCTGTAAAAAATCAATAAAATATATTTTAAAAAAATAAAAATAAAATGAGGATTCATTAACACCAAATAAATGTTAAAATGATTTATAATGCAAATCTTAGGAGGATGTATTCAAATAATTTCTTTTTATTTTCATCCTCACCTTTCCCTTTCCCCTCAGTATCAGTAAACTACATTTTATATCCAATGGCCAAGAACAAGGTCTGCCATAAATGTAAACTCTGTCATTTCCTACTTACAAAAATTAATCTGATAGGTGAATGTTTTTAGAGGGAGAGGAGAAATGTATGCAGTTGATTTACTTAATAATCTACTTGGCAATAAAATGATGCTAGGTGACTTCTGTCTTTATCCACTTAGGGAAACTGTTCACATAAGAGTCCAGAGACATGAGGAATTGGGGTTTCTTTCAGAGACACTGAGAGTAACGTTTTGTCTATACCTTTCACTTTCTCAAACACATTCTGTAGATATCTAAGATATTTTTTATTAACAATTTTAATGCTGACTTTATTGCAGACGTTCCCCTTCCCCTCTTTTCCCCACATACATTTGTGGCAGAACATAGCTCTTTATTAAAATATGCAAATGTCAGAATTATCAATTTGGAAAATAGTTAAATTGGTAGCTATCATAGGAATTAACTTAAACTTTTGTATATTCTATTGTTATAGAGGGAAACTGATTATATTATTTGAAATTCATGAGAAAATTCAACGATAGCCTATATATGTTTTTTATTAAGAGAGATCCATGTCTTCTATACTTTATAATAGTTAGTGATTTCCAATAGTTCCTAAAGAGATGTTCATGGTTTGTCCCCATTTTGTCAAAAGCAGTTCTGATATCAAACTCACACCTGCTTGTATTTCTCTTTTGTTTCCAGGGGGTGAGAGGAACCTTGAGCCGGTATGTTTACTTTCTGAAGCAGAGCATGGTTGGGAGAGGCCAAGGAGGTTGGTGGATGTTAAAAACTGTGGGTTCTGTGCTCTTCCCAGAAGTAAGAGTGTCACACAGCTGGAACCGGAGACCATCCCCCTGGAGCTGAAGACCATGTGTCGAATCCCTGGGATGAGAGAAATGTTGAGGAAGTTCCAAGGTGGGTTGCACCTTAGAGTTTGGAGGACAGGGTGTTTGGAGTCTGGCTGCTTACTGAGCAGTCAGGTACAGTAACAAGCAAACCCCAAAGTTTCGTGACTAAAGTCAGCACAGTTTTATTTTGAGGTCATGCTATTGGTTTATTACTGGACTTGAGGCCCGGTGCATGAAACTTGTGCACAGGTAGGGTCCCTAGGCTTGGCTGGTGATCAGGGCCGCCCTGTGGGTGACTGGCAGGGTGATCGGGGGCCCCTGCTGGCACCGCCGTGGCTGGCCTGGCGCTGCCTGCTTGCTGGCCCCGTCCCCTGCCACTGCTGGTTGCCTCCCTCTGCAGAGCAATCAGGGGACCCCCACCGGTACCTGCTTTGGCTGGCCTGGGGCCTGTGGGCTGGGGGCAGCTCCTGCGTTGAGTGTTTGCTCCCTGGTGGTCAGTGCACGTCATAGCGACCGGTCGTTCCACCATTCGGTCTATTTGCATATTAGGATTTTATTATATAGGATTATGGAGGGTTTGGTTTCACATCATCTCATTCTGGGGCCCTTGCAGACAGAGCCCACCTCCGTTGTATTGCTGGTAGCCATGGAGAGGGTGAGGTTATGGTGAACCAGGAACTGCTCCTGAAGGTACACATGCTGAGGTGGTGCACGTGGCTTCCCCGACGATGTTATTCATGAAAATGTGTCCCATGGCAATGCCAGGCTGTAAGGGGATGGGACACGCACCGTGCCCAGAGGGAAGAAGACGGGAATGTGGTGAACAGTCTTGATGCCAATATATACGCTGCATTTGGTTAAAATAGTGGCTCAGTAGCTGTGATGGGAGTAACATTTGTTCCAATAAATCTGCATTTTCTTGTTTATAAAATACTAAAACAGTAAAATTTGAAGGACTAGATGAAACATATTTAAAGACAGAAAAAATCAATATAAAAGCATTGCAGAGGTTCGAATAATAAGTTTGGCTTATTTTATTATCCGTCAATTTGATGAGTTGCTTAAGTTAGAGAATTAATAAAGTAACAAATATTTAGTCAATTATTTTTAGGTAGGAAAACCGTAGTGTCATAAATTAGTTGGTTTGGCCTGATTATGTTATTCTTTACAACAATACAGATTCAATTTTTATTTTTTTTAAAAATCCTCACCCAAATGAGGATATTTTTTTCCCATTGATTTTTAGAGAGTGGGAGAGAGCGGGAGGGAGAGAGAGAGAGAGAGAGAGAGAGAGAGAAAGAGAGAGAGAGAGAGAGAGAGAGAGAGAGAAAACATCGATGTGAAAGAGACACATCGACTGGTTGCCTCCTGCTTGCACCCTGACTGGGGTTGGGGATTGAACCTGCAACCCTGTAACTGAGGTATGTGCCCTTGAACCCGAGACATGTTGGTCTGAGGGCTGACACCCTAACCACTGAGAAAACTGGCCAGGCCAGATTTAATTTTTAAAATTCTTTTTAAATACAACTTATACCAATAATGAAAATACATTATGACTAGATAGTGGTTTCACTACTTAATTGGAAACAGCCTTGTCCCATAGTGATTGCTGGGGAGGAGATGGGGTAGGGAGAGCTAGAGGAGGGTATAGGGAAGATAAATAGTGAGGGACTGAGATTTGACTTGGGGTGGTGAACACACAATATAGTGTACAGATAATGTGTTGTAGAATTGTGCACCTGAAGCCTGTATAATTTTGTTAGCCAGTGTCACCCAATGTATTCAATAAAGAGGGAAAAAAAGACATAGATATTCCTGGATCATAGAAAATAGAACATATTGAATGAAGGAAGAAAGCTATAAAAATATAAAATCATATAAAATGAATTCCATTTATGCAAAATACATATACACAGAAGTATAATAATGCTTATCTATGAGAGATGGGATTTATTGTGATTTTTACTTTATTCTTTATATTTTTAATATTTGAAATTTTTATTATAAAAAAATAAAGCTATGTTATGCTCCAACCCCCCCCAAAACCCCAACCCCCTCTTTAGCAGTGACATTCAATGATTTAACCTGTGTTTTGATAGGCAGATTTATATATATCAATTGCATAAATTCTTACAATCATTACACTCTCAGAATTCATGTCCTCATATTCCCAATGCTATTTACAGACTGAAGTAATCAATTAATTAGTTCAACAGATATGCCAGCTACTTTCCTAAGCATTGAAATATGTCAGTGAACAAGAAAAATGCTACAAATCCCAGCTTCATGTTGCTAATATTTACTTAAATTTTTCAATATACAGGAAATGTTAGAAGATGATACAGAATATTGAAAACAAGGAGAAAAGTAAGGGTGACCAGAAGTTCTGGGGGTAGGGCATCTACTTTTGAGTTTTGTGATGGAGGAAGGCCTGACCCAGTAGGGAATAACTCAGCTAACATCTGATCTAGAGGCGAGCCTTCCAGAGAAGGAAGTCTGGTAGATGATGTCTTTTAGGGCCTGTGAGGAGGCCTGTGCCGCAGTGGCAGAGTCAGAAGTACAGTAATTAGACCACTGGTCCAGATGCCTTACCTCTATGTGAACTAGGGACTCAGTGAACAATTGTAAGCAGAGGAATAGTATGCTTTACTGAGAATCACTTAGAGAGGGGAAAGTCTTGAAGTGGGAAAAGCAGTTTGAATCTTTGCAATACTTCAATCAGAGTTGATTATGGACTGGTACTGGGGGTGCTGAGAAATGGACATGATTTTGGCATATTTTGAAGATAGAGCTTGGAAGATATGCTGCTCAATTAGACATGAGATGTCAGAGAAAAAGAAGACTTATGAGTGGTTTCCAGATTTAATTCTTCATTGACAGTGAACTTGCCATTTCCATTGATGGTACAATTGCAGATAAGACAGGGAGGAGTTGGGTTTTGGACAGATCAATGTGTGAAGAATGTTAAGTATCCAAATATGGATGTCAGGCCATCAGATGAATTTATAAATATGGAGTGTCAGGAGAAGGGTCTAGGCTGGAGCTATGCATTTAGAATTAGCAAGCATATGATTGCAATTTAATTAAAGGACTGAGCCAGCCAGGCCAAAACCACATGGAAGTGAGATGAGAGAGAAGTCCCAGTCCTGGATCACTGGCTTTCCCAACGGTGGTTACCGTGAAGGGGCTGGGAGTAGAGAGTGGGGGAAGGCATGATGACTGCCTTTTGGTAAAGAGAATGCAGGTTTTCTTGTACAAGTGTTTTCTCAACAGTGTTGAGTGCTATAGAAAGGGCAGTTAAGATCTCCACATATTCACCGTTTTAGAGGTCACTGGGAAGATGGACATGAGCAGTTAAGGCAGCGGTTCTCAACCTATGGGTCGCGACCCCTTTGGGGGTCGAATGACCCTTTCACAGGGGTCGCCTAAGACCATCAGAAAACACATATATAGTTACATATTGTTTTTGCGATTAGTCACTATGCTTTAATTATGTTCAATTTGTAACAATGAAATTGGGGGTCACCACAACATGAGGAACTGTATTAAAGGGTTGCGGCGTTAGGAAGGTTGAGAACCACTGAGTTAGGGTACAGTTCTATCATCGTGAGTGATTGAGTTTAAGATGGAAAGGGTAAAAAGAGGAAGCCTGACTGTATTAAAAACCACCGCACAGATATCTTTCCTTATCAATGGAACAGAGAAGGCTGCTGGAGCAGGAATGATGTGAAAGACATAACATGTTAAATAGGCTTAACAATCCACGGAGACCCACTTTCAAGCCCTGCTATTTATAGTTTCTAGAGTTTGAGAAAATAATCACATGAAGTCTTTGACTGAGTCTTGTCATCGTAATATGGGGATGAGAATGGCCACCTGGAGGTGGTTTCATGGGTCACCTAGATGGTATGCTGCCTGTGTGACACACTCAGGTGTATTTTAAAAAATCACTATTAGTGACTTAGAGACAAAGAATAGCAATCATAGTCGTAATATTTGTTAATTGTGATATTAAAAATAAAACTATATTAATGAAATTCACTTTTTTAATTATTTATAAAGAGAAAACACTGAATATTTTACATGCTTATTTCTTCACCGAGATTTCATATGTAGATTTGCTTATTATGTGTACAAGTAAAATTTCACATCAATCTCATTGGAACTTCCCAGTGTCAGTATTTGTGTCCTCTTGCTGCCCCAGACTTAGTTACTTAAAGCCACATGCATTTATTAGCTCAACGTTCTGCAGATAAGACTTCCAGATGGGGTGAGCTGGCTTCTCTGCTTAGGGTTTCACAAGATCAAAATCAAGTTGTTGGCCAGGCGAGGCTTCTGTGAAAGATCTGGGAAGAATATCTCCCAGCCTTCCTTAGGGTCTTAGCATAATGCATTTCGGGGCAGTTATAGGGCTGAGATCCCCATTTCCTTGCTGACTGCCAGTTGGAGGTCAACTGCCTTTCTCCTCATGGGGTGCCTCTCCATCTTCAAAGCCAGCAAAGCCAGATCAGATGCAAATATCTCTGCCTTTTTCTGGCAGGAGCCCAATATCCAGAGCAGCCGCTCTGATTTTTTAAGAGGTTGATGTGGTTATATTGGGCCCACCCAGATAATCTCCCTCTTGAGTATCACCAGAGTATGGAGGTCATGGGTTCTACCTCAGAATTCCACCTAACATAGCTTTGAAAGTGATGATTTTTATATTAAACTTTCTTATAGTTTCTTAGAAGAAATTTTCTATATTCCAAGTAGTTTTTAAATTTTATTTTAAATTCACAAAGATATTCCGAAGAGCACCCAAGTGCTTTGGGTGTAGAGAAAAGGGTGCTAAGTGGTTATGCACTTATTTTGTTATAGCATCAGTGGTTGTTTTCAATGGGGGCAATAATGAGCCCTGGATTCAGAGTAGCAGTGGAATACACTCAAATGTAATGAAGAATATTCTCAGTGACCTGCAAGATGAAATACTTACTGTGCTTTCTCTAGCAGTTGTTAGAGAACGAGGAATGATGTGATTATTCTCTTCGGTATAATGGATTCCTATGTGTTTACCAGCCTTTTCCATCTCCCACAAAATTTTTTCCACAGTTGATGTAAAGCTGGACCCGGCCACAGCGCATCCTAGCCTCCTCTTGACTGCTGACCTGCGCAGTGTGCAGGACGGAGAACTGTGGAGGGATGTCCCCAACAACCCCGAGCGATTTGACACGTGGCCCTGCATCCTGGGTCTGCAGAACTTCTCATCAGGAAGGCATTACTGGGAAGTCATGGTGGGAGAAAGGGCAGAGTGGGGTTTAGGAGTCTCTCAAGACACAGTGCCAAGAAAGGGGGAAACTACACCATCTCCCGAGAACGGAGTGTGGGCCATGTGGCTGCTGAAAGAGAATGAGTACATGGTCCTTGCCTCCCCATCCGTGCCTCTCCTCTACCTAGAGCGGCCTCGTCGCATTGGGATTTTCTTGGACTATGAAGCAGGTGAAATCTCCTTTTATGACATCACAAATGGGTCTTACATCTACACATTCAGCCAACTGTTCAATGGTGTTCTCCGACCTTACTTTTTCATCTGTGACACAAATCCTCTTGTCCTGCCACCTATGACAGAAGCAGAGTCAGGAAATAGTGCATCCAGCAGTCATCCTAATCCTGCTTCCAACATTAGAGATGACCATTCCTAAAATTCTGTCTGCAGATACACTCCAAGTGTAGCAGTTTCCTGGAGCAGAGTGGAGGAAATACAAATGCAAGGCCTAACCAAATGTCCCCATTTAGGACAGCACTTTAGTCATTGCTGCTATGGAAAATTTCCCACAGGGACAAAAGACAAAGTATGAATTATTTGCATTTGGAAGAGCATTGTGAAATTGAAATATAATAATATTAGAAATGGAATATTCCCATCACTTTTTATCAAGATGGCTCCACATGCTTTCTTGAGGACTCTTTTAAAATGAATTTTGTATTAAATATATTTACATATTCATTATAATTTCTCATTCCTTTCAACTCATGTCTTCCATGTATTAACAATTAGAAATGGCAGTTCTTTTTCAACAATTTATTTTTTCAAAAACCATTGACATATGATATATTAGTTTCAGGTGTATACCCTAGTGCTTAGACATTATATAACTTACTGAACAGTCATCCTGATAAATCTCATACCCACCTGAAACCATAAGTAGTTATTAGAATATTATTGACTATATTCCCCATGCTGTTCCTTACATCCCCATGACTATTCTATAACAATGAATTTGTACTTTTCCATCCCCTCACCTTTTTCAACCATCCCTTTAACCCCCTTCCATCTGGCAACTGTCAAAATGTTCTGTATATCTACGAGTCTGTTTCTGTTCTGCTTGCTTATTTATTTATTTTTTTAGATTACATTGTTAATAGATATGTATTTATTGGCATTTTATTATTCATATATTTTATCTTTTTCTTTCTTTCTTGTTCTTCTTAAAGAAGACCCTTTAACATTTCATGGTGGTGATGAACTCCTTTAGCTTTTTCTTGTCTGGGAAGCTCTTTATCTGACCTTCAATTCTAAATAATAGCTTTGCTGGGTAGAGTAATGTTGGTTGTAGGTCCTTGCTATTCATTACTTTGAATATTTCATGCCACTTCCTTCTGGCCCGCAAAGCTTCTGTTTAGAAACCAGCTAACAGTCTTATGGGACTTCCCTTGCTTTTCTCTTGCTGCTTTTAAGGTTTTCTCGTTGTCTTTAACCTTTTGACTTTTAATTGTAATGTGTCTTTGTGTAGGCCTCTGTGAGTTCAACTTGTTTGGGACTCTCTATGCTTCCTGGACTTGTATGTCTTCAGCAAGTTAGGAAAGATTTCTGTCACTATTTTTTCAAATAGATTTTCAATTTCTTACTCTCTCTCTTCTCCTTCTGGTACCCCCATAGTATGCTTGTCATCCCAGAGGCTCCTTACACTATCTTTATTTTGGGGGTTCTTTTTTATTTTTGCTGTTCTGACTGGATGCTTTTTGATTCTTTATATTCCAAATTGCCAATTTGCTTTTGGCTTCATCTACTCTACTTTTGATGTTCCTATATTATTCTTCATTTCACTTACTGTATTGTTCATTTGTGACTGGTTCTTTTTTATAGTTTCTGTGTCCGTTTTTTATGCTGTTGAAGTTCTCAGTAAGTTCCTTGAACATCCTTATAACCATTTTTTTTGAACTCTATATCTGGTAATTTGCTTGCCTCCATTTCATTTAATTTTTTCCTGGAGATTTCTCTTGTTTTTTCATTTGGGACCTGTTTCTTTATCTCTGCATTTTGGCTTCTTCCTTATGTTTGTTTCTATGTAGTAAGACTTCTGTATCTCCTGATTTGGTAGAGTGGCCTTTTGTAGAAGGTGTCCTGTAGGATCCAGTGGTGCAGCCTCCTCAGTCACCCAAGCTGGGTGCTCTAGGTATGCCCCTGTGTAGGCTGTGTGCACTGTCCTGGTGTAGTTGAGCCTTGATTGCTGTTGGTGTCACTGTGAGGGATTGACACCCAGGCATATTGGCTGTGAGGACCAACTGTGACTACAGCAGAGGAGTTGCTGTGCAGGATTCAACTGTATGGCATAGAACTTGCTTCGGTGGAGCTTTGGAGCTCACCAAGTCTTCCCCTTTAGTGTATAGCTCATGGAGGTGGTAGGGTTTTAATCTAGCATGGTCTGAAGCTCTCCACTGGCTCTGGGGCCTCCTGAGAGGTACTAGGTCAGTACTGGGGAACTTCTCTTCCTGGCCCTCGATCCCTGGGCTGGAAGGTGTGGTGTGGGACTGGGTACCTTGTCTGGGGTCACCTAGCACAAGCCACAGAGTGATCTGCAAATGGTTTCTACTTGTACTTGGCCTAGAGGTGCCCAGGAGAAGCCAATCTGCAAACCAAGCCTGACTGCCATTAGTGCCAGGTGTGGAGCCTCTTGGGAAGAGGTACAAGGTATGCAGAGGCCAGATGCTACTTGTTTGAGAGATTTTGGGAAAGTCCTAAGCATGAGGCAAAAGAGGCTATTCATATAGAAATGGGTGGGCCTGGGTGGGCCCACAATTTTGGGGCGGGGGGTGTCTCAGGGAATCAGTTTGATGGGGTGAACAGTGTGAGCCAGGTTGATGGAGACTTAGATATGGCACACACCTGCTGGGTCTGTGGGGGGAGGGCTCAGAAAAGGAACATTGGCCTCTGCCAGCCTTTTTTGTAGCAGAAAGTTGCCTTCCCCAGCTCTCACCCTGATGCTGAACGATTCAGTTCCTCCCTGTATGTTCCTGGTTCCTTTCAAGCTGCTGCTCCACTGGACCTCAGAGGGAGTGAGTCCAAGTAAGTCTGTGCATGGGCCCTTTCAGAGGAACTGCCTGGGACTTCAGCAGCTCTCCATTTCATTCAGCCACAATCTCTGCTGGTTTTTACAGCCAGAATTTATGGGGAATTTCTCTTCCTGGCCCTGGATCCCTGGGCTGGAAGGTGTGGTGTGGGACTGGGACCCCTTGCTCCTCCAGAAGGACTTCCATAGCCAAGGTATGTCTCCCAACCTTAAAGCATCACACATGGATGTAGGACCAGCCTGTTCCACATCTCCACCCCTTCTACCAGTCTTGGAATGGCTCCTTCCTTAAATCCCTGATTGTAGGACTTTCATTTAGCTAGATTTCAGGCAGTTTTGAATGATGGTTGTTCTGTAGTTGTAATTTTGATGTGGTTGTGTGAGGATTCAAGTACCTCGTTTACCTATGCTGCCATCTTGACTAGAAGTAGAAATGGCAGTTCTTAAATTGATTGAGAACTGTCCAATATCATTGTAGCATCAGATTCATAATTGTCTTTCTTCTCTTCATTTTTCTTCTCCTCTCTCATTTCCTCTCTCTTTTTTCTTGCTTTGTCTCTGTATCTTTCACTCTATTTCTCTCCCTCTTCCTCTCTTTCTTCTTTTTTTGCATGATACCTATTATTATTTCATCTTCCATATTCTTCCATATATATATATATATATATATATATATATATATATATATATATATATATATATATATATATATCCTGTGTAATAAAGAGTTAATATGCTAATGGTCATCACGCCCTCCTGCCATCACACATGAATGGCTCAGACACTCAACACTGGGGAGAGAGGAATGGGGTTCAGCCAGGCTGCAGCCTGGGAGAGGGACAAGCCACCCACCCCATGGTCCCAGACGCCAGCAGCTGTGCCTGCACCTGCAGCCCGGGAGATGGACAAGCCACCTGCCCTATGGTCCCAGGCATCAGTGGCTGCGCCTGTGCCTGTGGCCCAGGAGAGGGACAAGCCACATGCCCCACAGTCCCAGGCACCAGCGTATGGGTCTGCAGCCCGGGAGAGGGACAAGCCACCCGCACCCCCGCCCCATGGTCCCGGGCACCTGTGGCTGCGGCCCAGGTGAAGTCACCCACCCACAGTCCCCTGTGGCTGCAGCTGGCCCAGGCGAAGCTGGCCTAGGTCCTGGGTGCCTGCAGCCAGCCAGAAGAGGGAATCCTGGGTCCTGGGTGCAGGGCAAGGCAGAGGCGGTTAGAGGCTATCAGGCCAGCAGGAGAGAAGTTAGGGGCAATCAGGCAGGCAGGCAGAGAGGTTAGGGGCAATAAGGCAGGAAGGCAGGTGAGCAGTTAGGAGCCAGTGGTCTGGGATTGTGAGAGACAGTCAGACATCCCCTCAGGGGTCCCAGATTGGAGAGGGTGCAGGCTGGGCTGAGGGACCACCCCCCTCCCCATGCATGAATTTCGTGCACTGGGCCTCTAACACACACACACACACACACACACACACACACACACACACACACACACACTGAGTGGCCAGATTATTATGACCACCTGACGTTTGTAGGCAAATTAGCTATAATTTCCTGCTGAAGTTGCTAGAGGGCCAGATCATTATAAACGTCTGAATAGCACAACATACCTAAGTATCGTTGCTGATCAACTTCATCCTATCATGTTGATGGCATATCCCAATGGAGATGGCTTCTTCCAATAAGACAATGTGCCATGCCACGGTGCTCGTATTGTGCAGGAGTGGTTTCAAGAACATGAGGGAGACTTTACCTTGCTTAGAGTGGCCCCACAATCACCAGATCTCAATCCAATTGAGCATTTGTGGGACGAAGTTAAAAGAGCCATAACTTTTAACTGGTTCCACAACCATAAAATCTCACAGAACTGGACAGTGCTATTCATCAGGCATGGTGTCAGATTCCTTGCATCACCTTTCAACATCTCGTGGAGTCAATGCCAAGAAGAATCACCGCAGTATTGAAGGCAAAAGGTGGCCCAACGAAGTACTGATGGGGTGCTCATAATAATCTGGCCACTCTGTGTGTGTGTGTGTGTGTGTGTGTGTGTGTGTGTATTTACAATTGCCATGACTAATTACTTTCAAGATTTACAATCTGGGACTGGTTTTTGAAGATTATGAAATTCTTTCCTTCGAATCTAATATCACAGAAACCCACACCATATCCTCTGGGATTGCAATTTTTTCCTTCATTTTTGGAATATATTTTAGAGTAGGAATTTCTCAGAATTCTGATTCAACTAGTTCTTTGACCTAGCCCTTTACTAGTTATAAGAGCTCAAACATATAACCCCTCAGTATCAGTTACTTAACACTGTTTCTATACGTGGAACAATGATATTGACTTCACAATGTTATGGTAAGTATTTAAGATCATGATTGATATGATTAGTTAAAATTCAACTTTGATACTTAAATATACTTAAATTCAATGTAAAGATGATAATGATGATGAAGAAATAAGAATAATTGGCTTATTTTTGAAGTATATTCTGTATGTTCCAAAAAAAATGTTTGTCATTGAAGGCTAACTTTGCCACTATGTTTTTATGTATCTGTATCTAATAAATAATTGCTAACCAATTGTTAAATGCTAAATGTTTAGATGCTAAAATTATTAATTCAAATTTTCTTAACATTATGTTATGTTAATAATTTTGCCAAAACTTCAATCCTCCTCTTTAACTCCGGGACCTGGGATTTTACAGTGTTTATGTCTTCCGGGAGATTTTTTTTTTTTTTTTTACTTTCGCTTTTTAAAATATATTTTATTGATTTTTTACAGAGAGGAAGGGAGAGGGATAGAGAGTTAGAAACATCGATGAGAGAGAAACATCGATCAGATGCCCCCTGTCCCCCCCCCCCCCCCACTGGGGATGTGCCTGCAACCCAGGTACATGCCCTTGACCAGAATTGAACCTGGGACCTTTAAGTCCGCAGGCCAACGCTCTATCCACTGAGCCAAACCGGTTAGGGCAACTCCTCTTTTCTTACTCCCTGTCCTGGGCACATATATTTCTTCAGTCTTCTCTCAAATCCCCAAAGATTGTCCATTATTTGCTGGGCTGGCAAGCATCATGCTTTTCTCTGTCTCTTTTAATCGGATTTTTTTTTTTTTTTTCAGAAAGACGGGAAGGGTAGTGCCATGTGGTTTTGGGTCAGGGTGTGCCTCCATCCACTTCAGATCATTTGAGTACCACAGATTTCCTTGTAGATAAATTAGGCACTTCTGAAAACAGGATGAGGTCTTTCAGTCCTACAGCTATGCTTAATGATAACACCTTATATTTGCATGATGTTTTAAAGTGTACCATCTCCTATAAAGGCTCTTAGCTCATTATATTTTAATTGTATTGCTTACAGGTTTGTCTCTCTTAATAGAAAGTGAGCTTTTGGAGGGCCAGAAATATATGTATTTCTCATTTGGCAGGCCCAGTGCCTGGCATATAATTAGTGCTTTAATAACCATTTGTTGAATATGGGATAAATCTTTTTTTATTATTGCTTAAAGTATTACAAAGGGTATTACATATGTGTCCATTTTATACCCCCGCCCTAGACAGTCCCCTAGCCTCCCCTATCCCCCAGTGTCTTATGTCCATTGGAGATTTTTTAAAACTAAAAAATGTTACTTTCCAATAACATTATTAACAGTTTTCTTTTTAGGCTTTGAAACATTATTTTCTAGACTTTTTGCATTTGGAGGAACTTTAGAAATGGAGCAAGGTTATTTTCAAACTCTATTTTCAGATGGATTTACTTTACTTATTGATGAATCCTTGATTAACCTTAGATTTCTACATTCACGTTTGTTAGATTTAGCAAACATTTTTACTCTCCATCTCTCATTTGCAAACAGTCCTAGCCGGTTGGCTCAGTGAATAGAGTGTCAGCCTGTAGGCCAAAGTCCTGGGTTCAATTCCAGTCAAGGGCACGTACCTCAGTTGCAGGCTCCTCCCCGGCCCAGGCGCTGGTCAGGGCACGTGCAAGAGGCAACCAATAAATGTGTTTCTCTCACATTGACGTTTCTCTCTGTATTTCCCTCTCTCTTCCACTCTCTCTAAAAACAGATACGTGGAAATATATCCTTGGGTGAGGATTAACAACAAAACATAATTCACACAGAGTTGACAGTAACATATCCTTACATCTGTCTTGTTGCAATTTAAAGACCCTGCACACGCTAGGTCTGTCCACACATAATCTGCATGGGGGAGAGCCACATGCTCTGGTCTCAGCCCACACCTCCCCATCATCTGGGGTCATCACCTGAGTGCTTGAGTCATGGGAAAGCCAGTATTGGGAGACAGGAGTCATGATAGAGAACATACATTCAGCAGCACAGCACCTTCATGGGGATGGGGCAGTGCAGAATCATTGGTCTGAGATCCCACGTTCTTGGGTGCTCTACCCATCAGACAAGGAAGCCTAATGGGTTGGAAGGAGATCACCAGCATAGACCTACTGCCAATTCAAAGGGAGTCCCAGAAATTCCACCTCAGCCTCAAAGCCAGAGTCTGGTCTCCACTGTCGCCCTTAAATCTTGTCATCTCATTGTGCATTTTATGATTTATTTTATTCATTAAACCAACTTAAGCCTTTCTTCATCCCTTGCATTCCAAGAACCACAAAACTTTGTGCAGAGGGTGGTGCAGGCTCGTGTTTCAGAGGAGCAGGTGATTTCCACCTGGTACCTGTGGATGCTAGATTGGATTCTGAAGAACAGGTACGATGGATGGGCTGAGAATGAAACAATCATAGGTGAACGGAGCACCCATAGTTTCTATCAGAGCCACTGGAAACTATCGCAAAGAAACCTTCAAGCCAAAGAAGAAAACGGATGCCTCGGCAAATGCAGCAACTTCAAGCAGTTTACAGAATTGCCAAGTTAATGAGAAGTAGGGCTTGTGTCGAACAAGATAGGCTGGGCCAAGCATTTGAAGACGCTTTTGATGTACTGAGGCAACATTCAACTGGAGATCTTCAGTACCCACCAGATCGCTAAGACTGCATGCATTTCATCAACCACTGTTCTCATGTCCGAGGAAATCCCAGCTACTATGGTGCGCTGCCTCCAGAGCAACCTGTCTATAACTGGAAAACAGTAATAAACCGTCCTGTGGACCTCTGTCTTGAAGGGAATATTCATCAATCTCTGCAGAACATCCCTGAAAACCAGCTGGTACAACCTCCTGTTCTCCAGCAAAAGGGAGGAAAAGGCAGGAAGAAGCTCTGACTATTTGAATACCTTCATGAGTCTCTGTAATCCCAAGATGGCATCTTGTATTCAGTGATAGATAAAACCAAAGGCATCTTTCAGTTTGTATAAAAAAAAATTGCCCAACTTTGGGGCAAAAGAAAAGACCTTGACTTACCAGAAAATGGCCAGAGCACTGAGGAATTATGGAAGAACTGGGGAAATCACCAAAATCCAGAGGAACTTAGTTACCAGTTCAATGAGGCCATTCTCTAGAGACTCTCTCCATCTTATTTCTTGGAAAAAGAGATCTTCTACTCACAGTATGTTCAACCTGATCAAGGATATCTAAGTTTACTAGTAAGTAGCTGGAATGCAAATTGTAACTATACATATGCCAATTACCATGATCTGAGTTACCCTAATTGCTAAGTATAATCTTACATATTATGATTTCCTAACATCAGAAATCCCTGAACCCACAATACAATGTATATCTAATCAATTATAGAATTGTATACTATATAATTTTATTAACCAATGTCACCCTAATAAAATTTAATAAAAATTAAAAAAAGAAATATCTATGAAAAACAACAACAACAAAAACTTTGTGCATCTCCTGGTATGACTGTCCGTCTTCCCTTCCCAATTCCTGAAAGGCCTCTAATGTTTTTTCTGTAATTCTGATTCATTACCAGTAAAATGTTCTAAATCCACATCCATTTCCTGATTATCCTTCTACTTTCTCCTCCATCTTTTCTCCTGAATGCAGACTTCTCTACTCAACTCTCCACTTGTCATCAAAATACACGTTAAAGTCAACATACCTAAAACTTTACCCTAAAGTTTTACCCCAACTCTTTGCCTAGTGAACACACACACACACACACACACACACACAGGCTTCTACATCTAAGTGGGTGACAACTACATTCTACATTCTTTCAAATGCCCAGGTAAAATGCCACTCTTGATTTCACTGGCCCACGTTCAGTTCGCCAGCTTTCGTCAGTTCGTCAGTTTGTCAGCTTTCCCTTCACAGCATCACCAGAGCTCTGCCAGCCCTATCTCTGCCTTCTGCATCCATGGCCTGAACTCCCTCCTCTCCCTTGGGGTTGCTGCATCAGTTTCCTAACATTATAATCCTGGCTGTATTCTGGCCATTCTCACATCTATTCTTAATGCTGCAGCTTGGCTCATCCTTTTAGTGTCCAAGACAGAAATACAATCACAATGTCCCCTCATTCAACTCAGAAGGAAAGCTAACATATTTACAGTGAACCCTCAGGCCCCATAGGATGTGAATGCAGTGTCTTCTCTGATTCTGTCTCCCCCCCTTACATCCCCTTTTCATCCTGCTACATAGAATCTGGCCTCCCTTGCTGGCCACATTCCACCATCAGGCCTTTCTCCCAGCTGTGTCTTCTACCTGCAATTCCCTTTTCCCTGATGTCTCCTTTACTTATTCCATTTAAACCTTAAATCCTGCTCAAACTCAGATTCTCAGTGAGGACTATACAGCCCTTATCCACTCTGGTCCCACCCTCCCAGTGCCCTTCACCAGTAATATATTGGAATATATTCCGATAATATATTGGAAAATAATATATTTTCCAATATATTATTTATCAACTTCCAATGTGTTACATTGCTGTCGTATTTATTAGTTCATTTTTGTTCTGTTGCTTTTGTCTTTTTTTTTTTTTTTTTTTTGGTAGAACGTAAGCACTCTGTGGGAGGGGTCTTTGTCTGTTGACAGCAATGTTCAATATCGCCTAAGCACCTCAAACACTGGTTTGCCCTTGGTGTCATTCACTGCACACTTACTGAACAAATAAATGATTGTCTTGCTGGGGTTGCAGAAATAAATGATGGAGCTGACAGTGTTTTGTGGGAAATGTAGTATTCTAAAGTGATATTATTATTATTATTTATAACCAATCACTGGCCAATAAAGTTTAATGTCAAGTGCTAAATGAATAAAATCAATTTTTATGTGTAGAGGAAATTTGAATAGAAGACTGAGTTTGCAGAGGTGATGGAATCTAGTGATAGGCATGGTCCTACGGAGCCTCCTATAGCTTTAATTTCTGTGACAACACAATGACACCTCGAAATCCCGCTTTGCCTCATACACATGACACCTCTCTTATACTTGCTAGAAATATGGGTAACATTTTACAAAATTCTATGGACTAAAACCTTTTTTTAAAAAAAATTGAGTTATGTTCCATGTGTCCCTCTTCATCTGACCTGCACAATAGTGCCAACTCCTCTCCCCACAGGGTACCTTGGGTCTGCCTCCTTGACATCTCTTCCTGCTATTGTGCATCTCTCTGTTGTTATACACTGGCCTTTTTTCTAGCCCACATTATTATAAAGGATAACTAAATTAATCAAGAATGACTAAAAAGTCACCCCCTAACATTAGATTCTAGTTTCTATGTCTACAGTTTATCAGAAACTGGATGATTTATTTAAATAGCTACTTTGATCATTTACCCACCTTTGCCCCACAATGGGTTGACTGTTTGGTGAAGTGATGTAACTAAATTGCTAATTGTTCTAGCATGTGGGAAGGCCCTAAATGACGAGAACTGGGAGAGTGGTGATATGTGGAGCTGGTGGGAGCAGGAAGTAAAATAGCTTTATTCGCCAGTAGAAGGAACTGAGCAAATTTAGAGTAGTAATTTAAACTCTTCAGTCCCCAAGGGCAGAGAAATGGGGACACTGGGATTTATTAAACCCATCTGTTCTCCTAGCACTGGCCCTACGTTCACGTTTCTGGGGAGCAGCTCTTCCGTTGTCCGAGGAAGAGGGCAGGATGGAGGAGGGCTGCACATGCTACACATCTGCAGTTCTACACACTCTCCTGCATGGTGCATTCTCTTCACATCCTGAGTTTGTGCCTGTATCTATTCAAAAGCACCCAGAAAGTTATTTTGACATATTCCTTAGTCAGTTGACTCAAAAAGTATGATTTTGCTCTGATGTTGCCTGGCTGACTGCAAGGACTCAATTATTATTCATTTATTTACTTTATTATTATTTAAATTTTCAGCCTTGTGATATCATAGTTGCCTCTGTAAGAGCCTTAAAACACGGTCATAGCCCTGGCCAGTTTGGCTCGGTGGATGGAGCATTGGCCTACAGACTGAAAGGTCCGGGTTTGATTCCGGTCAAAGGCACGTGCACGGGTTTCGAGCTCAATCCCCAGTGTGCGGCATGCAGGAGGCAGCCGATCAATGATTCTCTCTCATCATTGATGTTTCTATCTCTCTCTCCCTCTCCCTTCCTCTCTGAACTCAATAAAAAATATTTATTTAAAAAAAAAACCACAGTCATATGTACACAATATAATAAATCATGGGTTTACGATATTTTCTCCACTTCTCCCTAGTCAGTTTTTAAAACTGGAGGGATTAAGCAAAACAAAACAAACCCTCATAGACACAAATGAGAGCATGGTGATTACCAGAGGGGAAAGGGATGCGGGGAGGTAGAAAGGGTGAAAGGGGATAAATGGTGAAGGAAGGAGACTTGACTTGGGGTGGTGAACACACAATACAATATAGAGATGATGCATTATAGAATTATACACTTGAAACCTATATAATTTTATTAACCAATGTCACCCACTAAATTTATTATAAAAAGAAATAAAGTAAATAGAAATAAAAAAGTTTGAACTGACATATGATGACATGTTCCTTTCAAATCCCCAAATAAAGCTAAATAAGTAAATTAAATAAAATAGCTCACCCTGTTGGTTCCTTAAATTAGAAATAATATTAATCAATGTGCCCATAAAATTTTTTCCACTATCTTCTAGAACAATGGGTTATTCATTTTTTATGCATAAAATTCTTAGTAAAAAAATGTCAAACACTTCTTATTTTCAGTGGATCTAAAGAGGAAAAGAACACAAACTGTGATCCAGTTGCAGCAGGATGGGACCAACTAGGCCTCAAGTGATTTCTGAACATATCCTAATTCTTGGGGGCAGGGCAAGGGAACAAATGACCCAGCAGTGGCGCGAGTCCCAACTTCGCTCTCATGAAGTAATAAATCCTCAATATATCAAGGGACAAATTCTCGGTCCTCGTTTTCTGCCTGGAGCCCATGGGATTTGTTGTGTGCATGCCCATGGCACGCCTCAGAGTATGTACTAATGAGCCCTATGGGTCCAGAAGGTTCCCTGGAGCGTGGGGCTGTGGATGACCCCAGATCACCGTCAGGGTCTCTCTCCATTCTTTTTTCAGGAAAACAGCATCACTGGGGCTCATTCCCATACACCTGCACAAACATCATGGTCCATTGCATTTACAGAGCCGTGGGCTGCAGCCAGGAGAGGTGCCTTTTTTCTCCACATGTGCCGTTACACCTGGTAGAGCAACTGCCTGAACCCAGGAGAGGAGAAGACATCCCGTGCATGGGGGTCCCCCAGCTGGATCTGCACCTTCCGACTTCTGATTTTTAACGGAACCTGGTAGCACAGAAGTAAATACTGTGAGTAGATTTCTGGATTGAGGAACTCAGTTTATAAATTGCACTTCTCTATTGGTTGGTTAAATTAAAAAGCCATATAGATAAACTATCAACTGTAAAAAAAGAAGGATGTTTTACCCTTTACAACAGCATGGATGGACCTGGGGAATATCATGCTGAGTGAAATGAGCCAGCCAGAGAAAGACAAATATCACATGATCTCACTTATTTGTGGAATCTAATGAACATAATAAACTGACCAACAAAATAGATCCAGAGGATACATGGAACAAACCTCGGTGGGTGAGGGGGATGAGAAGAGATTTACCAAAGAATTTAAGCAATGGGCACAAACAATACTGTGGTGAAAGCCTGGAGTGGGGCGGGTGCTGGGAGGAGGGGGGCGGACGGGGAGGAAAACTGGGGGGCATCTGTAATACTGTCAACAATTTAACAAGCCATATAGAATGTCTCAAAGGAATAGAAAATGAGGAACGACACCCTTTGCTATTGGAAAACGTATGGATTATGACATACACCTTAGACACAAATCTATACACAAACACATGACATCACAACTTATGTTACTTAATTAAAACAAATGAAATTTACTAGTGCAAAATTATCTTTTTAAAGATGAGATATAAAAGTGCTGAAGAGACAAAATATAAAAGAACACACAAAAAAAGTTATTATTTTTTTATGTTGGGACTAGAGTTTGTTTTGTTAAGAAAGACTGAGGTTTGTCAAGTGCATGTGAGGAAATGAGACCTGAGATGTGTTTCTTTCTTTTTTTTTTTTTTTAAAAGGAAGAGCATTGAAAAGGTTTATTATCAGCTGTGGGTGTGATGGAGAGGTGTCACTCTTAGCTAGAAAGATGCAAAACATGGGCCTGCTCTGAAAAACATGGTCCTGTTTCCTGCCATCTATCATCACAGCCACATATTTTGGGAGTTAAATTCTTCAGTCTTCAATATTAAAAAAATGTTTATTTTCTTGACAATTTTTTGAAAATATTATTAAAAAGGTAGCCTTTCAATTGTCATGTTGAATACTCTAGTATTTTTATTATTTTTTATATTTTTAGTGGTGTTTCTTGTAGTATTATTAAAAATATGCAAATTTAGTTATATTTTGCCTTATTGCTTTTGAGAATTGCAATTTGCCTAGTGAGACTTATCTAAATTCAAGATGATCAGGAAACAACTTTTTGCTTTATTATAATAGTTATATCTAATGTTTAAATATTTGATTTGTTATTTGTTTTGGTGAAAGCAGTGAATGAGTGAGTCACACTCCCCAACTCCAAATGCCCCATTTACCACAGTTTGTTTGAATATTTGTTAAATACAGAGTTTCTCTGCCTGGTCACATGGGCTTAGTCTCCCATTTCCTGTGTATGTGACACATAAGCTTTATGCAACACACTTTCATATTCACCAGCTATTAAATTAAAAATATCAAAGTATCTATAAAATAAATAAGGTAGCTTGATGATTACCATCTTAGATGAGAAAACTATAAAAGGTAAAGAGCTTTCTGTGATCTTGTTGGCTAAGGGACTGTAGCAGTGGGGTTGGGGATGTAGCACAAGATGTGTTAAATTGATTCCTCTGTGTTGTCTGTAAGACTGGTGCTCTAAGTCTTCAAACATGCTTTGTTTGCATGTGATAAACTCTTAGTTTTGCAATAGGATAGAGGTTTCTGCACATGTATGTACATTATTGCATTAAAGTTGCCTTACTTGTTGTGGTCTTATTTTTCTCAAGCAGTATATAGTGCTTTGGAAGAAAAAATATATATACTCGATTTCTTAAAAATCAGACCAAATTGAGAGAGAGATGTTAATTTATGTGTATGTTGCTTTAGTAATATTCAGTTATCTCATATATTATTTATTTATTTGGGTACTTTAAAATTACCCCAAGAATAATGGTCAAATGAATGAGGTGTGTCCTTGAGTTAAAGAACAAATAAAATATTCTTCATATAATGGATATTTTCTACATGCTATTAATTCATTATTCTGGGATTCCATTGTGGGCTTTTGAGGTTTTAGCGGGAGCTCAGGAAATTGTTTCAAGAAAAATCAGTGGCTGGGCCATGACAGGACTAGCTTCTGTCATTAAAATGACAAGCGGTGCCAGCAGCGCAGGACAAAGACTCTGAGCCCAATTTCCTTGGTTCAGATAAGCGCTGCCTTTTCTAGAATATGATCATTGGCTTAAAATACATCTGCCTCAGTTTCCTTTTCTGTAAATGTGGGATAATAAGACTGTCAACTCCATATCACTGTTGTTGGAGTTAAATGAGTAAATGAGTGATGCGACCTGAATGGTTGGGTTCAGGATCTGAAGGAGGGGCTGACACACAAATGAAAACACTAGACAAGAAATATGAATTATTAAGGGGTGGGGGCCAGGCGGTGTCTCTTTCATGAAGAGCACACTGACCTCTGGCCAGTCTGCTTTTTATTTACTTGAATACACATTTGCCTTTAGCAATGCATACAGGCAGATCAAAGGTAAAGTTTGGTAAACAGTAAAAGGATTATCAGGCTAGGGAATTGCCTTGAGCCACCACTATCTCAACAGGAACAATCAGGGCTTAGCATCAGCCCTGCTAATGCCCAAGGTCCATCAGCCTTCCGTGTTCCTTGGTGCACTGACAGTACTGGCAAGCTGTGGCTTCCCGCAAATAACTGTATAAAAGCATAGAGGATCCCTGGTTCATAGTAAGTGCTGCCTTACATTGTCTGTGACCGCTACTAGTATTGCTATTCTTCTTCAGGTGCAGTAGAGATGGATGGGACCAATGATAGTGCCCAGGGAAATTTCATCCTTTTGGGATTTTCTGACCACCCCCATTTGGAGAAGATCCTCTTTGTGGTCATCTTGGTTGCATATCTCCTGACCATTGTGGGCAACACCACCATTATTCTGGTGTCCCGGCTGGACTCCCACCTCCACACCCCCATGTACTTCTTCCTCACCCACCTCTCCTTCCTGGACCTCAGTTTCACCACCAGCTCCATCCCCCAGCTACTCTATAATCTCAGTGGGCACGACAAGACCATCAGCTACATAGGCTGTGCCATCCAGCTCTTTCTCTTCCTGGGTCTGGGCGGCGTAGAGTGTTTGCTCCTGGCCGTCATGGCATATGACCGGTTTGTTGCAGTCTGCAATCCCCTGCACTACATGGTAATTATGAAACCTCGCCTCTGCATGGGCTTAGTGTCGCTGGCCTGGGGCTGTGGTGTGGCCAACTCCCTGGCCATGTCCCCCGTCACCCTGCACTTACCACGCTGTGGGCACCGCAGTGTGGACCACTTCTTGTGTGAGATGCCTGCTCTGATCCGGATGGCCTGTGTCAATACAGCTGTGATTGAGGGCACTGTCTTTGTTCTGGCAGTGGGCATTGTGCTGTCACCCCTGGTGTTTATCCTGGTCTCCTATGGCTACATCGTAAGGGCTGTGTTACAAATAAGGTCAGCATCTGGGAGGAAAAAGGCCTTTAACACCTGCGGCTCCCATCTCACAGTGGTCTCACTGTTCTATGGAAACATCATCTATATGTACATGCAGCCGGGGCACAACTCTTCCCAGAACCAGGGCAAGTTCCTCACCCTCCTCTACAACATCGTCACCCCGCTCCTGAACCCCCTGATCTACACCCTCCGAAACAGAGAGGTGAAGGGGGCACTGAGGAGGCTGCTGCTAGGTGACAGAGAGGTGGCAAAGGAGTAAGGGTGAATAGGAGAGGGGGTATCTCCAGCCCGGCCGTCAACTCCTTCAGAAGCCAGGGATGGCATTTGGCACCATTCAGTTAGACCTGGTCTGGACCTGTGCTTCCCAAAGTGTATACCTCTTCCTGGACGTCCATAAGCTGTATCCATTCCAACTTATATGTTGTAATGCGTAACTGCGCAACACATATAATTCAAAAGTCCCTCTACATGAAATTAATAGTTATAAAGATGAGTTTCCACAGCTTCTACTGCCTTTCTTAACCAGTTGTGCTTTTGTTGTTGTTTTTATGTTAATTGTTCAGCAACTTTCTGTGTATTTTAGTCAAAACAATCACCGTTTGATTACTTTCTTAACTGACAGCCATCAAATGTGGGAATTCAGCAAGCTGGGTGTTCTGTTTCCCAACTCACATACAACGTTTTTCACAGAATCAAGATTCTTTCCTACCGTTTGCCCCCAAAGTCTAGCGTAAGATTCTGGGTAAACCAAGAAGGTAATCTATAACATGATAGGTGGATCATTTAAATATTAGAACGTGATTATTTCTCAGGTACATATTTATTTTATTAGTGAGAAGGACTTAATATTTATTAAGTACCTGCTATGAGGCAGATGATCTTAATTTGTCGAATCTTCTCTGCATTTGTTGGAGGTCAACATGATTTTCATTACTCATTTTTACCCATGCCATTCACAAAGCTTTAAGGTTTAATCATTTGCTCAATTAGAACCAAACCAGAGATATGCTGCAGGTTCCGTCTGACTCCCAACTCCTGCTGTTTCCACTGCTACACGAATTTTCAAAGAGCAAAATCCTTACTCATTTGAAGATTAGTATCCAGACCCTTTGGAACTAAAGAGCATGGTTTGCTCCCATTCCTTGCGTAACACAGACCAGAGTATAGGGAAGGAAAAAGTTTTCCTGGACCCTTTTAGGGTGCCTGTTGGGTCTCAAAATTAAACCAGGAAAGCCCTAGCCAATTTGGCTCGCTGGATAGAGTGTTGGCCTGGGGACTGAAGGGTCCCAGGTTCAATTCCGGTCAAGGGCATGTACTGTACCTTGGTTGCAGGCACATCCCCAGTAGGGAGTGTGCAGGAGGCAGCTGATCGATGTTTCTAACTCTCTATCCCTCTCCCTTCCTTTCTGTAAAAAATCAATAAAATATATTTTTAAAAAAGTTATTTGCCTTGCTGCCTGGCTCCCACGTATGTTTTGTGTTCTACCAGGACCCCTGAATTGGGGGAGTGGGGGATGGGGGAGGGCAGGGGCTCACCTTATTTCTAACAAGATGTCATGATCCAAAACCTGGTCCTTTCCTGGCCATCACGTGGCTCTATAGACGCTTTCTTTCAGAAAAGCCTTTTGGCAATGGAAGCTAAGTGCTTGTTTAACGCTGTACAAAATGAAAGGCTTTTCTAGGCAGAGGGGGCAGTCATATGAGGCAAAGGGAGTTGGTTAATGCAAGGTTGCTTTCCTTTCGGGTAAAGCAGGGGCAAAACAGAATAATAGTGACCGAGGCTGAGATTTATCCCACTTGTGCTGATTAGGCGATTTCTGGTTGCCTGGTTTAACATTTCATTTCAAAACTGTAAGTACGTCGTGGTTTGCTGATGAGGGCTAAGCATAAGCGAGTCCGTTTTGGGCCTCTTCTCTTTAATGCCTCTGACAACCTATGCCTCACGGGTCATAATAAAGGTAGTTGCTGTACAATTTCGTAAGAGTCACCTCACTGGGTCTAACACAGAGCAAAGTTGATTTTGCCTGAGCCTGTGCTCCCAGAAAATAGCCCAGGCCCTCTGAATCGGCCCTTTGTGTCGTGTAGATTTACTTCATCTAGGTCTGAAGATATCTCCTCCCTGATTCTCATGGATTCTTCTTCCTAAAGCAGTGATGGCGAACCTATGACGCGTGTCAGAGGTGACACGCGAACTCATTCTTTTGGTTGATTTTTCTTTGTTAAATGGCATTTAAATATAGAAAATAAATATCAAAAATATAAGTCTTTGTTTTACTATGGTTGCAAAGATCAAAAAATTTCTATATGTGACACGGCACCAGAGTTAAGTTAGGGTTTTTCAAAATGCTGACACGCCAAGCTCAAAAGGTTCGCCATCACTGCCCTAAAGGCAAACTCCGAAAAGGAAAATAGTGGGATAAAGTCAGCCTCTGTCACTATTATTCACTGCGGACCTCAGCTGGTACTTATCCTCTCCCTCCTCCACTGTCCACTCTAAATAACCTTCGCCTTCAGCGATCCCATCAGCAGATTTGGTGCTTTTCCGGAGATATGACCCAAGCCTTGATCCTTATGGATTTGAACCCTTAATAGTAATACTTTTCTCAATTCAATGTTGCTGCACATATCTATTCACAGTTACAAGGGATGAGGACATACCACAAGTGTTCTGCACATTCCATACTCTTCAGTTTTCTTGCTTTTGTTCTGGATCACTCATGAGGGGCATCTGTTTTCACCATGCAAATGTCTGAAATCACCTGAATCTAACTAGAATCTTTCATTCCTTAACCTCAAAGTTGTTTCTGAAGGGACCATGACAAGGTAGAACTACTGAAAGCTTGTTTTTAACAATTATGCTTCCTCAAAATTTTGGACTGCATAGGGTTCACCATGATTTACTTGTAACCACTAAATTCATGGCAAATAGAACTGGTTCTTGGAACTATACTGCCATAGAATCAACTCTCTATAAAAGTGTGTAGGAAATCACTGAAGGAGAACTGCAATGCAAAGTGTGTAACTTCATGAGAGTTATTTCTGAATTGTTCAAGCTTTAATATTAAACTTCCTTTTAAAATTTATTGCAAAGACACATGAACCGATATTTTTACCTCTGAATGAAACTATGAAATGATCCTCTCGTAGCACTATATATCTCTTTATTTCATCTTGTTTATAATCTATAATAATAAAAGAGTAACATGCTAATTAGACCGGACAGCCAAATGGCCTTCCAGACATCATTCTGGACATCCTTCCTGACGAAGCTGTGGTGGCGGGGGCCAAGGCAGAGTGGTTAGGGGTGATCAGGCAGGCAGGTGAGTGGTTAGGGGCAATCAGGCAGGCAGGCGAGCAGTTAGGAGCCAGTGGTCCTGAATTGCGAGAAGGTGCAGGCCGGGCTGGGGACCCGGCCCTACCCCCCGCCCCCCAACCCCCCACCCCCCGTGCATGAATTTCTTGCACTAGGCCTGTAGTATTCATATACAGACCTACAAAAGAGGTCACAGATCCAATGCAGATAGAAATCTTTTCTGTTCTTTGCAGATAATTTCACCCTCACCAATAAGAGTTCCATAACTCATATTCATGACCATATTGCTATGATACTTTTTTTCTACTTCTGGCTGCTGGAAAGAAAGAATGGATGGGATTGTAATCCAGCCATGATATATGAAGTGTCCTAAACCATGTAGATTTAGTTCAGGGGTCAGTTAGGAAATGGCTCTCAGGTCAAATTCGACCATTGAAAGTTTTTGTAAATAAAGTGTTATTGAACACAGCCATACCCTGCCAGGAACCAATTCCAGCATGTCATAATTTCAAGAGTTTCATCAAAAGGTTGATGAGACTTGGGGACCAAACAGGGTTGAGTCACACATGTAGTCACCTGTTGGGAATGGCTGAAGGCATTTCCCCAAACCTGAATAGGATACATTAAATTGATTGTGGCTGCCAGACAGTTAAAGGGCATCTTAATCTACATGTTATTGCCTCCTACTGGCCAAACACCTGAACAGCCATAGGCTAATTCCCCCATTCTGACAATGGACTCTGTACCAAACCCTGACCCTTTGAAGTGTATATCTCTGCCTCGCCTCAGGACAAGTTGTGTTAATAAAAACCATGGGGTCCTGGGGACAGAGAGAACCTAAGGCCTTAGACTTAAGATCTTAGAACTTAGCTCCTTTAGCTAAGCTCCTCTGACCCTCAATGCCTTTCAAAATTATATTTTGTCTCCGGACTCTTTATTAGTCTCTGGATTCCTATTGAATCTGTGCACAGCCTTCTCCAGTTTCCTGAACCCTTCTTGATGCTGGGACAAGAACCCCGGCAATACCCATTTGTCCGTATATTGTCTATGGCTGCTTCTATCTGTAACATAGTTAATTGCAAGAGAGATAGCAGTGGCCTGTGAAGCCCCAAATGCTTACTATTTGACATTTTATCTTTATAGAACATTTTCCAGCCCTTGATTTAGGTTTTTGCATTAATACTAGAGTATTTTCCTTTGTTTTTTTAAGAGGAGAAACGCCCAAAGTTTATTACAAATGTACCTCTGGGGTGCCATAAAAACATTAGGCAGTTGAGGACTTGTATGCCATTCTGCACAAAGGAGAAGGGGGGCAGCATTCTGGGATTTCAAAGGGAAAGCAGGTAATTCACAAGTAGACGAGAAAGAGCAAACCTGCCTAACAAAGTCTCTTCCCCCTGAAACAGAGGGAAGTCCAACAAACAGGCCTTGCTAGATTTCTCCCTGTCTGCCATATTGAGTTTATATTACGATATGATCCAGGTTTAAAAAAATATTGATTGATTTAAATTTATCTTAATGTTGAAAGTATTACAGATGTCCACTTTGTTTTCTAGTTGTTGTTGTTTTTCCCCAGTGACCCCCTCCTCCCCCCACACTGTTGCCTGTGTCCATGGGCTATGCATATATGCATATAGGATCCCTGGTTAATCTCTTCCCCCCACCCTAACCCCACCCCCAACCTAAATCTTCCCTCTGAAAATTCATCAGTCTGTTCATGGTTCTATGTCTCTGGATCTATTTTGTTCATCAGTGTATTTTGTTCCTTAGCTTCCACATATGAATGAGATCATGTGATACTTATCTTTCTCTGACTGGCTTATTTTGCTTAGTATAATTCTCTCTAGGTCTATCCATGCTGTTGCAAATGATAAGAGTTCCTTCTTTTTTTTTTTTTTTACTGCAGCATAGTATTCCATTGTGTAAATGTACCACAGCTTTTTAATCCACTCATCTACTGATGGGAACTTAGACTGTTTCCAAATCTTAGCTATTGTAAATTATGCTGCTATGAACATAGGGTTGCATATATTCTTTCTGATTGGTGTTTCTGATTTCTTAGGATATATTCCTAGAAATGAGATCACTGGGTCAAATGGAAGTTCCATTTTTAATTTTTTGAGGAAACTTCATACTGTTTTGTACACTGACTGGAGCAGTCTACATTCCCACCAGCAGTGTACTAGGGTTCCCTTTTCACTACATCCTCGCCAGCACTTGTCGTTTGTTGATTTGTTGATGATAGACATTCTGACAGGTATGAGGTGATACCTCATTGTCATTTTAATTTGCATCTCTGATAATCAGTGAGTTTCAGCATTTTTTCATGTCTCTTGGACTTCTATTATGTCCACTTTGGAGAGGTGTCTATTTAGGTCCTTTGCCCATTTTTTAATTGGATTATTTGCTTTCCTTTTGTTAAGTTGTATGAGTTCTTTAAATGTATTGGAAAGTAACCCCTTATCAGATGTATCATTGGTAAATATGTTCTCTCATGCAGTGGGCTCTCTTTTCACTTTGTTGATGGTTTCTTTTGCTGTGCAGAAGCTTTTTATTTTGATGTAGTCCCATTTGTTTATTTTCTCCTTAGTTTCCTTTGCCCTAGGAGATGTATCTATAAACATATTGCTACGAGAGATGTCTGAGATTTTGCTGCCTATGGTTTCTTCTAGGATTTTTATGGTTTCACGACTTACATTTAGTTCTTTTATCCATTTTTAGTTTATTCTTGTATATGGTGTAAGTTGGTGGTCTAGTTTTATTTTTTTTGCATGTATCTGTTCAATTTTCCCAACACTATTTATTGAAGAGACTGTCTTGACTCCATTGTATGTTCTTGTCTCCTTTGCCAAATATTAATTGAGCATAATGGCTTGGGTCAATTTCTGGGGTCTCTGTTCTGTTCCATTGATCTGTATGCCTGTTCTTGTGTCAGTACCAGGCTGTTTTGAATATAGCAGCTTTGTAGTATAACTTGATATCTGGTATTGTGATTCCTCCAACCTGTTCTTCTTTCCTAAGATTGCTGCAGCTATTCGGGGTCTTTTTTGGTTCCATATAAATTTTTGGAGTGTTTGTTCTAGATCTGTGTATGCTGTTGGTATTTTAATAGGGATTGCATTGAATCTATAGATTGCTTTGGGTAGTATGGACATTTTAATGATATTGAATTAACCAATCTATGAACACAGTACTTTCTTCCTCTTGTTTATATCTTCATCTATCTCTTTTTTCAACATCCTGTAGTTTTCCAAGTACAGGTCTTTTACCTCCTCAGTTAAGTTTATTCCTAAGTATCTTAATTTTTTGATTCAGTGGTAAATGGAATTGTTTGTTTAGTTTCTCTGTCTGAGAGTTCATTATTGGGTATAAAAATGCCATTGATTTCTAGGTGTTAATTTTGTATCCTGCTACGTTGCCAAATTCATTTATTAAATCTAGTAGTTTTTTTGGTGGAGTCTTTAGTGTTTTTTATGTACACTATCATGTCAGCTGTGAATAATGAGTGTTTTACTTCTTCCTTTCCAATTTGGATGCCTTTTATTTCTTCTTCTTCTCTGATCGCTGTGGCTAGGACTTCCAGTACTATGCTGAATAAGACTGGGGAAAGTGGACATCCTGTCTTGTTCCTGTTCTTAGGGGAAATGGTTTTAGTTTTTGCCCATTGAGTATGATATTGACTGTAGTTTTGTCACATATAGTCTTTATAATGTTGAGGTATGATTCCTCCATTCCCATTTTCTGAGAGTTTTTTCAAAAAAGAGTGTTGTATTTGTCGAATGATTTTTCTGCATCAATTGATATGATCATGTGATTTTTGTCTTCCAATTTTTTTGTGTGCTGTGTCACATTTATTGATATGCAAATATTTTACCAACCTTGCATCTCACAATAAATCCCACTTGGTCATGGTGTATAATCTTTTTAATGTATTGCTGGATTGGATTTGCTAATATTTTGTTGAGGATTTTAGCATATATGTTCATCAGGGATATTGGCTTGTAATTGTTTTCTTTGTAGTGTCTTTATCTGGATTTTGAATTAGGCTAATGCTAGTCTTGAAAAAGGAGCTTGGATTTTTTGGAATAATTTGAGGAGGATAGGTGTTAGTTCTTCTTTGAATGTTTGGTTAAACTCCCCTGTGAAGCCATCTGGACCAGGCTTTTGTTTGCTGGGAGTTTTTTAATTATTATTACTACTTCTTCAGTAGTTATGGGCCTATTCAAGTTTTCTGATTCTTCTCAATTGAGTTTTAGAAGACTGTATTTTTTTAGGAATATGTCTATTTTGTCCAGATTGTCCAGCTTGTTGGAATACTTTTTATAATCCTTTGTATTTCGGTGGGATTAGTTGTTACTTTGCCTCTTTCTTTTTTGATTTTGTTTATTTGGGTCCTCTCTCTTTGTTTCTTGGTGAGTTTGGCTAACGGTTCATTAATTTTGTTTATCTTTTCAAAGAACCAATTCTTGGTTTTGTTGAACTTGTGTATTGTTTTTGTAAGTCTCTATGTCATTTATTTCCATTCTGATCTTTATTTTCTTCCTTCAACTTACTCTGGGCTTTTCTAATTCTCTTTCTAATTCTTTAAGTTGTAGGATTAGATTGTTTATTAGAAGCTTTTCTTGTTTTTTTGAGGTAGGCCTCTAGTGCTATGAACTTTCCTCTCAGGACTGCTTTTACTGTTTCCCATAGATTTGGGGTGGTTGTGTGTTCATTTTCATTTGTTTCCAGGAAGTTTTTGATTTCTTTCTTGATCTCTTAGGCAATATATATATATATAAGCCTAAGCAACCAGAACAACCAGAATGACTGAAATGACCAGAATGGTCACTATGATGCGCACTGACCACCAGGGGGCAGATGCTCAACGCAGGAGCTGCCCCCTGGTGGTCAGTGCACTCCCACAGCCAACCTCCCACAGTCAGTCAACACCCCTTCCTCCCCACCCCGTCATCCCCAACCCTGGCCAGCAAACCTCCCAAGGTCCTTTCCTCCGTCTGTTCTCCTGGCCAGTGGTCAGCAGGGGGCAGACCCAGGCCAGCAAGCAGCAGGTGACAGGTCCTGGCAGCAGGTGACAGATCTTGGGTGAGATGACCCTGATAGACCCTGATCACCAGCCAGGCCTAGGGACCCACCCATGCATGAATTTTGTGTACCAGGCCTCTAGTTGTTTAATAACATGCTATTTAGCCTCCATGTGTTTGAATGTTTCTGAGTGGTTTTTACTGTAGTTGATTTCTAGTTTCCTACCATTGTGATCTGTGCAGATGCTTGATATGATTTCAATCTTCTTAAACTTGTAGAGACTTGTTTTGTGTCCTAATATGTGGTCTATCTTTGAAAATGTCCCATCTGCACTTGAGAAGAATGTATATTCCACAGCCTTGGGGTGAAATGTTCTGAAGATCTCAATTAATTCCATTTGATCTACTGTGTCATTTAGGATTGCTTTTCCCTTGTTGACTTCTTTTGTCTAGAAGACCTATCCAGTGAAGTGAGGGGTTGAAGTCCCCTACTATTATTGAATTGCTGTCCATCTCTCCTTTAAAATCCTTCAGATTTTATATTATTATTTTATATTATTATATTATTATTATTTTATATTATTATTTTAAAATCTGAAAATAATATATTTGGATGCTAATGTACTGGGTGCATATATGTTACCAGATTTATATCCTCTTGCTATACCCATCCCTTTAGTATTATAAAGTGACCTTCATCATTTCTTGTTATAGTCTTCACTTTGAAGTCTACTGTTATTTTATCAGATACTAGAGGCCCAGTGCATGAAATTTGTGCACTGGGGTATCCCTCAGCCCAGCCTGAACCTTCTCCAATCTGGGACTCCTCGGGGGATGTCTGACTGCCGGTTTAGGCCCAATCCCTGTGGCCTAAACAATCCAGTACTGCTGGCTCCTAACCACTCACCTGCCTGCCTGCCTGATCATACCCTAACCGTTCCTCTGCCGTCCTAATTGATGCCTAACTGCTCTCCTGCTGGCCCAATTGCCCCCAACTACCCTTCCCTGATGGCCCAATCACCCCCAACTGCTCTCCCCTGCTGGCCTGATCTCATCCCCAACTGCCCTCCCCTGCCAGCCTGATGGCCCCCAGCTGCTCTCCCCTGCTGGCCTGGTTGCCCCTAACTGCCCTCCCCTGCAGACCTGGTCACCCCCAATTGCCCTCCCCTGTTGGCCTGATCACCCCCAACTGCCCTCCCCTGCTGGCCTGATCACCCCCAACTGCTCTCCCCTGCTGGCCTGATCACCCCCAACTGCCCTCCCCTGGTGGCCATCTTGTGATGATATGGGGGCAGCCATCTTGTGACGACGTGGGGCGGCTATCTTGTGATGACATGGAGGTGGTCATCTTGTGATGCTGTGAGGGTGTCGCACGAGGGTGTGAGGGCATGAGGGCCTCCTAGGCTTTTATTAGTATAGATGAATATTACTAACCCAGCTCTTTTTTTTCCATTTGCCTGGAAATTTTTTTCTATCTCTTCACTTTCTTTCTGTGTGTGTCTTTTGTTTTGAGGTGTGTCTTATAGACAGCATATATATGGTTCATGTTTTCTTATCCATTCAGTACTTAAATGATTGGAACATTTAAGTCATTTACATTTAAGGTTATTATTGATAAGTACTTATTTGTTGCCATTCTTATTCTTTATGCCTATGTTCTTCTCTTTCTATTTCTTTTTCTTACAACAGTCCCTTTAGCATTTCTTGTAGTGCTGGTTTGGTGGTAATACATTCTTTTAGCCTTTTTTTTGTCTGCGATGCTCTTTATTTCACCTTCAATTTTGAATGATAGTCTTGCTGGATAGAGTAGTCTTGTATTCAGTCCCTTGGTTTTCATTACTTTGTATACTTCATGCCACCCCCTTCTGGCCTGGAGTGTTTCTATTGAGAAATCAGTTGACAGTCTAATGCAGGGGTGGGCAAACTTTTTGACTCGAGGGCCACAATGGGTTCTTAAAATGGACCGGAGGGCCGGAACAAAAGCATGGATGGAGTGTTTGTGTGAACTAATATAAATTCAAAGTAAACATCATTACATAAAAGGGTACGGTCTTTTTTTTTTAGTTTTATTCATTTCAAATGGGCCGGATCCGGCCCGTGGGCCGTAGTTTGCCCATGGCTGGAATGGGAGCTCCCTTGTAGGTAACTTTCTGTCACTCTTTTCCAGTCTTTAAAATTCTTTCATTGTCCTTAATGTTTGCCATTTTAATTAATATGTGACTAGGTATGTGTCTTTTGGGGTTCATCTTGATTGTACTCTCAGTATTTCCTGAACTTGAGTGACTTTTTCCTTCACTAGGCTAGGGAAATTTTCTGCCATTATTTCTCCAATCAGGTTCTCTATTCCTTGCTTGGATACTTTTCTTTCTGGTACCACTATGATGCAAATATTGTTGCATTTCATATTGTCCCAAAGTTCTCTTAAACTCTCTTGCTTTTTAAATTTTGTTTTTTCCATTTGCTGCTTTGAATGGGTATTTTTTTCCGACGTTGTCTTCTAATTCGCTGATTTGGTCCTCAGCTTCTTTTAGTCTACTCTTGAATCTTTCCAGAGTGTTCTTTATTTCAGCTACGTAATTCCTCATTTCCAATTGATTCTTATTTATTGTTTCACTCTCTTCATGTTGGTGTAGCTCTCACTATGTCCCCTAATATTCTCATTAATTTCCTAATAATCCTCATGAAGTTGCTTGTAGTTCTCACTGAATTGTTTGAGCATTCTTGTTCCCATTACTCTGAATTCTTTATCTGACAAATTGCTTGCCTCCATTTCATTTAGTTCCTTTCCTGCTGATTCCTCATTTTCTCTCATTTGGAGGTTATTTCTTTGTCTCCCCGTCTTTGTTGTCTCTTTATATGTGTTCCTATGTATTAGATCAAACTGCTATGCCTCCCAGACTTTGTGGGGTGGCCTTATGTAGTAGGTGTTTTGTGGGACCCAGTGGTGCAGTTTATTAGGTCTCCTGAGCTGGGTGCTCTAAAAATGTCTCTTGCTTGAGTTATTTTGGTTCTCCTGTTATAATTGTGTCTTGAATGTTATTTTCCTGTTCATGGATAGAATCTCCTCTCAGGCTGGCTGGCTTTGTGGTTCACCCCTGACCACACCAAGCAAGCTGTTGTGGGGATGCTGACAGAACAGGACAGAATACAACATAACAAAATGCAAAACAAAAAGAACAAAACTAAAACATATATAAAACCCTTACAGCAACAATAAAAGCAACCACCAGAAAGGGGAGAATTAGGTAAGAGAAAAGGGAGCAAGAATGATAGAAGAAAAGAAAAAAAGAAAAAATATGAGGAGAAAAATAACAAAACAACCAACCAAACAAAAAACTCCACACAAACAAAAAAGACTCCAAAAAGAAGGGTGAGGAGAAAAAGGAATATATAGGTGCAGAGCTGAAATAAAGATAATAAGAATAAATAATTAAGGGAAAGAAAACAGTTTAAAATAAAAGAAGAAGAAAAGTAAAAAAAAAAAAATTGAAAAGGAAAATAGAGGTGAAAGCAGATAGACCCAAAATAAGAAAAGGAAATAAAATGAGATAAGAAAGGAAAAGGAAAAGAGATAAAGAGAAGAAAAAAATATTGTCTATGAAAAGGGAAAAGGAAAATTAGGTATATGAATGAAACAATAGAGACTAGAATAATAATAAATCAATAAAGCAGACAGATAAAGATGATAATTAAAAAAGAAAAAAAGAAAGGAAAAATAATGGGGAAACAATGCACTATTCAGTTATTTGTACTAAGGTAGTTGCCTATCCATTTGGAAAAAATATATATATTTATACCTAATATTATATATAAACATAAATTCTGGATCAATTAAGAGCCGAATGTAAATAATAAAACTATCAATGCACTTGAAGAAAATGCAAAGTTTTTGGAAAATAATTTTATGCTGGTTAAAAAAACTCAGAATTGATAAAGGTAAAGCATGTTGAACTTGCTTTATAAAAATGTAAACTTTCTAAAGGATCATGGTACCAGCACAAAATTAAAGACTAGTGATCACCTTTAAAAACACCTCAACAAATATAATGTACTGTGACCCAACTGAAAGATGATGGAGGTCAAAATATCATTGGTGATGAAAATATTGCAAAATGGAATATAAAGAAAAAAAGAAAGGAAAGAGAAAAAATTTTAAAAAGGAAAAGAAAAGAGAACAAGAAAAAAAAGTGAAGTGGTATTCTTTTCAGCCGAGTTTAGTGTCGCATGGGAGCTTGCTTTGGATCCCCCTCTTCTGTTCTGCCTGCCAATTCTGGGCTTCCTGTGAGGTATTAGGAACCACTGTCAGGCACTGTCCTTTGGCTTCCAGCAACCTGCTTGAAGCTCCAAGCGACCCACTGACCCACCATGTGTGTGTCTCCACAGGACTTCACTGTGAGCGGGAGGGGGCAATCTGCCCCCTAAAGCAGGTCTGTTAGCAGTGTGGGGCCCAGGGCTGGGTCAGCAAACTTCCCCGGGTTCTCCAGGCTCCACTTCTGCCTGCCTTTGTCTGCCAGCCAGCTGTCAATCTTAATCACTCAAAAGTCTGTTTCTGAAAGGGCTTTAGGTGGGGGAGGTGCTGTTGAGGTTTCAGGAAATGTGTTTGGTGTGTTTCCCTGTCCCAGGGCTCCTCCTCTGCAAGTGGCCCAGAATATTACTCTGCTCTGGGCTGGACAGAGATCCATGGATAGAATGGATAACTGTGTGCAAGCTCGTTGGATCAGCTGGAAGCCTGGCGTTTCTCCCAGCTCTCCCGTGCGGGGAAAGTACCAGACTAGAGTGGTGCCCAAGATAGTGGGATGGACGGACTCTCCCCGAATCCAGTCACTTCTCATAAACATGGCTATTTCTGCCTTTGTCTTTCCTTGGCTCTTTATTTGTTTCAGTCATTCTGCTTTTAAATCCTCCTTTCTTGATTAGGAATTATATGAAACAATATCCTAAATCTTGATTGAAAACAGGATCTATGATGGACAAAATGATCACAATCTCCAATTCTGATGTTGTCACTCACCTATATTTTAGTTACACTATTTTTGAAATGGATCAGAAATTTGTGAAAACCTTTTCAACCCAGCACTACCCTACGCTGTTACAAAATACATATCAATGTTATACAAAACTGTGATGGGTTTTGGAAATTTTGCAAGATGAGAACAAAGATAAAATTTCATTTCTAAACATATTGGCACAAGACAGATAATTATGGTATTTATTTCATTTAGCTTAGTTCCAGCAACATGTTTTTATGTATCATAATGTGAAAGTCATTCTTTTGTTATATTTGGGTGCATTTCTTTTCCTTCAGCTTATATAATGCCTCTCAAAAATTTATGGGAAAAATATGTGCTGCTGCATATTGCTTCTGCAACCACATGCGGGATTTGATTGTATCCACAGAAGAGCTCTCTAAATAAAGTGGGAAGATAGCTCTAAAAAGGACAAATGTGCATGCTGTGAGAGTAAGAGAAGCATGTTAAAGAATTACTGAGAGGAATGTTTTATTTTCTTTGTTCTCTCTCCTGCAAGGGCCTTTATATGGGCTACATACAATTTTTAAAAATTAATTAATAGATAACTTCATAGAACTTTTATAAAGATTAATAGAGCCCATTCAAATAAAACACTTGGCATACACAATTAAATAAATGTGAATAAAAACAACATTAATTTGTGCTATCCTTGGAACAACCTTTTAATGGGACGTCGCAATTTAGGGGCAAGTGTTTATAGTTTTAAAACATAGCTCTGGGAAATGGCACCACAGTGGTATAACTGAGCCCTGATTTGGGTAATGTAAAGAACATTTAACATTCAGTTGTTTTAATATCAAATGTTAAAAAATCATTTTAATACTCAAATTAAAAAATTCAAAACATACAGTATCTGACCTAAAATAAGCCTTAGAGAATTTTATTTTGTAATCAAAAACACTAAAGATGGTTTCCAGTTCAATGCACCAAGAGATTGGACGTCGTCATCCCTATCCTCACCACATAAAAATGTCAAATAAACTGAAAATCAATAACTACGCTTAGAAGTATCTAAGAATTGAGTTCACACACAAACCACTATCCTGCACCCCAGAGAGAAGGGTGAGTGCTGAAAATCTTAGCCTACTGGGAGCAGAAGCTGCGGCTGCACCCAGCAACTGGTAGGAGCGCTTCAAGGACACCTCACTGATTGGCAGAGACTGGATGTAGACTGATTTGAGAGAGAAACACTCGTGGGAACCCAGTTTTACTGAGTCCCCCACAATCTCCTGCCTTTTTATCTTCAAGAGCCTCATCCGGTTGTCAGGGTGAAGAGTAGAGTGAGGCCCCCTGTCACCGGCAGGGAGAGGGCGGAAATAGCCGCTTTGAAAAACCGCGGGAGTGTTCTGTTCTCCGTAGCAAATGCTTCCCCTTAAAGACTATTTCACCGGAGCCTAACCATCTTGGTTTCGCCAGAACTCACCAATATGAGGAAAGGGAACGACCCAACTCCAGCCTCCGCATCTCACCTGAGGAAGAGCCCTTGTGAAGTTCACACCCAGGAGGACAGGCTTCCTGGAAGGCTGAGCCCTAACCCCAGAGCCGGTGGATTCCTCCTTTCTCCGCATGGTACCGCCGTGGTAACAGAGGGGTACGGACCAAATAGACACTGTTTACGTCTCCAGGGAAGCCCCATGACAGGGGAGACTAAATCAAGAGGCCCTTCTAGCCTCTGACCTCTGCAGTTACAGCAAACAGTAAAAAGGGTCTGACTCCTAGCCAGATAAACACAAAACCTCAAACGCAATAAAGGCTTGTTTACCTCAATTCCTTTTACCCAACACACCAGTTCCAGCTTTAACAAATTACAAGGTATGTTAAAAAGGAAAACAAACAAACAAAAACACAATCTGAAGAGAACACCAGAAATTCAGAAAAATACTGATCCTCAGGGCGTCGTAATGAATCATCAATCCACGTCACTGGTGAAGATTTAAGATGGAATGGAAAGTCCACTAGCCAACTTTTATGTGTATCTTTGTAACAGTTTTCATGCATGTCACAACAGTTTTCTTATTTCATAAAGCTGGAATGCTTCACAATGACCTTGAATTCTGCAGAAAACCCAATGCAAAAAAATTCCATCGTGACACTCTCAAAGGTCCTAACCTGTTTTGCACAATAACTCTCACGTTATTTATACTCTTCTCAGCATTGCCCTGTCAGTCTTCCCTCAATGAGGTATTAGATGAATGAATTCAATCTGAGGTGTGAAAGACACACAAGATTTCATAGATGAGTACTGAGGAGTGGGGGGAAGATACAGTGGGTCAGAGGTCACCTAATTCTACTCACTCCCACGCGAGTCAAGGAAACCCTAAATACTCTTTCTCTGAAAACAGCATGCCACTAAATTATGGGACAAAAGTTGCCACATCAAATTTGCCCTTTTGTAGCAAGCCAATAGCCCTTGTTATTGTAAAATGACTGTTTACAAATCAATAGTGCGTGGTTTAGCTGATGGCCAATGTGGTAAAGATTTAAAAAGTAGGACAGATCTTGAAATCGAACATTTCTTGATAGGAGAACAGACTATTGGAAAGGAAAAGTTCCAGGATGGGCAGAATTTTTGAGAGATGGAATCTCCGTTATACTGCTCCTGGCTATCACCCAACAATAAGACAAAAAGCAGAACATGCATAATTTAGTCACCTAGAGATGGCATATGAGAGCATCACACCAAAACTTGCACATGGATGCTTATAGGGGCTTTATTCATAATTGACAAAACTTGCGAATAACCAAGACGGCATTCAGTAGGCTACTGGATAAACAAACTATGACAATGGGATATTATTTGTTGCTGGAAAAAAAAAAAAGGAAGAGCTATCAGTCCATGAAAAGATATGGATGAACTTTAAATGCATATTACTAAGTGGAAGAAGCCAGTCTGAGGCTATATATAATGTATAATTCCAACTATCTGACATTTGAGAGAAGGCAAAATGACAAAAACTAAAAATATCAGTGGTGCCATGGGGAAGGGAGAGATAAGTAGGCCTAACACAGATTTTTAATGTAGTAAAACTACTCTATCTGATATTATAATGATGGATACATGTCACTACAAATTTGTAAAAACCCATAGAGTGTACAACTCCAAGAGTGAACCCTAGTGTAAACTATAAACTCTGGGTGATAAAGATATGTCAGTGTAGGTTCATTAGTCATAGCAAATGTTCCACTCTGGTGAGGGGAGTTGACAGTGGGGGAGGCTATGCACGTGTTGGGCAGGGGGTATAGAGTAAATCTCTCCACCTTCCTCTCAGTTTTGCTGGGAAATTAAAACTGCTCTGAAAAGCAGGTCTATTAAAATAAATGTTAAAAATGAATTTTCTTATTTAATGGAGAGAAGTGTCTTTACTTAGAAGTCTAAGGGAAATGCATGGAGATATAAAATCCAAATGAATACATATAGATTTTTTTCTTTATTGATTAAGGTATTACATATGTGTCTGTATCCCTCCCATAGACCCCCCACCCCACTCCTGTTCATGCCCTCACCCCTTGGTGTCTGTGTCCATTAGTTATGCTTACTAGTATATGCATGCATATAAGTCCCTTGCTTGAGTTCTCCCCCTTACCCACACCCTCCCCTACCTTCCCTCTGAGGTTTGAGCTTCTCTGTCTCTGGATCTGTTTTTGTTCATCAGTTTATGTTGTTCATTATAATCCACAAATGAGTGAGATCATATGATATTTATCTTTCTCTGACTGACTTATTTCACTTAGCATAATACTCTCTAGCTCCATCCATGCTGTTGCAAATGGTAGGCATTCCTTCCTTTTTACAGCTGCATAGTATTCCATTGTGTAAATATACCATGGCTTTTTAATTCACTCATCTGCTGATGGGCACTTAGGCTATTTCCAAATCTTAGCTATTGGAAATTGTACTGCTATGAACATAGGGGTGCATATGTCCTTTCTGATTGGTGTTTCTAGTTTCTTGGGCTATAGTCCTAGAAGTGGGATTACTGGGTCAAATCAGAGTTCCATTTTTAGTTTTTTGAGGAAACGCCATACTGTTCTCCACAATGGCTGCACCAGTCTGCATTCCCACCAGCAGTGAAAGAGGGTTCCTTTTTCTTTGCATCCTCACCAGCGCTTGTCATTTGTTGATTTGTTGATGATAGCCATTCTGACAGGTGTGAGATGGTACCTCATTGTGGTTTTGATTTGCATCTCTCGGATGATTAGTGACTTTGAGCATGTTTTCGTATGTCTCTTGGCCTTCTGTATGTCCTTCTCTTTTTTATTTTTATTTTTGAGGTATAATTCACATAAAACATTATATTAATTTCAGGTATACAACCTAATGATTGATTTTTGTCTACATTGTGAATAATCTCCACAATTACTGTAGTTAACATCCATCACCATACATTGCCGGAAGCCAATTTCAGCATGTCATCATTGCAGGAGTTTCATCAAAAGGTTGATGGAACTTGGGGGCTCAACAAGGGCTGAGTCACATATGATGTCACCTATTGGGAATGGCCTGTAAAGGGATGATTGCTTGGCTGCCAGACAGCTCAGAGCATCTTAACCTACATGTGATTGCCTCCTACTGGCCAAACACCTGAGCAGCCATAGGCAAATTCTTCCAATACAACAATGGATTCTGTACCTAACCCTACCCTTTGAAGTGTATATCTCTACCTCGCCTTAGGACAAATTGTGTTAATAAAAAGCAAGAGGTCCTGAGAGGAGAACTTAGTTCCTATTAGCTAAGCTCCTCTGACTCCCTATAATGCCTTTCAAAATTATATTTCGTCTCTGGGTTCTTTATTAAGTCACACACAGCCCTTCTCCAGATTGCTGAACCCTTCTAGATGCTGGAACAAGAACCCTGACAATACATATCACCAAAAAAAATTTTTTTCTTCTGATGAGAACTTTTGAGATTTTCTCTCTCAGCACTTTCAAATCCTCATGCATATTACTAATTATAGTTCCACGCTGTACATTACAGCCCCGTGTCTTGTTTGTGCCTTTTGACCCACTTCACACATCACAGTTTATTTTATTTGAATTTTATTTGAATCACACATTTTATTTGAATCACTATTTGACATGTACTACATTTACATTGATATGGTGTTTTCCTAACACAATCATGCAAACTTCAGAAAAGGAAGAAAAACATTAAAAATGCCTGCTAGGAAATTTCCTTACAAAGAAAAATTAACGACATTTGTCTAGCCAGAGTTATATCATAAAATTAATCTTTTTAAATATCCTTCTTCATTTATGAACTGGAACTTTAAACCTCCAAAAGGCAATAAGAAACAATATAACAGTTAAGATGTTGTAAAAAGTGTTACTAATTTTAACCTATCATGTATTGATTATAAATCATAAATCATTTTTATTGCTGTATTTTCAGTTTTTCTTTTCTTTTTAATATCATGACTCTCTAAATTTTATGGTGGAAATAAATGACTATAGCTACTGCACAGAAGAATGAAATCCACAGAGAAAGAGAGGCATTAATGAATTAAGAAAACAATGTTTTAATTTTTAGACATTACCTGGCGAGCAGCTGTGACTACTGAGGCCATTTGCATTCTTTGTTACATGCAAAGAACTTATGATGAGAAAAGCTCTATTTTATTGTCATATAAAATATCTGTGCTATTCTTAAAATGTCCCTTTTGTAGAAGACTATAAGGGACATTATAATTACGTTGGTAATGGATTTGATGTGGTAAAACATCAAGCTAAAAATGATACTTCAGTGAGTTCACCAATTTTTTTACACTTTTCATTTTAATATCAAAATGTTAAAAATGTTGAATATTATGACACTCAGGCACTTAGAACTAAAATTTGCCACAGAGATTTTTTTTTTTGCACAGGTGTACACACTGAAGTCGAGAGAACAAGTGCATCACCACAGTCCATTTTATTCATATTGATTTAAAATGTATACAATGATTAGAATAGAGATTTGCTAACAACTTCAAAAGCCATCTTAACCACCTTATGTAACCTCGTAAGCAGAATTGTGCACGTCATTGAACAAAAATCTCACTTCATGAAGTCCAATTCTGTGCTTTGATTTTTGCAGTGTTCTCGCAGAAGTATTTCTGATCCAGTTGAAATGTGAACCATTGTTCATATTTGGCACACACAAAACTAATGAACCAGAACTAACACAGAACTCGAGGCTACCATCAACTGCCAGATCAACCCGGAGCCCTACGCTTCCCATGCCTACTTTTTCCTGTCTTATTACTTAGACTATAGTAATGCAGCTTTACAATGTTATGAAGAGAGAGAACATACTGAGAAATTCATAAAGTCCCAGCACAATGAGATGGCCAATATTACATCAGGATATCAAAAAAACCCCAACAAACCAGAACACGAAAATTGGGAGAATGAGCTGAATGCAGTGGAGGGTGCATGACACTTGGGAGAATGTGGAACTATAAAATCAGGTCACTGAAAAAGTGATGTCAGTTATGTGACTTCCTTGAGACTGATTACGTGAAAGGACAGGTAAAACCTGTCACAGAATTGGGTGGCTGTGTAATCATTGTACACAAGATGAGGCCTTGGAATACGGCATGGGCAGCTCTTTGACGGTACACATGGGGAGATGGGGAGAACAGGAGTTCAGCCTCAACTGGCTTTCCCATTGCCATTGGGATGACTTGCCAAAGCAGCAAATGCATGTTGGTTTACCTTTTCCATTTCATAAATTATACCAGCTCATCTAGTTGTATTTTCTTGTATTTGTATCATTCCTTTCAATAAATTATTTTGATATCCCCCCTCAAAAATTTCATGTGAAGAATAAAAATTCTTGAATCATCAGAAGCTGATTCTCATGAATTATTATTAATTAATTATCATTCCTCATTAATTATTTCCTATTTTACCCTAAACAGATCCAGAAGTTGGGATTAAAGATCAACCTCTCGCTTGGCTGGTGTGCCTCAGTGGTTGAGTGTCAACCTATGAACCAGGAGGTCACGGCTCGATCCCCAGTAGGGGGCGTGCAGGAGGCAGTGGATCCATGATTCTCTTTCATCATTGATGTTTCTATCTCTCTCTCCCTTATGAAATCAATAAAAATATATTTTTTGAAAAGATCAACCTCTCAGTGAATGTTACCCTCTTGCTAACTAAAATAGGAATAAAAATCGCAAAGAATATTAAATAATACTTAGATATACCTTCTTTTCTTGATCATGATTACCAGGATTTTATACACTTTAATAATGTTGTTAATGAATAAATGTGATTTGCTTTTGTTGATCCTCTCATAGTATCCTTTTTATGGAATTGATTTCTGTTCATATCTTCATTATTTATCTCCTTTTATCTTTCTTGATTTAGCCCATACTATTTTTGGAAATTCTTTTAGGTTGGATACTTAGCTCATTATTTTTACATCTCCCCCTCCCCCCTAAAAATACAATTATTCATGAGCACAAAATGTCCTGAAGCACCACAGGTTCGGATATGTGATATTTTCAAAAAGGAAAAGAAGAGACTTCAGAGTCAGTCATATCTTGCTTCACATTTTGATGTGCCTTTAAAGCGATGAATGGCCTTGGGAAAGGTTTTTAACCTCTTTTTATCTCAGTGTTTTATCTCTAAAAAGGAATCTCTTAGCCATGTCTTTCTTACAGGTGCGCTTAAAATCCAGGTGTTTGAGTGCACATACATAGCATGCCTAAACCTGTTGAGGTTTCAGCCAATGATATTTAGAACTAGATTACCTACAATTTTAATGTGTTAAGAGTTTTCCAGATAAAAATGAAGTTTTTATATTATTTCAATTAATCCTCATAGCTCCTTGAGAATTCTTTTTAGAAATTATGAAAATAAGAGTCTTGAAGATTAAATGATGTAAAGATTTGGGGGAATAAAGTGACAGTGTTCAGACCTCTTTAACAGAAATGCTCTCCTTGATCAAAGTCTTTGGCATCCATATTTTAAGAAGAAGCAATGCAAAAGAATCTTATTCAAATTTAAACAACATAAAATTATTTAATTTAGAACTATAATAGATTTAAACTTTTTATCGTGTCAAATATAAGTAGATTGTAAGAAGTATTTTTCTCACCCTTTTAACCTTCATTTTGTTGTGGTTCCCCCCACCCACCCCCACCCCCCATTTTTGGTACCACATAGACTGTTCTCTTCCCCACTTACTAGTATAAGAGAAACAAGTGATCTATTTTATTAGTTGTAAGACATCCAATCCTTTTGGGCCTATCAAAATCTCACTATCTTGCATTTAAAAAATGGTTTAAAAATGTATACTCTCTTTTTTGATCAAGTGGAAAAAAATACTTCCTATACCAATAAATAATTTCTGTTTATTTATATTCCAAATTATTTTTGTACTTTCTCCATTAAAGTCTTCATTACTTCTCATCACATTAATATTTATATAAAAACCCTGGGTGTAACGTCACATCTGAAGCTCAACCAAACAGAAGGAAGTCAGTTCTGCAAGGGTCGTCTTGGAAACGGCTGCGCCCTCCGCCAGCTGTTTCCTGGAGGGCGAGGTTTCAGGCAGGAACCCACCCTCGGAGCATGGAAGAACTGAGTCCTGGGTTGCCTTGCCAAGGGCTGCGCCACCCCCGCCCCCAGCTGTTTCCCCTGAGGCCTGAGGGAAGAACCCACCCTCGGAGCGCCAGGAGCTCCCAGCAGCAGTCAGTCCGGGGTTGCTGAGGCGGAGGCCCAGGTAGAACACTGGGTCTGGCCCAACAGGGGGTGTGGCCGGCCTTCAAACCAGACCCTGACAGGAGGGAGGAGGCAGCCCCATTCCTCACAGAATCTGCTGTTGGATAGCTTGTTGTCAGTGGTCTGCCAGCCAGGAACCCCATTCACCTGCACCCCGGACCCTGACAGGAGAGAGGAGGGAGCCCCATTCCTCACAGAATCGACAGGTGGCCAGCTTGCTGTCAGGGGCCTGCCAGCTAGGAATCCTATTCACCTGCATATCTGTATAAAGTTTTAATACGTTATATTAGAGGTCGTGGTGGTACTGTTTTACCCACAGTGTCTATAGGAATTGCTGCAAATTTACTTCTCGGTGGAAGCACCTTTCATTCCCAATATAAATTACCAATTCCATTAATTGAAACTTCAATTTCTAGACTCGATATAAATAGTGAAGTTGCTAAAACTATTAAAAAGTCCCAACTTCTCATTATTGATGAATGCACTGTGGCATCCAGTCATGCTATAAACGCCATAGACAGATTACTAAGAGAAATTATGAATTTGAATGTTGTATTTGGTGGGAAAGTTCTCCTCCTTGGAGGGGATTTTTGACACTGTCTGGGTATTGTTACGCATGCAATGAGATCGGCCATAGTACAAATGAATTTAAAGTACTGCAATATTTGGGGATGTTTCAGAAAGTTGTCTCTTACAACAAATAAGAGATCAGAGGATTCTGCTTATAGTGGATGGTTAATAAAACTTAGAGATGGCAAACTTGATAGCAGTTTTCATTTAGGAATGCATATTATTGAAATCCCCTGTGAAATGATTTGTAATGGATCTATTATTGAAGCTACCTTTGGAAATACTATATCTATAGATAATATTAAAAATATATCCAAACATACAATTCTTTGTCCAAAAAATGAGCATGTTCAAAAATTAGATGAAGAAATTTTGGATATACTCGATGGAGATTTTCACACATATTTGAGTGATGATTCCATTGATTCCACAGATGATGCTGAAAAGGAAAATTTTCCCATTGAATTTCTTAATAGTATTACTCCTTTGGGAATGCCGTGTCATAAATTAAAATTGAAAGTAGGTGCAATCATCATGCTATTGAGAAATATTAATAGCAAATGGGGTCTTTGTAATGGTACCAGATTTATTATCAAAAGATTATAACCTAACATTACTGAAGCTGAAGTATTAACAGGATCTGACACTGGCCTCCCATTTAAATTGATTCAACAACAGTTTCCCATGATGCCAGCACTTGTGATGACTATTAATAAATCACAAGGACAAACTCTAGACAGAGTAGGCATGTTCCTACCTGAACCCATTTTTGCACATGGTCAGTTATATGTTGCTTTCTCTTGAGCTCGAAGAGCATGTGATGTTAAAGTTCTAAATACTTCAGCACAAGGGAAATTAGTCCAGCACTCTGAAAGTGTTTTCACTCTTAATGTGGTGTACAGGGAGATATTAGAATAAGTTTAATCACTTTATCAGTCATTGTTTGCATCACTGTTGTTTTTATGTCATGTTTTTGTTGTTTTTATATGTTTTGTTGTTTTCATATCATGTTTTTGTTGTTTTGATATCATGCCTCTGTTGTTATAGCCTTTTGTTACTGTTTATTTATTAATAAATTTAATTATTATTTTCATATACATTTTACTAATTTCCTTTCATCTCTCACACTTCTATTATAGAGAAAGGGCAAATAGCAATATTAAAATATTTCCGCTAATTAATTCCCTTTTTTAAAAAAAATACATTTTATTGATTTTTTGCAGAGAGGAAGGGAGAGGGATAGTTAGAAACATCGATGAGAGAGAAACATCAATCAGCTGCCTCCTGCACACCCCCTACTGGGGATGTGCCTGCAACCAAGGTACATGCCCTTGACTGGAATCGAACCTGGGATCCTTCAGTCCGCAGGCCAATGCTCTATCCACTGAGCCAACCGGTCAGGGCTAATTCCCTTTTAATGTGCATAAATTTCGTGCACCTGGCTACTAGTTAAAAATATTTTTCATGCTTTCTAGAAGAAAGTAGTAAGATAAACATAGTAAGCTTATATAAGTAAGATCATCTTAAAAAGTATAGATAGAAAAAATAAAATGAAACCTTCAGAGATTGCTTTTATTTTTGCTTATAGGACCCAACTGGTTTGTGACAGAAGACAAAGCTAATTTATCATTAGTGACCTCTAGTTTAAATCAAGCAGAGCCCTGAGGCATCAAGCCCCCTGTCCTCCCACATAGCTCTAACTGACATAAAATCTCCAGTTCTCTCACATGGATAAGGAGATCAATAGAACTTCACAAAAGTTCTTTGTCATTTCCTTTGCCTTGAGCTACCAGCTGTAGGCTGATTTTTCATAGTCCCAAAAGTTTCAGTACTCACCTGGCTTTTTAGATTTCCCCATAAATACAACTTCATTTAAATGTCTTAACTTCCCAAATATTTCTCTCTTTTTTTGCAGTTGATAATCTATTGTACTCTTCAGCCATACTCTCTTAATTCAGACATATGTGGTTCAATCTTCTTGCTTTTTTTCTTCTTCTTCTTCTTCTTTCTTTCTTTTTTTTTTTTTTTTTTTAGTATACTAGTTGCTCTTAACTACCTGATATCACAGTTAGAGAAAACAGACCAGTTCTTCAGGGAGCCTCTGACAGGGAGTTCTGAACAGCAATTTTCAACCTTTTTCATCTCAAGGCACACATAAACGAATGACTAAAATTCTGCAGCATACACACAAATATGTATTTTTGCCGCTATGACATGAAAATTGTCTATTGTTGTGTTGGCTGTTGTCATTTTGGATTTGACAATCCAAGGGAGAAGAGGTAAGCTCCCCTAACTAAATACTCAGGTTTTGCCTGTTTTGAAAATTGTTGTGGCACACTGGTGTGCCTCTCACAGCACAGTGGTGCCACAGAAAATCAGTTGAAAATCACTGGTTTATGACATTGTAATGCCTGCTCCACTTCCTCCAGAACAAAGGAGGCAATTTGTCTTTGTTTTTGTTTTGTAAAGTGCTGTATAATTTTGTTTCAATAACTTGCTTTTCTGTTGATGCTGGAGACTCACCAACATATTCTTCTTATATCCTCCAATTTTAAATATTAATTATTTTTTAACTTTCTTTGAATTTATTGGGGTGGCACTGGTTAACATGTTTCAGGTGCACAATTCTACAGCACATCATCTGTACACTGTACTGTGTGTTGACCACCTCAAGTCAAGTCTCTGTCCATCACCATTTTCCCCTCCCCCACAATCACCACACTGCTGCCCGGGTCCAGGAGTTTTCTCTCTTTTCTTTCCGTTTTGCTCACAATAAATTACAACATAATCCCCCCACCTACTTGCCCACCCCCACTCCTGCCAGCTGCCAGCTTGCTCTCTATCTATGAGTCTGTCTCATTGTGTTTGTTAGTTGTTAGAACTGGGCTTCTGCCTCCGATAGTCTATTGTGTGTTGTCTCACGTCATATTTTGCCCAAGGTGTCTGGAAGCTGTTCTCCCTCCAGCTTTCATGGGCACCGGCTATTACTTCTTGCCTGAGATCTGAGTAGGTAAACCAAAGACCAGTCTTTCAGGCAGCTCCCATACAGGCTACAATGTTGAAATAGGTCTGTTTGCTCCTTCTGATTTGTTAGATGGATGGGGAACTGGGTTGACACCTCCTCTGCACCAAGGCTATGCCACTCAGGGGAGGGTGTGAACAAAGGTAAACAAAGTGTCATAGAATTTCCTGCCATCCTATCTAATAAAAGACAAAAAGGGTAATTAACTGTACCTCCACTATGCTTCCCATTGGCTAATCAGCAAGATAAGCAAATTAACTGCCAACAAAGATGGCGGCTGGCAGCCACGCAGCTGAAGCGAGCAGGAGGCTTGCTTGCTCCAGTGATGGAGGAAGCCAAGGTTCCCCGCCTGCTGTGGCCTGCTCTAAGCTCCGAAAGCAACAGCTCCAAAAGCAACAAAGTTTCAATTATAGAAGCCAAACAAAACCTAGATATCTGCTTTCAGCCAGCCGCGGCCTCAGAGCTGGGAGCACCAGTGACGGCAACAAAGTTTCAATTATAGAAGGTAAATAAATCCCAGAATTAAAACAAAAAAGAAAAAAGAAAAAAAGGAGAGGCTGGGAGCTTCAGTTGCCGGCCAGCCTGAAAACGGCCCTCAGCCCCTCACCCAGACTGGCCAGACACCCCAGGGGGGACCCCCACCCTGAAGGGGATGTGACCAGCTGCAAACAGCCATCAGTCCCTCACCCCAGCTGGCCAGGAACCCAAGCAGGACCCCCACCCTGATCTGGGACACCCTTCAGGGCAAACCAGCTGGCCCCCACCCATGCACCAGGCCTCTATCCTATATAGTAAAAGGGTTCTATGCAAACTGACCCTAACAGCAGAAAGACTAGGAATGACTGGCCACTATGATGCACACTGACCACCAGGGGGCAGACGCTCAATGCAGGAGCTGCCCCCTGGTGGTCAGTGCACTCCCACATGAGGGAGCTCTGCTCAGCCACAAGCCAGGCTGATGGCTGCCAGTACAGCGGTGGTGGTGGGAGCCTCTCCTGCCTCCTCAGCAGCGCTAAGGATGTCCGACTGCAGCTTAGGTCTGCTCCCTGCTGGCAAGTGGACATCCCCCGAGGGCTGCTGGGCTGCCAGAGGGATGTCTGATTGCCAGCTTAGGCCCAATCCGCTGGGGAGCAGGCCTAAGCCAGCAGATGGTCATCCCCCGAGGGGTCCCAGACTGCGAGAGGGCACAGGCCAGGCTGAGGGACCCCCCCTCCCCGAGTGCACAAATTTTTGTGCACCGGGCCTCTAGTTTTAAATATGGCTTTTCTGGATTGGATGTGTGCTTGCTTCCTGTACACCTTTGAATGGTTTCCAGACCTCCCTCAGAGATCAAGAGCCTGGAACTTCCTAGTCTGCCAGTTTGCTAATATCCCTAAATCAATCACTTTTTTAAAAAAATTGAGGAGATAATTAAAAATATGTCATGTTCGCAGACATGAGACCTAGATGGCTTACAATCTGTTCTTAGGAAAAATAGAAGAAACAAATATTTTCTAAGTAAATTTGTGGTGTTTGAAGGGTAGAAAGAAAAGAAGAGAACATTACCCAACTTATTTATTATATCTATAATAAATTTAATACACAATTATGCAATAACACTATAAAAATATTACAACCAGATATTAGTAACATATAAGCAAAAATCCATAAAATAATAAATATTATTCAGCCATATGATACTTAAAAAAAATCTGTCACAGTAAATTAAGGTTTATAGCAAGTGGTTTTAGTGTTGGAATTTCTTTTTTTTTTTTTATTTATTGCTTAAAGTATTACAAAGGGTATTACATATGTGTCCATTTTTTCCCCCCGCCCTAGACAGACCCCTAGCCTCCCCTATCCCCCTGGAATTTCTTTTAAAAAATGTTTATTTCACAAATCTTAACTGTTGCTTCAATTTCCACAATTGTATACACCTGTATAATTACCACCATAAGAACAACCAGATATTCTCATTGCCCCACAGCATTCTCTAATCCCATTCCTATTCATTCACCCACTTTTCTCCTGATAAATTAATATGCATATTTTATATGATAATAGTTTATATTATTATATAAATGTCATTCTTTTATATTATATGAATAATTAACTTCTATGTTATATAATATAAATAATATCAATATGTATAATACATTATTAATATACTAGAGGCCCGGTGCACAAAATTTGTGCACAGGGGCGGGGGAGGATGTCCCTCAGCCCAGCTTGCACCCTCTCTAATCTGGGACCCCTTGAGGGATGTCCGACTGCCGGTTTAGGCCTGATCCCAGGGGTCAGGCCTAAACCGGCATCAGACATTCCTCTCACAATCTGGGACTGCTGGCTCCCAACTGCTCGCCTGCCTACCTGATTGCCCCTAACCGCTTCTGCCTGCCTGCCTGATCACCCCCTAACCACTCCCCTGCCAGCCTGGTCGACACCTAACTGCTCCCCTGCCTACCTGATTGTCCCCACCCCAGCCGTGGGCAAACTACGGCCAGCAGGCCGGATCCGGCCTGTTTGAAATGAATAAAACTAAAAAAAAAAAAGACCATACCCTTTTATGTAATGATGTTTATTTTGAATTTATATTAGTTCACACAAACGCTCCATCTATGCTTTTGTTCCGGCCCTCCGGTCCAGTTTAAGAACCCATTGTGGCCCTCGAGTCAAAAAGTTTGCCCACCCCTGCCCTAACCGCTTCTGCCTGCCTGCCTGATCACCCCCTAACCACTCCCATGCCAGCCTGGTTGACACCTAACTGCTCCCCTGCTGGCCTGATCACCCCCAACTGCCCTCCCCTGCAGGCTTGGTCTCCCGCAACTACCCTCCCCTGCAGGCCTGATCGCCCACAACTGCTCTCCCCTGCCAGCCATCTTGTGGCTGTGGGCACAGCCATCTTTGCAACGGCATGAGGGTCAATTAGCATATTCCCTCTTTATTAGATAGGATGTGTGTGTATATATATATATGTATATATATATATATATATATATATATATATATATATATATATATATATATATATGTTATGGACATTTTAATTAAGATGATTATGAATCAAGTTGATTATGAACATCCTTGTACAAATATTTTTGTGCACAAATGTTCACATTTGTCTTGGGTAAATACCTACAGATAAAGTTGGTGCATCATAGAAAGGTTGCTTCAACCACATATGAGTCTCCCACGTGCAACAGTCTTGTAAGTATTTAAAGTCATTAGTATTTTTTAAAATGAAATATTCTATCACTTGGGGAAGAGTAGTATGCACTTCCCAATGATTAATGTTCTTGAACATATTTTTATTTATTTTCTGGCCATCCACATACATGTCTTCCTTTTATAATGCTGAAACCTCTGCCCATTCTTTGAGTTTTTTATATTTTTACTGTTGGTTATAAAAATTCTTTGTACAATTTAGATGGGTGTTTTTTCAGATATATGTAAATACTCTTTCCTTAGTCTATGAATTGTCTATTTATTTTATGGGGTCTTTTTAAATTTAAATTTTTATAAATTATGTTTCTTATTTTTTTATTTTGTGATTAGATTTTTGGTGTTCTGTCTAGAAAATCTTCTATCTCAATTTTGCGATTTACCTTTTAGAGAGCCTTTTTAACACCTATATTTAGATATATAGTCCATTTTGAGATAATTTTTGAATATGGAATTTGTTTAGGTTCAAGGTTTACTTATTTTTGTTATAACCACCTTTTTTTATGGCATTGAGTTGGAGCTTCAGAGTCCCTTTTAATATAATGCATTATACTTACAGATTATCTGAAAGAAGCACACAGGGTAGAAAAATGTGTTTGCCAAAAGTTAATTCCACTTTTATAATGTCAAAAATGTAAAAGTCCTCTTAACAAAGTAAGAATAAAAGTAAACATTTTAAAATAGGTAAACACATATATGTATGTAAATATATATATATATATATATATATATATATATATATATATATAAAACATACACGTGCATGATATGTAATATAAACATATGCAATTTGGAGGTTTTAATAATCTTCAATTAATTCCAAATATCAGTTAAATCAGGGTCAAGACAATTATTTAATTTTTTAAAAAATGTTTACATTGTAATGAGGCACTGAGTAATGTAATAAGACGAACAAAAACAAATATGACGTACAATATTTGGGAATTTTTTTTAAAACCTGTTATTTAAAAAACATATGATTACCTATGTAGCAAATGCAATAAAATCCAGCAGACATTTTTTTAATGTGACAAGAACATCCTGAAATTAAGACCAATATTACTTTATACCTTAGAAACCCTATTTATCAATTTATTAATAGACAGTTTAAAAATATGTATTTAAATATGTTTTATTTCAATGATAACAGTGGATATGTATTTTATTATAACACATGGAGACCAAGATACATGCATCAGAATGCTCACACAATATATTTAAGTATCGTTTGAGGAAACAACCAAACATTTTATTAACATAAGACTTGATAAACACACATTTTGGTAGAAATTTATAAAATAAAATTTCAAAATTATGCAGCTGTAAAACAGAAGGATCTCTTACCCTTTGAGACAGCATGGAGGGACCTGGAGAGTATCATGCTAAGCGAAATAAGACAGTCAGAGGAAGAGAAGTATCACATGATCTCACTCATATGTAGAATCTAATGAACAAAATAAACTGATGAACAAAATAGATCCAAAGACATAGAAGCATGGAACAGACTGACGAATCTCAGAGGGAAGGTGAGGGTGGGGAGGTAGGTAGGGAACTTATATGCATAGCCCATGGACACAGACAGTAGTGTGGTGAAGGCCTGGAAGGGACGGATGCAGGGTGGAGGAGGTCAATGGGGCAATACTTTCAACAATAAAGATAAATTAAAATAAAGACATGAATAATGCGCAGCTACATCTCTCAAAATATGACTACATTAAAATTGTTGTATATAAGTACAGGCTTAGTAACCAAAAGCACGATATGTCATTTATTAAAATACTAGAGGCCCAGGCCCGCTTTCCCGGCACCGCGTGGTCCCGGCTGCGGCGCGCCGCCTGGGTGTCTGGACGATCCATGGGCAGCGGCGAGGGCCACGATGACAGACTACGGCGAGGAGCAGCGCAACGAGCTGGAGGCTCTGGAGTCCATCTACCCCGACTCCTTCACAGTACTATCAGAAAACCCTCCTAGTTTCACCATTACTGTGACATCCGAGGCTGGAGAAAATGATGAAACTGTACAGACTACCCTCAAGTTTACATACAGTGAGAAATACCCAGATGAAGCCCCCCTTTATGAAATATTCTCCCAGGAAAATCTAGAAGATAATGATGTCACAAGCATCTTAAAATTATTAGCATTACAGTCAGAAGAAAACATTGGTATGGTGATGATCTTTACTTTGGTAACAACTGTCCAAGAAAAATTAAATGAAATAGTGGATCAAATAAAAACTAGAAGAGAAGAAGAAGAAAAAACAAAAAGAAAAAGAAGCAGAAGATGCCGAAAAGCAATTATTTCATGGCACTCCTGTTACAATTGGGAATTTCTTAAGTTGGAAAGCCAAGTTTGATGCAGAACTCTTGGAAATTAAAAAGAAACGAATGAAAGAAGAAGAACAAGCAGGAAAAAATAAATTAAGTGGGAAACAGCTATTTGAAACAGATCATAATCTTGACACATCTGATATCCAGTTCTTGGAGGATGCTGGAGACAATGTGGAAGTAGATGAGTCTTTGTTCCAGGAAATGGATGACTTGGAGCTGGAGGATGACGAGGATGATCCAGACTACAGTCCTGCTGACCCAGAGAGCGACTTGACCGATTGATGGACCATCCCCATCTGCCGAGGCTTGACTGCCACAGCATCTGTGGTTATGCCGAGAGGGTGTTGATTTTCCTTCCTTTTTTTCTAAGAAAAAAACAATTTTCAGGAGAATATTCTTCTGAAAGCTTTCATCAATGAACTAATAAAGTGACCTTAAAATTTCAAAAAAAAAAAAAAAGAAATACTAGAGGCCCAGTGTACAAAAATTTGTGCGCTTGGTGGGGTCCCTCAGCCTGGCCTGTGCCCTCTCGCAGTCTGGGACTCCTTGGGGGATGTCCACCTGCTGGTTTAGGCCCGATCCCCTGGAGCGGGCCTAAGCTGGCAGTCAGACATCCCTCTGGCAGCCCGGGAGCCCTTGGGGGATGTCCACTTGCCAGCAGGGAGCAGGCCTAAGCTGCCGTTGGACATCCTTAGCGCTGCTGAGGAGGTGGGAGAGGCTCCCGCCACCACCACTGTACTGGCAGCCATCAGTCTGGCTTGTGGGAGCCCAGTGACCACCAGGGGGCAGCTCCTGCATTGAGCATACCGCCCCCTGGTGGTCAGTGTGTGTCATAGTGACCAGTCATTCCCAGTCGTTCTGATGTTAGGGTCAATTTGTGTATTACCCTTTTATTATATAGGATAGAGGCCTGGTGCATGGGTGGGGGTCGAATGGTTTGCCCTAAAGGGTGTCCTGGTTCAGGGTGGGGGTCCCGCTGGGGTGTCTGGCTAGCCTGGGTGAGTGGCTGAGGGCTGTTGGCAGGCTGGCCAAGCCCCCAGCAGGGACCCTCACCCCATGGGGTGTGGCCAGCCTGGGTGAGGGGCTGAGGGCCGTTTTCAGGCTGGCCATGCCCTCCAGTGACCCAAGCTCTAGCCTCTCCTTTTTTTCTTTCTTTTTTTTGGAAGCAGGTGTCTGGGATTTATTTATCTTCTATTATTGAAACTTTGTAGCCTTGAGATGAGTCCAGGGCCGGCCAGGGCAGGCAGGAAGCTTGGCTTCCTCCATTGCCAGGGGCAACCCAAGCCTCTTACTAGCTCCAGCTCCGTGGCCGCCGCTATCTTAGTTGGGTTAATTTTCATACTCACTGCTGATTGGCTGGTGGGTGTAGTGGAGCGTAGCGAAGTGGTGGAGTGATGGAGTGATGGTTAATTTGCATGTTTCTCTTTTATTAGTGTAGATTACAGTATTTCAAACAATAGTAAGAATCTTCGTGGTTTTATACATTTTAGCCAAAAATGGAACCATGTATTTTTCCCCCCTCTATTGGGTTAGTGAGAAAACTAAACAGAAAGGTTTTTAGTAACGGAATTCGTGACCAAAACTCCACAACCTCTGCTTCAGCATAGGAGGTGACCCACCCTGGGAACATCATAGGTGCTGGGAGGCTGATGGAGGGAAGGCTGCAGCTCCTACTTTAAAATTTGATTCATGATGACAACTGCCAGTTAGTGACAGAAATGATGTTTTACTTACACATCTCAGATCACTGGAGCAAACATCAAACTGGCTGAAGAGCTAACATTTATAGAGGACTAAGGAAGAAAGAGAGTTTCACTCTCGTCAGTATATTTGAAACACTTCAACTATAACAGACATTTGCTTATTTTGTCATTCTAAATTTGAATCATATACTTGTATCTATTTATAAGATGGATAAGAGATTAAAAAATTGAGGATAATTATCTCGTTGGAGCCTTAGTAGTCTTTAAGATTATCCAAAATAAATCTCTCTTCATGAATACATAATGTCCTATTATAAAATGAGAGATGAAATTCACTCTATCAGCATATATGTAAGAGGACGGTTTTTTATCATATTCTCTTTATATGTGTATATATACACAAGACTTATTACAATGAGTGATATACTAATTATATTTTAAAGTGAAAATATGTACTTTACTTAAAAACAGTAAATCAGTCTATTTTTTTTAATTTGTGAGTTTGAATTAACCCACTTTGGCTTCGTGCCTTTACATGCAGACAGCAGGAAACAGTGTTTTACTGTTAAAACGTGTGATATAATTATAGCCACTGTATACCAAGCACAGGCTGTCTACAGCTGCTTTGGTTTACAGTTCAGAGAGAGGACACTTTACTGCCCAGACTCATTTCTCTGCCAAGTGTTGCCATGGCAACCACACTTTAAGTTTGCTAATAAATGAACTTTACAGATCCCAGAGAATTTCCCTTAATTCCTATAATAGGTTAAGGGTCCAATTAACTAGTTTCCAGAGGGAAAGATACAGTTTTAACTCATGCTAATTGGGAAGCTATTCAACAAGTTTCTGTGGGTGCTCAATTTAGCTAACTCATTAAAAGTTTTTGCAATAATCCCAGAAGCCTCATGTAATGAGCCCCTGAGCACTGCTCATCCAATTAAGATATTTCCCTTCCATGCTTGGAGCGTACAGTTGCCTATGGTTAGTGTTTTGTTGTTTTCATTAGTGAACACTCTAACCCCACAGATGTAAAAGAAAAACAGTGATTCAAAGATTCTTAGAAATTGACTAGGCTTCCAGGCTGTTAGAAATGTCCCTCAATTTCTATTTACCAATTTCATTAAAACTATATTGGGTAACAGAAAACGCCACATGTCTCTCAACACATTTTAGAACATATATAAATGTAAGTATACATATGAAAGGGATTGCATAGTAGTTCCAACAAATCCAACATTGATTAGGAGGGATCATGTAGCAAACTTCCAAATTCAGAACGTTGAGATGTTATTTCTAGTCTCCCTTTGCTTCCTTTGTTGTTGTTGACAGTATTAAAGATGTCCTACATTTCCCCACCTTTGCCCACTCCACCAGCTCCTACCCCGGGCCTTCACAGCAATATTGTTTGTGTCCATGAGCAATGCATATATCCATAAAAATTATTTGGTTAATCTTTTCCCGACCCTCCCCCCCTTCCCTCTGAGATTCACCTGTTCCATGCTTCCATGCCTATGGATCTATTTTGTTTGTCAGTTTATTTTGTTCATTGGATTCCATATATAAGTGAGATCATGTGATACTTGTTTTTCTCTGACTGACTTACTAAACTAGTATAATAATCTCTAGGCCCCTCCATGCTGTCTCAAAGGGTAAAAGATCCTTCTTTTTTTACAGCTGCATAGTATTCCATTGTGTAAATGTATCACAGCTTTTTTATTCACTCATCTATTGATGGGCACTTGGGCTGTTTCCAGATCTTAGCTATTGTAAATTATGCTGCTATGAACATAGGGGTGCATACATTCTTTCTGATGGGTGTTCCTGAATTCTTAGGATATATTCCTAGAAGTGGGATCACTGGGCCATATGGCAGTTCCATTTTAAATTTTTTGAGGAAATTCCACACTGGTTTCCATAGTGGCTGCACCAGTCTGCATACCCACCAGCAGTGCACTAGGATTCATTTTCCTCCACAGCCTCATCAGCACTTGATGTTTGTTGATCTATTGATGGTAGTCATTCTGACAGGTGTGAGGTGAACCTCATAGTCATTTTAATGTGCATCTCTCTGATGATTAGAGGCACTGAGCATTTTTTCAGATGTCTCTTGGCCATCTGTATGTCCGCTTTGGAGAAGTATCTATTTAGGTCCTTTGCCCATTTTTACTTAGATTGTTTGTCTTCCTTTTGTTGAATTGTATGCGTTCTTTATATATTTTGGAGATTAACCCCTTACCAGATGCATCATTAGCAAGTATGTTCTCCCATACAGTGAGTTACCTTTTCATTTTGATGATGGCTTCTTTTGCTGTCCTGAAACTTTTTATTTTGATGTAGTCCCATCCTATATAATGAAAGCCTAATATGCTAAGTGTCTGTTCATCCATTCATCCATTCAACCAATCAAAGCATAATGTGCTAGTGATATGCTAAGGCCACTCAACCACTCGCTATGACATGCACTGACCACCAGGGGGCAGACAGTCGACCGGTCGGCCAGTCACTATGACGTGCACTGACTATCAGGGGCCAGATGCTCCGACTGGTAGGTTAGCTTGCTGCTGGGATCCAGCCAATTGGGACTGAGCAACATGGGCTGGACATGCCCTGGAGCCCTCCCACCGTCGCTCCTTGGTTGACCAACCACCAGTGTCCCTCCCTGGCCCTGATTGTGTGGATCGTGCACCAGTGGGGTCCCTCGGCCTGCCCTGCACCCTCTCGCAATCTGGGACCCCCCTCGGGGGATGTCAGAGAGCTGGTTTCAGCCCAATCCCACAGGCCAGGCAGGGGGACCCCACTGGTGCACGAATTCATGCACCGGGCCTCTAGTTAGTTTATATTATCCATTGTTTCTCCTGCCCTAGGAGATATATCAGTGAGAATTCTGCTATGTGAGATGTTTGATATTTAGCTGTCTGTTTTCTTCTAAGACTTTTATGGTTTCACAATTTACATTTAAGTCTGTTATCCATTTTGAGTTTATTCTTGTTTATGGTGTAAGTTGATGATCTAGTTTCATTTTTTCACATGTACCTGTCTAATTTTCCCAATGCTATTTATTGAAGAGACTGTCTTTACTCCAGTATATGTTCTTGCCTCCTTTGTCAAATATTAATTAATCATAGTGATGTGGGTCAGTTTCTGGGGTTTCTGTTCTGCTCCATTGATCTATATACCTGTTCTTGTGCCAGTACCATGCTGGTTTGATTACAGTGGCTTTGTAGTATAATTTGATATCCAGTATTGTGACTCTCCTTCTTTATTCTTCTTTCTCAACATTGTTGTGGCTATTTGGGGTCTTTTTTGGTTCCATATAAATTTTTGGAGTATTTGTTCTAGATCTGTGAAATATGCCACTAGTATTTTAGTAGGCATTGTGTTGAATCTATAGATTGCTCTGGATATTATGGAAATTTTATTGATGTTAATTCTACCAATTTATCAACATGATATATATTTCCACTTGTTTGTACTTTTCTATTTCCTTTTTCAATGTCCTGTAGTTTTCCGGGTACAGGTCTTTTACCTCCTTGGTTAAGTTTATGCCTAGATATCTTAATTTTTTGTTGCTGCAATGGAAAATGAGATTATTATTTTAGTTTCTCTTTCTGAGAGTTCATTTTTGTTGTATACAAATGACATCGATTTCTGGATGTTAATTTTGTATCTTGCTACTTTGCTGAATTCATTTATTAAATCTGGGAGATTTTTGGTGGAGTCTTTAGGTTTGTCTATGTACAATATAATGTCATCTGTGAATAATGACTGTTTTACTTCCTCCTCTCCAATTGTATGCTTTTTTTTTTCTTGTCTTATCACTGTGGCTATGATTTCCTGTCCTACGTTGAACAAAAATGGAGAAAGCATGTCTTGCACCTGTTCTTAACAGATACACTTTTAATTTTTGCACATTGAGTATGATGTTGGCTGTAGGTTTGTCATATATGGCCTTTATTATGTTGAGGTATGATCCTTTTATTCCCACTTGGCTGAGAAATTTTATTAAACATGGGTGCTGGATTTTGTCAAATGATCTTTCTACAGTTACCTATATGATCACATGATTTTTATGCTTCATTTTGTTTATGTTATGTATCACATTTATTGATTTTCTAATGTACCAGTTTCACATCCCCAAAATAAATTGCACTTGGTAATGGTTTATAATTTTTAAATGTATTGCTGAATCCAATTTGCAAATATTTTGTTGAGGACTTTAGCGTCTATGTTCATCAGGGTTATTGGCCTGTAATTTTATTTCTTTGTAGTGTCTTTGTCTGGTTTTGGAATTAGGATAATGCTGGCCTCATAAAAAGAGCTTGGAAGTATTCCTTCCTCTTGAATTTTTTGGAATAGTTTGTGGAGGATAGGTGTTAGTTCTTTGAGTGCTTGGTAGAATTTGCCCATGAAGCCAGGTGGACTAAGACATTCATTTTCTAGGAGTTTTTTTAATTGTTTCATTTTCATCAGCTGTTATCAGCCTATTCTGGTTTTCTGATTCTTCCTGATTCAGTTTTGTAAGATTGTTGTTGTTTTTTAGGAATTTATCCATTTTGTCCAGGTTGTCCAGCTTGTTGGCATATAGTTGTTCATAGTATTTTCTTACAATCCTTTAAATTTTATGCCAGTTGTTATTTCACCTCTTCCATTTCTGATTTTATTTATTTGAGTCCTGTTTCTTTGTTTCTTGATGAGTTTGGCTAACGGTTCATCTATTTTGTTTATATTTTCAAAGAACCAGCTCATTGGTTTCATTGACCTTTAGTTTTCTTATTCTCCATCTCATTCATTTCTACTCTAATATTTACTATTTCTTTCCTTCTACTCACTCTGGGCTTTTCTTGCTGTTCTCTTTCTAATTCTTTTGTTGTAGGGTTAGAATGTTTATTTGGGTTTCTTCTTGTTTCTTGAGGTAGGCCTATAATGCTATGAAGCTCCCTCTCAAGTCTGCTTTCACTGTGTCCCATAGATTTTTGTGTTGTGTGTTCATTTTCATTTATTTCCAGGAAGTATTTCATTTCTTCCTTGATCTCATTGATAATGAATTCATTGTTTAATAACATCCTACTTAGCCTCTATGTGTTTAAGTGCCTTTGAATGTTTTTATTTTAGTTGATTTCTATTTTCATGCCATTTTGATCCGAGAAGATGCTTGCTGTGATTTCATCTTCTTGAATTTGTTAAGGCTTATTTTGTGTCTTAACATATGGTCTATCTTTGTGAATGTTCTTTGTGCACTTGAGAAAAATGTATGTTTTGCAGCTTTGGGATGAAATGTTATGTAAATATCAATTAAATCCATTTGACTCATCTAGACATTTAAGGTCGTTGTTTCCTGGTTGATTTTGTGTCTGAAAGATCTATCCAGTGATGTCAGTGGGGCATTAAAGTTCCCAACTATGACTGTACTACTGTAAATCTCTCCCTTAAAGTCCATCAAGAGTATTTTTTTTTTTAGTTAGGTGCTCCTATATTGGGTGCATATATGTTAAGAAGGATTATATTTTCTTGTTGTGTTGATCCCTTTAGTATTGGGTAGTGACCCTCTTTATCTCTTTTATGGCCTTTGATTTGAAGTCTATTTTTATAAGATATGTGTATTGCTACCCCAGCTTTTTCCTATTTGCATGTAATTTTTTTTTCCATCACTCACTTTCAGTCTGTGTGAATCTTTTCTTCTGAGGTGGGTCTCCTGTAGAGAGCAATACACGGTCAATTTTTCTTATCCTTTAAACTACCTGGTGTCTTGTGATTGGAACATTTAGTTCATTTATATTTGAGGTTATAATTTATAGGTATGTATTTTTGCCATTTTTAAATACACTTCTTCCTGTCTTTCTCATTTTCTTCTTTTTGAAGCAGTTCCTTTAACATTTCTTGCAGTGCTGGTTTGGTGGTGATAAACCCTTTTAAGCATTTTTTTGTGTGTGTGTCTATGAACCTCTTTTTTTCACCTTCAATTTGAATAATAGCCTTGCTTAGATTCAACCCCTTGCTTTTCTTTACATTGTATACTTCATACTACTCCCTTCTGACCTGAAGTGTTTCTATGGAGAAATCAGTTGACAGTATAATGGGAGCTTCCTTGTAGGTGACTTTCTGTGTCTCTCTTACTGCCTTTAAGATTATTTCTTTGTCTTGTAGATTTGCCATTTTAATTATGATGTGTCTAGGTGTGGGTCTTTGGGGTTCATCTTGATTGAACCTCAAATCACTTTGTATTTCCTGAATTTGTGTGACTTTTTCCTTCACCATGTTAGGGAAGTTTTATGTCATTATTCCTTCAAACAGGTTCTCTATTCTTCTCCTTCTGGTACATCTATGATGCAGATGTTATTATGTTTCATATTGTCCAAAAGCTCCTTTAAACTATCCTCCTGTTTTAATTTTTTTTCAATTTCTGCTCTGACTGGGTGCATTTTCTACCTTGTGTTGTAATTCACTGATTTGGTCCTCAGTTTCTTCTAATCTTTTGTGCCTCTGCCTTTCCTACCCTCCTCTATGTGGTCTCCACTTTCCATCTTTGGTTATCAGGGTTCCCTCCAGCTAGTCTTCAGTTGATTATTCTGGATGTTGTTGTGTGTTTTTGGTTTCTTTGTTTGTTTGTTTTTTGTATTTTAGTTGTATTTCCAGTTTGGTCCTGGGAGTGTGTCTATGTAGTATCCACTTACTCTTCTGCCATTTCTACTCTCTCCAAAATGCATACTTTATCACATAAATTGAAACTTGAAAAAAGAATTGGAGATGAAGAGCTCAATAAAAAACATCAAGAATAAACTAGTGAGAATAGGAAATAAAGTGGACCAGATGGAGGAAAGAATTAGTGATATCAAAGATAGAAATCTAGAAATTGTTCAGAGGGAAGAAGAGAGAATAATGGGCTTAAAATTCAGCTTAAAATGAAAGAAAGAACTCTGTGAGAATATCTGATTCCATCAGCAAGACCAATATAAGAATAATAGACATACCAGAAGAAGAGATGAGAACTACTCAAACCCATGGAAACATATAGGTCTTCAAATCCAAAAATCTAACAAAACACCTAATTACCTCAATCCTAAAAGCATTCTCCAAAGTACAGTGTATTAAAACTGTCAAAAATTAATGACAAAGAAAAAATTTTCAAGGCAACCAGGGATAAGAAGAAAGTTGCTTATAAAGGAAAGCCCATTAGGTTATCATCATACTTCTCAGCAGAAACTCTACAAGCTAGAAAAGAATGGAATCAGATATTCAAACTACTGAAAGAGAGAAATACCAGCCAAAAATAATATATCCAGTAAAGTTATCCTTTAGATATGAAGGAGAAATAGACTTTTCCAGACTATCACTGGAAGACCTCCATTACAGGAAATATTAACTGGGGTTATTCTACCTGAAACAATGAGTAAAAGGTCATAAAACTACAAGTAAAGATCATCAACAAATTTACAGCATAAACAAGAATAATTTGTGACAAACAAAAAAGCATAAAAGGGGAGGGGATAAATGTCTTAATTTATAAAAGAGAGAAATAAAAGAGAATGTAGATCCAATGCATTCAAGTGAAAAAAGATTACTGTATATAAGAAATTTGATTTTTCATAACCTAATGGTAAGCACACAGAAAAAAATAATGGAGATGTTGTGCCCAGATTTCAAAGTTCCCAAGACCCCCAGGGAGCCAGTCAGTCCGATGCAAAAGCAAAGAGTCATCTATTTCAAACCCGGGTTTGGCTCCCCTGCCACACTCACTGATGCAACGGTAAGCTCCAGTGGCCGAGAGAGAGAGGCCTGATGGGACAGGGGGTTTTAAAGGGGGGTGGAGTGAGGGCAGGAGAGGGGACTGTGGGCCCCGCCGATTGGCCAGGCGTGAGTAGGTACAGGATGTGGTCATAGTGATGGCGTGCACTTCCCTTGATTATTATTGGGTAGTCCAGAGAAATCCTGGGTGTGGCTAGCAGCGGCGTCTTCCCGTGAGGAAGCACATGGCACCGTCCCAAGATGGAGGACCCAAGGCAAGATGGAGGGCGCACATGGTTCTGTCCCAAGATGGAGGACCCAAGGCAAGATGGAGGGCGCAGTCCTTGTCCGGCTCCTGCTGCTGCCGCTCGAACTCGCCACAAGGCAGGATGGCCCCCCCGCACAGCACCCGCAGTTGGCCTGCGGGCAGACCGGGACTCCAGCGCGTCTGGGCGGCACAGGCCCAGCAAACGGGGTGAGGCCGGTGGAGCGGCCCAGCTCTGGAGGAGCGGCATCCGCTCGGAGCAGGCCCGGCCCATGGGGCCGGCGCACCGCACCGGGCTCCCGCCGTGGGCCGGGGAGCCAATGCCCCCCCCCACCCATGGGGCCCGGCGGCCGGCCCACGCAGGCCCCCCCCGACCGGCCCCAGCGCGGGCAAGCGGGGAGCCAACCACGGGGGAAGGGAGGAAAGAGCCAGGCGGTGAGGCCTTCCGCTCCCATGACCTCCCCCGTGGTCGGTAGCCGCCCGGCCCCACCCCTCGGCCCGCCGCAGGCCACCACGCAGCCGGTCTGGACACTCGGACCCGCTCCGGGGAGGCCAGGCCCTACAGCAGGCGCGGAGGGATCTCAGAGCCGGGCGTTCAGACTCCTCCCCCCGCACCGCCCGGAGAGGCGGGCGGCGGCCTTTCAGAGACACATAACTTAAAAAAAGAGAAAACAGCCCCGCTGGTGTGGCTCAGCAGATGAGCATCAACCCAAGGTCGCTGATTTGACCCCAGTTGGGGCACATGCCGGGTTGCAGGCTCGATACCCAGTAAGGGGTGCGCAGGAGGCAGCCCATCGATGATGTTCTCTCTATCCCTCGCCCTTGCTTTCTCTAAAAAAATCAATAAAAACATATTTTAAAAAGAGAGAAAAAGAAACAGGAAAGAAGTATGGAATATCACCAAACAAAAACAAGAGTCAGAAAAACTAAGGAAAAACATTGAGCACAGAGGTACTAGAAAACACAAGAAAATATGGCTACAGGAAATCCTCATGTATCAATAATTACCCTAAGTGTAAATGGACTGAATTCACCAATAAAGAAATAAAGAAAAACCCTAGCCAGTGCAAAAGCATTGGCCCACAGACTGAAGGGTCTCAGGTTCGATTCCAGGATCAATCCCTGGCCCTGGTCGGGGCATATGTGGGAGGCAACCAATCGATGGGTCTTTCTCTGTGTCTCCCCCTCCCTCCCACTCTCTCTAGATTATCAATGTAAAAATATCCTCAAGTGAGGATTAACAAAAGAAATAAATAGAAGCACAGAGTAGATCCAAAAAACAAAGCCAACCATATGCTGCCTATAGTTGACACATCTAAGTTGTAAAGACAAAAATAGACTCAAAGTGAAAGGGTAGGAAATGATTTTTCAAGTAAATACCATCCACAGAAAAGCAGGTGCAGTCATACTTTTATTTGACAAAATACATTTCAAGGTAACAAAGATAAGAAAAGACAAAGATAGACACTTTGTAATGATAAATGTAACACTACATCAAGAAGAAATACCACTTCTCAATATATATGCACCCAATCACGAAGAACCAAAATATATAAGGCAATTACTAACAGAACTAAAAAGAGAAACAGGTAAAAACATAATCATAGTTGGGGAACTTCATACTCCATTGACAGCTCTAGATAGAACATCAAAACTTCAATAAAATACATCAGCTTTAAATGACACATTAGAGCAAATGGACATAATTGACATTTACAGAGCCTTTCATCTCAGAATATGAAATTACAAATTCTTCTACAGTGCACATGGAGCATTCTCAAAAATAGACCATATGTTGTGTCACAAACTAACCTTAACAAATTCAAAAAGATTGAAATCATACCAAACATATTCTCTGACTGCAATGCTTTGTAATTCTAAATAAATTACAAAAAGTAAAGAAAGCCACAAATATGTAGAGATTAAGCAATATACTATTTTAAAGTAACTGGGTAAAAGAAAAAAATAAAAGGTGAGATCAAAAGACATATAAAGACAAAAGAGAATGACAATACAATATATGAAAACATCTGGGATGCAATGAAAACAGTAATAAAAAAGAAGTTTATATCATTACTGGCCTATCTCAAGAAACAAGAGAAATCCCAAAGAAGCAACCTAATATTACAACTTAAAGACCTAAATAAGAACAAAGGCAACCCAAAGTCAGCAGGAAAAGGAAATAAAAATTTGAGCAGAATCGAATAACATAGACAGCCAAAAGACTATACCAAAAAAATTGAAAGATTAATAAAATGGTCAAATCCCTAGCTAGACTCAGTAAGAAAAAAAAGAGAAAAGACTTATATAAACAAATCAGAAATAAAAAAGAAGTTACCACAAACATCACTGAAATACAAAAGATCATATCAAAATATTATGAAAGACTACATAGCAACAAATTCAATAACCTAGGGGAAATGAACACATTTCTAGAAATATATAACTTTACTAGAATAAATCATGAACTCCTGGAACTCATGAAGAATTGGAAAATCTAATAGACTGATCAACAGTAAGGAAATTAAAACAACCATCAAAAACCTCACACACCCTTCCCTGCAAAAAGTCCAGGATCAGAAGCCACATAGAGTCAGATGAAAATCCAATGTGCTTCTCTGATTGCTTTTTTCCTTATAAAAAAAATAGTATCACAGGAGGCCCAAGATGGCTGCAGAGTAGGTGAAAGTAACACACACTTCCTCTCAGTGTCAAACAGAATTTACAGCTAAAATTTAGAACAATCAACCTGAATAAACAACAGAAGGACATCTGAACAGGAGTATTATCTATACTAATCAAAGGGTAATATGCTAATTAGACCAGGAGACCTTACGGGAGACCTTCCGGACAAAGCCATGGTGGTGGGGTCGAGGCAGAAGCGGTTAGGATTGATCAGGCCAGAAGGGGAGAGCAGTTGGGGGCGAGCAGGCCAGCAGTGGGGGGCAGTAGGGGGCAAGCAGGCAGGCAGTGGAGGACAGTTGGGGGGAGCAGGCTGGCAGGGGGGGCAGTTGGGAGCGAGAAGGCCAGTGGGGGGGCAGTTGGGGGCGAGCAGGCTGGCAGGCAGAGTGGTTAGGGGCGATCATGCAGGCAGGCAGGTGAGCGGTTAGGAGTCAGCGGTCCCGGATTGCGAGAGGGATGTCCAACTGCCGGTTTAGGCCTGATCCCACAGGGGTCCCAGTTTGGAGAGGGTGCAGGCCGGGCTGAGGGACACCCTCCAATCCCTGCGTTCACAAATTTCATGCACCGGACCTCTAGTATCCAATGACTGAAAAAGGAAGCTACACAGAGACTGGTAAGAAGGGTGGAGAGGCAGAGAGGGCTGATCCTTGCACCCAGAGACAGTGACTGAGAAGCTAGAGAAATATCACAACTGCAACAGTCCCCTCAAGGAAAGTGAAGATCTGGGTGGCATAGCTCCGGAGATCTGGAAGGTAGGCAGCTGAGGTCCTGGTCCTGAGTCAACATCCCACCCTGCCCTCAGGTGCCATCTGTCAGGGTCAAGCATCTCCATTCTTACAGCACCAGCTGGAGAAAGTGCACTAACCCCGTCCTCCAAACACTGGCGACACCACCCTGAAACCTCGAGTCTGGCATAAAAGACTACTGGCTGCACTCAACAGGGACCTGAGGGGCACTCTTCCTGGAGAAACTATAGATGATCATTGAACTAAGTGGCTTTGGAACAAGGCCCAACTCCTCCCTCCCACAGGTTAGGCAGGTGCCACCCCCAGTGGAAGACTCCCTTGTCAGGGTCTCAGGCAGCAGATAGCAGCAGAGTTAGGGCGAGGCATGTACTTGCACCGCTCCTATGGACCTGCACCACCCCCAACAAAGTGCTACCTTGAGTTGCAGTCCCAAATTTTTCTGGCACCAGCTTGCCAAATGCAGTTCCACAGGGGGGCGGAAGTGCAACCAGAACTGGGACATTTGGCGCGACCCCCTTGGAGTCTATCATCAGGGTCTCAGGTGGGGCACTGCTGAGCTACAAGAAGGCAAGCAGCTAGCTCCCTCCTAAGGGCTTAGAGTCCATATCACCCAATTCAAAGGTGGATTTGATTTGCATTCCCAAATCCTGCTGGCCCCATCTGCTAAGCTCATATCCAAGGGGGGGGGGGGGGGGGACGGGGGGGAGGAGGGGCTCAGAACTGGGACAAAATAATTGCAACCCCCTTGGAGCCTATGGTCAGGGTCTCTGGTAGTGTACTGCCAAGCTGGAAGTAGGCAACCAGGTCTCTCCCCTCCAAAGGGCCTGTGACATGCCAGGCTGGGGGTTTCCTTGCTCTGTTCCTCCAAGTCCTGCATGAGGAAAGGGGCAGAGAGCACAGATTGGAGCCAGGAGTTTTAGAATGCAGTTCAGTCGGGGTTTCTGAAGGCCTGACTGCAGAGCTAAGGGAAGAAAGTGTGCAGCTTTCTCCCCTCATGTGGGCCAGTGCTGCCTTGATCTGTTTTCAAAAACTCAGCTAGATCCATCCTACTTGGCTCAGTTTTGAGGGGGAAGGTAGGCTCTGCTCAGAGCCCGGACATTCAGAGTGCATCTGCCTCAGAGGCTCCAGTCCAGGGCTTGAGCTACAGCGCTAAACGGAGGAGTGCAGCTCACCACCTTCCCATGGTACAGTTGGTGCCACCCCAAAAAAGAAGGTTTTCTCTATTTGTTTGCCCAGTCCCAGTGAACCCGTCCTGTCCTGCTGAGCTTGCTCCTTCAGTGAGGACAGCTGGCTACACCAACCTGAACCTGCAGTGTGCTCCTCCTGATGGAGATAGAGCTGGACACTCTGGCAGAGTCTGAATGGATGGCTCTGGAGAAGGGGCCACATTCTCCCTGTAGAATGCTGGATCACAGTATCCCAAATACCCTGCTTGCCCAACCTGGTCATCCCAAACTATTGGGCCTGAGCCTTGCGGAAAGGTCAGTGGGGCATGACCAGCTTGGACCCACTCTACAGCCTTTCTGCATAAGACTCTAATGAAAGTCCATGGAAGTCCAGGCAACTTGGAGGGGCAGAGAAGTAGCTATTACATGGATGCTGACCTCAGGGAACTTAGTCTTTTCTTGATCTGCCCCCAGTGCAGAGATCACAGAAGCCAACCTGTCTACACAGATTAACCCCTCTCATGCACACAGACACAAACACATACAATGACAGTGTAAAAGCTCAAGACAGGTAGTCCAAAACTGGTTACACACAATGTCTCAAAGCAACCTGTACCTGGAACACACCCAAAAGGACCCAGAAACAACACAACTAGTGGTGGGCTTCAGACCACAACAGAGCTTGACCTAACCAGCCACACAAGTGACACACCCAAAGGAATAATCCAGAAGGCAGCAGTCCCTGCTCGAAATGACTCCACCTTGGGGACAGCACCTCCACAATATCTAGTATACAGTCATTGAGGTTTACCTTTATAGTAAACCCAGCAATACAGTTAACTCCACCCACAAAAGGGCCAACAGCTTTTATCAAGATGCAACTACAACAGGGGGTACACATAACACACAGGAAACATTCCTGGAGCAAGGAGCACAGGTGATCTGGAGGATTGTGCCACTAAACCTAACAAGACAAATTGAAACAGCACCTGAAAAGCAGCCTGGACACGGTGATTGGATTGAGCCTCAGCAAGCCAGCCTGAGGGTCGATCCCACCCATGAATGGGCCAACAGCAATCAAGACCCAATTACAACAGAAGGCCCCACATAACCCACACAAGGACATTCCTAGAGCATCTAACTCAGGAGAAAAAGGAGACTATACCACTGTGTACCAAAGGACACTTACTACATGAGGCCACCCCACATAAAAATCTATCTAATACACAGAAACAAGCACAAAAGACAGCTAAAATGGGGAGACAAAGAAACAAACCTTAAATGAAAGAAAAGAAAGAACCTCCAGGAAAAAAAAAGACAAATGAAATGAAGGCAAACAATTTATCAGACATAGAGTTCAAAGTAATGGTAAAAAAGGCACTCAAATAACTTAGTGAGAACCATGAGGAACTCAATGAGAACAATAAAGAACTTAGAGGGAACTACAGCTGTATGAAAAAAGGGCATAGAAGCCCTGAATAAGAACCAGTCAGAAATGAAGGATACCATATCTGACATCAAGAATACACTGGAAGGAACTAAAAGTAGGGTGGTAGAAGAAGAGGATTGAATCAGCAATTTGGAAGACAAGAAACAAATTCCAAATCATAGAAGTACAAAAGGAGAAGAAAGTGAGAAGGGATAGAGAAACTGCTTGAAGAAATAATGACTGGAAACCTCCCTAACCTGCTGAAAGAAAAAGACATGCCAGTTCAGTAAGCCCATGGACACAGAAAATATGAAGCTTGAGGTGGGGGGGGGGGGGGAAAGGGAGACATATGTAATACTTTCAACAATAAAGATTTTTGGAAAACCAGTACAAAAGATCAATGAATCAAAGAGCTGGATCTTTGAAAAGATAGACAAGTTGATGAATCCCTAGCCAGGCTCATCAACAAACAATGAGAGAGGACCCAAATAAATAAAATCAGAAATGAAAGAGACAATATAATAATGGACAGCACATAAATATAAAGGATTGTAAGAAAATACTATGAACAACTATCTGCCAACAAACTGGACAAGCTGGGTGAAATAGACAAATTTCTAGAAACATACAATCTTCAAAAATTTAATCAGAAAGAATCAGAAAACTTGATTAGGCTAATAGCAACTGATGAAATTGAAGCAGTAATTAAAAACTACTAGGAAACAAAAATCCTGGATCAGATAAATTTACAGGAGAATTTTACCAAACACTCAATGTAGAACTAACACCTATACTCCTCAAACTATTCCAAAAAATTCAAAAGGAAGAAGCCTTTTAAAGCTCATTTTACAAAGCCAGCATTATCCTAATTCCAAAACCAAATAAAGACACTACAAAGAAAAAAATTATAGGCTAATATCCCTGATGAACACAAATGCTAAAATCTTCAACAAAATATTAGAAAATCAAATCCAGCAATATATTATAAAGATTATACACCATGACCAAGTGGGATTTATTTTGAGGATGCAAAGCTGGTACAATATTTGCAAATCAAAAAACACAAATAACATAAAGAAAATGAAAGACAAAAATCACATGATCATATCAATTGATGCAGAAAAAGCATTTGACAAAATCCAACACCATTTTTGATTAAAACTCTCAGCAAAGTGGGTATAGAGGGAGCATATATCAACATAATAAAGGCCATATATGACAAACTTATAGCTAACATCATACTCAATGGGAAAAAAACTAAAACCATTTCCCCTAAGAACAGGAACAAGACAGGGATGTCTGCTTTCACCAGTCTTATTCAACATAGTAGTGGAAGTCCTAGCCACAGCAATCAGACACGAATAAGAAAGAAAAGGCATCCAAATTGGAAAGGAGGAAAGAAAACTCTCATTATTTGCAGATGACATATCATTGTACATAGAAAACATTAAAGACTCCACCAAAAAACTAGTAGATTTGATAAGCAAATTTGGCAATGTAGCAGGATACTAAATTAACAGCCAGAAATCAAAGGCATTTTTATACACCAATAATGAATTCTCAGAGAGCGAAACTAACAAACAATCCAATTTACCATTGCAACAAAAATATTTAAGATACTTAGGAATAAACTTACCCAAGGAGGTAAAAGACATCTGTATATATAAAGAGCCAGGGGCCATTGCAACCAAACGGACAACCGAACAGACGACTGAACAGGCTGTGTGGGGCGATCAGGCCAGCAGGGGGGATAGTGAGGGTCAACAAAACAACTGAGCAGCAGGCTGTGTGGGGTGACCAGGCTGGCAGGGGGTGCAGTTGGTGGCAACCAGGCCAGCAGGGGTGACAGTGAAGGTTGACCAGGCCGGCAGAGGGGGACAGTGAGGGGGGCATTTGGGGGCAACCAGGCCAGCAGAGGGGTCAGTGAGAAGCTACCAGGCTGGCGGGGGGGAGGGGGACAGTTTGAGGTGGCCAGATTGGCAGGGGGGTACAGTTAAGGGTGACCAGGAAGCAGATGGGGGCAGTGAGGTGCAACCAGGCTGGCAGGGGGGCAGTTGGGAGTGACCAGGCCATAGAGGGGGCAGTTAGGGGTGACCAGGCCAGCAGAGGGGGGCTGTTGGGGGTGACCAGGCCACCAGGGGGGGCAGTTAGGGGTGACCAGGCTGGTGGTGGGGGCAGTTGGGAGTGACCAGGTTGGCAGGAGGGCAGTTGGGGGCAACCAGGTAGGCAGGCAGAGGCAGGTAGGGGTGATCAGGCTGTCAGGGGGGCCAGTAGAGGTGATCAGGCAGGCAGGCAGGTGAGCAGTTAGGAGCCAGCAGTCCTGGATTGTGAGAAGGACATCCGACTGCTGGTTTAGGCCCAATCCCCGGGTCTAAACCGGCAGTCAGACTTACCCCGAGGGGTTGTGGATTGGAGAGGGTGCAGGCTGGGTGCGGGGACCCACCCCCCATGCATGAATTTCATGCACCGGGCCTCTAGTCTACTCAGAAAAGTACAGGACGTGGAAAAAAGAGATAGAGGAAGATATAAACAAGTGGAAAAATATACCACATTCATGGATTGGTAGAATTAAAATGTCCAGCCCTAACCGGTTTGGCTCAGTGGATAGAATGTCGGCCTGCAGACTGAAAGGTCCCAAGTTTAATTCCGGTCAAGGACATGTACCTTGGTTGCGGGCACATCCCCAGTGGGAGGTGTGCAGGAGGCAGCTGATCGATGTTTCTCTCTCATCGATGCTTCTAACTCTCTATCCCTCTTCCTTCCTCTCTGTAAAATATCAATAAAATATATTAAAAAATAAAAAATAAATAAAATGTCCATACTACCCAAGACAATCTGCAGATTCAATGCAATCCCTATTAAATTTCCAACAGCATATTTCACAGATCTAGAACAAAGACTCCAAAAATTTATATGGAACCAAAAAAAGTTTTGAATAGCCACAACAATCTTGAGAAAGAAGAACAAAGTTGGAGTAATCACAATACCAGATATCAAGTTATACTACAAAGCCCCTGTAATCAAAACAGCCTGGTACTGGCACTAGATTAGGCATATAGATCAATGGAACAAAGCCATTTAATATTGACAAAGAACGTACAATAGAGTCAAAACAGTCTCTTCAATAAATGGTGTTGGAAAATTGGACAGATACATGCAAAAAAATGAAACTAGACCACCAACTTACGCCATACACAAGAATGAACTCAAAATGGATAAAAGACTTAAATGTAAGTTGTGAAACCATAAAAATCCTAGAATAAACCTTAGGCAGCAAAATCTCAGACATCTCACCTAGAATTTTGCTGATACATATCCTAGGCAAAGGAAACTAAGGAGAAAATAAATAAATGGGACTATATCAAAATAAACGCTTCTGCACAGCAAAAGAAATCACCATCAAAATGAAAAAGGAGCTTGGCCTGTGGGGGCTCAGTTGTTGAGCGTTGACCTATGAACCAGGAGGTTGCGGTTCGATTCCTGGTCAGGGCACATGCACTGCTCGATCCCCAGTGTGGGGCATGCAGGAGGCAGTCAATCAGTGGTTCTCTCTCATTGTTGATGTTTCCATCTCTCTCTCTCTCTCTCTCTCTCCCTCTCTGAAATCAATAGAAATATTTTTTACAAAAATGGAAAAGGAACCCACTGAATGGGAGAACACATGTGCCAATGATACGTCTGATAAGGGGTAATACCCAAAATATATAAAGAACTCATACAACTCAGCAAAAGGAAGACAAACAATCCAATTTAAAAATGGGCAAAGGACCTGAGCAGACCCCTAAGAAGACATACAGCTGGCCAAGAGACATCAGAAAAAAAATTCTCAATGTCTCTAATCATCAGAGAAATGCACATTAAAACCACAATGAGATGTCACCTCACACCTGTCAGAATGGCTATCATCAAAAAATCAATGACCATCAAGTGCTGGCAAGCATGGGGAGAAAGGGAACACTAGTTCCCTGCTGGTGGAAATGCAGGTTGGTGCAGCCACTACAGAAAACAGTTTGGAGTTTCCTCAGAAAAATTAAAAATGGAACTGCCATTTGACCCAGTGATCCCACTTCTGGGAATATATCCTAAAAACCCCGAATTACCAATCAGAAAGAACATATGCACCCCTATGTTCATAGCAGTGTTATTTACAATAGCTCAGATTTTGAAACGACCCAAGTGCCCATCAGTAGATGAATGGATAAAAAACTGTGGGTCATTTACACAGTGGAATACTATGCAGGGATCTCTTACCCTTGGGACAGCATGAATGGACCTGGGCAATATTATGCTTAGTAAAATAAGCCGATCTGAGAAAAACACATATCACACTATCTCACTTATTTTTGAAATCTAATGAACAAAATGAATTGACCAAATAAAACCCAAAGCATGGAGACATGGAAAAGACTGACATCCCTTAGTTGGGGGGGGGGGGGAGTGTGGAGAGATGATGAAAATAGATAAACCAAAGAACTTATATGCATAGCCCATGGACACAGGCAATAGGGTGGTGAAGACCTGGGGGGCGGGTAAGGGTTGAGAGGAGGAGGATAAAGGGAGGCTGGATGAAACAGGAGACATCTGTAATACTACCAAAAATAATTATATGTATTTTTTAAAAGCTGTGGTATATTTACACAATGAAATACTACTCAGTCTTAAAAAAAAGAAAAGAAAAGGAAACCTTTCCTTTTCTGACAGCATGGATAGACCTCAAGATTGTTATGCTAAGTAAAATAAGCCAGTCAGAGAAAGACAAATACCATATGATTTCAATTATATGTGGAATCTAAGGAAAATAAGCTGATGAACAAAATCAAAGCAGGCATGGATTGATGGAACAGAATTACAGCTGTCAGAGGGGAGATGGTTTGGGGGACCAGATGAAAGAAGATGAAAGGGTTAAGCAAAATAAACCCATATTTATATAACACATAGAAACAAACAGGGTGGTGATAGCTGTAGGAAACTGGGGGTGGAGGTAAACCAAGGGGGTAAATGGGTACAAAAAGAGACTTTGCTTGGCGCGATGGCCACAAGATGCAATGTGCAGATGATGTTCTATTGAGTTGTACACTTGAAATCTGTATGATTTTGTGAACCAATGTCACCCCAATACACTCAATAAAAAAAGAATAAAGTTACCATATGTCCCAGAAACCCCTCTTTTGGGTATCCACCCCCAAAATGAGAACATTTATTCACAAAGTTATATGCACACCTACATTCATTACAGCATTATTTATGGTGGCCACACCATGTAAACAACTGAAGTGCCCTTCAATAGAGGATTGAACAAAGAAAATGTGGTACATATATACAATGAAATACAAAGAAAAGATGAAATGCTGCCATTTGTGACAACATGGATGAACCTTGAGAATATCATGCTAAGAGAAATAAGTCAACAGTAAAAGTGAAGAGCCATATTATTTTACTCATATGTGGGATGTAGAACTGAAAGCAACAAATAAACAGGAAAAACAAACAAAAACTCATAGACACAGACAACAACATGGTAATTATCAGAGGAAAGGAAGATAAAGGGGTAGTAATGGGTAAAGGAGGTCAAATATGGTGATCAAAGATGGTTTGGCTTTGGTGGGGGGCACACAATGCAATATGAAGATCATATACCATAGAAATGTACACTTAAACCTATATAATCTTATTAACCAATGACTCCCCAATAAATTTAATAAAAAGAAAAAATAATTTAAAAAATATGAGAGTTTTGGGTGCTTTGCAAGTTGAGTGAGACTGCATCTCAGGGCATCACCTGGCTAGGACAAGTTTAATGCAGATTCAGATACAGCATCAGTGCAAGGACTGGGATCACTAAGCAAGAGTAACAGGGCACAACACGGAAATAATTGCAGGTAATGTTTGCTTCCACCACTGGAACAGCCTCCAGCAATGCATGGGCGAAGGCTAACTGCTGGCTATTAAGAGAGCCTCCAATTGTGGGTGAGTTGGGTGGGATCTCAGGGAGTCAACAGCCTGTGGTAAGTGATGTTCATCAAGTTAATGCAGATTGATATTTTGTCATGTCGGGGGAAGGCTCAATATAGGAAAAATGTTGCCTGAATGTTGGCTGTGTGGGAGGACGGCTCAACACAGGGACAATGGCAGTTGTCTCTTCAGCCTTTGCCCTCAAGCAATACAACTCAGATTCTCCTTGTATGTCTCTGGCACTATCATGCTGTTGTCTTTCTACCTGAACCCAGGCTGAGTTTCTGTGACTAGGTTAGTTTGTGCATGGGCCCTTTAAGAGGACATCTGGGTTTCCAGCAACACTCCATCTTACCCAGATGGATGAAATCTCTAATTTTCACAGACAGATGTTGTGGGGCTCCTCTTCCCGTCACTGGTGCTTTGATCTGGGGAGTCTAGTGTGGGGCTGGGATCTCTCGCTTTTCCGGGAGGAACCCCTGCAGCTGAGATATCTTTCCCAATTCTCAACCACCACATGTGGATGTAGGGCCAATCCATTTCAGCCCTCCTACCAGTCTCGACATAGCTTCTTCTTTATATCCTTAGTTAAAGGCCTTCTCTTCAGCTAGTCTTCCAATGGTTCTCAGGTTCATTTGTTCTAAAATTTAGTTGTAATTTTGATGTGCTCATAGGAGGAGGTGAGTTCACTGTCCACCTAATCTGCCATCCAGATTGAAACCTTAAAAGCTAACAGATGTTAAATGGAGGGAAAAGATAATACATTAAAGTCAGGAATAATTATGTTGGAATATAAAAAAGTACATCAACTGCTCAAACATTTAAGTATAATCTTCAAATTGATTTTCCATCCCTTGTTCTCTCTCTCTCTTCTCCTTCTGGTACCTCTATGATGCAGATGTTGTTACACTTGATGTTGTCCCAGAGGTTTGTTAAATTCTTATTTTTTTCTTTATGCTGTTTCAATTTGTTTTTATTACCTTGTCTTCTAGATTGCTGATGCAATCCTCTGCTTCTTCTAATCTGCTGTTGATTCCTTTTAGTGTATTCTTCATTGTAGTTATTGTATTCTTCATTTCTGATTGGTCCCTTTTCATGTGTTCTGTCTCCTTTTTGATGGTTTCTATCTCTTTGTTAAAGTTCTCACTGAGTTCATCTCTATTCTTACCGTAAGTTTATTGAGAATATTGAGGTTAGTCACCATTTGTGCCAGGTGTGGGGCTGCCTGGTAGGAGTAACAAAGTGATCTTTGTTTGGTCACTGCTTGTGCTGTGCTGAGCTTGGATGTGCTTGGGAACGTCTATGCTGCAAGCCAAGGTCAGCTGCCACTAGTGCCAGCCTTTGAACATTTTCATGGGCAACTTGACTTCATTCATGATTTGTGCTTGGCTTGAGGCTGCCTAGTTGGAGCTACATTAGAGGCCAGTTCTGGCTGCTGTTTATGCCAGGTTTGGGATCACCTGATAGAAGGTACTCTGCAAGTTGAGACTGGTCGCCCCTTATGTTGAGCTTGGGGCTACAATGTGTGCCAAGGCTGGCCACTACTTGTGTGAGGTTTGTCGATTTTTCACTTATATGGTATTAGTGGGCCTTTGAGAACGTCTGCAGTGCAAGCCTACAGCAGACAGCACTCATGAGCTTTGCAGACCTTTGAGTGAAACCGCAGTGTGAGATCATGCAGGCTGATTCTGTGGAGGAGCCACTGGAAGAGGCTGGGCTGGGTGAGCAAGTTGGAGGGGGTGAGGGGGCCCCAGAGAATCACCAGGACAGTGCAAATGGAGTTTAGTTACCCAGGTTAATAGAGAGCACAGATTTGACACACACCTGGGCCAGGCTGACTGGCTAAAAGTGAAGCTCCGTAAAGGAACAACGGTGCCTGCCAGGCTTCTGTCCCCAGAGAGAGTTGCTCCAACCCCTGCCTGTCCTGTCCTAACTCTAAAGTTAGTGAAGTTAGTTTCTCCCCATAGGGCCCTGGTGGTTTTTCAGCTGCTGCCCCTGACCTGATGCTTAAGGTGAGTTTGTGTGCTGGTCCTTTAGAGGCAAAATGTGTGGGTCTCCCATAGCCTTTTGTCTCTCTGGGATGTAATCCCTGATGATTTTCAGAGCCAGATGTTATGGTGACTCCTCTTCCTGACACTGCGCCTGGGTCTGGGGAGCCAGGTGTCAAGCTGGGCCTCACACTCCTCAGGGGACACCTCCACAGCTGAGCTGGCCCTTCCAGTTTTTAATTGCCACACATGGGTGTCAACCTTCCCTTCCAAGTCTCCACTGCTCCCACCAGGTGATGTGGCTTCTTTTTTATCTTCTTAGTTGTGGGAATTCTGTTCAGCTTGTATTCAAGTGATTCTCAGTGGTGGTTATTCTGTAATTTAGTTGTAATTTTAATAAGATCATTGGAGGCAGAGATCTCAGAGTGTCTCTATTCTGCCATGTTGACCAGAGTCCTAAACATTTCAAGTTTTTATATTGGTTGGTTTTGCTTGAGGGGGTCGAAATCTTAAGTAGTACAATGGTGTGTTGCCCTTCACAGATAAACAGTATGCATTAAAATTTTATATGGGAGGAGCCAATTAGGAAGGAAAGAAGTTCTAAAAGGCTCATTAGAGGGACTACCGTATAATGAAAAAAAGTTGAGAAATCCTGGACTAGGGTGGACTGCACTGGGAGAAAAGTGAGAATGTTGAGGGGACCAGGAGTGGGAGTTAAAGCCTGAGTAAATGGCAGGTCCTATTCAGGGACAGGTGTAGAGAGTTAGGAATTCTGTTCTGTGTGTGGCACTGGATGCAGTGCAGGTGAAGGACAGAGGAGAGTAACTCAATGTGATAGCTCCAGGGTTTAGCTATTAAGTTTAAATTAATTAAAATTAGATAAGATTAAAATTTCAGTTTCCCAGTCTAACTAGCCACATTCCAGTTACCTCAAGAGCCAAGTGGATTGCTTGTATGAGTTTTCTAGGACTGCTGTAACCAATTACCACAGACTGAGTGACTCAAAACAACAGAAATGAATTCTCTCAATGTTCTGGAGGCCAGAATTCTGAAGTCAGGTATTGGCAGGGCCATGCTCCCTCCAGAGGCCCTGGGGGAGAATCTTTTCATTGCCTCTTACATTCCTTTGCTTGTGGCTGCATCACTCCAACCTCTGTCTCCATGGTCTCTTGGCCCCTCCTCTTCTCTGTGTCTTTTCCTTTTTGTGTCTGTTCAAAACTTCCCTGCTTCTCTCTTACAAAGGTACACGTGACTGCATTTAGGGCCCATCCAGAACGTAATCACAGCTTTTGCCATATGAGGTAATATCCACAAGTTCTGAGGATTAGAAGGTGGACACACCTTTGGGGCTACCATTCAGCACACTACAGTGCTGTGTCAGCATAAGTATAGGACTTTTATTTTCACTGTAGGAAGTTCTTTTGCACAGGGTTGTAGTGCAAGGTATGTACAAAAGAGGGGTACGGAGTAAATGCGACAAGCTTAGTGACTGAAAGTCACCTCACCGGGTGATGTGATTATGAATTCCTGACTGGGAAGACCATGCTGGGCAGTCACACCCCAGGCCTGTGGCTTCCATAATAAAAGGTTCATCTTTGTCTTCAGTAAGCCCTGCTCATCGATCTAGCGAATCTGGGTGAACACACCTTTGAAATGCCAGTGACCCTCTTTTCCAGATCCCTCAAGGGAGCACATGATCCTGCTGCCTATATTCCACCCTCATTTACTGTAAATATTAAATATTTATCTTTCCATTTTACTTCTATCCAATCATAGAGATATCCCCGCCTTTTCCCCCACTTCCTTAATCTACCAACAATGGGTTTCATGTAATCATCCCTCCTTTGATTCAAAATGTTTAATAACAACTGCAAAACTAAAATTCTCTGGAGCATTTTCTCAGTCCATTGAGATTTTGCTTTGGGGTATGTCCTCAGTTTGGCTCTAATAAACTCATAAATTTCTCTATAGTTTTGTATGTTCTGACATCAACAAAGGTTATGAACCAAGGGTCAAAACACGGGTTATATGGTCAAAAATAACTTAGTAGATGGTGACTCTGTCACAAAGAATATGGCAGTATATATAAATGTCAAAGGAGTAGAGTTTTTCAAATTGTGATTTTAAAAAACCCATAAGATAAAATTACCCATGTTAATAATTTTAAGTGTACAATATAGCAGTGTAACTGCACATCATGGTGCATTTGATCCCTAAAACGTATAACCATTGAACAATTCTCCTTTTCCACTCTCCCCAGCCCCTGGAACCACCATTCTACTTTCTGTTTCTGAGTTAGAGTATGTTAAATATCTCATATATGGGGAATCATGCAGTATTTGTTTTTTCTAACTAATCTCACTTAGCATAATGCCCTCAAGGGTCATCATGTTGTTACATATGCCAGGATTTACTTATTTTTAAGGATATATAATATTTCATATATGTATATGTATATGTATATGTATATGTATATGTATATGTATATATGAAATATTATATATATTCTCATTTTGATTGTCAATTCATCTCTCAATAAATATTTAGGTTGCTTCCAAAAAGAAGTAGGGTTTTTGCAGTTGCTGCAATATCCCGGCCTGAAAACAGCAGTGGGAGAACAGGTAGAATTCCGACCCTTGCACTCAGTACATGATGACAGCCCGTTTATATTCCCAGCACAAAATTCATAACTGTGCATGGTGACTGCACAGGCCCCTGACTCTCCAGGTGCTGGATGAGGGGTGTGAGCGTGTTAGAGCATTCTCCCCCCAGATGCAGGAATCACTCACAGTAGGTGCATGGGTCACTCACAGAGGCGGCGGCGGTCTGGTCAGAGTCCAGCATGTAGGTGCCTCCTCAGAGATGTTGAGGGCAGGCAGGGAAGAGGCTCAGTCCCAGCAAGACATCTTCAGTGGGGTTTGGTGGGTGAGCATCAGAGAACCCCCACAAACAGGGACCCCACCACCTCTGAGCTGCCATTCTCTGAACTGTAGAAATAGCCAGGCAAACTTTCTGCAGTCACATAAGCCCTGCCTGAGGCATCTCATTGGCCAGAACAGGAGGCGGGACCGTTGGGGATGGACCAATAGGGAAGCGCTGGCCCCTGCCTCGTGCGTGCGCAGTGCTTGCGGCCCACTGCAGGACTCGCCGGGCTGGACCATATTGTCAGTTGCGCTTTCAGGTACAGGTGTGCACAGCCTAGCCACGCAGCCCAGCCCAGACCACGTGGTCTTCCCGCTCACTAGAGCCTGTGTGAAGGGGCACACAGGCTGCACCTTCGAGCTCAGGTGCCGTGGGGGCCGAGATCTTCGCCGCGCACGTGATCTGAAGGCCGGGAGGGTCGCAGGTGGGAGGCAGCGGGTGGGGAGGGGGCCCGTGACATGGCTGACCGGCCCTGTCTCTCACAGAGAACCACCCCACAGCATGCTCCCCGCCGCTCCTGGACACCTGCTCCTGGCCTGCAGCCTCCTCCTGGCGCCCTTCCTTGCAGGTGAGAGTCCGTGAGGCCACCCGCACCCCACATCCCCGCCTGAATCGCCACCCACGCCCTACACCCCCGCATCCGCATCCTGCCCTCACCCTCACTCCCACCCACACCGCACACCCAAATCCTGCCCAGGCATCCTCACCCACACCCAGCATCCTACATTTCTCCCACTTCCCTGCTCCCCCACATCCTGCAACCTCATTCCCGCAGTCCCGCTCCCCTTCTGTGCCCAGCCCTCAGAGCCCCACCTCACCTCCAACATAGTTCTGGGAGGACTAGGAATATTGATCAGTTCCAGCCTATTTATTTTTTAAGTACATTTTATTTTTTTTCCTTTTTATTGAATTTATTGGGATGACATTGGTTAACAAAATTATACACGTTTCAGGTGCACAATTCTACAAACGTCATCTGTACACTGTATTGTGTATTTACCATCCCAAATCAAGTCTCTGTCCATTACTGTTTATCTCCTTTACTGGAGACCCAGTGCACGAATTGGAGCATGGTGGGGTCCCGCAGCCCTCCCCATGGGGGCCCATGGGGGCAGGGCCCGCCAGGGGAAGGGCAATTGGGGATGGGGCCGGCAGTGGGGGGGAGGGAGGGGGGGCTCCAGGGCATGTCCCACAAGTCCCTCTCAGTCCCCATTGGCCAGACCCCAGCAGCAAGCTAACCTACTGGTTGGAGCGTCTGCCCCCTGGTGGTCAGTGCAGGTTATAGCAAGCGGTTGAGTGGCCTTAGCATGTCATTAGCATATTACTCTTTGATTGGTTGAACGGCCAACCAGTTGACCAGACACTTAGCATATTAGGCTTTTATTATATAGGATACCCTCCTCCACCTCTCTCCATTCCCCTAACCCACAACCCCTGCAGTCCCCACACTGCTGTCCTTCTCCAAGAGTTATCTCTCTTTTTTTTCTGTTTTGATCAATCCCTCCCCCCTCAACACCCTCCCCACACACACACAGCTGTCAGCCTGCTCTCTATGAGTCTGTCTCAGTTTTGCTTGTTAGTTCAGTGTGTTTATTAGATTCCACGTGAGTGAAATCATAGGGTACTTGTCTTTCTCCAACTGGCTTATTTCACTTAGCATAATGCTTTCCAGGTCCATCCATGCTGTCGCAAAGGTAAGATTTCCTTCCTTTTTACAGCCGAGTAGTATTCCATTGTGTAAATGTACCACAACTTTTTTATCCACACATCTACTGATGGACATTTGGGCTACACTTGGGAGGAGCATGGGTCACAGCAAAGGGTTGGCATTTAGAAAATTTTTATTAGAGGGTAGCTTTCAATTTTTCTCCAGGGACCACTTCATATTGGGGGAAGGAAGGAGGAGAGAAGATGTTCACCCCTGAGGGGTGAATCATGGGCCCTGGTTCTCCTTCGTGATGTCCCTGAGGGTTGGGACTGTGGTAACAGCCTGCCCTATCCCTGCTTGCTCACTGGGTACCATGTTCTGCATCTGCTATGGGCAGCACTCATTTCATTAGTGCCACTTAATCATTTTAAATTCCTGGGGTTGTCCAGGGCATCCTGAGGTTTCCTCCCAAGGTGACCTCCTCCATCATCAGGATAGTCCACTCATCCATTGGCCACCAGCTTTAACTGCTCGTGCTCATATCCTTATGCCATCCCCTCTTCCACCAGCCTCTCAATTGTTTATAGGAAGGACTCATCCCGCACTGCTTAGACCAAAACAAATAGTTATTCCTTACTAAGAGTTCATTATGGGCTAGTTTAGAATTCCTGATACATATAAGAAAGGTCAGCATAATTTTATATGAAATTCCAGGTCTTTATTGATTTATTTCCTCCTCTGCTTTCTTCACCTAATAAAAGATGACAGAAAATCACTGATTGAATTTTGGAACAGGCCGTAGGTAAATGTGGAAGTTTATCTTGAGCTGTCAACCTTCAAGTCCTCCACTCCTTTCTCCAGTTCCTATCTTTCCCATTGCATCATAACTTTCCACCTCCCAAGCTTAAAGCCAGCCTCACTGAATGTTAACATCATAGCTCATTTTCAAGGAAGGATGGGAAAAATCATAATTTTTTCTCACTGTGAATAACTGAGAGCAAGGCTATTAACCTTCCCCTGGTGCTCTGCATTTTCACATAAATCAAAGCTTTTTTAAGAAAGGCCTTTTTCTTCAACAACAGATGTAGAGATGTAGGAGAGTTTTTTACAGGTGCTGGCTTGGGAGGACAGGGAGGTCGGTCAGTCTGCACAATGCTCATACTCTAGTAGTTTCCTTTCAGTTCAAGTACCATTTTCTGGGGGCACCCAAGGGTGTGAGGGCTGCCCAAAGGCAACGGTACGGGCAGGGAATGAAGTGCTGTGCCCACACTTAACCAGGTGACCACTTGTTTCCTCAGGAGTGCTCTCCTTTGCTTTTGGTTTGTGGTTATGATTTGTAGTGAAGTTTGCTTAAGTACTTTTCTATAATACGCCTTCTTTTTCAGTTTTATTGAGATATTAGTGGCCCAGTGCATGAAATTTGTGCACATTAAAAAGGAATTAATTAGAGGAAATATTTTAATATTGCTATTTGCCCTTTCTCTATAATAGAAGTGTCAGAGATTAAAAAGAAAATTAGTAAAATGTATATGAAAATCTTCCTCCTGTCAGAGTGTGGGGCATGCCGCGGGACCCAGATTTAAGTCCCTTCCCACCCACGTGCACCTCAAAATTGTGCAAGACCCAGACCCGGCCGGTCCCACCCCCCTTGGGCAAGATCCAGCCCCGGCCAGCCCCACCCCCATCAAGCCCCAGGGGTGTGCAGTCTCAGGTCCCCGGCCCAGCGCCAGGGCGGGGGCACAACCTGAGGTCCCCAGCCTGGCCCAGTGCCATGCAGCCTCAGGTCCCTGATGATTGCTTGTTATGGCTCATTATGGGAACCCCGCCTCTGCTGTGGGCGCAGCCATCTTGTCTTTTGGGAACCCTACCTCTGCTGTGGGTGCAACCATCTTGTGATGGAGTGAGGGTCAATTTGCATATTACCTCTTTATTATATAGTATACTGACATACACCAATAATTACCAAAATAAGTTTAGTTAGCATCCATCATCTCATATAGATACAAAAAAATAAAAACAGTCCCTGTGATTAGAATTCTTAGGATCTACTCTCTTAACTTTCCTATATATCAGTGTTAACTACAATCACATCATGCTGTACAGTACATTTCTAGTACTAATGTACCTTATAACTGGAAGTTTGTACCTTTTTGCTCACCTTTCCACAAATCCCCCTCTCTGGTAACCAAAAATCTGATCTTTTTCTATGAGTTTGGGTTTTATTTTATTTTTTAACATTCCACATATTAGAGGATCACACAGTTTTTTTCTTTCTCTGTCTGACTTATTTCACTTAATATAATGGCTTCAAGATACATCCATGTTGTCACAAATGGCAGGACTTTCTGCTTTTTTATGACTGAATATTCCATGGTGTGTACCACAGTTTTTTATTATTTCTTCTGTCGATGGACACCTAGGTTACTTCCATATCTTGGCTATTATAAATAATGCTGCAATGAATGTAGGGTTGCATATATCTCTTCAAATTAGTGTTTTCGTTTCCTTCAGCTAAATACCCCAAAGGGGAATTGCTGGGTCATAAGGCAGTTCCATTTTTAATTTTTTGAGGAATCTGCATACTGTTTTCTATGGTGGCTGCACCAATCTACATTCCCACCAACAGTGCATGAGGGTTCCTTTTGCTCCACATACTGGCCAATGCTTGTTGTTTGTTGATTTATTAATGATAACCATCTGACAGGTGTGAGGTGTTATTTCATTCTGGTTGTTCTTTAAAATAATTTTTTAAATAATTTTATATTTTTTAATTGCATTTTTATTGATTTCAGGGAGAAAGGGACAGGGGGAGAGAGATAAACACATCAATGATAGAGAATCATCAATCGGCTACCTCCTGCCCAGCCCCCACTGGGATGGAGCCCACAAGCCAGGAATGTGCCCTGACCGGGAATCGAACCATGACCTCCTGGCTCGTAGGTTGACTCTCAACCACTGAGCAACACCATCCAGGCTCACAGTGGTTTTGATTTGCATTTCTCTGGTGTTGGTCATTTGTATTTCTTCTTTGGTAAAATGTCTATTTTTTGCTTGGATTTTTGCAGGCTTTCTTTTTTCATTGTTTTATTGCTTAAAGTATTACAAAGAGTATTATATATGTCTCCTTTTTTTTCTCCCCTTGACCTTCCCCTAGCCTCCCATACCCCCCAGTGTCTTGTGCCTATTGGTTATGCTTATATGCATGCATGTAAGTCCTTCGGTTGATCTCTTACCCCCCGCCCCGCCCCCTCCCTCCCCCCCCCCCCCCCCCCGCCTATCCCCCAACCCTCCCCGGCCTTCCCACTGTAGTTTGACAGTCTGTTCGATGTTGCTCTGCCTCTGTATCTATTTTTGCTCATCAGTTTATAATGGTCTCAATTATCCATAAATGAGTGAGATCATGTGGTATTTTTCTTTCATTGATGCAGGCTTTTTTCTCAGGGGTAAAAGCAAATTTTAAAACCCATCTTTTCTTCTCCTTTCTCTGTTTTAATTTATTTATGTTTATTTGTTTTTAATTATACAGCTTTTAAAATAAATACTTTATGCCCTTGGTATAAAATGCAAAATGTGTAGAGGAGAGAATATATCCTCCTCCTCTTTAGCCCCCCAGCTCAATTCCTTGGAGGCAACCACAGTCATCCCTTCTTGAGTACCTTTCCAGAGATGGTCTGTGTATTTAGCAACATATCCAAGTGTATCTTTTTCTTCCCATGGCATTTTATACCTTGTGTCATACCTCTTGCTTTTTCCCCTTCAAGGTACACCTTGGAGGACTTTTCATAGTGTAATGACTTCAAGATACATCCATGTTGTCACAAATGGAAGGATTTTCATATCAGTGTGTGTAGAAGCACACATTCTCTATATGTATAACTATTTCATGGATGTCTAACCATGAGAATTTCAGTCATTTCTAACTATTTAGTATCAGAGAATCCTGCAGTGATTGACCTACAAATAAAATTACACATGTAGGAAAATACTTAGGAATTCCTGGACCAAAGAGTTTGTGCAATCTAAACTTTTTTCCAAATTATCAAATTGGCCTCTAAATACATTGCACTAATTTACCCACCAGAAATAGAATGAAAATGCCTGTTGCCCACACTCTCACCAGCACACTCCAGTTTTAATTTGCTTTTGTCTAACCGTGTAAGACTGTAGTGCAGTGCTGGCTTGTGGGATGTTCTATGATGAGTAAAATGTCTGTATATGCAGCTTTTGAGCATTTGAAATGAGAATGGCACAACCATGGCAGTGAGCTTTTGTAGGGGGGGGGGGTTCATTTTAAATCTTTATTGTTGTAAGTATTACAGATGGCCCCCTTTTCTCCTACCATGGCCTCCCTCCACCCGGTTCCCATCCCACCCCAGGCCTTCACCACCCTGTGTCCATAGGTAAGAGATCTTTGGTTAATCTCTTCCTACTCCCCATCCCCTTTCCTCTGAAATTCGCCAGTCTGTTCCATGTTTGCATGCCTCTGATTTTATTTTATTCACCAGTGTATTTTGTTCATTAGATTTCTTGTTCGTTTTTGGATTCAATTGTTGATAGATATGTATTTATTGGCATTTTGTTGTTTATATATTTTTTTTATTTTTTATTTTTTTAAATTAAATCTTTATTGTTCAGATTATTACATTTGTTCCTCTTCCCCCCCCCGCCCATAACTCCCCTCCTCCCAGCTCCCGCCCCACCTTCCACCTTCACTCCCCACCCACTGTCCTCTTCCATAGGTGCACGATTTTTGTCCAGTCTCTTCCCTCATCTCCCACACCCCTTTCGCCCCCAAGAATAGTCAGTCCATTCCCTTTCTATGTTCCTGATTCTGTTATGATCACCAGATTATTTATTCACTTGATTCTTAGATTCACTTGATAGATGCATATTTGTTGTTCATAATTTGTATCTTTACCTTTTTCTTCTTCTTCCTCTTCTTAAAGGATACCTTTAAGCATTTCATATAATACTGGTTTGGTGGTGATGAACTCCTTTAGCTTTTCCTTATCTGTGAAGCTCTTTATCTGACCTTCAGTTCTGAATGATAGCTTTGCTGGATAAAGTAATCTTGGTTGTAGTTTCTTGGCATTCATCACTTTGAATATTTCTTGCCACTCCCTTCTGGCCTGCAAAGTTTCTGTTGAGAAATCAGCTGGCAGTCGTATGGGTATTCCCTTGTAGGTAACTGGGTTTCTTTCTCTTGCTGCTTTTAAGATTCTCTCTTTGTCTTTTGCTCTTGGCATTTTAATTATGATGTGTCTTGGTGTGGTCCTCTTTGGATTCCTTTTGTTTGGGGTTCTCTGCGCTTCCTGGGCCTGTAGGTCTATTTCTTTCACCAGGTAGGGGAAGTTTTCTGTCATTATTTCTTCAAATAGGTTTTCAATATCTTGCTCTCTCTCATCTTCTGGCACCCCTATAATTCTGATGTTGGTGCGCTTGAAGCTGTCCCAGAGGCTCCTTACACTATCTTCGTATTTTTGGATTCTTTTTTCATTTTGCTTTTCCAGTTGGGTGTTTTTTGCTTCTTCGCATTTCAAATCTTTGACTTGATTCTTGCGCTCCTCTGGTCTGCTGTTGGGTGCCTGTATAATATTCTTTATTTCAGTCAGTGTATGCTTAATTCTAGTTGGTTCTTTATCACAACATCGAGGGTCTCATTAGATTTCTTGAGGATCTCACTACATTTATCGGCGGTCTCACCAGTCTTTTCGAGGGCCTTACTAAGTTTATCGGCAGCTTCTAGACAGTTCTTGAGAGACCTCAAAAGTGTGGTTCTGAACTCAATATCCTCCATTGACAGTTTTGTCCTGTTTCTTTGTCTCTGCATTCTTTATGCTTTCTTGGTACACCCCCTAGTGGTCTTTGTGCGCAGTCTTGTTGCCTTTAAGCCTTGATTGATGTCGGCAATACCTGGGGTGATTTGACCTCCAGGCTAACTGGCTATGAGAGTCCGCTGTGTCTGCAGTGGGAGGGCTTCTGTGCTGGATCTCTAGGGCAGTGCTAATCTAGCGTTTGCCTGAGGCTATCCGGCAAATGGTTCTGTGCAGGGCTTGGGTGGGGCGGGTCCCCGGGGATCTACAGGGCGGGCAGAGCGAGCAGTTATGGCTGCTCTCAGTTCCTTCCCCAGGGGCTCTGCCTCTCAGAGTCCCAGCAACCGCTGCAAACCTCGGAGAGAAAGCTGCCTTCGAGTTCCAACCGAAGCCAGACAGTCCCGCTTCTCCCGTTTGAGTCTGGGTCCCCAGAGACTCGCCCGGATCTGGAGCTCAGAGTCTGAAACTCCCTCCCGATTGAAAACAACAACCATGCCCTCCGCCTCCAGCCTGCTCCGCGCGCGCACTCCACACCTGAGTATTTCACTTCAGCACTGCGCCTCCTCTGAGTCTGGGTATGATATTCTCTTTCCTCCTAGTTGTAGAATTTCCACTCAGCCAGCCTTCCTGTGGTTCTGGATGATGTCCGTTCTGTCCTTTAGTTATATCTCTGAAGTGGTTGTTCGAGGGCAGCAATCTCCGGCGTTAACCTATGCCGCCATCTTGGTTTCTGTTGTTTATATTTTTAATCTTTTTCTTCTTCTTCCTCTTCTTAAAGAATACCCTTCAACATGGCATGTAATACTGGTTTGGTGGTGATGAACTCCTTTAGCTTTTTCTTGTCTGTGAAGCTCTTTATCTGACCTTCAATTCTAAATGAGAGCTTTGCTTGGTAGAGTAATGTTGGTTGTACATCCTTACTATTCATCAATTTGAATATTTCTTGCCACCCCGTCTGGCCTTCAAAGTTTCTGTTGAGAAATCAGCTGACAGTCATATGTGCACTCCCTTGTAGGTAACTAACTGCTTTTCTCTTGCTGCTGTTCAGATTCTCTCTTTGTCTTTAACTCTTGGCATTTTAATTATGATGTGTTTTGGTGTAGCTTCTTTGGGCTCCTCTTGTTTGGGGCTCTCTGTGATTCCCAGACTTGTCTGTTTCTTTCACCAGGTAGGGGAAGTTTTCTGTCATTATTTCTTCAAATAGGTTTTCAATAGCTTGCTCTCTCTCTTCTCCTTCTGGCATTACCATAATGTGAATGTTGGTGCACTTGAAGTTGTCCCAGAGGCTCCTTACACTATCTTCATATATTTGGATTATTTTTCTTTTTGCTCTTCTGATTGGGTGTTTTTTGCTTCTTCATAGTACAAGTCATTGATTTGATTCTCTGACTCCTCTACTCTACTATTGAATTCCTATAAATTATTCTTTATTTCAGTTAGTGTATGGTTAATTTCTCTTACCTGGATAAAAGGTCTTTTTTCATGTCTTTGACATTCTCACAAGTCCCGTGAAGCTCTCATGAAGATCCTTGAGTAATCTTATAACCATGGTTTTGAACAACTCTGTATCCAGTAATTTGCTTATTTCCATTTGTGATATGTTTTTCTGTCTCCAAATTTTGGCTGCTTCCTTGTGTTTGTTTCTGTGTATTCGGAAGAGCTTCTATGTCTTCTGGAATTGGTAGAGTGGCCTTGTGTAGTAGATGTCCTGTAGGGCACCGTGGCTGAGCCTCCCCAGTCATCTGAGCTGGGCCCTCTAGGTGCACCACTGTGTGGGCTGTGTGCACAGTCTTGTTGTGGTTGAGCCATGATTGCCATTGGCATCCCTTGGAAGAATTGCCCTCCAGCCAATTGGCTGTGAGAACCAGTTGCAACTACAGGGAAAGCGCTGCTGTGCAGGAGACACCCTATGGAGCAGGACTTGCTTCAGTGGGGCTTTGGTGCTCACTGAGTCTGCCCCTTGAGTGTATCACTTGAGGATGTGTAATCTGGTGTGGTCTGAAGCTATCCACCAGCTGCACTGGCTCTGGGCCTCCAGGGAGGTTCAAAGTCAGCTACTGGCTGGGGCCACCTAGCAGCAGCTGCAGATGGCTTCTACTTGGCTTGGAAGTGCCCAGATGTGAAGCAAGGCAGGCTGCTTCTAGTGGCAGGTCTTGGGTCTTTTATTAATAGGTATGAGCCATGTGGACACCAGCTGAAGCTTGTTTGAGAGATTTTAGCAAAAGCAATCCTGAGCTAGGATAGGGCATTCATATGGAAAAGCTGCAACAAACAGCTTGGGTGGGGCTGCAAATTGGATGGGGCAGTGTCTCAGGGAATCACCAGGGCAGAGTGAACAGTGTGAGCCAGACTGATGGAAACTCAGATATGGCTGCCAGTAAGCCCTGCAACAGGGGAGGTACCAGCACAGGAACAATGGCCCTTGGGAACACCCCTCTCTAGGAGAAGGCTGCCCCCAAGATCCTGCCCTGATGCCAGACAGTCAAGTTCTGCCCCATATGTTTCTGGGTCCCCTGGTGCTGGAGCTCAGATGAATAGAGTCCAAGTAAGTTTGTGCACCAGCCCTTTAAAAACAATCCCTGGGTCCCCAGCAGCCTTCGTGTCCCTCAGCCACAATCCCTGCTGGGTTTTTACAGCCCATAGTTACAGGGCCTTCTCTTTCCTGCTCTCTAACCCTGAGGTTGGGGGCTGGTGTAGGACTTCGACCCCTTGCTCCTCACAGGCAGCCTCCACAGAGAGACTCCCTCCTGATTTAAAAAAAAAAAAAAAAAAGCGGCACAGCCTTAGCTGGTTTGGCTTAGTGGATAGAGTGTTGGCCTGTGGACTGAAGGGTCCCAGGTTCAGTTCCAGTCAAGGGCATATGCCTGTTGCTGGCTCAGTCCCCAGGGTGGGGTGTGCAGGAGGCGACCAATCAATGATTCTGTCTCATCATTATGTCTCTATCTCTCTTTCCCTCTCCCTTTCTCTCTGAAATAAATAAAAATATACTTTTTTTAAAAAGTGGCACAAGTGGCCGCAACCGGTTTGGCTCAGTGGATAGAGCGTCGGCCTGCGGACTGAAGGGTCCCGGGTTCGATTCCAGTCGGGGGCATGTACCTGGGTTGCGGGCACATCCCCAGGAGATGTGCAGGAGGCAGCTGATCGATGTTTCTCTCTCATCGATGTTTCTAACTCTCTATCTCTCTCCCTATCTCTCTGTAAAAAATCAATAAAATATATTTAAAAAAAAAAAAGTGGCACAAGTGGCAGCCTGTTCCGTGTCTCTGCCCCTCCTACCAGTCTTGATTCGCTTTCTTCTTTACTTCTCTAGTTGTAGAACTTCCATTCAGCTAGCTCTCAGGCGGTTCTGAATGATGGTTGTTCTGTGTTTTAATTGTAATTTTGATGTGGTTGTGGGTGATGGCAAGTCCAGGGTTTTCCCTAAACCACCATCTTTCAGTTCCGACAGCAGTGAGCTTTTAATTAATTAAATTTAAAAAGACACAGTGGACAGAGTAGCTTCAAGCACAGTGAGGTATGAGAGTTTAGAAGGAGAGGGGATATGAGACATTGCTGAGAAATTATTAATTGGAATCTCTTTAATGTTTGATTGTAATTTGTTTTTATATTATTTTCTTTTGTTGATTTTTAAATTACTTTTGGCTCTTTGTACTATGCTTCATCAAACAGTTCTCTCTAGAGAGAGCAGGCCGGGTTAGCCCTGGATCTATAGGGGTTGCAGCTCCTTGAGAGCTCCAGCCATCTCTGGACTCTGGTTCTTATGGCACATGTGGCTCCCAGTCCCCAGGAACCAAGCCTCCAACTCCTGCTCCTGCCCAGGATGGAGGGCCTGCTGCCCACACATTTGCAGGGTCCAAGGCAATATGGCTCTATATTGAAATGGTACACAAAAAGCTTAAAAGAACTGGCAGCACTGAGAGCACTGGTCCCAGCTCACCTCCTCTCCCACCCTGCTTCCCCTTCCCTGTGATGGGCATCATGATCACATGCATGGACACACCAGTCCTTAGTCCAAGCTCTCCTCTCCTAACACCTCTGCAAACTGCTTGGTCTATTTGAGCAAGAAATCCCAGGATTCTTGGTACTCGGGCAAGGTTGGGGGAGGGCGCACAGGCTCCTAGTGGACATGACCCCTTGGTGTCACACACTACTTGCCCCTCACCCTCAGCCGGTGGGACTGGAGGAACCCGAGGGAGTGATGGGGGGGTTCTGCTTAGAGGAAAGTAAATAATTCAAACCACCTCTCAGAGCCCGAGAAAAATTCTACAGATAAATCCTATGACTTTTACCCCCTTTTCCCCTTTCCCTATGTTTCCACAGATTTCCACCTCTTTATCCATAGTTCTCTACACTCTGTGGACATATTTCACTGGAGCAGCCAAGCTCAGTGTTTTTCCTCCGTAGCAGGTGGTAGTAGGGACACGTGGATGAGGAGGGCCTCGGAGGACGTAGTTCACGAAGGCATTACAGAGAGTGCAGGGGCTCAGGCTGTTTCAGAGCCTGTGCACGCCGTGTCCTTTGACCTTTATTTGTCACACTGAAGTACTCAGTGCAAGGGTTTGGAAATCACCCTTCCAGTGGGGCCTTCCCTGACCACCCCGTGAACTGCAGCCACACCCTTCGCCTACTACACTGACTGTTCCAGTTCTCTCTTTAGTTTGTCATCGTCTGACATACCATGTATTTTTGTTGTTTGTTTTAGTCTGGCTTCCTCCCCAGGAAGGAACCTCCCTGAGGCGGGGTGATTTTTGTAGTAACTCCAGTGTTGCGTGTCACATACCGAATCGGGCTGGTGAGTCTGCCTGTGAGCACGGGTACATTTGCCTACCAGTGGCAAATAGCCAGCCAGTTTTCTGTCTTTTTTTAAGTCTCCTGGGAGATTAAGATGAATGACCTGGAGGAGAAAGATGTGGATGAATTCACCTCCAATGGCTTTAAGTGCCCGACCTGCTTCGCAGTGATGGGAAGGAAGTGCAACAGTAAGCTCAAGTGGTGCGCAGCAGACAAACTGAAATGCGTTGAATTCTCTGGCATCGTAAACACAGGTACTTTGAAAGGATGCGGTATTCTGTAGACACGGGACAGTGGCGCTCTGTCACCAGCTTGGGGCACGCATCCTAGAGGGAGGGTTGAGGAGAAATCAGCTTTTGTCCTCTTAGGCACGAGGATACTGCAGTGATCTGAGCCTGAAAATATGTCTAATTGGCTTTCTCACACTCATTTAGTCATTTAAGAATTTTTGTACTTTTTCCCTTTTTTCTTTTTTTGAATTTTTGTACTTTTATCAACAAACCCTCCGCTAGCTTTGAGGAAGCTGGTTTTCAGCACATTGAATGAAACTTCATCCTCTGCAAACTTTGCTTAGTTTATTTTAGCACAAGAATAATTTATGCCCTGCCTCGGGGAAGTTTAATTTTCAGAGTAAAAGCTTTGGAAAAAGATAATGATTAACCTTTCCTCAAAAACATCATAAAACATAATTTACAATGCTTGCTTTGAGAAAACCCAACAAAGAATTCCAAGTTAATTGAAGACACGTTAGAGATAAGTTAGGAGCACAGCAGGGCTCCTAGAGCAGAGATCCCTAAGCACCAGGCTGTTCTCATAGCTTTTCTTTACCTTCTCCCTTTCTCTCGCTGAGGAACTCAGCCTTCTTTTTTTTTTTTTTTAACATTTTTTAAAATATATTTTTATTAATTTCAGAGAGGAAGAGAGAGAGAGAGAAACATCAATGATGAGAGAATCATTTGTCGGCTGCCTTCTGCATGCCCCTTTCTGGGGATCAAGCCCACAACCGAGGCATGTGCCCTTGACGGGAATCGAACCTGGGATCCTTCAGTCTGCAGGCCGAAACTCTATCCATTGAGCCAAGCCAGTTAGGGCAGCTCAGCCTTCTTGAAGTCTGTTATTAGTGAGATAATCTAGCAAGGGCTGGTCATATCCATTGGTATCTTGGATTCTTATGTTTGTACATTAAAACAGCAGTCACTGAATATGGCACCCAGAGGATGCAGAGAAATCACCAAGAGCACAGAGTGCTCCGTGTGAAATGATGTATCTGGAGGCGCTTTGAAAGGCAGGGAACCATCAAAGCACTTGCTTTTGTATGGCTGTCGTTGTTTCTTAAAAGGTAATGCGAACCAAGGATAAAAGGAAATTAAATTTCGGTTCTTAAAGTCAGGAAGGGTGTACATACCTGACACAGATGCACCAAGTCCTGAGGTCGGCAGTGCAGAGTGCTCTGATGAGAACTCGGAGAAGAAACAAGTTCTTACTGCCACCTGCATAAAATGTCTGTAAAAACACAATGCTAGATCTGCAGGTGGAAATATGGGTTGGAAAAAATTTACTTAAACCAAGTGTAGAAATTGCATGAGTATTTGATTAACAAAGTTGTGAAGGTTTTGCAAGCCACACATATGGAGGACACCATGACAGCTGATTGCCTCAGCTGTGCAGAGTGACTCACATGCAGGGTGGCCTAGTGGATGTTGTACTCCAGCCCAGTAAGGGGGTGTGTGAAAGAGGGACGAACGGGAGGAGAAGAACGGAAGTGTCATTCATGGTTTCTCGCAGGTCTTAAAGACATCGCTGTTGAAATGAAGAAGTGCATACGAGCAGACCTTTGTAAAGAGACAATAACTTACATGGGTTTTCCAATTGCTAACGGGAGTAAAAATTGCAGATCAGCCATCAGAAATGGGGCATGGGTCAGACCCCCAACTCCCATCTTCTTTGTTTTATCTCTGGAGAAGCTGCTTTATTGAGCCACAAGGGCCCAGCCATCTCCCTTTCTGAATTAAACGTGCATTTTCGGAGGCGTATGTATTCTTTCATGTTGTTAATTTCTCAATACTTACATAGTTGTGCATTTATTGTCTCATTCAGCAAGGTTTACGTGTGTACCCAGCCTCACATAAAGTGGGTCAAGACCAAAGTCAATCCCTGCCCCTAAGAAGATCCCAGGGCATTTCCAAGAGTACACGCACAATGAAATGCTTAGAAAGCAAGACAAGAAGGTAGCCCAAGGTGATTGCTTTAGACACAAAGTAGAAATGGCAGGGTGTGGATTTCATTAGGGAGGGTGAAGATTTCAGATGTACTTTGACTAGATCTGTGCCATTTTATAGCAAGGGTGGTATGCATGGGGCTTGGAGATGGGGCAGTAGCTAGAGGCTACCTAAGGTCAGCAGCAGAGGTCAGTGATAGGGGGCATAGAGGCACACACGGAGACCTGGAAGCCCCTCTCTGTGAGTGATGGAGGCACCACCAGCGGGTGAACACAGTGCACCCACTGCACTGAGCATGGCCTGTTCCCTTCACGTTGGAAAGCAGCTCCCAGCTCCCTGGAGAAATGGTCTGAAGTCGGAGGCCTTCTTGTGGTTCTCACCCCCGAATGCCATTAGAACCCTCTGCTAGCTCAGCTGGGCCACGCTGGAGATCGGAATTCAGGCAATCTGTGAATCCTGGCCCCTGCCTCCATGCTTTTTGTCCTTAGCCAGTTTAGTTTTTATTCCTGTCCCCGCTCTCCCTCCCCCCAGCTATTCTAACTTTTAGCTACTGTTTAAAAAAAAAACAACCCACTGAGGTCTGAGGAAAAGAGTAAAACTCTTTATTTACACAAAATAAAAGATGTTCAGTTAAGCCAATCAACAAATGCATGTAAACACAAACACTTTCTAAAGATATAAAATGTCAATTGATGCAAAGTTTGAAAATTGCAAGTATTCTTCTTTAGCTTTAAATGAGCCATGCAATATAAGAACACTGACCAAATGAACATGTCTTATCTCAAAGGACTTCCAAATCTATACTAATAAAAGGGTAATATGCTAATTAGGCCAGGTCCACCGGACATCTTCCAGACGTCCGACTTCCTTCCAGACAAAGCCACCATGATGGGGGCCAAGGCAGAGGCAGTTAAGGGCGATCAGGCCAGCAGGGGAGGGCAGTGGGGTCGATCCGGCCAGCAGCAGGGTGGTTAGGTGGCGATCAGGCCAGCAGGGGAGCAGCTAGGGGGTGATCAGGCTGGCAGGCAGAGGCAGTTAGGGGTGATCTAGGCTGTAGAGGCCTCCTGTGAGGAGCAAGGGGGCCAAGCCCCACACCAGAGGGCAGTTGGGGGCGATCAGGCCAGCAGGGGAGCAGTTAGGCAGCAATCAGGCAGGCGGAGGCAGTTAGGGATGATCAGGCAGGCAGGCAGAGGTGGTTAGGGGTGATCAGGCAGGCAGGCAGGCGAGCGGTTAGGAGCCGGCGGTCCCGGATTGTGAGAGAGATGTTCCAGATTGGAGAGGGTGCAGGCCGGGCTGAGGGATATCCCCCCCTGCAAGAATTTTGTGCACCGGGCCTCTAGTATATAAAGAAAAGTGAACTCAACTCAAAAGCTAAACTCATGCCATTGGTATCCCTCAAATAAATAGTTAGGCTAAATATAATCCAATAATTTTTATCATAATGAATGGTACTCAAACTATAGTAGGTCAAATATAAGGATTTATTGGCATTTTAAAACAAGAGGCAGATGTTTTTTTCTTATTCCACTGAAAGTATTTTTGCTTAGTTTTCTGAAGAAGCCCCTCTCCTGTGAAAAATGTTGCAGATAGTCTTTAAAATCACTGAACGTATACATAAAAATGTTCTGAATTATCACCAGTTTACAGAACTCTTAAATGAAATAGAATACAGGAGATTTAATTATCTTGTGTCCTTTGCCAACACTGGCTAGGTGAATCCTGAAAGAGTTTTACAAACTTTACCATACTGTTACCTCCAATTCCTTGAAATAAAAAGAATTCTTAAGGGAGAATCAAGATGGTGGCGTAGGTAATCGCTCCAGCCGATAACCACATCAAAGTTACAACTAAAATACAGAACACCCATCATTCAGAACTGCCTGAAAGCCAGCTGAATGGAAGTCCTACAACTAGAAAGGTAAAGAAGAAAGCACAGTGAGACTGGTAGGAGGGATGGAGGTGCAGAACAGGCTGGTCAGACACCCACATGTGGCGTGTTTTTAATTAGAAGGGATATCTAGGCTGTGGAGGCCTCCTATGAGGAGCAAGGGGCCCAAGCCCCACACCAGACCCCCAGCAGAGGGCCCCAGAGCTGGGAAGAGAAGTCCCCATAACTTTGGGCTGTGAAAACCAGCGGGGATAGTGGCTGAGTAACAAGGAGGCTGCTGAAGACCCACACAGTTCCTCTTAAAGGGCCAATGCATTAACTTATTCACCTGCTCCCACTGAGCTTCAGCACTGGGGCAGTAGGTTAGGGGGATCCAGGGACATATGGGGAGGAACTGGATAGTCTGGCATCAGAGCAAAATGAGAAAGAGAAACCATACCTCAATATAATAAAGGCCATATATGGAAAACCTACAACCAACATTATACTCAATGGGCAAAAACTAAAAGTGAGTTCCCTAAAATTAAGAACAAGACAGGATGTCAGCTTTTACCACTGTTATTCAACATAGTACTAGAAGTCTTAACCACAGTGATCAGACAAGAAGAAGAAATAAAAGGCATCAAAATTGGAAAGGAGAAAATAAAACTGCCATTATTTTCCAAACACATGATATTATACATAGAATCCTAAAGACTCCACCAAAAAAAAAAATTGGATCTAATAAGTGAATTTGACATAGTAGAAAGATACAAAATTAACATTTAGAAATTGGTGGCATTTTTATACACTAATAATGAACTATGAGGAAGAGAAACTGAAAAATCAACCTCATTTACTATTGCAACAACAACAAAAATAAGGTACCTAGGAGTAAATTAAACCAAGGAAGAAAAAATCTGTACTCAGAAAACTATAGAACTCTGAAGAAATAAATTGAGAAATATACAAATAAATGGAAACATATAGAGTGTTCATGAACTGGAAGAATTAACATCATTATAATGTTCATACTATCCAAAGCAAACTATAGAGTCAACCCAATTCCTATTAGAATACCAATGGCATATTTCACAGATCTAGAACAGATATCCCAAAAACATACAACCAAAGGAGACCCCAAATATCGGCAGCAATCTTGAGAAAAAGAACAAAGTTGGAGGGATCATAATAACAAATATCAAACAAAAATCAAAACAGCCTGGTACTGGCATAAAAACATGGCTGTAACCAGTTTCGCTCAGTGGATAGAGCGTCGGCCGGCCTGCAGACTGAAAGGTCCCAGGTTCGATTCTGGTGAAGGGCATGTACCTTGGTTGCGGGCACATCCCCAGTAGAAGGTGTGCAGGAGGCAGCTGATCGATGTTTCTCTCTCATCGATGTTTCTAACTCTCTGTCCCTCTCCCTTCCTCTCTGTAAAAAATCAATAAAATATATTTTTTTAAAAACAAACATGCGGGAAACCAAGATGGCGGCATAGGTTAACGCCGGAGTTTGCTGCCTCGAACAACCACTTCAGAGATATAACTAAAGGACAGAACGGACATCATCCAGAACCACAGGAAGGCTGGCTGAGTGGAAATTCTACAACTAGGAGGAAAGAGAATATCATACCCAGACTCAGAGGAGGCGCAGTGCTGAAGTGAAATACTCAGGTGCGGAGTGCGCTCGCGGAGCGGGCTGGCGGGGGAGGGCGCGGTTGTTGTTTTCAATCGGGAGGGAGTTTCAGACTCTGAGCTCCAGATCCGGGCGAGTCTCTGGGGACCCAGACTCAAACGGGAGAAGCGGAACTGTCTGGCTTCGGTCAGAACTCGAAGGCAGCTCTCTCTCCGAGGTTTGCTGCCGTTGCTGGGACTCTGAGAGGCAGAGCCTCTGCGGACGGGACTGAGAGCAGCCATAACTGCTTGCTCCACCCACCTTGTAGATCCCCAGGGACCCGCCCTGCCCAAGCCCTGCGCAGAACCATTTGCCGGATAGCCTCAGGCAAACGCTAGATTAGCACCGCCCTAGAGATCCAGCACAGAAGCTCTCCCACTGCAGACACAGCTGACTCTCATAGCCAGTTAGCCTGGAGGTCAAATCACCGACAACAATCAAGGCTTAACTACAAGACTGCGCACAAAGACCACTAGGGGGTGCACCAAGAAAAGATAAAAAAATGTGGAGACAAAGAAACAGGACGCAAATGTCAGAAATGGAAGATATACAGCTCAAAACCACACTTTTGAGGTCTCTCAAGAACTGTCTAGAAGCTGCCGATAAACTTAGTAAGGCCCTGGAAAAGACTGGTGAGACCGCCGATAAATGTAGTGAGATCCTCAAGAAATCTAATGAGACCCTCGATGTTGTGATAAAGAACCAACTGGAAATTAAGCATACACTGACTGAAATAAAGAATATTATACAGACACCCAACAGCAGACCAGAGGAGCGCAAGAATCAAGTCAAAGATTCAAAACGCGAAGAAGCAAAAAACACCCAACCAGAAAAGCAAAATGAAAAAAGAATCCGAAAATACGAAGATAGTGTAAGGAGCCTCTGGGACAGCTTCAAGCATACCAACATCAGAATTATAGGGGTGCCAGAAGATGAGAGAGAGCAAAATATTGAAAACCTATTTGAAGAAATAATGACAGAAAACTTCCCCCACCTGGTGAAAGAAATAGACTTACAGGTCCAGGAAGTGCAGAGAACCCCAAACAAAAGGAATCCAAAGAGGACCACACCAAGACACATCATAATTAAAATGCCAAGAGCAAAAGACAAAGAGAGAATCTTAAAAGCAGCAAGAGAAAGAAACCCAGTTACCTACAAGGGAATACCCATACGGCTGTCAGCTGATTTCTCAACAGAAACTTTGCAGGCCAGAAGGGAATGGCAAGAAATATTCAAAGTGATGAATACCAAGAACCTACAACCAAGATTACTTTATCCAGCAAAGCTATCATTCAGAACAGAAGGTCAGATAAAGAGCTTCACAGATAAGAAAAAGCTAAAGGAGTTCATCACCACCAAACCAGTATTATATGAAATGCTGAAAGGTATCCTTTAAGAAGAGGAAGAAGAAGAAAAAGGTAAAGATACAAATTATGAACAACAAATATGCATCTATCAACAAGTGAATCTAAGAATCAAGTGAATAAATAATCTGGGGATCATAATAGAATCAGGGACATAGAAAGGGAATGGACTGACTATTCTTGGGGGGGAAAGGGGTGTGGGAGATGCGGAAAGAGACTGGACAAAAATCGTGCACCTATGGAAGAGGACAGTGGGTGGGGAGTGAGGGCGGAGGGTGGGGCGGGAACTGGGAGGAGGGGAGTTATGGGGGGAAAAAAGAGGAACAAATGTAATAATCTGAACAATAAAGATTTAATTAAAAAAAAACACATGCATGTAGGTCAATGGAACAGAACAGAGCCCAGAAATAAACCCATGTCTCTATGGTCAATTAATATTTGACCAAGAAGGCAATAGCATGTCCTGAAATAAACACAGTCTCTTCAATGAATGGTGTTTGGAAAATTGGGCACAAACGGGCAAAAATATAAAACTAGACCACCAACTTACATTATACACAAGAATAATAAAAATATTTTCTGGAGAACCAAGATGGCGGCATAGGTTAACGCCGGAGTTTGCTGCTTTGAACAACTACTTCAAAAGCGAAACCAAAAAACGGAAGGGACATCACCCAGAACCACAGGAACGCTGGCTGAGTGGAAGTCCTACAACTAGGAGGAAAGAGAAACGCACACGGACACTCAGAGGAGGCGCAGTGCTGAAATCAAATTCTGAGGTGCGGAGTGCGAGGAGCGGGCTGGCGGCGGAGGGCGCGGTTGTTGTTTTCAATCGGGAGGGAGTCGCAGACTCTGAGCACCAGACCCGGGCGAGTCTTTAGGGACCCAGACTCAAACGGGAGAAGCGGGACTGTCTGGCTTCGGTCAGAGCGAGTGCAGCTTTCTCTCCCAGCTTTGCAGCGGGTGCTGGGACTCAGAGAGGCAGAGCCCCTGGGGACAGTACTGAGAGCCGCCATAACTGCTCTCTCCGGCCCACCCTGTTGATCCTGTGCGACCCGCCCTGCCCAAGCCCTGCACAGAGGCATTTACCGGATAGCCTCAGGCAAAGGCTAGATTAGCACCTCCCTAGAGGACAGAAGTTCTCTCACTGCTGACACAGCTGATTCTCATAGTCACTTGGCCTGGAGGTCAAACCCTCCCTGGAATTAGCTACAACAATCAAGATTTAACTATAAGGCTCTGAACAAAGACCACTAGGGGGTGCACCAAGGAAGCATAACAAAATGCGGAGACAAAGAAACAGGACAAAATTGTCAAAGGAAGATATAGAGTTCAGAACCACACTTTTAAGGTCTCTCAAGAACTGTTTAGAAGCTGCCGATAAACTTAATGAGATCTACACGAAAACTAATAAGACCCTCGATCTTATATTGGGGAACCAACTAGAAATTAAGCATACACGGACTGAAATAACGAATATTATACAGATGCCCGACAGCAGACCAGAGGAGCGCAAGAATCAAGTCAATGATTTGAAATGCGAGGAAGCAAAAAACATCCAACCGGAAAAGCAAAATGAAAAAAGAATCCAAAAATGCGAGGATAGTGTAAGGAGCCTCTGGGACAGCTTCAAGCGTACCAACATCAGAATTATAGGGGTGCCAGAAGATGAGAGAGAGCAAGATATTGAAAACCTATTTGAAGAAATAATGACAGAAAACTTCCCCCACCTGGTGAAAGAAATGGACTTACAGGTCCAAGAAGCGCGGAGAACCCCAAACAAAAGGAATCCAAAGAGGACCACACCAAGATACATCATAATTAAAATGCCAAGAGCAAAAGATAAAGAAAGAATCTTAAAAACAGCAAGAGAAAGAGACTCAGTTACCTACAAGGGAATACCCATACGACTGTCAGCTGATTTCTCAACAGAAACTTTGCAGGCCAGAAGGGAGTGGCAAGAAATATTCAAAGTGATGAATACCAAGAACCTACAACCAAGATTACTTTATCCAGCAAAGCTATCATTCAGAATTGAAGGTCAGATAAAGAGCTTCACAGATAAGAAAAAGCTAAAGGAGTTCATCACCACCAAACCAGGATTATATGAAATGCTGAAAGGTATCCTTTAAGAAGAGGAAGAGGAAGAAAAAGGTAAAGATATAAATTATGAACAACAAATATGCATCTATCAACAAGTGAATCTAAGAATCAAGTGAATAAATAATCTGATGAACAGAATGAACTGTTGATTATAATAGAATCAGGGACATAGAAAGGGAATGGACTGACTATTCTTGGGGGGGAAAGGGGTGTGGGAGATGTGGGAAGAGACTGGACAAAAATCGTGCACCTATGGATGAGGACAGTGGGTGGGGAGTGAGGGTGGAGGGTGGGGCGGGAACTGGGAGGAGGGGAGTTATTGGGGGGAAAAAGAGGAACAAATGTAATAATCTGAACAATAAAGATTTAATTAAAAAAAAAAAGAATAAACTCTGATAGATGTGACTTAAAGTTAAGTCACAAAACCATAAAAATCCTAGAAGAAAACATAGGGAGTAAAATCTCAGACATCTCTCATAGCAATAGTTTTGCCAATACATATCCTAGGTCAAGGGAAACAAAGGGACTACATAAACATATGGGGCTACATCAAACTAAAATGCTTCTGCACAGCAAAGGAAACCACCAACAAAATAAAAAGGGAGCCCATTCAATGGGAGAACATAATTGCCAATGATATATCTGATAAGGAATTGATTTATAAAATATATAAATAACTTATACAACTCAACACCAGACAGACAAACAATCCAATTAAAAATGGACATACAGATGGCCAAAGAGAACATAGAGATGGAAAAAAGACATGTGAAAAAATGTTCAATGTCACTAATCATCAGAGAGATGAAAGTTAAAACCACAATGAGATATGACCTATCAGAATGGCTACAATCAATAAATTTACTAACAAGGAGTTGTGCAGAGGATGTGGAGAAAAGGAACTCTTGTGCACTGCTGTGAGAATGCAGATTGGTGCAGTCACTGTGGAAGACTGTATGGAGTTTCCTCAAAAATTAAAAATGGAACTGCCTTTTGACCCAGTGATCCTACTTCTAGGAATATGTCCAAAGAAACTAGAAACACCAATCAGAATTAATGTATGCACCCCTATGTTCATAGCAGCATTATTTCCAATAGCCAAGATCTGGAAACAGCCCAAGTGCCCATCAGTAGATGAGTGGATAGGAAAGCTCTGGTACATTTACACAATGGAATACTAAGCAATGGTTAAAAAAAAAAAAAAAAAAAAACGGAAATCTTACCTTTTGCGACAGCATGGATGAACCTGGAAATTATTAGTATGCTAAGTGAAATAAGCCAGTCAGAGAAAGAAAAATACCATGTGATCTCACTTATATGTAGAATCTAATGAACAAAATAAATTGACAAAATAAACACAGAGGCATGGATACGTGGAACAGACTGACAGCTGTCAGCAGGGAGGGTGTTGGTGGGCTGGATGAAAAAAGGTAGTGAGCCGAAACCGGTTAGGCTCAGTGGATAGAGCGTCGGCCTGCGGACTGAAAGGTCCCAGGTTCGATTCCGGTCAAGGGCATGTACCTGGGTTGCGCACATCCCCAGTGGGGGGTGTGCAGGAGGCAGCTAATCAATGTTTCTCTCTCATCGATGTTTCTCTCTCTCTCTCTCTCTCTCTCTCTCTCCCTTTCTCTCTGTAAGAAATCAATAAAATATATATATTTTTAAAAAAGGTAGTGATTAAGCAATATATAGAATACATAGACCCAGACAACAGTGTGCTGATAACCAAAGGCGAAGTATGAAGGGGGTTAGGTGAAGGAGGGCAAAGGGCGGTAAAATGGAGATGGAAAAGGCTTTGCTGGAGCGATGGGCACATGATGCAGTGTGCAGATAATGTTTTACTGAGTTGTACACTTGTAACCGCTATGGTTTTGCCAGTAAACTTACATTTTTTTCTACAAAACGACGATAATCTAAACAGCATGGTATCGGCAGAAAAACAGACACACGGACCAATGGAACAGGATTGATAGCTCAAAAATAAACTCACATTTATATGGAAAATAATTTCTGACAAAGGAAAAAACATATAATAGAAAAGATATCCTCTTCAGTAAATGGTGCTGGGAAATTTGGGAAGCCACATGGAAAGACTGATACTAGACTACCGTTTGTCCCATACAAAAAAATTAACTTAAAGGGTATCAGAAAACTAAATATAAGCTCTGAAACAATAAATTACATAGAAGAAAACATAGGTACAACATAGGTACTAAATTTATGGACCTTGGTCTTAAAGAAGATTTTACAAATTTGATTCCAAAGACAAGGGAAGTAAAGGCAAAAATAAATGAATGAGACTATATCAAACTTAAAACCTTCTGCACAGCAAAATAACTGCCAAAACAAAGGGGCAACTGTCAGGGCAGCAAGAGCACAGCTGCTGCGAGTCCGTGTATTCTTCCGAGTCCTGCTCGAGTACACTAAGTGTCAGGGCAGGTTCCTTCCCGAACCCTGCGCGCTACACTAACTGTTGGGTCCCAGCCCCTCTGCCAGGGGCTGGACCTTCCTGGATGCCGGGTCTTAGATGGAGAAGCCACAAGAAGTTGTGGGTGTGTAAGAAGGAGTCTTTATTGTAGAAGCCAGTGGTCGTATAGCCATCAGACAAAAGAGTTCTTCACAGGAAAGTTTTATACAGGCAGCCGCACACTGGCTGGTGAACAAATACATCTTTCCCACAAAAGCAGCAGTAGCCTCTGCACCCACAGCTATTATCTGAGCAGCTGCACGCTGCCCCCTAGACTCACTGCCTCACATAGTAGCGGCACCTGAGCTCTCTGCCTCAGCAGCTTCCTCTGTGCCTGCCTTTTCTTCTCCCCAGCACACTGGCTGGTTAACATGCATTCCACTATTTAGACAAAAGAGGCTTCTTTCCAAGTAGTGACATTGTTGTGCACTGCACATAGTCCTTGGACATTCTGATTGATTCCCATGTGCAGAGTGGCCTTCGCCGTCCCACGTACAATTAACAAGGCCTTTCACACTCTGAGTTGCCTTGACTATCCAGCGACTCTGGCATGGTTCCCACAACCACCAACCAAATACTAGTAAAAGAAGATATTTGTACACAACTCTGACAAAAGGTTAATATTCAAAATACATAAAGACGGCAGGTCACTTCCAGAGCACAGAGAGGGGCCGAGGCTGCTCCCCACCAGGGGCAGTGCACAGGCAGGGAGGGCAGGCTGCTGGCCTGGGGCAGGGTCCCAGCCCCCACCGCATGCACAGCCCCTCGCTGAGCAAATCCTGCTGCTGGAACCCCTGGCTGTGGCCGGGGCGGCAGCCCCAGGCTCAGGGGTTCTGCAGGCGGTAGAGCTGCCTGAACTCCTGGTTCCAAGACCGCAGGGCTGCTGTTGTGACTGGACATGGCACGAGTGCAGTCCAGCAGCTTTAAGTTATTTTCCCTCTGAGAAGGCAAACCCCTATTTTTTGAAACTACTGTTTAAAATTCTCTGCTATTCTTTAGATGGCCTCTTATTCTGAAAAAGTAACTTTGCTTTCAAGCCTGCTTGAATAATAAGGGGAGATAAACTTAGCTGTCTGACCTTGTAGGCCAGAGACTAGATACACCCAATGCCATGCCAGGTGCATTTTTTAATTGGATAGAACTGTGTAGTTTTCAAGGCCGCCAGCAAGCGCACACAGGGCTGGCTCTTCCATAAAAAGGGAAGTTCTGCTTGTAGCTTCACTTAGAATTTGGATTCATTTCCCTAAGCCCACCGCAGTGAATAAAGTGTAACTTCAAACTCTCAGAGCGTTGCTTGGTTCTTCTCTGGTTTTTCTGTAACACCTCCTCCTAGCAACACTTGATGTCCTATTTATTCGTCTTCCTGGTCTCGAGTGGAAGGACCATCCCAGCAGGTAGACAGAGAGCCCACCCGTGCCGGCCCTCTGTGCCCTTGTGGCTCCCCCTGTGACTCCCCGTGTGGCTCCCCCTGTGGCTCTCCTCTGCTGACACCTAGGGCTGGAGGCCCTGGACCACGTGGGGACCAGGGAGCTGGGTGAAGGGGATCCCTGCTTCTGAATGCCCTGCCCCCAGCCCCTCACCTTCGGAAATGCCAGTGTGACTGCCCACTGGACGTGAGGTGCTCCATGATCAGTTCCCCTGTGTGTGTGTGTGGGGGGGAGAGGTGAGCACATGTGGGGGTGTACATGTATGTGAATGTGTGTGTATGTGTGTGTGGTCATGCGAGCCCTGCCAGCAGCGAGGAGCCCCAGGGAGGGCAGGGCCTGGTTTCCCCGGGGTTTCGGGAGAGAAATGTACTTTCTGGGGTGGGATATGGCCCTGAGCTATTGTAAATTGTACTATGAACATAGGGGTGCATACATCCCTTCTGATTGGTGTTTCAGGTTTCTTAGGATACATTCCTAGAAGTAGCATCACTGGGTCAAATTGCAGGTTCATATTAATTTTTGAGGAGATTCCATACTGTTTTCCATAATGGCTGTACCTGTCTGCATTCTCATCATCAGTGTATTAGGGTTCCCTTTCTCCATATCCTTGACATTTGTTCTTTGTTAATTTGTTGAAGATAGCCATTCTGAAAGGTGTGAAGTGATACCTTATTGTCATTTTAATTTGCATCTCTCTGGTATATCCCCTTTGGAGAATTATCTATTTAGGTACTTTGTCCATTTTTTTTAGTTTGATTGTTTGCCTTCCTTTTGTTAAGTTGTATGAGTTTCCTTAGATATTTTGGATACTAAACTTTTACCTGATGTATCATTGCCAAATATGTTCTCCCAATACAATGGGCTCCGGTTTCATTTTGTTGATGGTTTCTTTTGCTGTACAGAAGCTTTTTATTTTGATGTAGTCCCATTTGTTTATTTTCTCCTTAGTTTCCTTTGCCCTGGGAGATGTATCTGTAAACATATTGCTATGAGAGAAGTCTGAGATTTTGCTTCCTTTGGTTTCCTCTAGGGTTTTTATGGTTTCACTAGAGGCCAGGTGCACAAAAAATTGTGCACTCGGGGGGGTCCCTCAGCTCGGCCTGTGCCCTCTCGCAGTCTGGGACCCCTCAGGAGATTGTCCACCTGCTGGCTTAGGCCCACTCCCTGGGGGATCGGGCCTAAGCTGGCAGTCAGACATCCCTCTGGCAGCCCGGGAGCCCTCAGGGGGATGTCCACTTGCCAGCAGGGAGCAGGACTAAGCTGCAGTTGGACATCCTAAGGAGGCAGGAGAGGCTCCCGCCACCAACACTGTGCTGGCAGCCGTCACCCTGGCTTGTGACTGAGCAGAGCTCCCCCTGTGGGAGTGCACTGACCACCAGGGGGCAGCTCCTGCATTGAGCATCTGCCCCCTGGTGGTCAGTGTGTGTCATAGTGACCAGTCATTCCCAGTCTTTCTGCTGTTAGGGCATATTACCCTTTTATTTATAGGATAGAGGCCTGGTGCATGGGTGGGGGCCAGCTGGTTTGCCCTGAAGGGTGTCCCGGATCAGGGTGGGAGTCCCACTGGGGTGCCTGGCCAGCCTGGGTGAGAGGCTGATGGCTGTTTGCAGGCTGGCCACAGCCCCTTCAGGGGGGGGGAGTCCCCGCTGGGGTGCCTGACCAGCTTGGGTGAGGGGCTGATGGCCATTTTCAGGCTTGCCACGCCCGCTGGAGACCCAAGCTCCCAGCCTCTCCTTTTTTTCTGTCTTTTTGTTCCTGGCTGGAAGGAGGTATCTGGGATTTATTTATCTTCTATAATTGAAACTTTGTAGCTTTGAGCGGAGCCCAGGGTGGGCCAGGGCAGGCAGGAAGCTTGGCTTCCTCCATCGCTGGGGGCAACCCAAGCCTCCTGCTCGCTCCAGCTCCTTGGCCGCTGCCATCTTAGTTGGGTTAATTTGCATATTTGCTCCTGATTGGTTGGTGGGTGTAGCAGAGTGACAGAGTGATGGTTAATTTGCATGTTTCTCTTTTATTTTATAGGATGACATACATTTAAGTCTTTTATCCATTTTGAGTTTATTCTTGTGTATGATGTAAGTTGGTGGTCTAGTTTGATGATTTTTTTTTTGCATGTATCTGTTCAATGTTCCCAACACCATTTATTGGAGAGACTTTCTTAACTCCATTGTATGTTCTTTCCTTCTTTGCCAAATATTAATTGAGCATAGTGGTTTGGGCCAATTTCTGTGGTCTCTGTGCTATTCCTTTTATCTATATGCCTGGTCTTGTGCCAATACCACGTTGTTTTGATTACAGTGGCTTTATGGTATAACTTGATATCTGGTATTGTGATCCCTCCAATTTTGTTCTTCTTTCTCAAAATTGCTGTGGCTATTCGGGGTCCTTTTTGTTGTATATAAATTTTTGTAATATTTGTTCTAGATCTGTGAAATATGCTGTTGGTATTTTTTTTAAATACATTTTATTGATTTTTTACAGAGAGGGAGAGGGATAGAGAGGTAGAAACATCGATGAAAGAGAAACATCGATCAGCTGCCTCCTGCACACCTTCTACTGGGGATGTGCCCACAACCAAGGTACATGCCCTTCACCAGAATTGAACCTGGGACCTTTCAGTCCGCAGGCCAATGCTCTATCCACTGAGTCAAACCAGCCAGGGCTGCTGTTGGTATTTTAATAAAGATTGCATTTAATCTATAGATTGTCTTGGTTAGTATGGACATTTTAATGTTGATTCTACCAATCCATTAACACAGTATATTCTTCCACTTGTTTATATCTTCCTCTATCTCTTTTTTTCAACATCCTGTAGTTTTCAGAGTACAAGTATTTTACTTCCTCGGTTAAGTTTATTCCTAAGTATCTTAATTCTTTTGTTGCAATGGTAAAGATTTTCTTAGTTTCTCTTTCTGAGAATTCATTACTGGTATATAAAAATGCCATCAATTTCTGGGTGTTGATTTTGTATCCTGCTATATTGCCACATTCATTTATTAAATCTAGCAATTTGTAGTGGTCTTTAGAGTTTGCTATGTTCAATATCATGTCCTCTAAAAATAATGAGAGTTTTACTTCCTCCTTTCCAATTTGGATGCTTTTTATTTCTTCTTCCAGTCTGATCATTATGGCTAATATTTCCACTACTATGTTGAATAGAGTGGTGAAAGTGAACATCCCTCTTATTCCTGTGCTTAGGAGAAATGGTTTTTGCCCATTGAGTATGATGATGGCTGTAGGTTTGCCATATATGGCTTTTATTATGTTGAGATATGATCTTCTATTCCCACTTTGTTGAGAATTTTATCAAAAAAGGGTGTTGGGCCAAAACTGGTTTGGCTCAGTGGATAGAGCGTCGGCCTGTGGACTGAAGGGTCCCGGGTTCGATTCCGGTCGAGGGCATGTACCTGGGTTGCGGGCACATCCCCAGTGGGAGAAGTGCAGGAGGCAGCTGATTGATGTTTCTCTCTCATCGATGTTTCTGGCTCTCTATCTCTCTCCCTTCCTCTCTGTAAAAAATCAATAAAATATATTTTTTAAAAAAGGGGGTGTTGGATTTTGTCAAATGCTCTTTCTGCATCTATTGACATGATTGTGTGATTTTTGCCTTTCAATTTGTTTACATGATGTATCACATTTATTGATTTGCTAATTTTGTACCAGCCTTGTATCCCCAGAATAAATCCCACTTGGTCATGGTGTATGATCTTGTTAATATATTGCTGAATCCAATTTGATAATATTTTGTTCATGATTTTAGCATCCATGTTCAGCAGCAATAGTGTCCTGTACTTTTATTTGTAGTGTCTTTGTTTGGTTTTGGAATTAGGATAATACTGGCCACATAAAAAGAGCTTGGGAAGTGTTCCTTCCTCTTGAACTTTTTTTAATAGTTTGAGGGGTATATGTGTTAGTTCTTCTTTGAGTGTTGAGTAAAACTCCCCTGTGAAGCCATCCAGACCAGGGCTTTTGTCTACTGGGAGTTTTTTTTTATTATTACTGGTTCTATTTACTCAGTTATTGGCCTATTCAGGTTTTCTGTTTCTTCCTGATTTAGTTTTGGGAGATTGTATTTTTCTAGGAATCTGTCCATTTCCTCCACATTGTCCAGCTCGTTGGCATATAGTTGTTCATAGTATTTTCTTATAATCCTTTGCATTTCTGTGGTGTCAGTTATTACTTTACCACTTTCATTTCTGATTTTATCTGTGTCCTCTCTGTTTCTTGCTGAGTCTGGCTAAAAGTTCATTAATCTTGTTTATCTTTTCAAAGAACCAGGTTTTGGTTTCATTGACTTTTGTTTTGTTTGTGTTTTTTTAGCCTCTATGTAATTTATTTCTGCTCTAATTTTTATTGTTTCCTTCCTTCTACTTACTCTGGGCTTTTCTTGTTGTTCTCTTCTAATTCTTTAAGTTGTAGGGTTAAATAGTCTATTATTAAGTTTTCTTATTTTTTGAGGTAAGCCTGTAATGCTATGAACTTCCCTCTCAAGACTACTCTTGCTGTGTCCCAGAAACTTTGGGGTGTTATGTGTTTTCACTTGTTTCCAGGGAGTTTTTTTATTTGTTTCTTGATCTCATTGGTAACTCATTCATTGTTTAATAGCATGCTATTTAACCTCCATGTGTTTGAATGTTTTTGAGTGTTTTTACTGTAGTTGACTTCTAATTTCATTCCATTGTGGTCTGAGAAGAAACTTGGTATGATTTCAATCTTCTTGAACTTGTAGAGACTTGGTTTGTGTCCTAACCCATGTCCACTTGAGAAGAATGTATATTCTGCAGCTTTGGGGTGAAATGTTCTCTAAACATCAATTAAATCCATCTCTTCCAGTTTGTCATTTAGAGTCACTATTTCCTGACTGATTTTTTGTCTGGAAGATCTATCCAATGAAGTCAGCAGGGTGTTAAAGTCCCCTACTATGACTGTATTGCTGTCAATCTCTCCCTTAAAGTCCTTTAGAAATTTTAAAAAATATATTTAGGTGCTCCTATATTGGGTGCATATGTTTACCAGGGTCGTATTCTTTTGTTGTATCGACCCCTTTAGTATTATGAAGTGGCCTTTACTGTCTCTTGTGATGGCCTTCATTTTTTTTCTACCCTGACTTCTAATTCACTAATCCAATCCTCAGCTTCCCATAATTTGCTGTGTATTCCTTCCAATGTGTTCTTTATTAGTGTTGTGTCATTTTGTCAGATATGAGTATTGCCACATCAGCTTTTCTTTTTTTTCCATTTCTATTTGTCTGGGGGGAAAAAATTGTCCATCACTTCACACTCACCCTGTGTGAGTCTTTTGTCCTAAGGTGGATGTCTTGTAGACAGCATATAATTGGGTCATGTGTTTGTATCCATTCAGATACCCTATGTCTTTTGATTGGAGCATTTAATCCATTTATATTTAAGGTTATTATTGGTAGGTACTTATTTATTGCCATTTTAATTCTGTATCTATATTCACCAAGAATATTGGCCTGTAGTTTTTTCCTTTGTAGTGTCTTTATCTGGTTTTGGAATTAGGATAATGCTTGCCTCATAAAAGAACCTTGGAAGCTCCCCCCCCCCGCCCCCCCACCCCACACACACCCTTCAAATTTTTGGAATAGTTTGAGAAGTGTTAGTCTTCTTTGAATGTTTGGTAAACCTAGCATGTAAATCCATCCAGTTTAGGACTTTTGTTTGCTGGGAGGGTTTTATTATTATTATTCCTGCTTCGACTTCATTAATTATTATCAGCCTATTCAGGTTTTCTGATTCCTCCTGTTTGAGTTTTGGAAGATTGTATGTTTTTAGGAATTTTCCGTTCACCCATGTTGTCCATATAGATATTCATCATATTTTCTTACAATCCTTTGTATTTTGATGATGTCAATTTTTACTTCACCTCTTACATTTCTGATTTTATTTGTTGGGGTCCTCTCTCTTTGTTTCTTGGTACGTCTGGCTAAAGGTTCATCAATCTTGTTTATCTTTTTGAAAACCCAGCTCTTGGTTTCATTGATATTTTATATTGTTATTTTAGTCTCCGTGTCATTTATTTCCACTCTGGTTTTTACTATTTCCTTTCTTCTACTTCCTTTGAGCTTTTCTAATTATTTTTAAATTTTTAAAAATATATTTTTACCTATTTCAGAGAAGGGAGAGGTAGATAGAAATATCAATGATGAGAATCATTGATTGGCTGCCTCCTGCACTCCCCCTAGTGGGGATTGAGCCCACAACTGGGGCACGTGCCCTGACCAGGAATAGAACCATGATCTCCTGGTTAATAGGTCAGCACTCAACTACTGAGCCACACTGGCTGGGCTCATTCTAATTATTTAGTTGTAAGGTTAGATATCCTTGTTTTTGTGGGGGTTTTTTCCTGCTCTGACTAGGTGATTTTTTTTTCTACCTTATCTTCCCAATCACTGATTCGATCCTCTGCTTCATCAAGCCTGTTTATTTCTCACAGTGTATTTTTTAAAATTTCAACTATGGTAGTCTCTATTGCCACCTGTTTTCCATGTTTTCTATGTGTTTGTGGGGGTTTTTCCAAGCTGTTGAGCATCTTTACAGCCATTACTTTGAGCTCTGTTTCTGATGAATTGGTTGCCTCCTTTTCATTTAGTCTTTCCTGTGTTTTTAATTATTTGGGGCTTGTTCATTTGTCTCCCAATATTGGCTGTCTCTTTTTGTTTGTTTCTATGTAGTAGATAAAACTGCTATCACTCACAGTCTTACTTAGGTGCCTTCTGTAGTAGGTGTCCTGTGGGACCCAGTGGTGCAATCTCCTTGATCTCCTAAGCGGGGTGCTCTAGGAATCTCTCTTTTGTGGGTTATTTGGGCCTCCCTGTTGTAACTGGGTCTTAAATGCTGTTGACCTATTTGTGGGTGGGATCAACCCTCAGGCTGGCTCTCTCACCCACACCCACAGCATGCAAACTTGCATGCTGTCCACTCTTGGTGTCTTCATCTACTGGACCTGTTTTGCATGGGAGGGGTCAATCTGTGTAGACAGGTCAACTTCCTGGAGCTCTGATATAATGGCAGATCAATAAAAGACCATGCACTGTGAGCTCAACATCCACATGTCGGCTACTCAGCTCGCCCTCTATGTTGCTTGGACTCCTAGTCTTATGCAGGAAAGCTGTTGAGTAGGCCCAATCTGGCCATACCACACTGACCCTTTCACAGGTGCAAGCTCAGTAAATTGGGGCAACCGGTTTGGGCAGACAGGGCTAGTGGGTCCGCTAGTTTGGGGCAGCATAGTTTGACACTCAAATGGGGAAAATGTGCCCCTACTCCAGAGCCATCCATTCAGACTCTGCCAGTCTCCAACTCTAGCTCTCCCAGGAGTGCACCACAGGTTCAGTTTGGGTGTAGCCAGATTTCCTCACTGAAGGAACAAGCTCAGCAGGACAGGATGGGGGTCACAGGGACTTAGGCAAACAGATCAAGAAAGCCTTCTTTTGTGAGTGTCACCAACTGTACCACAGGAAGGGTTGAGCTGCATTCCTCCTTTTAGCTCTGTAGCCACTCCTGCTCAAGCCCTGGACTGGAACCTGTGAGGTAGATGGACACTGAACGTCCTGGCTGAGCAAAGCCTCCTCCCCCCTCAAAACTGAGCCTAGCAGCATGGGGCCAGCAGGGCTAGGAAAACTGATCAAGGCAGTCTTCCATCAGTGGTGCTGCTAGCCCCGTGAGGAGAGAAAGCTGTACAACTTCTCTCCCTAGCTCCACAGCTACGCCTTCAGAGACCCCTACAGAGCCACATTCCAAAGCTGCAGTTCCAAACTATGCTCCCTGCTCCATTACCCCCAGCAGGACTTGGAGGAACAGATCAAAGCAGCCCTCTGATGGGTGTGGCGCTGGCCCTCAGCTCTTAAGATGGAAGTGAGCTCCTAGCCTTCCCCTAGTGCACCACCAGAGACCCCAACAGGAGGCTCCTAGTGGTCACACCAGTGTCCCAGTTCAGAGTTGTGCTTCCTCTCCCCTACAAGGCTGCACCAGTAGTACAGCAGTGCCAGCAGGGCTTGGAGAAATAGATCAAGGCTCCTTGGCCAGTTTGGTTCAGTGGACAGAGCGTCAGCCTGCGGACTGAAGGGTCCCGGGTTCAATTCCGGTCAAGGGCACATACCTGGGTCGCAGGCTCAATCCCCATTAGGGGGCGTGCAGGAGGTGGCCGATCCGTGATTCTCATCAATGATGTTTCTCTCTCTCTCCCTTCCTCTCTGAAATCAACAAAAATATATTTAAAAAAAATAGATCAAGGCAACCCTCTGCTTGGGGTGGCACCAGAACTTGGGAGGGGAGAGAACTGTTACCTTTCCCCTAGCTCTACAGTACACTGCCAGACTCTGATGGAGGGTCCCTAAGGGGCTATGTGAAATGTCCCAATTCGGAGTTGTGTGTCCCCCCCGCCGCCACCACCAGATCTGAGCCTAGCAGAATGGGGCCAGCAGGCTTTAGGAATGCAAATCAAGTCGGCCCTCCATTGGGAGTGGCAGAGCTGTGGGAGGGGTGCTAGTGCACACCTCCCCCTAGCTCTGCAGCTGCCCGCTGCCTCAGAACCTGACAAGGAGGTCTTCCTTTGAGGTGACACCTGCCTAAGCCGTGAGTTGGGGAAAATTGGCCCTTGTTCCAAAACTAATCAGTTCAATGATCATGAGTGTTTATAGCTTCTCCAGAAAGAGAGCCCACCTCAGGTCTCTATTGGGTACAGCCAATAGCCCTTTTTCCTGGATTCAATCTTGGCAGGTGGTGTCACCAGTATTTGGCAGACAGCAATAGTACACTTCCTCCAGCTGGAGCTGAAAGGATGTTAAGTGCTTGACCCTGGCAGATGGCATCCAAGGGCCGTATGGGATGTTGACTGTTGACTCAGGACCAGAACCTCAGTAGCCTATCATCCAGATCTCTGGAGCTATGCCACCCAGTTCTTCCCTTTATGGCTTCCATATGCCAAGTCTCCTTCCCTCTAACCGGAGCCCCAGGTGAGTGCCCAACCCCTTGTGTGTTGGCCCTTAAGCACCTGGGTTCTAGACTCCCTCCTCTTTCCAGCAGACAAAGTCCTCATTTCTGCTGCCAGATGCTATGCAGGCTCCTCTTCCCAGCCCTGGTGCTCTGGTTTGGTGGTCCCAGTGTGGGGTTCACCCCACTTTCCTCAGGAGGGACTTTTGCAACCACATACCCCTTTGGATTCTCAGCTGCTGCACCTGGGTTCAGGGGCTAGCCCTCTCCGCATCTCCACCCTTCTTACCAGCCTTTGTGTAGCTTCCTTTTTCCAGACTCCTGTGTAGGTGTTCTTCAGTGGTTTCTTCAGGTTGATGGCTCTAAATTTTAGCTGTAAATCCAGTTCGGCATCAGGTGTGCTGATTTCACCTACTCCACAGTGATCTTGGAACGCCCTGGCAGTTCCATTTTTAACTTTTTGCAGTGGCTGCACCAGTCAGCATTCCCATCACAGTGCACTAAGGTTCCCTTTTGTCAGCATCCTCACTAGCACTTATTAATTTATTGATGGTAGCCATTATCTCAGATGTGAGGTAATAACTCGTTTTGTAATTTGCATCCCTCTAATGACTAGTGAAGCTGAGCATTTTTTCATATAGACTCATACTTCTTTTACATTTGTGGGTGTAAGATAATGAGATTTGCGGTCTCTGTTCTGGTGTTGGTTATGCTTTGAGGGGTCCAGAAAAAAAAAATCTGATACTCCAAAGGTATGTTATCTTAGAAGCAAAAGACAACAGGCTTAGTTAAGGTGAAGATTTGACTTTTGTTAGGAAAAAATACTGCCCTAGCACATGACTACCCTCCCTGAACTATTTTTAGCTAGAAATTTTTTTAATTTCAGACCACTCTATGGGTTCTTTTGGTCTGAGTTTGTAAGGCTGCTATGCAGGCCTCCCATAAATGTGTAAGGTTTAAATTGGTATGTGGCCCCTTTTTTGTCCACAGCTTTACAGTGGCAACTAAAACCTCAGACACAGACTGAACTGAAGTTACCTAACACTCCAAATGCAACGTCTGGGGCTTGTTTGAAGCCTGAGACCACCCAGTGTTAAGGCAATGATGAGGCAATTGGGGAAATTTTAATTTGGTTTAACAGATGACGCTAAGAAATTATCAATTTAGTCTGGTGTGGCAAAGGCACTCTGCTTATGTTCCAAAGACCTTATTTTTCAGACTTGTATTCCAAAAACAGAAACAGCAAATCCAACTTCTGTCACCTCCCTGACAATGTTCATAGCCATTGTTTTTCCTATCGCCTAAAATACACCAGACACCCTCCCCCATTAAGTTAGACCAGGTGACCTGGTGAATAAAAGGGGAATGAAGTGACTGTGTTTGCCATGTTAACATACTGGGTGCCATCCCAACCCACCCCAAGTTTCTGACCCAGGGACTTGAGCTCAGGGACTTGAGAATGTGCATTTCCAAGAAGTTGCAGGTGATATTTATGTTGCTGGTCTGGAGAACCCACTTTAGAAACCAGAGTTCTAGAAGAATCCTCTCTGGGCCAGGATCTCAGAGTGATGAAGGGTGGATGAGAGACATTTCTACCGTTCTCACATCACGGTGAGATGTTCATGCTCATAACTGATCATCCCTCACAAAAAAAACCCAAAATTCTCAGAACCCACAGTCCTCAAGAAAACATCAGTTTTGATTAGACTGGCCCCATCAGTGTCAGCTGGGTTCCAGGCACACAAATCCTCATAGAATTAATGGTGCAGAGCTGCCCAGAGGGCCTGAGCACAGTCCTCTGGGTCTTCCTACCTGGTTATAGGATGGCTACTTCCAGGAGGAAATTCTACCCTCCCCGTGTCTCCAATGGGTCCTGCCTACATATTGCTTTCACTCGTATCTGGCTTCCAATTATGAGATATCAAACCCTGTTAGAGCCAGTTGGGGTTGGAACATGTTTGAAACAAGGTTTATCAGTGATTTTCCTGACATCAGAGCCATAAACTTCTAGCTGGCAGAGGGTCACAAAATGCAGACAGCTCCAGGAAGGGCCCACACCCTAGGACAGGAGTGGGCAAACTTTTTGACTCGAGGGCCACAATGGGTTCTTAAACTGGACCGGAGGGCCGGAACAAAAGCATGGATGGAGTGTTTGTGTGAACTAATATAAATTCAAAGTAAACATCATTACCTAAAAGGGTACGGTCTTTTTTTTTTTTTTAGTTTTATTCATTTCAAACTGGCCGGATCCGGCCCGCGGGCCGTAGTTTGCCCACGGCTGCCCTAAGACCTTGAGCTAGATCAAGGTAAGGATTATAAATCTGACCTGCACTCAGTGAGTGTCCAAGCACCTCAGAGCACCATCCTGCTACTGGCTGAATCACCGGGGCATGCTCCTGCTTCATCTCTGAGGTCCCTCACTGCCGCTGAGTGCACCCATCTTCATCTCTCTTCTCCACTTTTGTACCAATTCTTCTAGTTGCACAGTATTTCCTCTCATCCCCTCCATTTACGCTTCCATACCAATTTGCTTGCCTTTCACATTTTCTCTGGATGTGCCTTTAATATATTCAATTTTATTCAGAAAAAAAAGATAAACAAACAGCATATCCAAGATGGCAAGTAAGCTAAATAGCTGGCTGCATTTAAAAAAACAACAACAAAAAAATCTTGAGTTTGCTTTTGTTGGTGCCATGAAGACATAGCTTCCCTCCGAGAGAGACCATTCTAAGGCCTTGTGACCTTTCTTGTTGGACGGGTTCCTTCCAACTGAGTCACCACAGTCCCTTCTGCTAAATACAACGGTTTGAGGGAGAAGGAAAGTTTTGTGATCAGAGGATTCAGAAATCCTGTCCGAAGTGGAAGCAGAGTTGAGTAGAGGTCAGCTGAAAGCCAAATAGGAGAGCAGGGTGCACACTCCTGCCCAGCACAGGGGCAGCGGGGCTCCTGGCCTCTCCACAGCAGCAACACTGAAGTTAGAAAAGGGGAGGAGGTGTAAAGCGAGGGACTCATCCTCCCCTGAACACTGGCAGCTTCTGAGAGCCCACCCAGTTCCAGGAGCCCCGCCAGGAAGCCCTCCATGCCAGCAGCTTCCTCTATCCCTCCACTCTTCCCCCATCCCCACAGCGCTGTAAGTTCCTGCCTCACCTCTGGAGAAGGGTAGGCCCCAACATGGCTGACATGCCCTTCTGCTGCGTGTGGAGTGGAGAGGACCCCTAAGGAGAGAGGAATGGGGACAGGGTGGCTGAAGGCATGTGTGATGAAGAAGCAGCTGAGGAAAAAGGAGTTTGTCTTCTTTTGCCAAACTCTGCCACTCTGGCCTCCATTCCATCCTAGATACAAATGTTCCTCTGTCCTAAATGGGGAAAAAACTCATTTTGACTCCCCTTTTCCAACTGTGTTGAACAAGTCAGCTGGCTTATCCCAGGTGTGGTAAACGCCTGCCAGCCACCAGGAAGGAGAGGCCACCCAAGCACTCTGCGCCCCCCCCCTCCCCCCCCCCCCCCGGAACTGCAGGGTCCTGATGCAGTGGACAGTCATCGGATCACACCCAAAGCAGCTGGCCACTGCCTCTGGCTGGGTCCCAATCAACCCTGGACTTGGGAGTTCTCATGCTCTGTTCCCAAGACCTCTCTGCAAACGCATCCACCTGCCCACATCACCCACTAAATGCCTCACAGGCCCAAACTCTCCACCGGCCATGTCATTTTAGTTCTTTAAAGAACCTGAGAGGTCATCTGCCCGGTGCGGTACACTTCTTGCAGACTGGGACACTAAGGCCCAGGGAAGCTGGCGGGTCATTCATGTGCACACAGCTCCTCATGGCATAGGCAGGCCAATCACAGCCCTCTGGACAGTGTGGTCAGTGCTGTTCACTCCTGGGTTACATCTGCCCCCTTTCGCCTCACGTGCACCAGTTCAGACCTTACATGGCGTATGGTCACTCTATCATGTCTATTGTAGCATGTTAAGTGTTGAGCAAGATAAAGTCAAATGAGCTTTGGGGAACTTGGAGAGGGTGGGGGGATTAGTTCAGAGCTGGCTGGAGAGCTGGGAACCAGAAAGGCTTTTCTTTGATGACAAAAACCTGAGCTGGGTCTCAAATCCAGGCAGAAGTCTAACAGGTTAAGCAGGGGGAAACATGTCAAGAGTAATACAAGTATCAGCATGTTAGTGGGCAGACTTGATGGACAGTGCCATGTGCCAGACCCTGAGAACATAAGATGGGTGAGACACAGCCCTGGCTGGAGGGGCTCAGGACATGGTTCAGAAGAGTGAGGCCTAGGGTCAGGAAGACTTGGAGGTGGGGGCCCTCCTGCCAGCACCTGTCCAGCTTGCACCCAGTGGCTGGGTCAGAGCTCCAAAGTAATGAGTGCCCCACTCAAAGCGTCCCACTTTCCTTATCTCCCAGATCCCTCCTTCACTGTAGCCGTCTCTAGTCATCAATGTTTACTGCCCTGCATCACCTGCTACCAGCACGAACCTGTGTTCCTCACCTGGGCACCCCACCCACTTTATGGTGTTTCTAACAAGCCCTACCAGTGTTTGTACTTAGAAAGATCCTGGCAAATATTGCTTAATAAACTGAACACATTCAGCCCTGAGGGTGTATTCAGTGGTTAGAGCAGCAGCCCCCGGAACCAAAGGGTCACAGGTTCAATTCCCGGTCAAGGGAAGGTACCTCGGTTGCAGGTTCAATCCCTAGCCCCAGTTGGGGTGCACGCGGGAGGCAACCAATAAATGTCTCACTCACATCAATGTTTCTATGCCTGTCTCTCTCCCCTGCCCCTCCCTCCCTCCCACTCTCTCTAAAAATCAATGGAAAAAATATCCTCTGGTGAGGATTAACAAAAAAAAAAAGAAAAGAAAAAAAACCCGCACACATCCATTTGCCAGCCAGTGGATTGTCCCTGGTTCCATCAGTCCCAGGAGGGCCCAGTGTACAGACCTGGGGCTCAGGAATGGTGGGGTTGGGGAGGAGGGGTGGAGAGAAATGATTGCCCAGGAATGGAATGTGGAGGGAAGTTAAGAAATGAACAGGGACAGGGCCTTAGGGAGGACAAGAAATGTGGGTGGAAAAGAGGACAGGGCACAACAGGCACAGAATATCTGGTCCCAAATGACAAGCCACCCCAAACACCTGGGCCAGCTCACTCTCACACCGCATGGAACACAGACGCAGGAATGCAGGAGGCCTGAGAAGCGGGGACAGATGGGACTCAAGTGGTGTGACCCCCACACTGGCCCAGCGCCCACCCACCAGGCGCCCAGATGCCCACCAAAATTCCCGAATGGAATCTCACAGGACAGACGTGAACATATGCTTCTGCTGTCCCCTGCTGACAGCGCAGGGTGTGACATCCTGGGAGCCCATCCCTCTCCTCACACCTTGAGGGAGACCAAGCCTTAGGTGGGGACTTTATAAGGAGTCTCCTTGTCCAGCACAGGATGGGACCAGGCCCCCCTGTGCAGGTTCACTGTTGAACGGAGTGACTGGCATCCACTGATCTGCACCAGGCTAATCCACCTGGACCTTCTCCTTGTACAATTGATAACACCTAAGAACAGAGACATTGGAGAACCACCCCACCGCCCCCAATGGACGTGGATGTAGAACCCAATCCCTAACCAAGTAATCTGGTGCACATCAGACTGGGGGCGTGTGGGAAGCAAAAAAAGCACGGCCACTGAGCACCCATTAGGCACCAGGTGCGTGCTGGGCGCTGGGAGACTGAGGCCCAGCCGCTCACTTGAGGACATGGTTCAGCAGCACTGCTACCACTCACTGTTTCGTGTGACATGGTACAGGAATGGGAAGGACGAGGCCCCACATTCCCCACAACCTGGCCATCTCTTGCTCACAACAAAATTTTTAACAACAAAATTCCCTTTGACCATGCTGATACTTCATACAACTTCCTAAGAGGTGACTACATCCACTGCCTCTACTGTCACTTCTGGTTCCTGTGAGTTTGGACTCAAAGAATCCAACTGCCACCCTGGACAGATGGCTCAGTTGGTTGGAGGATCGTCCCTTAAACCAAAAGGTTGCAGGTTCAACTTCTGGTCAGAGCACATACAGGAGGCAATCAATTTGTTTCTCTCTCACTTCAAGGTTTCTCTCTCTCAAATCAATAAAAAAACACAGCCTTGTGTGAGGATTAAAAAAAAAAATAAATCCAACTTCCTCCATTTTCTTCTATGAAGCTGGAGCAGACGGGGTACTTCCACTCTACCTGTTGTCTCATCTGGAAAAAGGCAGCTGTGGTGCTACCCCCCATTGTGGGAGTAAAATGGGTCAATGCCTATGCCTGGCACAGGACATGCCCTGGGTGGTGTTGGCCATGGTTGTCGGGATCAGGCTGGGGTGCTTTCACATTTTATTCCATTAGAGCAGTGGTTCTCAACCTTCCTAATGCCGCGACCCTTTAATACAGTTCCTCATGCTGTGGTCCCCCCAACCATAAAATTATTTTCGTTGCTGCTTCATAACTGTAATTTTGCTACTGTTATGAATCGTAATGTAAATATCTGATATGCAGGATGTATTTTCGAACGACCCCCAAAGGGGTCGCGACCCACAGGTTGAGAACCACTGCATTAGAGGATGCATCATCAGCTCTAACCCTCCTGGTCTCTCCTCACTCCTACCTTATGTGACAGGTGATTTTGCAAGGAACTGGGTGGGCACTGCTAGCCCTTTCCTGGGTTCCTTCACACCAGGAGACATAGGTCCACACTACCAGGGCCTGGGAAGGGAAGGATGACCTGAGTGTCATCTCAGAAAGCTCACTTGCCTAAAGACATAGGCCATGCACTCAGCAGCTTTCCTAGTGACAAAGGAAATAGTTTGGCATCCATCTGCCTTATCATACTTTCCTTATTTCTCAATAAAAACAAGCCAGGTCAGAAAAGGCAGTCTCACACTGGACAGTACCTGCCAAAGGACACTAGTACATTTCTGTACACAGTGGCTCCTGATGTCCCATCTGAGGTCACCAGTCACTGCTCTGCCCTCCTGTCCCTCCAACTCCTGGCCTTTGCCCGGCCCCTTGAGTTTAGACCTCATTTCTCACCAGCTTTGCAGGGTTTCTGACCCTCCCAGCAGTACCTTCTTCATCCCTTTGACTGACCCCACTCTTCACCTGGATGTAAACACAGGTGCACCCCTGATTAGGCTCAGTCCAAAGCCTTCGTGTATATCATGCTCGTGAAGTTCTCAGCCCTTCTCCACCTGATGTTTCACAGGCTAGGGCTGTGGTTGGCAAACTGCGGCTCGGGAGCCACATGCGGCTCTTTGGCCCCTTGAGTGTGGCTCTTCCTAAGCCTTAGGATTACCCTCATTAAGTTAATAACAATGTACCTACCTATATAGTTTAAGTTTAAAAAAGTTGGCTCTCAAAAGAAATTTCAATTGTTGTACTGTTGATATTTGGCTCTGCTGACTAATGAGTTTGCCGACCACTGGGCTAGGGTATACAGGAGGGCCTGGCCCACAAGTCAAACCTTGATTTGGGAGTCTCCTCTGTGTTAAACTTTTAATTTCAGGTAGACCACAAATAACTAAGTTATGACCTAAACATTGGGGCAAAAAGCACTCACTATCTGAAACCCAAGTCTAATTGGGCAACCTGCATGTTTGCTAAATCCTGCAACCCTTTCTTCACGCTCATGCCAATCCAGGAGTGGCACTCATAGGGACCACCCCAAAGTAGCTGGCAAGTCACTCCACCCTACAAACCTGGCTCCACCAGCAGGTGGGATGGGGAACCACCCCTGTGCACTTACCCCAGCCATGTTGCTATAAGCCTTCCCTCCTCTCTTGGCCTGGTTAAATCTCAGATCCAACTCTTCTTCACCTCCCAGGGGCCTTCCCTGACCATCCCATCGAAAGAGGCCCCCATCATCCTGCTCAACACCCCCACCCCTTCTCCCTTCCATACAGGGGTAGTAAACATTACTGTTACATAAACTATTTTATTTAAATAAAATCAGGGCAGATCCTTTCCCCCCATACACCAGCACATGCACACACACACACGGGCACATCTTCCCTTTCTTCCCTTCACCCACGGCCACCTCAAACCCACAGGTTCTCATTGTGACCATCCTACCTCAACCCTAGAACAGGGACACACCGTCCATGTGAAGACCCCACTGCTCCCAGTCAATGGCAGCAGCACACAGGCCTAGGTACAGCCCTACTACCCAGTCTAGCTCTCAGCCCTCCTAGGGTGGGACAGAAGGACCAGTCCTCCCAAGGCACCCCAACCTGGTGAGACTTCCCCACCTTCCCCCCGCCAGACGCACACACAGCCTGGCAGCACCACTGAACACCTAAAGCTGCTCCCTGTGGAGGGTGAGTCCCCTCCCCACACCAAGGGCAGCCACACTTTAGCATTCCCCAAGGGACCCTGGAGTAGGTATGGTATTGTTGGGGAAAGAGCACCAAATTCCCCAACTCCATCCTATAGGAATAGGCTGAGATTCAGCTCAAAATCCTCTAAAAAGTAAACCTCACTCGGCAACAGGGATGGCAAGGGTCTCAGCATCAGGACCTCATAACATCTCTACTCCCCACATGGACCCCATTAGAGACCACTAGCACCTTGGCAATGTTAAGGGCCCAACTCTTCTGGGGAAAACACCATGTACATGGGAGCCTGTGCGGAGTAGGTAATGTCCCCTATGCTGACAGCAGGGTCGGGTTTCACCTTTCCTGAGACCAGCACCCTCAAGTCCTGCTCTGGGACACCCAGAGCAAAGTGGCTGAGGTCATGAGGAGGGAGTGCTGAAGGGACAGGGATGTGTCTTCCACAGGTACACAGCCCCACAGTGCATGTTACAGGTGATACACAGGCGGGCTGGAGCAGAGCATGGGGCCAGGCTGCCAGGAGGGCTCCTACACCTCCCTCTGGCCCCTCACGAGAAGGGGAGATGGGAGGAACACCTGTCCACTCACTCAGGCTTGGGGGCCCGAGATGCTAGATTCAGGTCCACATCCACCTTCTGTGATGGGCTTCCCTGTGCTTCCTAGACCAAGTTCCCTGAGGGAAAAGCCAGGCAGAAGGAAAGAATTAGAAAGAGACCAGCAAAGGGAATGGACAGACCGTGAGAGCCGGAGGTAAGCCTTCTGAGGGAGTAAGGCAGAGAGAGCTGTCACCTGTAACACTGGGGAGGTGGGGGGATGACAATGACAGAATCAGACACAGCCAACCCGACCTCTCCAGGGGAAGCAAGGACCCCAGGAAGAAGCTGGGAGCCCCTGTCCTGAGTGGGCTAGCAGGGTAAGGGCCACACCAGACCCCTAAGCACAGGCTACAGACTGATGCTGCGCTGGTGGCGGCCCCCACGGCCCCCGCTCCAGGTGCCCAGCTCCTGGCCGTCTAGACTGGCATGGTCCGAGAGACCCCGCAGGTGTTCCACGGAGTCACACTTTTGCAGGTCTGAGGCCACTGTGCGCAGGCTCAGCAGGCTTACCGTGTCTGCATCAGGGGCAGGACCAAGCCCCAGGCTGCAGCCCTCTTCTGGGGCCTCACCCTCGGCCCCCTCAATGATCCCACTGTCTCCGTCCTCCTCCTCCTGGGGCCTGGCCTCAGCGCCCACAGGGGAAGAGCGCCGAGGGCCAGGCGGGCGAGGGGGCAGGCCCCGCCGGCGCTCGTGAATCTGCTCGCTGATCTGCTCCAGGTTGCGCAGGGCCACCGAGTAGCGAGTCTTGGCCTGAGCAACCTGCTGCTCCAGCTCTGTCACCTTGGCCTTGTGCTCCTGAGGGAGGACAGATGGCATCACCCAGCTGGCAACGCTCCACAGCCGGGAGCTCCCAGTCCCCTTAGGTCCCACTGGGCAGCCCCACTCTGCCCCAAACCCACCGGATCCTCCTCCTCTCCCGATTCTCATTTTTTCTTGTTTATCTCCCTACAACTCCAATCCCTGCCAGCACCCACCCCCAACTCCACCTCCCACTTCCTTGAGGTCATTCTGATCACAGGCGCCACCCCATCCCACCTAGTTGATCACACACTGTCTCCCTGCTCTCACTTGCCATGCCCGCCCTCGCCCACCTGTCCCCCTCCCCATAGCTACCTCCAGGATCTGGCTGAACTGAGCCTTCAGCTCAAAGTAGGGGCGGCTCTTGCCAATAGCCCGCCGGAGGGTCTTCTGCAGGGCCTGCACCCGAGCTTCAGCCTGCTGGCACAGCCGCGTTACCCGTTGGTGCTCCCGCTCACCATGAAGCCGTTCCTCCTCTGCCTCGTTCACCTGGCCCACACAGCATAGATGACAGATTTCACTCAGCTGGGGGACATGCTCCTACCCCTGCCATTCACCCCAGGCTGCCACTCCAAATGTTACCCTGGGGGAAACCCCACTGTCTGAGGAGCCGAGAGAGAGCATGGATTTCCCGAGACACAAAGGAGAACAGTGGGTCCTTGCACCTGCCTATTGTTGCCTGCACCACCGCCACTCGGGTTTGCCGCTGCTGGGAGGGTGCCAGGGCCCTATGGACAACTTGTGAGCCTGTCAGGATGTCTGTCTGGGCACATCTTCTACAGTCATCATCCTCAGGGAGCCCTCGGTGCTGGGGTGGGAGCTGGGGAGACCGGAGGAGCCCCAGTGGGGGCAGCCAAGCTCTGCACTGCGTTCTCTACATTTTCACGCCCCAACAAGGAGTAGGCAAAGTCTCCTGCCAGCCTGTGCACCAAGACCAGGGGCCAACTTTGCCACACACTGGGCAGATGCACACTGGAGCCTGTCACACCCTGCCACTCACAGCTCAACAAGCCCTCCGCAGTGCCACACTCTCCTGTAGGAGCTCCGGCTGTGCAAGGCGGTGGCCTGGACTGAGGAGTACTCAATGGACCTGAGGCATGCCCACCTCTCAGGAGCTCACACTTGCTGCTCTAGACTACACATCTGAATCCCCCCCTCCTGCCCCCCCCCAACTAGAGTTCACATGCTGAAATCCTAACCACTACAGTGAAGGTTTGGGAGGCAGCACTCTGAGGTGAGTAGGTCATGGGTGGGATGAGTGCCCTTACAAAAGGGCTCTGGAGAGCTCCCTCGCCCCTTCCGCCATGTGAGGACAGTGAAAAGGGGGCAGACGGGGAGCCTGGAAGGGGGCTTTCCCCAAACACCAAATCTGCCTGTGCCTCGATGCTGGACTTCCCCAACTCCAGAGCTGGGAGAACATTTGTTGTTTAGGCCCCAGTGATGTCTTTGTTATAGCAGCCTGAATGGACGGAGACACTGCTCTTTACACGGTGAAGGTGGCTGATGCCAGGGAGCCTCCCGCTCCTCAGTCCCCTTCAAGTAGCTTGGAAATGATACACAAATTCCACTTTAAATATCAAAGTACAGTGGCGGAGCTCAAAAGCAAGGAAGAGCGAGTATTCTGAAAGCAGAAGGGGTCACAGCTAAACATAACAAAACATGGGTGTTAAACCGAGAGCATCCAGCAGGATGAACTGTTTGGGATAGTGCCTAACCTGGAGGCAAAGAGCCAAACATGCGTCCAGAGGAGATGTACATAAGAACACTGGAGGCCAAGCAGGGCAGGGCAAGAAACAGGTTTGCCTGAAACAGTTACAACTGAGGGAAGGCTGGAGTGGAAAAAAGAAAGGAGTGAGGAGGGTGATGGGATAAAGAGACAGCAAAGAAAGCAAGGGGACCATGGGAGGGGACCTGCTGGAACCGCCTGGCTCACCTTGCAGGTGGCGTGGTTGAGCATCTCCTGCCACGTAGGGTCCAGCCGGTTCTTGTCAGCCATGACACCCTGCTCGGCCACAAACACCATCTCCCGGGCGGCGTTGTGCATGCTCACAGCCCGCTCGTATCGTAAGGCTGCCTTCTGCGTCTCCTGCTGGGCCTGGGGGGAGAAGGCCATCAGAACAGGGAGTCCTCAGGGACCCCCAGTCCACTGTGGAGATATATCCTAGGTGAGGACATGAGGAGGACTGCCCATTGCAATGCCTCACTTCTCACACTGCGCTGACCAAGAAAGCAACATTGTACAAAGAGTATTTTGTAAGGTTATGGCCTGAGAGAAGATGGGAAAGCGTGATGCTGCCAGTGGAGGGTGAGTTGAGACCGACCCAGCAGTTTCAGAGCCGGATGGCCGCCTGCCCTACAGAGAACAAAGAGAATTCCACCCCTTGGTCGTTGCAAGGGAGTTAGCGACGTGGATCAAGTCTCAAAGAAAGAGCACACCCAAGACCATCACATCAACTCCGGTCCAGTAGGGAAGGTGAAGGAAACAATCTGACCATTGCTCAGAGATCGTCATCACAGCCATGCTGACCAAACAAAACACTGGAAACAAATCTAAGTTTTCAGTTCCAGGAAACTGTTAAGTAAATACAGTATGGCTCATATAAGGAAATATTCGGCAGCCCTTAAAAATGGTGGCATGGATGTATATTTATTGACATGGAACTATGTCATAAGTAAAATAAAGGGATAAAAACAGCATATACTGTATAATACGTTTGGCACAATGTATACAAAAAATGTAATGGGTGATCTGTACTGTATTAACCACGCTTTTTATTGCCTATATTTTATGATGCTTTGACATCCCAGGATCCTTACTGGCCCTTCCAAAGCTAGTTAATTTCTGAGATAAAACTCCCTTGTGAGCACACCTTTCACATGCAAACCAGCCAATCCAACACCCACCACCTCCTTTTTTTGACTCTTCCACACCAGCCAATATTGCCTCTGCCGTTATCCAGGACCAAGTACTAACTAGGTCCCACCACAGAGCACAGAGCCCTCCCCTATTCTCAAACCATCCTACCACCCTAAGTTTAGCCAGAGCTGCCTACCCTGCCTCACCCATTCCTCACCACAAAACACAGTAGAAAGGCCGTGGGCCAGGTTTTCTTCTCCTGCCTTCAGCCTCCTGATCAACCCAGGTGCTTCTCCATGTAACCCTGCATGGCAGGCCCCACTCTTGGGAACTGCCATTGTCTCTGCCACCTCACCCCATACTTGACCAACACAAATCAAGTGTGCATGGCAGGATTTAGGGCAATTTTTGTTTTATCTTTTTCTTGTTTTACTGTTACAATTACAGTTTTCTAATAGTGAACCCACATTATTTGTATAAAGAAAAGGGAGGAGGAAGGGTAAAAAAGTGGAGGGTAAATAAAAAAGAGAGGCATGAACCAAAAGGAAGAGAAGAGAAAAGCAAAGAGAAAAGGTGATCTGTCTCCCCTCCACACAGAGGAAGAATCTTGGGCCAGCATCGGTGCACGGCCTCTCAGATCGAGGGTCAGGGGGCTGTACCTCCTTAGCCAGCCGCCGAGCCTCATAGTAGGGCCGGGCCTTCTCGATGCAGCTCCCCAGCTGGGAGCCCTGCGTGTTAAGCTTCCTCGCTGACTCCTGCAGGATCCTCCGATAGGTGGTTCTGGCCTCCTGGCAAAGGGACAGAGATGTGGGCAGAAGAATAACTGTGTGTGGGTCCCAGTCCCTCTTGTTTCCTGTGTCGCCCCTTCCCCTGCCACTGTGCTGAATAGGGGACATATGGAGACACCGGGGCAGGACACTCACGTCCAACTGTAGCTCCACCTGGTTGATCTCCTCGCTGGCCTGGTTCAGGTGCTCCAGCTCCTCCTGCCACAGAAAGGGGCAGAGTTAGAGCCGGGAAAGAAGGAGCCTCCGTGGGCTGGGTGGGCAGGGAGTGCATGCAGAGACAAAAGCCCGCCAAACCAGGGAGGGAAGAAGTACAGGGAGGCACTGCTCCTCCTTGTCAGAGACCTAACCCACAGTCCACTATCTCACAACTTACCTGTGTCAGGGAGGAAAGCCCCCACGTTAAAGGTCAGGAGATCAAGGTTTGGAGATGAACACTCATGCACACAGGGAAGTGGCAGCAGCCTGGGCGCTCTCCCTCAGACTGTACCAGGTCCTCCTCAAACCCCAGCCAGGAGTTCTCCTCCTCCCTGAGCCACTCGCTCAGCACGTTTACTGCACACTTACCCCAGCTAAGCACATGAGAACCAAGAATTCAGGACTCGGAAAGGTGGCAGCTTATGGCCCAGCAAGTAAGCAACAGACCCTCATGGTGTGAGGAGTCATGGGGGGGGGGGGGGGGGGGAGCAGCATCACCTACCTGGGCAGCACAAGGCTTGGGGCAGGGTGCTCTAAACACCTGCCCAGACTGGGCCTTGATTGATGCACAGAAAGCACCAGTGACAGGCAGGTGCCCAGGAGGCAACGCTCAGATGAGAAGCCAGTGAGGTCAGGGCAGAGGGGAGGGGAGGGCACAGAGCCTGGCACTCCCTGGCTGTGGCTTGGGAAGGCCTATCTGAGCAATGTGAGAATGAGTGGGGAGCCAGGCAGACAATGGTGGAGGCAGTCTTCAGTATCCGGCTGAGGAGGGAAGCACAGGCCCAGGGAAATGCAGGCTGCAGAATTATGAGGGCCTGGTGGGCAATGAGGCCAGATTAGGGAGAGCACATGGTTCAAGAGGCCACGAGCCAGCTTGGGCGTAGAGCGACAGTGACCCTAAGTCCCCACACAGTAGATCCTGTGGGAGAAAGGAAGAGCCTCAGGGAGAAGTCACCAGACACACTGGCTTGAGCGCCTCACTGGACCCAGGACCACCTGGGAGAGAGAGCAGGGAGGAGTGCTGGACTCAAGTTTCCACTCCTGCTGCTTCTTTGTCAAGTTCCTGGAGCCCAACGAGTCAAGGACACTCCTGAGGAGGAGCCGGGCCCCAGAAGACGCCTGGTGCTCAGCTAAGGGACTCCATCCAGGAGCCCTGCAGCAGCCAACTGGACTCACAGGTATGGCCTACACTTGGCCAGGAGGCACACTGCCACTGCCACCTTGCACTCGCCTCATTCAGCCCTTTCAACAGTCCAGTGTATGATCCCCCTCAGTCCTTTTATTTCTATAAAGGAATAAAGTCCTTTTATTTCTATACACCTCCTCAAGCCCTGAGATTTGAGTTTGCAAGTAAGAATCCAGGAAACCAAGTTACATGTCCTAATTACAGTAAAGGAACACAAAGGAAGACACAACAGAACCAAGAACAAAGATATCATAGCACACTTTCCTGCCTCCAAAAGGGCCTCAAACTTGACTCTGGACTGAACAAAGCTGTCCAACAGAAATACAATGTGTGTCTCACCCTTTCTAGTAGCCACATTTTAAAAAAAGCAAAACTGAACAGATGAAATTGTAACTTTTCATTTAACCCTACATGCCCAAGAAATTGTAATTTCAGTTATGTTATCAGCATAAAGTATTTACAACACTCCTATGCTTTTTTTAGACAATGCCTGTGAAATATGCACGTTCATTTGATCCTCAGGGCACATCTTAGCCTGGCCAGTCGCACTTGGCTCCCGTACTGGGCAGTGTGGGTCTAGAAACTGGTGCACATGGGCCACCTGGTTAGTCACACAACCCAGCGTCCATGAGACAAGACAGTCTGGAGCCACAGGCAGCCAACACTCGGACCCCAGGGAGGCCGAAGGAAGTACTCCACCAGCACACAGCTCCGTTTCACTGCCTCCCCAACAAGGACTTCGCCTGCATCTGACAGGAGCACCCCAACGGGCCTCAGAAGAGGTAATTCCTGCAGGATGAGAGGCCACCTCTCCCATGGGCCCAGCTCCTATGTGTGACTCAGCCCAAGATGGTTTCAGACTCTGCGACAAGAGGTGCCGGCCTTCCCAGCAGCCTCGCTGGCATCCTCCCTTTCTCAGCCCATTCTCTTGACAGAAAAGGACAATGAGATGGGACCCTGGCTGCTGTGCTCAGTGGTTTGTGCCAAAGGGTCACAGGTTCAATTCCCGGTCAAGGGCACATAACTGGGTTACAGGTTCCATTTCCGGCCCCTGGTCAGGGCAGTCGGGGTGTGTGCAGGAGGCAACCAATCAATGTGGCTCTCTCACATCTCTCTGTCTATCTCTCTCTCTCTCTCCCCCGCTTCCACTCTCTCTAAAAATTAATGGAAAAATATACTCAGGTGAGGATTAACAAAAAGAAAAGAAAAATAAAAAAAGGAAACCATGAGGTGTGCATCTGGCCATCAGCGACAGAGTTGGGGCTGCATCCTGGACCCACCCTTTGATCTGGCTGCCCAGCCTCTGTGACCACCCTCCACACTGAGGATGTGCCTGGGTGGGACGCTCAGAGAAGACAGGTACACCATCACCTTAGACAACCACGGCAAAGGCCAGGCCTCAGGAGAGCAACAAGTACTGATTTTGAGGAAGGAGAGAAAGTGGGTGCAGTCCACCCTGCATTGTTCCTGTGGGCAACCCGAGATCCAGGCTGCCTCCCACTCGGTTCCACAGCCCACACTGTCCCCAGCCAGACAAGGTCATCAGCGTGGAGGGCTCTATGGAAGTCATCCCCCACTGGAAAAAGGACGTGCAGGGTTTGGCTATTGGCGAAAGGCAGGAATCTACGTCAGCACAGCAGCTCCAGTAATTAAAAGTCTTCTGTTGAATGAGGTCTGCCCCTCAGTCACAAAGCTCTAACAGGCTGGAGGTGGGCAAGGGGGTGGGGGCAGCCAGGCTGAACGGAAGCTGAGGAACACCAAGCAGTTGGGGAGCTGGAAACACCTGCCATGTGGCCTGCCCCACTGGGGACTCCTGGTAGCTGCTGACACAGAACTCCAGGAAAATGAGGTCTGAGTCAGCAAACACTGCCCATCAGTGAGCCTGCAGCCAGCAGGGAGGGTGACCTTCCTGGACACATAGTGCATTCCCAGGATGCCAGGCCACTGTGGCAGAGGCCTAACCACTCAGGCTGCCAACATGCCTGTCTGCCTGTGCCAGCTATTAAAACACTAAGCCACGATCAACGGGTGGGGCCAGGGTGATGCACGGCCCAGGTCTCAGAAATAAGGGAATTAAAGCTGTCTGCGAGCCAAACCAACATTTCAGATGAGGTGGCAGAGGCTGCAGAGTCATCCTTGAGAGTCTGAATGTATCCACTCACCCAGGAAAGATGTGCCCATCACAGAGGCTGAGAAAGTCACAAAGGAGGAGACCCAGGCCCAGAGAACCAGTTTAGAGGCCTCAGAGAACTACGCTGAGGTCAAGACATGGATATGGACAGTGGCCTTCCCAGGAGAACAGCATACTTCCTGTAGGCCTGAAGCTGGCTTCCATACAACTTCCAGGCAATCCCACCAGACAACGGGGGCACGGGCATGCTGCCTGCCTGCCCAGAAACCCCAGTCCCTACATCACAAAGAGCCTCGCCCAAAGATCCAGAAAACACCCGAAAAGGGGCCCTATCTTCGAATATCCCCAGCCCAGTGGACACGTCAGAACCATTTCTCACCCACCCAGGCCAGAAGGATGCACTTGTCTGCGCACAGCTCCGATGGCGGCTCTTACAGCTCCCTGGTGGGTTCTGATGGATCTGTGGGTAAAGACTCACTGAATGTACTACCGATCCACTTAAAACGCTGAAACACACAAAAAGGAGAACGGTCTGTGCACTGTCGACACTAAAGGGACGCAGAAGACACGCCCCACTCTCATCTGCACAGAAGAGCCCGAAGCCCGCAGGGCTGACGCCAGCTGCCTGCTCCATGAAGGGAGCTCTCACAGCAGCCTGCCTCCCACAAGACAAGGGCCGAATCCCCCCTGAGACCAGAAAACTGGCCCGGCTGAGGGCCACCTGTGCAAGGAGACTTTTCCTTCTTACATAACCCACAGCGCAACTCCTATTCTGGCAAGTCACGGTGGGCCCGCCGGAGGCGAGGGGACAGCACAGGTGCCCAGTGTCCTCTAAAGATCACAGAGCTCGTCCGCTGGAACTGCCCATGACAGAATGTTCTAGTTCTGCACTGCCAATAGCACCTGAGGAAATGTATCTTCAGCTTTTACTTCTCTGTAACTGATTTGCTGAAGTCGGCCATGTGAATGGACAGCGAAGCACAGAAGTGCCTGTGGGCGGTGGGCAATGGGCGATACAGGGGCAGGCGGGGCCGCGGGAGACAATGCCGGATTCCCTTCGGGGCAGGGCCAGGAACGCTGCCGCGCGCCACGTGGCCTTCTCCCCAAGGTGCGCAGGGTGTCTTTCCCAAAGCACCACCTGCAAACTCACCAACAGACCAACGAAAGAACGTGAAAGATTCATAGGACTGTCAGAGCAGTGCAGGAAGGAGTCATGCAAATCAGGGGGAACACCCCTCACTTGACAGATAGAGAAACTGAGGCTTGTGGAGGTTACACAACTTGCATGAAAATCACAAATCATCAGTCAGAAGGTTGCTTGAGCCTCAGTCCGAAATGTTTTTCACTACAACTTGTTTCCTCAGTGGAGGACAAATCTAAAATCAACCAAAGAAACTGAGCTGATTTCAAGGCAATACCCGTGAAACAGCAGGAATGTCTGACACACCAGGCTTCACTGTGAGCAGCGACACAGTTCCCACACCCCCCCCCGACTCCAGGAGCCCCGCCAAGAGGCAGGAAGGACTCTCGGACCAGCACCGACTTCTTGTGGACACACCAAAGAAATCTGCTAAAGGGGTGTTGACAGAGAAGCCCAGGAAGCAAGCCCAGGGATGTGTTGCTCACCTGCACAGGTGTGAGTCACCTGCACACCAGAATCTTGAAGACGCTATGAACTAAAGGGCAGACTCGGCCTCAAACACAGAAACGTGCTGACTCTCACCTGCCCAAGCAGCTTCCCCAGCTAGTCCTTCCCAGCCACTGCCTGGAATCACTGCAGTCAGCCTCGGGGGGCAAGCACCTCCACCCGGTGCCCACCCTGCTCCGGCCTCACCCACTGCTGCAGGTCTCCTTCACAAAGAGCTGCCAGCCGACCACCGGCCTGTAAATGCTCCACGGCGACAAATCAGCTCCCCTACACACTCGGTAGCCACCGCATCCTTAGAGCTGGGCATCTGTGTCACTGAGGACGGAGGACCAATACATATCAGGCTTCCTCAGGGGCCGAAACCGGATGCCACCTTTGTAACACACGACAGGTCTCAGCCTTCACGGACGTGAACATCCCTGGAGGCACTGATGAGGTGAGGCTGCCTCCCAATCCGTCCCCTCCTCTCACGTCCCAGCCACCCAAGTCCGAGCTCACAGCCTGCTGCTTATTTGGAAAGAACAATTCCGCGCTGCACTGACCGGAAGGGTGCCTCCTACATGCCCCTTCCCTTCTCCTGAGGCTTCAGCAACCACCCCAGGCATTCGGGGCCTTTCTGGGCTCTAATCTTAGCACTTCTCCCCGCATTGCACTGGTGTGTGGACAAGCTCGCTTTCCTGTCCTGCCGTGCCCTCATCCGCCAGCTCGTCAGGAAGCTGGCACCCCGGACTCTCCGTCGGTCCCCTCACCTGTATTCTAGGATCCAGCTCTTCCTCCTCCCCGGGAAACACTTTGGCCTCACTGCTACTGCTGCCGTCCCCGCGGGGCTCCTCGGCGACTGGGCTGCGGGGGCCTTCATCCGGCCCCGCCTCCGGCCGCAGCTCCCCCTGAGGGGTCTCCCGCCCCCCCGGGACCTGCCGGAGCTCCGCCATGCCGACGGGGAGAGGGCACAGCCCTATACACAGGAGGGGGCTGACATGCTGGGCCCAGGGCCCCAGCTTGAGGCTGCCCGGGCTCTGGGCGGCAAGAAGGGTCTCTCTCCTCAAGGACTGGCAGAGGGGACACAGGCGGGGCTCGCACTGGATTAGAGGCCGATCCCAGTCGTCAGGGGGTCCCTGCAGCTAGAGCCTTGGCTGCACCCCAGTTCTTCCCCCCCAGCCTCGTGGAGCTGCTGCTCCGAGGCGGGGGGCGGAGGGCCTGGATCCGGGGCCGAGGCCTGCGGGGAAGCACACCATTCGGGAGGGCGGAGGCGGGCGCCACGGGCGGGGCGGCAGCTGGAGACGCGGCTGGGCCCGAACGAGGCTGCGGCGAGGTCTCTGGGGAGCTGCAAGGGAAACAAAGGCCACGGGCGGGCTCAGCCCCAGGCCGCCGGCCGCCGGCCCCGCTCTCGTCCCCCCACAGCCCCGACGACAACCGGCCGCCTCCCCGCCTCGGCCCTCGGGACCTGCGGCCCGGCCCCTCCGCGTTCCGCCGCTCGTGCCCGCCCCCAGCGACCCCGGGCGCACCCCGGGGTTCACCTCGCAACTCCCCGCCCCGCCCCACCTGCTCGTCTTCCTCCAGCCTGCGAACACTCCGAGACCGGCCCCAGGCCGCCGGCGCAGTCGGGCGCACGGGTGCCCCACGCACAGCTCTGCCTCAGTTTACCTTACCGTGCGCGAAGGTCCAAACAACCTCCCCCCGCCCTCCCCACAACAAGCCGGTCCAACCTCATAGGACGGGGCCGAGAGGAAGCGGAAATACATGGCGGATAGCACGCCCTCCGCCACCCGGCAGCCCGGCCGCCCGCCCTCCCACGGTCTCCAGCCAGCGGCCTGGTCTGGGTTCCCCGCCGCTCGCCCCGCCCAACCGGCCAGCAGTTTCCGTACAAAATGGCGCCCAACGCGCTCAGGTCACCTCACGCTGCCTTCGGCCCGTACTCTGCCACAGATGGATGAGGTTGAAATATGAGCCAGCTTTACTGAGAAAAACTAGGCCAGGAGATGGAAACAGAGAGGCCCTGGGAGGTAGAGAAGTGCTACAAACAGGATGAAGACTGACCAGCCACTTCGGAGCGAGCGCTGCCATCTTGCCTTACGACCCTGTGGAGCTGAGTGCGGGGAAGCCACTTCCGGCCTCGCCCAGGAAGTTGGAAGCGCGCCGGAAGTGGGATGAGGGGACTTCCGGCGCGGCCAGCCGGGCGGGTGCTCGCGTCCGGCCTCTGGCGGACTTGGCAGGTGGTTGAGCCGTCGTTTTCCACTAGTGACCGTCTTCGCTGCGGTGGGTCGGCGGTGCCCTCAGTGCCCAGCCCACGGCTCCGCGGGGCGCATCCCTCCTCGGCGTCCCGTCCCCCGGAAGCGCCTGCGAGCGCTCCCCTGAGAGCTTCCCGGGGACTCTGCGCTCCCGGCCGCCGCGAGGAGCTTGTGCTCCCGGGAAGGACCCGAGCGCTGCCGCCTGCGCGCTGCTCGCCGCTGCGCCGGCGAGGCCGAGGGACCGGTGTTTCCGCCCCAGGCCAGACTCCCCGAGAGCCGAGGCCCTCCCTCCTCCCTCACCTCTTCACCCCACGTGAAAAAGTTGTTTTAACCGGCAGTGCCAGACGGCCCTTTAAAAGTGATTGCAGAGAGATTTCTTCCACAAAATTAGAAACGTTATTTTTAAAATTCCAGTAGTGACGTTGCTCGCTGCCGTGGGTTAGCGGGAGCCTGAGTGCCTCGGTGAACAGATCTGCATAATAAATGCCTCGGCCGTCTGTCACGTTCCTCCTACTCTTGCGGTGCTGCACAGAAACCGCGTACGGTGCACTTGGGAGTCAGTTCATTTGTTCCTTCATTTTGTAAAACTGTGACGATTGCATTACCCACCTGCGTGCCCAGGCCCGAATCCGCCCTCTGGCCCCGTGCGGTGCCCGGCCCCTCGCAGCCTTGCCCAGGCTCCCTCCCTGCGCAGCCGGCCCTCCGCAGTCATGGCTTCTAGTCGGCACCGATCGGGACTGCATTTGGCGGGAAGCTCCTGGGCGGACACCTGTAACCCGAGGGCGCTGGCGGCTTCCTGCAGTTCAGCCGCCCTCCTGCGGCGTGCCCCGGCCTCTCCCGGGGCTGCCCCCTCAGGCCAGGCGCCCTGTCATCTGTACGGATGGTGCTGGGGTTCCGAGCCGCTTTTCTGCTGGGCTCGGCTAACGTGTCCAGTGCGACGAGGTTGGGCGCTGCACTGCTTGTCTCACTGAGGCCCCGGCATCACGAACGAAGACTCTTTTCTGGAGCATCACTCTCCACTGGACCTTTCCGCAACGACGCGATGCGAGTGTTCCGTGGGCTCTGCACCAGTGGCCGCAGGTAGCCACTGAGCGCCGGGGATGGCGCTGGGATTAAGGAACTGTATTTCAATTTACTTCTTTAAGTAGCCACATGTGGCTAGTGGTTTCATTGTTGGACAGCACAGCTCTAGAACATGCCTTTCCTATGATCTCCAACGTATGTTGGATTTTCGTATCTTTGATACAAAATAGATATCTCTCCATCTCCACTGTCATTTGTCTCAACCCTCCTTCCTCGCCTCCTGTTTGCTTCTGCAGCCTGGCTTCTGCTTCTGCCAGTCCACAGCGGTCACAGGACAACCTCCTTTGTGCTCTGAACATGGCCACATCACTGACATTCGGCCCTGGGTTATTTCTTACCATTTTTTGTCTCCTGAGTCACCCTTGCCCTAGGTTTCCTCTTATTTCTCCGACATGTTGATTCATTCCTTCATGCAGTACGACTTCCCTGAGTGTCTACTATGCGCCAGGATTTGGGACACTGTCCCGGTTCGCATGTAGCTTATAGTTTGTGTTGCTCATTTTTTAAATCAGTGACATTCAAGCTACTTGGACCACAACCCAGAAATACATTTTACTTTGCAACCCAATATACATATATGTGTAAAACTAGAGGCCCAGTGCATGACACTCGTGCACTGGAGGGGTGGTCCCCTCTCAGTCTGGGACCCCTTGAGGGATGTCCGCCTGCCGGCTTAGGGCCGCTCCCCGCTCTAAGCCGGCAGGCGGACATCCCCGAGGGTCCTTAGTGCTGCCGCAGAGGTGGGAGAGGCTCCGGCCACCACCACTGAGCTCGCCAGCAGTGAGCCCGGCTTCCACCAGGGGGCAGCTCCTACATTGAGTGCCTGCCCCCTGGTGGTCAGTGCGTGTCATAGTGATTGGTCATACTGCCGTTTGGTCTATTTGCATATTAGTCTTTTATTAATAGGATTACTCATATTACATACAAAGCATATTAGTAGTTTCTATACTATATTTTTAATGCTGGTGGAGACCTAGTCTGTTGATTTCTTGACCCACTCACAGTTTGAAAACCCTGCCTAAATGCACTGTGTCCCAGCCTGGTGCCAGCCTCTGGCAGTCTCATGCAGCCCACTTCCTCTAAGCCCTTGCTCAGCTGCATGGCTCTATTTCTAGCCCCTACCCAAGGCTGCTGCCCCTTCCTTGGAATGCTGGCTCCGCTCAGACTCCTCACAGATCACAATCTGAGATGCAGCAGCTTCTCAGACCATTGTCCCAAGGCTTGCCTCTCACTCACTGGGTACAAATCTGATTTCATCCCCTTTTCCAAATCCTGCTTCTTCTGTATTCACTTTGTTGGTGAATGGTTCTACCCGTTTACCATAGGGAGGAATATAGAAAACATGATAAAAGAATCCCCACCTTCACTCTGCATCACATTAAGTATCTCAGGGAGATCCCTTCTTTCCATCTGATTGCCACAGCTTCAACTTAGACCCTCCTCATCTCCACTGTAGATAATGTACCTCAAGAGCCTTCCGGCTCTGGCCAAGTAGCTCATTTGGTTAGAGCCTTGTCCCAATACAACATGGTTGCGGGTTCAATCCCAGGTCAGGCACATAAAAGAATCAACCAATGAATGCACAAAGAAGTGAAACAACAAAATTGATGTTCCTCCCTTCCTCTCTCTAAAATCAATCAATAAATAAAAATTTTAAAAATGTCTTCAAAATCAACTGTTCAATAAACTTTCAGCAATGATGGGAATCTCACTATCTGCACTATTGAGAACTTAAAATGTAGCTAGTAATCGCTTCTTGGCCTTTTGGCTAAGATCAAGTGTAGTATCTGTTCTTATCAGTTTAATATCTGATATGTCCTCTATCCGAGGACAATATATTAAATGGATTTTTGGAGTTAGGAGATGGAATAGGAGCTTGCTCCGTCCACTCCACACATTGGCCTGGTATTGCAGTACCTCTAGGAACAGTGCATCAAAATAATAATAAAATAAAATGTAGCTAGTGGAGCCCTACCTGGTTTAGCTCAGTGGATAGAGTGTTGGCCTGAAGACTGAAGGGTCCCAGGTTCGATTCCAGGCAAGGGCACATGCCCAGGTTGTGGGCTCGATCCCCAGTGGGGGATGTGCAGGGTGCAGCCAATCAATGATGTTTCACTGATATTTCTATCACTGATGTTTCTGTCTCTCCCTTTCCCTTCCTCTCTGAAACCAATAAAAATATTTTAAGATAAATAAATAAAATGTAGCTAGTGTGACTGTAGAACTAAAATTTTAATTGTGGTTTGAATATCCACATGGGGCTAGTGACAAACGGACAGCACAGGTCTACATGATCTCCCCACCACGTTTACCCCCTTCCAGTCCTTGGCACAAATAACCAACCCACCCCTGTTGACTAAGCTAGTGAATGAAATATAAAAATAGGAAAGCCATATAAAGATGTTAGTAAAGCCATTAATTACTAGGTAGTATCACAGTCAACCATTTCTCAGTGAAATAAAATATTCTCATAAATTTTTATTTTTTAATTCCTTCACCCAAATTTCCTTCATTTTGGGTTTTGTTTTTTTCTACTATTAGAAACTTTTTTTCCTTTTATTGAATTTATGGAGGTAAGTGATACTGGTTAACAAAATTACGGTTTCAGGTGCACAATTCTACAACACATCATCTGTACCCTATTGTGTGTTCACCACCCCACGTCAGAGCTGACCATCACCATTTATCCCCCCTATAGTCTCCTCCACCTCCTCCCTCCCAACAATCACCATAGTGATGTCTGTGTCCATGAGTTTTTTCTCCTTTTTTTTCTTTTTTGTTCAATTCTTCTGTTATAGGCACCCCAGAAACACCAAAAAAGCTGTCATAGGACACCCCCTTGAGTTGAAGGGAGAGGGCTGTTTCCTCAGTTCTTTCAGTCTCGTGGGAAGGAATTCAAACGAGTGACTTGGGATGATTGCTTTGTAGTAAAGCCAATTTAAGAAAAAGTGAAGCAAGTAAATTTATTAAAGAAGCAAGGCAAGCCTGGCCAGTGTGGCTCTGTCAGGTGAGCATCGTTCCCTGCACAGAAAGTTTGCTAGTTTGATTCCTGGTCAGAGCACATAGCCAGGTTATGGTTTTGATCCCTGGTTGGGATGCTTGTGGGCAGCAGGCGATTGATATTTTGCTCTCACATAGATGTTTTTCTCACCCTCTCCCTTCCTCTCTCAAATCAGTATGTGTGTGTGTATCTATATAAATAAAAATGTAAATGTTCGTTTGTTCAAAATCTTTTTTTTTATCTTTAAATTCTCTCTCTTTTTTTATTATTATTAGTTAAGGTATTACAAATGTGTCCTCATCCCCCCCATTAACCCCCAGCCTCCCCCCCCGTTCAAAATCTTAAATCTCCGAAAGTTCTTCACCGATTGCTTTGAAATTTTGACACAACGTTGCATTCAAATATGCGTGTGTTTTTATATACCTATATGCCTACTATTATATAGATGTCACACCTGTGACAGGTAAAAACATGCTTTTTTTGAAAAACAGCGCCATCTGTTGGACGTAAAAGCAACACACCCTATACTAAATATTTTATGATTCCATTTCAATGTTTCTGTTTACAATTATAAATTGTAGATAAAATTAACTACAAATATGCATGTCCAGCTGCAAAACTATCGATCAGCTGAGATATTCTCACATCAATTGCTGGAAATTGGGAACTGAAAGGTGCCAGTTGATCTGACCTCAGGACGAATTTCATTGCCTCATAACTTCTGCAACTTAGTGACGTCAAAAGAAGAATTGGTTGAAAAAGTATTTCCCAATATTCAAACCAATTATAAGAATCACGATTGGCTGAGTGAATGAGCTATTCTTGTGGCCAAGAACAAAGACGTCTATGAACTTAACAGTATTATTCAGTCTAACATTCAAAGCGAGGCAGTCACATACAAGTCCGTCGACACTGATGTGGAAGCAGATGAAGCGGTTAATTATCCAACAGAATTTTTGAATTCACTCGATCTGCCAGGGATGCCACCGCACATATTGCAATTGAAAATCGGCGTGCTAATTATCATGTTGCGAAATATCAACCAGCCAAAGCTTTGCAACGGCACGCGGCTTGCAGTAAAAAAAATTAATGAGCAACGTCGTAGAAGCAACAATCTTGACAGGACCTTTCAAAGGTGAAGATGTCCTCATTCCTCGCATTCCTATGATTCCAACGGATATGCCATTTCAATTTAAGAGATTGCAATTCCCAATTCGATTGGCATTTGCAATCATCATCAACAAAGCTCAGGGCCAATCTTTAGAATTGTGCGGTTTAGGATCTAGACACGGATTGCTTCTCACATGGACAATTATATGTTGTGTGTTCCAGAGTCAGCAAACCAGACAATCTCTATATCTGCACAGACAATGGAACAACAAAAAATATTGTATACCCACAAGCATTGTGAAATTAAACATATTAGAAATGTGCGCTTTCTCTTTTCTTTCTTTTCCATTTAACCAGACTGAGCCACAGCAACACGTGGCCGGGTACAGCTAGTATATATATATGTGTGTGTGTGTGTGTGTGTGTGTGTGTGTGTGTGTGTGTGTGTGTATATATATATATATATATATATATTATATATGCTTTCATTTTATTTTTTTGTTAATCCTCACCTGAAGATATTTTTCCATTTATTTTTTAGAGAGAGTGGAAGAGAGGCGGAGAGACAGAGAGAAAGAAACATCAGTGTGAGAGAGACACATTGATTGTTTGCCTTCCACATGCGCCCCAACCTGGGCTGGGGATTGAGCCTGCAACTGAGGTACATGCCCTTGATAGGAATCGAACCCGGGACCCTTCTGAGCCAAACCGGCCAGGGCAGTCAAAATACATTTTAAAAAAATATATATTTCTTTATTGACTTCAGAGAGGAAGGGAGGAGATAGAAACATCTCTCATCCCCCTGATGAGAGAGAATCATTGATTGGCTGCCTCCTGCACACCCCCCACTGGGGAACCACCCTGCAACCCAGGCATGTGCCCTTGGCCGGAATAGAACCTGGGACCCTTCAGTCTGCAGTCTGACGCTCTATCCACTGAACCAAGCCGGCCCAGGCTCAAAGTATATTTTTAAAAAAGAAGCAAGGCAAACAAATCTATTTTTTTAAAATATATTTTATTGATTTTTTTTTTTTTTTTTTTTTTTACAGAGAGGAAGGGAGAAAGATAGAGAGCTTAGAAACATCGATGAGAGAGAAACATCGATCAGCTGCCTCCTGCACACTCCCCACTGGGAATGTGCCTGCAACCCAGGCACATGCCCTTGACCGGAACCGAACCCAGGACCCCTCAGTCCGCGGCCGACGCTCTATCCACTGAGCCAAACCGGTTTCGGCAACAAATCTATTTAAACTACATCTGGTGTAGAGGGCAGATGGCTTCTCAGCCAGCCTGAAAAGCATGGTCGGTGGGATTCAGTATTTTATACTTTCTATCTATATGTTTTAAAATTCCTCTGCTGGATATCTTGGGACAGATTAACTCTTAAGGTCTCTCCTTTTACTTTGTTATGTCTTTCCTAGAATTTATGAGAAGTACCAGGTGATTTTATCTTTTTTTAAAAAGATATTACACCTTTTAAAAAATATGTTTTTATTGATTTCAGAGAGGAAGGGAGAGATAGAAACATCAATGAGGAGAGAATCATTGATTGGCTGCCTCCTACATGCCCTCCACTGGGGATCGAGCCCACAACCCGGGAATTGAACCATGACTTCCATCGGTCGATGCTCAACCACTGAGCCACACCTGCCGGGCTGAATGTATGTTATTGAGGCAGCTTGTAAGTTTGCCCTTGTTTTCCTCTTTCATTTCCTGAAATCCACTTTGATCTGGCTTTATAATGTTTGCAACTTAAAGTTAATAAAAATCCCCATTGCTTAAAAGAAGTAAATCTAAAATTCAGGATTTCGTGAAATGTATGCATTCTTGCCTGGTCTCGTTATTCCAGGTTGTTAGACTCACTCTCTGTGCTTGGTTCTCTCCACTGTTGGGGATCTGTCAGCTGACACCTGTGGAGTCACTCGGGGCAGCGTGGGGAGCTGCCATTTTCATGGTGAGGGCACTGCAGCTGGAATGCTTAAAAAATGAAAACACCACGGAAACGCACCGGCAAGTGAGACAGCAGGTATCACCTGACCTCGCTGTACGAGGCCTCACTACCTGGTTGGGTGGTGGTGGCACCGGCAGGGTGCGCGCGTCTCAGGAGGACCCGGCGGGGCACCCGACTCAGCTGGACGCGGGGAGGGCGCGCCGGCCCCGCGCAGGGTCCTCCGCTCCGGTGAGCGGGGCCGGCGGGGCCGAGCCGTCGGGGAAGCATTCGTAAGCCTCCTGGTTTGGCGGCAGCGGCCCGGCCCGCTGAGGCCACCGCGGAAGAGCGGCGTTGAAGCGAGACCCCCTACTCAGAGGCACCTCCCTGCTCCCCGCCTCGGCGGCCGCGCGCTCGGGCAGCCTCGGTCCATGTCCGCAAGGGGGAGCCGGCGAGCCGGCGGCCTGGGTGCGGCGCGGCGTCCGATGTCCAGTCGGCTCCCGACGAGGGGACCTGTGGTTTAGGGCCATTCCAGTGCCCTCGCCATGAAAATGGCAGCTCCCGACGCGGCCCCGAGCGACTCCACAGATGTCAGCTGACACATTCCCAACAGCGGAGTGAAATCCAACAAGCCGCAATCACCAGACCAGGAAAGATGCACGCATTTAATGAAACCCTGACCTCAACACTCCCCCAGCTCCTCCGCTCCGGGTGGGCTCGTGTCTGCATTCATAGTGGCGCCCGAGAGGGAGGGAGTGGGGGGAGGACCCGCCCCCGTGGGCCCCCAGCTGGCGCTGCACCGCGAGCCGCACTGGGGTGAGCGACCACACCGCACTGGGGTGAGCGACCACACCGGGGTGAGCGACCACGTGCCGAGTGCGCAAGTGCTCCAGCCACAGCCGCTCCTGTCGCAGCACCAGCTGGCCCATATGCTCACGCCACTTCCACCACCCAAGGCACCACAGCAGCCGCCCTCATCTGTGCTGGGTGGTAGGACAGCAAAAGCAGGGATGTCCTGTGTCCCAGCTAAGGGAGCCGTGCTGAGAGGCAGCCCTGGAGTAGGCTATGCAAACGCCAATATAGTCACAGGGACTGCGGGCCAACTCACAAGGTGGGGCCTTTACTACCTGGCCTCCTGCGAGCCCTACACCTGCTTCCTTGCCAGTCCTTCTGTTCCTCTGGGGGGCGGGGGAAGGAGTCGGACAGGCCCCCAGATGCTTGGGAGAGCCCGGGGGCGGGGTGTCCCCCAGCCCCTGTGCTCTCGGGTGTTTCTTTCCCTGCTTCCCACTTGAGCTGTTTTCTCTCCCATCTTCTTTTTCCAGCCTGAGTACTTTTGATGTCCTGCCTCTTCAGGTAGTGATCACAGATGTGGCCTCTGTCACATCCCACCTGCCCTTCCTGCCTCATGGTTCCACTTAGCTACTAGCCTCCTTGGTCTTCGGACAGATTGGAAATTTGCAGGCAGAAATGGCAGCGGAGCTAGCTCAACCGAAGGACATCGCTACCCAGAGGCACACAGCCTGCTGCCTTAGAGAGATGGCCCGCTCTCATGAAGGTGGGTGGGAGCCTTCAGCATGGCTGCCCACCTGTCCCAGACCCGGTGCCTCTCAGGACAGTTTCTCCAGCCAGGCAGGGACATTAGCCCTGGGACCTAGGCTAAGACCACATGGTCCCCAAAGCCTGGCACAGCCAAGTGGACATGTGAATCAAGCTCACACTCCAGAGGCAACAGGGCAGGGTGGGGATTTCCTGGGCCAGCAGTGTTCTGCTGTGACTGGTGAAAGAAAGGAGGCATGTATCTGGGTTCCGGAGGCCAAGAGCCTCCTTTATCAAACCTGAGGCCACTGTCTCTGCAAACCTGAGAAGTGACCTGAGAGTCAGGCCCCTTCCAAGTCCCTAGGTCTCACTCTTCCCAAGGCAGCTCAGCAATGCTGCATGCACAGCCCTCTTGCTTTTGTACTAGAAGGCAAGATTCTTTGGGCCTGTATACTTGCTTCTCCTGGTTAATGGACAGAACACGGACCAGGGCCACATACCGTATGCCTGCTGGTCCTCTCCCTGCATGCAGCCTGCTCTGCTCCAGTGAGAGTGGGCGTCGTACTCCACAGGGAAGGGCTGCAAAGTGCCCAAGCAAACCGGGAAACCTGGGTCCTTGAGGGGGGCTGCAGAGGAAGAGGCTGGTGCCCGGGCTGCACTGGCAGAGTGCCTCCAAAGGAATCGATTCCTGCGCCTCCGGTGCAAAATCACTCACTCTGCCCACACGTCCACGTAAAATACCGAGTTTATTCTGTCCTGTAGGAAGACTACTACGGCCTTACCGCCCTGGAGTCCAGTCCTGCCTGTGCCCTGACTCTCCCTCACCCTAGTTCCCAGGAACCAGGCGGCTGGCCGTTCTCCTCTTCAGTCCCGTGGTCACTGCTTAGGAAGCAGGGTCAGAGCCTGAGACACTCGAGGGCCTGCACCCATCGCTGGCCCCCAGGAGCGCAGGGGGAGAGACACTGGAGCTGGGCTCCGCTGGGCTGAGTTGCTCTGATGGGGCCAGGAGCAGTGCTGGGTGGCTCTTGCTGCAGTGGGCTGCCACGCTGTCCGGCTTCTCAAAGCACTTGCCACAGACCTCGCAGGGGAAGCGCAGGGTGGCTGCTGTCTCTGCGTGCTTGCGCCGGTGCCAGTTCAGGGAGGCCTTCTGGCGGCAGGTGAAGCCGCAGATCTCACACCTGTGCCCGGGCCAGCAGAGGGGAGTTAGGGGCCTCGGCCCAGTTGCCTGAGTGTCCGCCCGGCCCCCTCCTCCAACACCCCACACTCACTGCAGCGGCTTCTCTCCAGTGTGGATGCGCCGGTGGATGACCAGGTTGCTGCTGGTGCGGAAAGACCGGGCGCAGAATTCACAGATGTAGTCCCGGGTGTCTGCGGGGGCATGGGGACACCCCAGCATCCATCTCCAGGCTGTGGCCCTTCCTCATCCCATCCACCACCCCCACAGGAGTACTGTCCCCACTCAGCCTACACATCACATCCATCCTGGCCCCCAACAACGGCCTGTGGCTGTCAGCAATCCCCTCTCTATTTTTTTTCTGGAACCTGCCCTCCCTGCCACCTCCAAGATTCTCAAGGTGCCCCTTAGACCTGTTGCAACACCACTCTGCACACCCTGCCCTCAGATCACATACACACACCGGCAGCCTTCGACTCCATTACTCCTGTGCTCCATGCAATACTGGCCCCAGGCCTTCTCTCCAGCTATCCTAGCATCCGTTTGCTTCCTACTTGGCCAGCACTCACTTCTGTTTCGTGACATGACATTCACTGACCTAGCAGCCCACCCTTCTCAACCACCACTCCCATACCCCACCCCCACAATTTCAACCATCCGAGTTCCAGCCGTGGACCTGCCACCACACCCCACCTTGTCACACTGATAATCCAGTGACTCCAGGCTGCCAGTCCAGCGCCCAACACCGTCCCCAGTCCCTCCTTGCCCAGCGCAGTTTCTAGGACAGAGTGACTTCTGTCACTCACACCAATTCACCTGTCCCTCTCTCCCTCAGCTGTACCTGCTAGGCTAAAACCAATGCAGCATAAACACAACTCTGGGCCTGCCCCTGTATACTGAGGGGGCAGAAACCCCTCCCCTCAGCCTCCACGTTCATCCACCACAGATCTCATCGCCGCCACATGCCTCTGCATTCCCCTGGTCAGCTCACTCGCCCCTCTTTGGAGTCCAGAAGGTCATGTTCACACCACCTCCTCTCCAGCGGCGCCATTCAGCACTGAGCTTGTTTTGAAGTCATCAATAAGAGGGAAGCCCAGAGAGGATGCTCATATCCTGCCCCCAAATCCACCAGCCAGAACGCTTCTGTGCCCACATATGTGACTACCACCTGCTCCTCTGTGGCCACCTTCTAACTGTGCCTGATACCCCCTCACTGACCAGAGGGTGCCCACCCCAGTCAGTAAGTCTTCTCTCTCTGAGGGATCGGTCCCATTGTGTGCCCCAAGCTTACAGCCCTCTTAGCTAAGACCCAATTCTCTGCTTGTTTTCTCAGCAATACCCAGAGTTGTTCATACTCACCGTCTCCACTTCCTTAGCTCCTTCCCACCTGGAACTCACTCCATTCTGGCTGTCATTTCCCTTGTCACCCACCATCTAGTCAAGGATGGCTTCCCACTAGGTCTGGTGGCCTGTCCTCACCCTCTTACTCAGCCCTGTGCACCGGCATGCCCCTCCCCGGCACTTTGCTTGGTCCTTCGATACCAGTTTCCTCGCCTGCCTCGCTGGCTCCTCTGCAGCTGCCCTTCCCACCTGCCGGCTCCAGCCTCTTCACCTGGCTCAGTCCCTCCATGTGGGATTATGCCACCCACAGCTCCAAAAACCACCCGCGTGCTCATGACAAACATACTTTTTCTACCCGTATCCCCAAACTCCGGATTCACAGCCTCTGGGATACCTATTATATGCCCCAAATACAATGTTCCTTTCTTACAGCACCTGTCTCTGTTTCAAGAAGCCATATTACCTTCTGCCCAGTTGTTCAGGCTGGAATCCTCCAAGTCACCCGACTCCTCCCGCCCCTCCCACCTGCGCCTAATGTGTCCTTCCCATTGGCAGCCCTCTGGTTCCACTCTGTCGGCTTCCAGACCACCATCACTGCGCCCTGCACGTTCCTGCCGCCCCCTACTCCACGTGGCAGCCACAGCTCTTTTTATTGTTTTAATTCCTCACCCAAGGGTATTTTTTCCATTGGTTTTTAGGCAGAGTGGAAGGGAAATGGAGAGACAGAAAGAAACACCGACATGAGAGAGACACATTGATTGGTTGCCTCCCACATGCCCCTGACCAGGGCCTGGTGCCTGCAACCAAGGTATGTGCCCTTCACTGGAATCGAACCCGGGACCCTTCAGTCTGCAGGCCGACACTCTATCCACTGAGCCAAACTGACTAGGGCCACAGCTCTCCTTTTCAAGTCAGCTGTGTCCCTTCACTGCTCAAGACCCCGAGGTGGAAACCATCTCCATCTGCCCAGGAGCCAAGCCATCCTCATGGTAGTCTCGGGGCCCCCACCACCTATCTGTCTTCTCATCCTTCCACAGGCTGCTCATAGAGATGGACACGTCTCCCTTTCTCCTTTCACTGAGGTCTTTGCTCAAGGCACCTTCCCTCTCTACAAGAGCAACTCCCCCACGCGCTCCTCACTTCCATGCTTTCACTTCTTCCGTGCTCTGTATCACGGGAGTGGACAGTTAGGTGAGGACTGCCTGCTTTGCTCACTGAGGCGTCCCAGCACCTACAACAGTCTCAGCAGGTACGTGCTCAACACAGGGAATGCATGCTGGGTGCGCGAGTGAGTCACCTAGCGAGTGACAGGAACTGCAGAGAGCTGACGGGCCCCACGGGGGAGGCGAAGGGACTCAGATGGGAAGGTAAAGGGTCCCCAAGGGAAGTGAGCGGTCCCACAGGAGGACACGCTAGGCCACAGGCGGAGGTGAAGGGATCCGGGGGACGAGGAGGCATCCCCCCACTGACCACTGTGCAGCTTCACATGCTCCTTCAGGTGTTTCTTGAAGTTGAAGGACTTTCCACAGGCCGGCTCTGGGCAGGAGAAGGACTTCTGGTGGATGTGCTGGTACTTCTTATGGTGCTACGGAAGGAGGGGAACGGTCTCCTCAGGGAGACCCCAGAGCCGACCCACGGGACAGGCTCCTCTGCCGAAAACCGTCACCCTGGCTCACATTACCTGCACCTGAGCGTCCCTCCCCTCCCCTCCCCCCGACCACAAAATGCCCTCATCTTATTGAAGCCTTGACTTCTATGATCTCACCTCCTTGCCACAACTTCCCCTTGTAAAGCCCAGGTCCCCAGCTATGAACGTGCTGTCTGCGGGGATGGGACAGACTGTAGGGGCATGATTGTCCTCTTCACGGTCAATATTCAAGTACATCACCCAGATGGCCTGCTTTTCAGTAAGAGATCACCAGATACATGCTACACGATTTTCTCTGACGTCTGTTTTGGACACACATACTCTCAACCTGGAACGCTCTTAAGGGTAGTGTGTTCTTCTGGAATACATTTCTCTTCCTATGTGACCCAGCTTCGCACCCCGTCTCATTAAATCCCATGGGCTTCCCCCTCCAAAATCCTATTCCTTCCTTTTTCTGATTTCATTTCATTTATTTTTCCATCACTATTTATCCCCTCTATGCCCTCTTCCACTCCACCCCCCCCCCCCGCCCCGCACTCCCCGTCACCCCACTGTTGTCCATGTACATGAATTCTCTCGCTTTATTCTTTGTCCACTTTCTGAGTTAAACTGCCATTGGGGCTGCTTCCGTCTCCTCCTTGAACAGGCTTGGTGTACCCGAGCAGCCCTGCTGAATGTCCACAGCCCAGACCTTCGCTGCCACTTGGGGACTCTCGCCCTCTACTTGCTCCTGGTACACCCAAGCCTCACCAGCCCTGTGTGAGCCCTCCTCAGGCCCCAGACTGCCCTGAGGGCTCTGGCTGAGTGTCGGGGTGGGCCCTGCCCTTTCTGTGCCTCAAACTTCTCCTGAATATGAGGACGAAACTCGGAGACCCCAGCACTATTACGCACTAGCTGAGGAGCCTCGGACAGAGTTTAACCATGTGAACCTTGGCTTCCTGGTTTGCAAAGTGGGAACAGTATTAGCATCTACTCCCTAAGGACGTTTTGAAGATCGACGATCTTCAAAATGTCAAGTGCTTATAACAGTCGCTATCACCCAGAGAACCTGAGGATGCTACCGTCATCTCCCGTGGTCCCTGGAGGCCATGCGACAAGCAGGAGTGGGCAGGGGTAGTGTGTCCAAGGCTGGGTTTTCTGCCTTCCCTATCAGTCACCTGGCTTAGTGATTACGAACTGCAGGTAAGCTCTGCATGTCCACCCAACCCTTCTTTTCCTGACTTCCAACCCCCGCACCCCAGGTTCCTTTGCCTCAGCTTCTCCTTCAGCCCTTCTCCACCGAGGCCACATGGAACCCAACCTGCGCCCTTCACATCCTCACATTCAAATACTGGCGGTTGGAGAAGATCCTCCCACAGCCAGGGTAGTCACAAGGCAGCAGCTCCTTTTTGGCAGCTTTCCTGGGGAGCAGAATAGGGAGGAGCATGAAGACTCCTGCAGGCTCTCCTCTCAGCCCCTTCCAGAACACTCCCCCAGCCTTACCTAATTCTCTTGGGGCCAATCTGTGCACTGTCCTCATCCCAGGCTACCGCCAGAGCAGACTGGACCTGACTCCCAGGGCTACGAGCAGCAAAGAGGGAGCAGAGGGCCTCAGGGAAGGGCCATGTCCCAGGACACCCTGCCTCCGTCTCAGCCAGTCAGTTACCTGGCCAGGACCTCAGTTTGCTGGGCCACCGGAGGGGTCTGACGGAGCTCCGGTTTCCCCTCATCTTCTACAGACAGAGGAGCTCCAGAACCCAGTGGGGATGCTGATGAGGGTGGCACAGCAAGAGAAGTAGGGGCAGCTGCAGGGGCCAGAGGTGTCTCTCCTTCCTCAAGTGCATGGGTGACAGGGGAAGGGTGCGGCCTGGGGGCATCTGGCTCACAGCTGAAAGAGTGAAGAGGAGGACATTAACTCCTGGGCCCTCAGCCAGCCACAGCCCCACCCCAGCCCCGAAACTGAGATGATCCCAAACTCAGCACAACTCCACCCAGGCCTCTACTCCTATCTGCATTCGGCCTTCATTCTCCCTTGAAGCCTAACTTAACCCCTTTCCACCCAATTCCAAGCCTCCAGTTTTTTGTGCCCTTCCCACCAAGTCCGCAAAGCTCTTCACCCTGGTCGGCTGCCCCCCTCCTGCCCTGCTCACTGTCCTCCCTCAGCCCCAACTTGCTTGTCTGAGGAGGAGCTGTAGGTCCACGGGCTGGCATCACTGAGCATCTCCTCTTCACTCTCATCTTCATCCTCCCCCTCGTCTCCTGGGGGCAGGAAGGACTCCGGTGGGGGTCCCATTCCCCTGCAGGGGCAAAGAAGGCAAGCCTGAGGTTCTGATCCCTCACCCCACTGCCCACCCATCTAGCTTGCCCCTCCTTCACCCAGCCTCACCTGGGCAACCTCGCCTCCTGAGTCCTCTCCTCACGTTCAGATTCCAAACCTGTTGGCACAGGTGGGGTTAAAGGGGAAGAAACTCTGGCCGAAGGGATGAGGGCAGGTGGGCTCTGAGGTCTGAATTCATGGGAGGACTCTTAGGGAGGGGAAGAGGCTACTACAGTGGAAAAGGGTATTTTATTTTAAAGGCGACACATTCACATGGTCAAAAAAAGCACACACAAGTATAAAAAGGTACATTGCGAAAAGTCTCCTTTCCAATACTGCCCCCTAGTGGCCTAGCTCTCCCCACAGGCAATCTGGTCTCCACTTGCCTTCCCAGAGAGATTTCATTCTTTCAAAAGTGCTTTCTCACAGTTTGGCTCAAATAAACTCACAAAAATTCTTAAAAAAAAAAAAAAAGTGCTTTCTCCCCCCCCCCCCCTTATTTTCCCACCAAAACACATGCCATACATCCTATTATGCACTTTCCTTTTTCCACCTAAACATCTATTTAAGGACATATTCCCTGGACAGCAAAGTCCATTGAGAACAGATCATTTTTAGAGCCAAAGGTCCTGAGCTCCAGAGAGGGAAACCCTTCTCCCTTCCGATTCTCCACAGCTCTTCCCTCCCCGCCTACCTGCAGGCTCCTGCCCACCCCTGGCCTCTGGGCACCAGCTTCTCTGGGAAGTACTTGGAAGGAGGGCTGGCTTGGGCTCCGCTGGAGGTGTGGGGCCTGAGGAGGGGCCCCAGGAGAAGGTGTGGCCCGCGGAGCACTCCCACACAAGCCCACCATCTCGGCCCCCGGGCCCCCGCAGCCCGGGCACCAGGCTGCACTCTTGGCTGTGGGCATGAGATAGGAGCACCAGATACTGCAGACCCTTGGGGGGCAAAGGCTTAGGACCTAAAGGGGTGAAGGTGACAGTCAGAGCCAGCTGGGGTGCCCCTCTTCTCACCCTGGAGAGCCACACCCAGACAGCCCGGCCGGGTAACACCCTGGGCAGGGCAGTCCTGGTCCCATCCGGCTTACCGATCCTCAGAGCCCAGGCAGCGAGGTCCTGAGAAGCTGCTCCCTTCCCCACGGGCTGCGCTCACCTCGCTGCCTGGGCTCCCCAACGCCTTACCTCGCCCCAACTCCCACAGGCCCCTCTGATCCATCCCCTTAGGGAGTCTTCCTGGGTAGCACCCTCGCTGCTGCCCCCGCTTCCCCCTACGGCCCCTGAGCCCCTTCCCCCAGCTGCTGCCTACCCACCTGCACAGAGCACACAGCCCGAAGAAGTGTACCTGCCAGAGGACAAGGGGCAGGTCAGGCCGGGCCCAGGCGGACCGGTGTCCTCAACTAGGGGCACTCGCACACTCAGGGGGGCGACGCCAAGGGCCCTGTGCACGGGGGCGACGCCAAGGGCGCTGTGCACGGGGGCGACTCCAAGGGCGCTGTGCACGGGGGCGACTCCAAGGGCGCTGTGCACGGGGGCGACGCCAAGAGCGCTGTGCACGGGGGCGACTCTAAGGGCGCTGTGCACGGGGGTGAGGGGGGTGGGCCGGACCCTGGGCACCATCACTCAGTCCATACCGGACCGCTGAGGTGAGAAACGGGCCAGCACTCGGGGTGAGGGTGGGGACTCCGGGTGCCCTAACCGGTCCAGCAGGAACTTGGCGAGCTGCGAGTGCAGGGAGAAGCCCAGCTGCTCCTTGAGGAGGCACCACTGCTCCATGTGGCCGCCCAGGCGGATGCGACACTTGCTGCGGCGCGCGTCCAGCTGCCGCCGCTTCTCCCGCCGCCGGTGGGAGGCGTCGGCCTCTGCCGGGGAGGCGGCCATGGGCCCGGGCCCTGCAAGGCAGAGGACGCGCGTGGGCCGGCCGGACGCGCCGCTCGCCGGCCGGCCTCCGCGGGGGATGGGCAGGACCAAACCGTTGCCATAGCGCTCGCTGCGGTCGGCGGGAGTAGGGGACCGACCACCGCGGGGCAGGAACGGCGGGTGGGCGTGATTCTTCCACGGGAGCTCCTCCCGGGAGGGGAGCCGGGTGGGAAACAGCTTCAACTGCAAGGACGCGTCCTGGGGGCCGGGGGCCGGGGGCCGGGGCCCGCCCCACCCGGTCTCGGGCCGCAGCGCTTAACGCGTACAGTGGGCGCACCGGGCACCGCACAGGCCATCCCGGGGCCGCCTCGAGCGCCCGCCCGGCCCGGCCTTACCAGCTTCCCACGGCGCCTGCGCCGCCGCCAAGCGCGGGCGGGACAGCGGTGGAGGGACGGGGCCCACCTTCCGTGCCCGCCTCCGTTTCTCCTTTAAGAGCAGCCCGTGCCCTGGCTCCTGAGTGGCCCCCGCGGAACTGGGCGGCCGCGGAGGAAGGGGCAGGCACGACGCGCGCCTGCGCACTGCCGCCCGCTGGCCGCCCGCCGCCCGGGCGCGCACGCGCGTAGTGCGGGGCGGGCGGGGCCGGCGGAGAAGGGGTCTGTCTCTTCGGGGCGCCCCTGCGGTGGGTTTCCGAAGCCTTGGCGGAACGTGCTCGGACCCAGCCCTCAGCCTGCACCCCCCGCCCCCAGCTCCTGGTTTGTACTTCCGCTTCAGTTCCGCCTCCCCTGTTGCCACCAACGAACGCGAGCTGCAGAGTCACTGCCGTTCTTCCTACAACAGACCCGCGGAGCTTTCCCCGCCGCCCAGCCGCTGCAACGCGTTCTCAAGGCCGCTGGCGGCGGCCACGTGGCCAAGTGCAGTGGTCAGTTCTCGGACGCTCACGCTTGGAGCGGCACCTGGCGATGCTGCGCTGCACACCCTCCTGCGGCTCTTCGCTTTGGCTCCGTTCCCTGGTTGGACCCTCTGCGGTCCCACTGAAACAGATTGTGTCCCTGGCTCAGGCCCTGGACCAAGGCTTCTCTCTGCTTGGGCTATCGAATTGGTCCCGTGGCTTTCAATAAATACAACGGATGACTCCCAGGTTTCTATTTCCAACCTAGCCTTCTTTTGGCTCCATACTCACAGCCAATTGCCCGCTTGACTGTCCATATGAACTTCGCATGATACATACTACTTGATATGTTCTCACAGACGACTCTGGCCAACACACAACACCTAATCATTCTTACCTCCCCCGCCCCCTTGCACACCCACTTGCACACAAAAACCTAGAGCATGGGCCTGAGCTGGGTCACCTCACACAGGATCTGGTCCAAGGGGTCCCTCTTTGCCACGTGAGCACCTAAAACAAGGTTATCTCATGACTAGGTCTCAGGCAGCACCCCTGCTCTCAGATTTCCGAGGGCGAATCTGACTGCTGTCTCCCTTCTAGTCATTCTTGCCCCCTCCCCAAGCTGTGCTTCCTGCCCAGGTGTCCCTGGGCATAGGTGTACATAGGGATACCTGCTTGTGGACTATCGTGGACTTACTGAGGCAAGATAGTAAGAAGCTAGGAAAATTCCTGGGCAAGTAGGATGGGGAAACTGAGACATAATTAAACAAGGCCTAACAATTTGCCCGATTTACAGCCAGGCAGCGAATGATAAGACCTTATCTTCCCTAAACAAGGATACTTGAGAACAAATGGTTAATACCTCTCCCTCCTGCTCAGAGAATAAATAGCTTTAGTCACCTGGTCAGGGAGATAGAGGAGAGACCCAGATAACGCCATGTGTGCCCGCCAAACCCAAGGACGGATGAAGTTGGGAACAAATAACAAAAACCCGGTAAGAGCCGGGCAGACCCAAGATAAAAGTAACGCCGTAAACCCAACCAAGGAACCCCAAACTCCCCATATACTCATTCTGATGCCGCAGCAGCAGAATTAAAAATGCACTTGAGGAGCTGGTGAGCGTTTGCCGGGGACCCTCCACCTAAGAGAGAAAGCAGGCCAGCATGGGCTCTCTCGGGAGCACGCCATGCCCTCCTCAGGCATGAACTGTTTGCTTCCTTTCTCCTAAACTCTAGGTCCCCAAGGGACTTGCAACCAGGGCAGCAAAGGGCAGCGGCAGGTCATCCCAGGCTCACCCCTGATCCTGTCTCCAAGGTCCTCTTTTTCTCTGACGTCCCAGTGAGCTACAGCAGCCCCACCCAGGCTCACTCTGTCACTGCGACCTTCCCTTCCCAGTGAGCCAACAGCAGCCCTGCCCAGGCTCACTGCTTTCCTAGAGCATTTCTAGGGAGCCAGAGCAGAGCACCACCTACGCTCTCCTGCTGCTCCCACCCTAAGTGCCTCCTTTGTTTCACTGTCCCCAGTACATTTAATAAATGTACTCTCCAAATCACCCGGGCTCATGCTGTGAAATCTTTCCTGCACAAAGTCAAGAACCCACATACTACCAGCCGGCTTGAGGCAGACCTGCTCCGGACCTGGTCCCTGTCTGGTAACATTACAGGTGTCAGTCAGTTATCACCCAGGCTGTGGCAGAGACCCATGCACCTGGCCTTGGGTGTGTTGCAGAAGAAGTAAAGGTGTTTCCAGAATAAATATCCAGGGAAGGAAAAAAAAAACACATTGGAACTCAGGCAGGGAAGTGTTCACGGACACTTAGAATCCAAGTTCCTGGACCACTCCTTAAGCCTCAACCTCCCGTGAAGACGAAAATAAAGAGAAACCTGATTTGGTCTCAGTAAAACCTGGCTTTTTGTGGTTGGATGGGTGAGGAGAGCTCAAAGATGGGGTTCCTCTAGTAAAGGGAGTGCCTCTCTTTCCCCTAAGCCCCCCAACCCCTTCCCCAATTCACTATTTCTCCTGACAGCCATTTCACCCCCGTGCCAGGCCTTTGTACTGCGGCACCTCTGTGCATTCACAGGAAGAGATGAAAGAGGAAGCCAGACTGGCAAGAACGGGGTCTTGACAAAACACTAGTCCCCTAAGTCAGGCCCACTACGCCCTCTACCTTTTCTTCTGCCACATACTGGCGAGCTAGGACTCCACCTGGAATTCCCTACGCTTTCCTCTCATCTGCTCCACTTCCTGTGTTTATTCTTTCCCTCTCGTCTCTATTCTCTCATTCCTGTTCTCTCCATTTACTGTCATTTCTTCCATCTTACATCTAACTATACCCATTTCCTTCCTTTCTGGCCCTCATTGTATATTCTTTTTTTTAAAATATATTTTATTGATTTTTTACAGAGAGGAAGGGAGAGGGATAGAGAGTCAGAAACATCAATGAGAGAGAAACATGGATCAGCTGCCTCCTGCACACCCCCTACTGGGGATGTGCCCACAACCAAGGTACATGCCCTTGACCGGAATCGAACCTGGGACCCTTGAGTCCGAAGGCCGACGCTCTATCCACTGAGCCAAACCGGTTAGGCTCATTGTATATTCTTGACTCCTTTTTCTTCCATTCCTTGTGTCTTCCCTTTTCCTCGCCTCATTCTTTCAGCTTCCTTCCTCTGTACCTAGAAAGTTTTACATTTCAGCCAAAAAGGGATCCAGCCTATCTTCTGCCATCTTTCAGAGCCAGGCTTTTAATACAGAATTTGCGAGCCACCAACATTCTAGGTTCTTCCTCCTAATTCTGTTCTTGTTGCATTCCCCTCCTGGTTCACTCAGTCCATCGAGCAGACCGTATTCCGGTGGTCCCCAAAATGACCATCTTCCCTTGCGTGCACCTCCCAGGGCCTGGTGAATCTTGGCCTCCCCAGACGGCAGTTCAGCTGGTGAGAACTGAAACCCCTTCACCAGTGAGTTCTGGGAACATGGCTGTAATTTCCTGGTTGTCAGTCTTCACTTTACTCTTTCTAGGAGCACCTACACCAGCTTGTAGCTAAACTTCCTGCTTGGAGCCCTGAGCAGAGCCTGCAGCCTGCCGGGTCAGAGCGTTGGGCTTCCTTAGCCTTGGCACCCTTTAGGCTTTCCCCTAAACTCCCAGAGGCTACCCTCCCATCACTTTGCTGCTAGATCAGAATTCTAATGAGAGATGCTCTACCTGATAGACCCCAGTGGGCTGGACTTGATCACATAGCATCTCTAAGAATCGCGGAAGCTTGCCATAATGGTGTGTAAAAATGGTCCCCATCAGGGTCCCTCCCATCGCCCTACGTGGAATGCCTGGGGAAGGACATAACATGTTAGCAGCCCCAACAGTAAAATAAGTGAGAAATGTTTAGTGAGGCTACGATTGGGAAGAACTTCTGTTGTAAGGCCCACTCCTGATTATGCCAACTCTCCCTCTGGGCTTTGAAGACACCCAGCACAATGCCCAAAGACAAATGCCTGCCCCTCTGCCCTCCCCGCCAGGAAAATCCAAGTCTGGCTACTGCATGTATTGAGGTGACTACAAGTTTATAAACAGAAGTCTTAATATTCTGAAGGCAATAATTTCAGACTAGAGCAGAACTGAGATCTGGGATGTGAAAGTTGCTGAGGTGAGAAACAGGCCAGCACTTGGGGTGAGGTTGGGGGGCTCCGGGTGCCCCAGCCTCACCCCAATCCCCTTGCCCTGCCCATCCTCTCTCCTCAACCCACTCCCTACTGAGAGTAGATGGATGTGAAAGTTTCTTGGTAGGAAGAAGTGGTTCATATCTCCACTGAGACTTAAAAATAAGCCTGTATTTCCTTGGAGAGCTTTACTAGAATGAACAATGATATGGGAGTGGTCTGGGGAATGAAACCCTCTCTCCTGCCCCACACACGAGTGCAGTCCACTATGGAGAGAGGGGGGTGGATGGCAAAGCCCTATGGGAGGCATGTCAGGGGCTATTATAAGATCCTCCTTTTGTGATCTGAGCATTTAAACTTCTTGAGTCTCCCACTCCCCTAGTAATGTCATATATTGGGGCTTAGGAGATGGCAGATGTGATGTTGTGTGAGTATGTCCAAGGCCACCACTAGTTGAGGGTCTGGGCTTTACTGACCTATCAAAGTTCAGTTTTTCTTGGGGGATTTTTGTCCTGGGGGAGAGCAGAACTGGGGAGAGAGGAGGGCAAAGAAAAGCAGAGAAACAACTAGGATACTTGAGAGAAGGACCATGAGGCACTAAGGAGACATGGGGCAAAAGGTTTGAGAGCAGGAAGAAAGGACCACTTCTAAGTCCAAATCAGATGGCCCAGTTCAAACTCTTCCTCTTTACTATCACTTCATCCTCCACCCCACAACTCCTACCCTGCACTTGTCTGCACCACCTCTTCAGCCACCCCTACTTTTTGCCCTGCACTCCCTACAAGGTAAAAAGACCCCTTGACATAAATCCATGGGCATTGTTATCTCATAGTAGTACATGTGCAACTACTCCCAGGAAGTGAAACTGCAAGAAAGCAGTCCAGCAGGCTAGAACCAGAGCCAGGGCCAGAGCCTGGAAAGAATCTAAATCTATATATATAAAAGCCCAAGCTATTGTTCGACTGTTCCACTGGTAGCTATGACGTGCAGTGACCACAAGGGGGCAGACACTCTGGCTGGTAGGTTAGCTTGCTGCTGGGGTCCTGAGATGGGGACTAGGCAAGATGGGTGGACATGCCCTGGAGCCCTCCTGTGGTCGTCCAGCTGGCCAACCTCCTGTGTCCCTTCTGGACCCCACCAGTGGGGTCGGTTGGCCTGGCCTGCACCCGTTCACAATCCAGGACCCCTCGGGGGATGTCCGCAGGCCAGGCCAAGGGACCAGGCCTCTAGTATAAAAATAAAACCAAATACCACCTGGCCAGTGTGGCTTAGTTGATTGGGCGTTGTCCCATGTATCAAACCAAAAGGTTGCCCGTTTGATTCCTGGTCAAGGCACATACCAGGTTGTGGGTTTGATTCCCGGTTGGGGTGTTTACAGGAGGCAACCGATCTCTCTCTCACCCTCTCCTTTTCTCTCTTTCAAGTCAATAAAAATAAAAAGGAACTCTTACCATTTGCCACAGCATGGATGGAACTGGAGAGCGGATAAATACCACAGGATCTCACTCATTTGTGGAATATAATGAACAACATAAACTGATGAACAAGGACTGATCCAGAGACGGAGAGGCATTGATTGGACTGTCGGGCCTTGGAGGGAAGGTAGGGGAGGGGAGGGGTAAGGGGGAAAGATCAACCAAAGAACTTTTATGCAAGCATATAGGCCTAACCAATGGACACGGACAACGGGGGGGTGAGGGCATGAGCGGGGGGGGGGGGGGGGGGGGGAGAGGGTAACGTGGGGACAAGGACACATATGTAATATCTTAATCAATAAAAAATATATTAAAAAAAATAGCCCTAACCGGTTTGGCTTAGTGGATAGAGCGTCAGCCTTCGGACTCAAGGGTCCCGAGTTCGATTCCGGTCAAGGACATGTACCTTGGTTGTGGGCACATCCCTAGTGGGGGGTGTGCAGGAGGCAGCTGATTGATGTTTCTCTCTCATTGATGTTTCTAATTCTCTATCCTTCTCCCTTCCTCTCTGTAAAAAATTCAATAAAATATATTTAAAAAATGCCCTAACCGGTTTGGCTCAGTGGATGGAGCGTCAGCCTGCGGACTGAAGGGTCCCGGGTTCGATTCTGGTCAAGGGCATGTACCTTGGTTGCAGGCACATCCCCAGGAGGGGATGTGCAGGAGGCAACTGATGGATGTTTCTGACTCTCTATCCCTCTCTTTTCCCCTCTGTAAGAAATCAATAACATATATTTTTTTAAAAAAAACATATTCCAGTCCCTGTCAATTGTAAACAACTGTAGAATAACGGTTTGGGTTGTCTATCTCAAGATGCTTATACTTCAATTAGCACATTATCATTTATTCTTTAATAAACATATTCTACATGGAAGTTTATTTGGAGAATTCCCATTATTGAGTCAGCTCTGGACACAGGGCCCACTCAGCTACACATGTTCACTTCCAAAGCAAGTTTCTAAGAGTTTGGTTTGGAAGCACTTCAGCTCATTCTGGCACAGACGGAAGGTACCACGTACACCTGAGGACTTGAAAGAAACCATAGCACAGTGCTGTGAAGACAGAAGATCAGCTTGGGCTAAACAATGCTGTCATTCTTCACAGCCACTTGCGAGGAAGCCAAACAGCGAAACAAAGTGTGAACTGCCAAGTGCAACATATTTGTGAGTAGAAATTTTAGTTTATGCATGAAATGTCTTACTGAATTTGAACATTTTTAACACTGAATAATCCAGAGTTAATGAATCTAGGAAACAAAGCATTCCATCAGTATATAACTTTGCCCAATGTCATCTTTCAAAGCTTTCCCCAATCCTGCTGAGGCAGTCCTAAAAGCTGTGTCTTCTTGCTACCTGACAACATTCAAAAGCATCCTGCTAACACCGTCTGTCTTTCTAGTGCTCTCCTTCTGGCCCGCTCTTGACCCCACTGGCACTCCACCCCCTGACCCACTCCACCTCTGTCCTCCCTCCCCAACTTGCCCTTCCAGTCCAGGCTCTCCCACAGCAATCACTTCCCTGGCACACACCCTTATGCCCTTGTCCCTGCTTCCTGCATCTTATTCACTTGGCAGGAAGCCTTTGCTACTATTGTCCTTATATCTCTCAGATGGCCGACTGTTTCCTGGGCACAATGGCATTCTCCCTCCTCATGCCATGTCCACTTTTCTATCACCAATTTTCTCTTGATCTCAGGGGTTTTAGCCTGGGATTCTAGTGGATAGAACTAAGGGTCCCATGAATTTGGATGGAAACAATTTACGTCTTTATCTTCACTAACCTCTAGCTGTATATCTCCTTCCATTAACAATGGACATAGCAAACCACAGTAGTATTGCACATTACAGCTGTAAACGTTTCAGAATATCATTTATACTTATCACTAATTCAAATGACACTATAGCTTATTTAATGTGTTAATAAGTATACATATTACAATATCACAAATTAATTTTAATTTTTTTGATAACAGAATTTCAACATACTAGGTAATTAGTTTCCCCTGTAATCCTATATGTTTTATCTTATGCATTTTAAAATATTGAGGGGCCAAAACCGGTTTGGCTCAGTGGATAGAGCGTCGGCTTGCGGACTGAAAGGTCCCAGGTTCGATTCCGGTCAAGGGCATGTACCTGGGTTGCGGGCACATCCCCAGTAGGAGATGTGCAGGAGGCGGCTGATTGATGTTTCTCTCTCATCGATGTTTCTGACTCTCTATCTCTCTCCCTTCCTTTCTGTAAAAAATCAATAAAATATATTAAAAAAAATAAAAATAAATAAAAATATTGAGGGAATTTCCTCAATATGATAAAGGGCATGTATGAAAAACACAGAGCTAAGATCAGAATCAATGGGGAAAGACTAAAAACTTTCCCTTTAGGATCAGAAACAAGTCAAAAATGTCCACTTTCACCAGTGTTATTCAATATTGCACTAAGACGTTCTAGCCAAAGAAATTAGGCAAGAAAAAGAAAAAGAAGTTATCCAAATTGGAAAGAAAGAAATAAGACTTTCTCTAGTTGCAGATGACAAGATCATCTATTTATATAAAAGGCTAATATGCAAAGTGTCCCTGTGGGAGTTTGACCAGGAGACTGGGAGTTGATGGCTCACTATGACGTGCGCTGACCACCAGGGGGCAGTGCGGAACGAAGGAAGGCCCTGTCCAGCAGCCCGTAGGCTCCAGTGGGTCCTGATCACCGGCCAGGCCTAGGGACCCTCCCCGTGCACAAATTTTGTGAACCAGGTCTCTAGTCCTGTAGATAAAAAGTCCTAAAGAATCGACAAAAAAAATCTACTAAAGATAATACCTAAGTTTAGCAAAGTAGAAGGTCATGAGATCAAACAAAAAATTCAGTACAGTTTCTATACACCAGCAATTCCATTTACAATAGAAAACAATTCAATTTACAATAGTTCCAAAATAATAAAATACCTATCCATAAATTTAACCTAGAAGGTGAAACACTTGTATGTTGAAACTATAAGACATTGTTGGAATAAAGTAAAGACCTAAATAAATGGAAAGATATCCTCTGTTCATGGACTGGAACACAGTATCATTAGGAGCCAATACTACCCGAAGTGGTGTACAGAGTCGATGCAATCTTTAACAAAATCCCAGGGAATTGTTTTTTTCGGATGTGGAAGGGTTAATTCTCAAATGCATCTGGAATTGCAAGGGCCCTCAAATAGCTAAAACATTCTTGAAGGAAAAAAAGTTGGAGGATTCACACTACTTGATTTCAGAACTGACTACAAAGCTACAACGAAAGTAATCAAAACAGTGTGGTGCTGGCAAAATGACGGACAGGAATAAGCCCATGTATCTACGGCCAATTGATTTTGAACAATGGAGGAAAACAGTTTCACAAATGGTGTTAGCCCAACTGGAAAAGAATGCAAAGAATGAAATTGTACCCCTAACTCATACCATATACAAAAATTAACTCAAAGTGGACAGGTGGCCTAAAGATGAGAGCTAAAATGATACAACTATTAGGAAAAAAAATAAGGGTAAATCTTCATGACCTTGGATTTGGCGATGGATTCTTAGATATACCAAAAGTGTGAGCAGCACAAAGGAAAGTAGATAACTTGTACTTAATCAAAATTAAAAACTTGTAAGCATCAGGACATTATAAAGAAAGTGAAAAGACAACCTACAGATGGGAAAAATACTTGCAAGTCAGATAACTAGTACAGGTCTCGCATCCAGAATATATAAAGAACAAAAAGACAACTCAATTTGAAAAATGAGACAAGTAGACGAAATAAAAGGCATCCACACTGAAAAGGAAGAGAAGTATAACTTTTGTTATTTGCAGGCCAAAAACCCTCCAGGTATGGGCCACCCCTTCATTTCTTGCACGCCACCCATTCCTGTTGGTTCCACCTTCAAAATTTACTCTGTCACCACTGCCATCCAGGCCAGCCAGGGGCTGCAGCCCCGCACTCCGCCGGGCACAGAGGGCCTCCTCCTCTGGGATTCTCTCCCGCGGCTCCTGGACTCCGCTCCCCGCTGCGCTGCCGTGGCGCCTCGGGAGGGGCTCGGGCCGCCTGCACCCCGTACCCGCTTTCCCCGCGTGACCGCTGCGCTCATCGCTGCCTGGACGGAACTGCGGGCTCCAGCCGGCTCTGTGTCTCCCCTCCCTCCCGGGTGCGGGCGCGGAGCCCGGGGCGCCGCACGGCCCAAGTCTTGGGGCAGAGACCCCAGCCGGCTGGACCGCCGGCAGAGTTGCGTCCCTTCTGCTCTCCCAGTGCCCGCGACCTCCCTGCAGCCAGGGGTCCCAGCCGAGGGGACGCGGAGGGGAACACCACTGGGTTGTCGCCTGGCGCCCTGTCGCCTCGGCGGCTGGGTATTGCCGGCCAGGGTTGGGCCAGCGGACCGGCCCTCTGTTTTCTGCTTCTTCTGGACAAGAGACACCCTCACTCCTGTTCCCCACGGTCCCGTCCCTGTGCCCACAGCTAACAGGCTACATTGGAGAGGTGACGGCAGGGGTGTCAGGATGGCCGAGTGGTCTAAGGCGCCAGACTCAAGGGACTCCCTTACCTACGGGTGTTCTGGTCTCCGCATGGAGGCGTGGGTTCGAATCCCACTTCTGACACAAGCATTTTTTCACCCCCCCGCATTCCCAGTCCTTTCCCCTCAGGAACCAATGTTTTCTATTGTTCACTGCTTGTTTCTCCTTGTCTGCGGTGGCTGGGAGGTGGCGAGGGAAGGAGAGGGCGGCGGTCTAAAATGGCTGAAGTCCATCCAATCATAAGCCCTCATACAATGTGCGTCACATAACAGGAACTTAGCTTATCAGACAGGGTACAGTCACTACCTCCCTGGTGGTCTAGTGGTTAGGATTCGGCGCTCTCACCGCCGCGGCCCGGGTTCGATTCCCGGTCAGGGAAGGAGACTTTTTTCATTCACCTTAAAAGTATACAATATATCTGATAACTTTCTTTTTTGCAAGAACGTTATTATCAGAGGTTAGCGTTATTGTGGCTAATGAACTTCCACTGTGTGTCAGGCGTTGTTCTATTTCTACAATGTCTTAACTAGGATGAGTTTCACAGTGTTTCCTTCTCTGATTTTTTTCCCAAAAGTTTGACATGGGTTGGCATTACTTCTTCAAGTGTTTGGCAAAATTTTCTAGTGACCCTATATGATCCTGTGGCCCCCCCGCTCCCCCCCCCCCCCCCCCCGCCCAAGGTTCCTTGATATATGAAGTTGAGATTTTTATTTGAATTTTTAATTGGTTTTGTATTTTCTTTTAACGTATTTTTTATTGATTTTAGAGAGAGAGGAAGGGAGAGGGATAGAAAGATAGATACATCGATGAGAGAGACATGAATCGATCCCCAACCAGGGCATATGCCCTGAACGGGAATTGAACCGGAACCTCTTAGTTCATGGGTCCACGCTCAACCACTGAGCAACACCAGCCGGGATGTTTTGTATTTTTTATTTCTGTTACTCTTTTAAATTTTATTTAACCATTTTTTGCTTATTTTTCTCTTATTTGTTTGATGTTACTTACTAGGTATTTAGGTAATTTGTAATTTTTTTCTGGTTTCTTATTAGGTCTCTTTATTTTCCTTAGTGTTTTTGAAAATTTTATTTTTCAATTATGGTTAACATTCAGTATTATTTTGTATCAGTTTCAGGTGTGCAGTAACTAGATAATAATATGTTTTACAAAGTGTTTCCACTAATATTTCCAGTACCTGACTATATATAGTTATTATTGACTATATTCCCTCTGCTGTTTTTATTTTTATTTTTATTATTTTTTACATATGTCCCCCTTTTTCCCCATTGACCGTCTCTAGCCCGCTCCCCCCCTCCCCCGCCCCAGGCCTTTAGCACCCTATTGTCCGTGTCCATGGGTTATGCATATATGCATACAAGGTTTTTGGTTGATTACCTCCCACCCACCCACCCTTCCCCACCTTCCCTGTGAAATTCTGCACTCTTCCATGCTTCCATGTCTCTGGATCCACTCTGTTCATCAGGTTATTTTGTTACTTAGATTCCACATATGAGTGAGATCATGTGATACTTGTCTTTGACTGACTTATTTCACTTAGCGTGATGTTCTCCAGGTCCCTCCACGCTGTCTCAAAGGATAAGAGATCCTTCTTTTTTACTGCTGCATAGTATTCCATGGTATAAATGTACCACAGCTTTTTTATCCACTCATCTGCTAAAGGGCACTTAGGCTGCTTCCAGATCTGAGCTATTGTAAATTGTGCTGCTATGAACATAGGGGTACATACATTCTTTCTGATTGGTGTTTCAGGTTTCTTAGGATATATTCCTAGAAGTGGGGTCACTGGGTCAAATGGCAGTGCCATATTTAATTTTTTGAGGAAACTCCATACTATTTTCCATAATGGTTGCACCGGTATGCATTTCCACCAGCAGTGTACTAGGGTTCCCCCACCCCTTTTTAAAAAATATATTTTTATTGATTTCAGAGGAAGAAAGAGGAAGAGGGAGAGAGAGAGATAGAAACATCAGTGATGAGAGAGAATGATTGATTGGCTGCCTCCTGCACACCCCCTACTGGGGCTCAATTCTGCAACCTGGACATGTGCCCTTGACCAGAATCAAACTCCAGACCCTTCAGTTCACAGGGTGTCACTCTATCCACTGAGCAAGCCCTGCTAAGGCTAGGGTTTCCTTGCCTTCACATCCTGGCTAGCACTTGTAATTTGTTGATGGTCCCCTATGCTGTTGTTACATCGCATGACTATTTTGTAACTACCAATCTGTGCTTATTAATCCCTTCACCTTTTTCACCCAGTTGCCCAACCCCCCTTAATTCTGGCAACCATGGTCTGTTCTCTGTGTCTATGAGTTTGTTTCAGTTTTCTTTGTTCATTTATTTTGTTCTTTAGATTCCACATGCAAGTGAAGTCATGTGGTATTTGTCTTTCTCTAATTGACTTTTTTCATTTACCATAATATCCTTTTGGTCCATTCATGCTGTTACAAATGGTAAGTTTTTATTCCTTTTTATGACTGAGTAATATTCCACTTTATATATGTACCACAACATTTCTATCCAGTCATCTTTTTTATTTATTCTATTTACTGGGAGACTTTGGTTGATAACATTATATAGGTTTCAAATGTACAATACTATCAAGGTCAAATCTTCTTCCATCACCATATATTTCAGCCACTATACCCTTTCCCTCCTGCTTCTGGTAACCTCCATGCTGTCATCTGTGTCTATTAGTTTTTGTTTGTTGTTCTTATTTGTTCATTTCTTCCTTTCAGTTATATATTTTACACCTGAGTGAAGCCATATGGTTCTTAACTTTTCTGTATGAATTATTTCCCTTAGCATGATATTCTCAAGTTCCATCCAAGTTGTCACAAATGGAAGTATTTCATCTTTTCTTATGGCTGAGTAATAATCCATTGTATGTATGCACCATATCTCCTTTATTCTGTCATCTATCAAAGGACATTTTTGTTGTTTCCATGTCTTGGCCACTATGAATAATGCTGCAATGAATATAGGGGTGCATATATCTTTGCGAATAAATGTTTTCAAAATTTTCAGGTATATAACCAGAAGAGGGGTTGCTGGGTCAAATGGTACCTCTATTTTTAATTTTTGAGGAGCCTCTATGCTGCTTCCCATAATGAGTGCACCAGTTTATATTCCCACCAGCAGTAACTGAGGGCTCCTTTTTCTCCACGACCTCGTCAACAGTTATACTCACCTTGTCGATAATGGCCGCTCTAACAGGTGTGTGGTGATAGCTCATTGTAGTTGATTCACATTTCCTCAAAGGCTAGTGAAGATGAGCACCTTTTCACATATCTGCTGGCAATTTGTATGTCTTCTCGTGAAAGTGTCTGTTCAGGTCGTCTGCTCTTTTAAGATTTGGATTGTTTGTTTGGTGCTGAGTAGTGTGAGTTTTTATATATTTCGGATAGTAACTTCTTGTCAGAGCTGTTTGCAAATATCTCTCCCATTTGGTTGGTTGCACTTTTGTTTCTGTGGCTATTTCTTTTGCTATGCAGAAGCTTTTTATGTTGATACAATTCCCCTTCATTTATTTCTGCTCCCCTTGAGTTTGGGGTCAAATTCATAAAATCTTCTCTAACACCAAGGTCCATAAGTTTAGTAACTAGGTTTTGTTTTAAGTAATTTATTGTTTTAGGACTTGCTAGTATATTAGATCTTTGATCCATGTTGAGTTAATTTTTGTCCATGGGGACAAACAGTCGTCTAGTTTCATTAGAAAGCATGTGGCTTTCTAATATCCCCGGTACCACTTATTGAAGAGGCTTTCTTTTCTCCATTGTATATTTTTTAGTCCTTTATAGATAAAGATTTGCCCACATATATGTGGTTTTATTTCTGGGCTCTCAATTCTGTTCCATAAGTAGGTTTGTTTTTTTCTGCCAATACCACGCAGAAACAACATCATAAGTGGATATGAAAGGACAGAACGGAACTGATAGCTGTGTCCCTAACTCCTCTTCCAAGAAAAAGCCGCTGAATGTATCAGTTACTCAGCCTGCCCTCATCTCAGCCAATGGGAAATTGAGGGAAACTAGCCCAAGGCCAAAAGTATGCTAGCCACCCCCCTGTCTTTGTGTAACCAGACCCTAGCTGCACCCTGCCCTTGCGCCACTAGCCTCCAGGCCCTCACTCAACCAACGGGAATCGGCCAAATCAGTGGTCAGAGTGTGCCCCCACCCCCCGACCCCAAGCCCTATAAATTCTTTGTTCTCTTGGGACTCCGGGCCCTCTCGCATCCTACAACGGTGGAGGCAGAGGGACTAAGCTCAGCTTGAATAAAGACTCTATGCTTTTGCATCGGACTTGGCCTCCCTGGTGGTGTCCTTTGGGGGATCTTGAAAACTGGGCATAACAGATACAATGCTTTTTCTGCATCTGTTTCAATTATTGTTGCTTTGTAGTATAATTTGAAGTCAGAGAATGTGATACCTTTGGGTTGTTTTATTTTCTCAAGATTGCTTTGGCTCTTTGGGATCTTTTGTAGTACTATACTAATCTGGTGATTTTTTTTTTCTATTTCCTTAAAAAATGTCATTAGAATTTTGAAGGAGGATTACATTAAATCTGTGTATTGCTTTGGGTAACATAGGCATTTAAACTATGTCGATTCTTCCAGTCCATGAACATGGAAGACCTTTCCCTTTCATTGTGTCGTTTTTCTCTTTAACAATGCTTTGTAGTTTTCAGTATCTATGCCTTTCACATTTTTTGTGAGGTTTATTTCCGAGCATTTTATTCTTTATGTTGCAAATGCAAAAGGAATTGTTTTTCCCACTTCATTTTCTGACATTTCATTTGGTATATAGGGACACAATGGATTTTTGTATATTGATTTTTATTCTGCAAATTAACTATATTCATTTATTTTTTCTAATAGTTGTTTTTGGTGGAGTCTATATGGTTTTTTGTATAAAGAATCATGCCACCTGCAAAAAGTGATACTTTTACTTATCCATTCCCAATTTGGATGCCTTTTATTTCTTTCTCTTGCCTGATTGCTCAGGCGAGGACTTCCAGCACTGTGTGGAACAGGAGAGGTGAGAGTGGGCATCCTTGTCTTGTTCCTGATCTTAGAGGAGAAGCTTTCAGGTTTTCTCCATTGAGTGTGATATGGTTGAGGGTTTGTAATATATGGCCTTTAGTATTTTGAGGTACTTTCCTTCCATACACATTTCATTGAGTGTTTCAATCATGAGTGGATGTTGTATCTTACCAAATGCTTTTTCTGCATCTGTTGATAAGATCACATGCTTTTGTGACCTTTTATCTTTTGTTTATCTTTTGTTTCAGGTAGAATAACCCCCTTGAATATTTACTCTCTTCTGGCTAGAGTTCCTTCTTGGATTTAAACATCTAGCTCTTTCTACAGGTTTGGGAAGTTGTTATCAGCTATTTGTTAGGCTCTTTGTTTTCTTCTTCTCTCTCTTATTCTTTTCCTAGTTCATTAAGATGTAATATTAGGTTGTTTACTTGGGATTTCTCTTGTTTATTGAGATAAGCCTTTAATGATATAAACTTTCCTCTTATTACTGCTTTCACTGCATCCCACAAATTTGATATGTCATATTGTCATTCTCATTTGTCTCTATATATCTTTAGATCTCACCTTTTATTTCTTTTTTGACCCAGTCATTTTTTAGTAGTATGTTGTTTAATCTCCACATATGTGTGTATACTTTTTTTTTGCAGTTGATTTATGATTTCAAAGCATTGTGGTCAGAGAATATGGTTGGTATAATGTCAATCATCTTAAATTTGTTGAAGCTACTTTGTGACCCAACAAATGTTCTATTTTTGAGAATGTGCACTGATGTTCTAGGATGACAGGCTCTGCAAATGTCAATTATGTCCATTTCGTCTGACTGTTATTTAAGGCCAATATTTCTTTATTAGTTTTCTGTTTGGATGATCTCTCTAGCATTGTCACTGGAGTATCAAGGTCCCCAACTATGCCTGTATTGCTGTCTGTTTCTCCCTTTAGGTTCTGTTAGTGGTTGCTTTACATATTGCGATGCTCCCTAGTGGGTGCATATATATTAAGAAGTGGGCCCTCACCGGTGTGGCTCAGCAGATAGAGCGTCGGCCTGCGGACTCAAGGGTCCCAGGTTCGGTTCCGGTCAAGGGCATGTACCTTAAATGTGTCTCTTGTAGGAAGCATATGGCTGTGTTTTGTTTTTTGATCCAACCTGCCACTCTGTGCCTCTTTATTGAATTCAGTCTCGTTACACGTAGGGTAATTACTGATGTAGGAGGATTTTTTATAGCCATTTTATCTGTTTTCTGATAGCTCAGTGCCTCCATTGGTTGTTTTTCTTTGTCTTTCCGTTTTTGTTTTTTATTGTTAGTTTGTTTGGGAGGTATCCCATACTGCTTTCCTTTTTTTTTTAAAGCTGTGTGTGTGTGTGTGTGTGTGTGTGTGTGTGTGTGTGTTTACCGATAGGTTTATGAAAAAGAAAGTTTCATATATATAGTAGTTCTTTTCCTCTTGAATGCATCTGATCTCCATCCTCCTTTGCAAATTCAGACCTTTATCCCCTCTTCTTTTATGTGTTTGTAGTCACAGTTTATCTTTGTTTATGCTGTGAGTTTGTTGGTGATCTTACTCATGGTTTTGTGACCTTTTATCTTTTGTTGCAGGTAGAATAACCTCCTTGAATATTTCTCTCAGCAGCTTCAGTATATCTGGAAAGGTCATTAATTTTTTTTCATATTTAAAGGATGCCTTTGCTGGTAATTTTTCTCTTTCAGTAGTTTGAATATTTGGTTTACTCTCTTCTGGCTAGTAGAGTTCCTTCTTGGATTTAAACATCTAGCTCTTTCTACAGGCTTGGGAAGTTCTTATCAGCTATCTGTTAGGCTCTTTGTTTTCTTCGTCTCTCTCCATCTTCTGGTATGCCTATTATTCTTGTATTGCTCCTTCTGATTCAGATAGTATTGTAGAGTTCTTTTTATTTTTCAAATATATTTTTGGAAGGGAGAGGGAGAGAAAGAGATAGAAACATCAATGATGAGAGAGAATCATTGATTGGCTGCCTCCTGCATGTCCCCTAATGGGATCAAGCCTGCAACCGAGGCATATGCCCTTGACTGGAACCGAACCTGCGACCCTTCAGTCCACAGGCCGATGCTCTATCAACTGAGCCAAGCTGGCCAGGGCTTGTCTTACATCTTGCTGAGTATATTCAAAACTGCAATCTTGAATTCTCTGTCATATATATCAGTGGTCGCCAAACTTTTGGACCTCATGGACCCCTAAATTCATAATTTTAAATCCTGCGGACCACTAATCTGATTTTTGTTAAAAAAGATAAATACATTTGTAAAATAATGATCAGAGAATTTCCATTTTATTAATACGAAATGAACCTGTTTAATATAGCATTATAAATACTTATTTAATCATAACAAAATCTTCAAAGGTTGTTTAATTGTAACAAATTTATTAAAGTAAGCTTAATTTTTACAAATAATTAAAACTTATTTAAGTATCACACATTTTTAGGGTGTGATATTTGTTGACGTTTGCTTGAAATAAGTTTATGGATTTTTGGCTCCAATGACCTTACCGCAAGACGGAGAGCTGTATTTAATTCAAGCCGAGACTGGTACTGAGTTGTAATTGCTGGGACAGATGAAAACGTTCTTTTGCACAAATATGTCGTTGAAAATTGAATCAAAGTGTTCATTGCTTTTTCACTCGGCAATGGGTAGTCACTTTTAATCGGGATCCCAAATGGGGCCTTGATAAGGATGACTGGAATTTCGCTTTGAGATTGTCGTCGGATGGTGGATCAACGAGGCCTTTTCCATTTGAGCCTAAATTGCTATCTTCAATGTTTGCTGCAAATGGATCTATTATCCACGTATTGCCAGGTCTGGGGTCTTCTTTCTTTGGGTAAAAAAGAGTCTGTGAGTGACTGTAGGTGCTGTTGAATAATGGTTACCACCTGCCGGCTGACACCCTTCTCTCTCACATATTCATCAAAGTTTGAAAACGTTTGCAGATCTTCGTCAGCCAACCGTGTTGCCACAATAATATTTTCTTTCGAAAAGCATCCATTTTACCTTGTAGTGTGAACACGTCCTTACGTTGTCCTTGCAAGGATATGTTTAGTTCGTTTATTTATTTTAAATATATTTTTATTGATTTCAGAGAGGAAAGAAGAGGGAGAGAGAGATGGAAACATCAATGATGAGAGAGAATCATTGATCGGCTGCCTCACGCACGACCCCTACTGGGTATCGAGCCCACAACCCAGGCATGTGCCCTTGACCAGAATCGAACCTCGGACCTCCCAGTCTGCAGACTGATGCTCTATTCACTGAACCAAACCGGCTAGGACTGTTTAGTTCATTTAATAGTGAAAAAAAAAAAATATTTGCCAGGTATGCAAGCTTGGCTACCCACTCATCGTCAGAGAAGAGTTCTTGTAATTTCGGATTACTTTGCCGCTGGAAAAATATTTTGACTTCTTTGCGCAGGGCGAACAGTCGGGTTAGAATCGTGCCCCTCGACAGCCGTCTCGCCTCAGCGTGAAGAAGGTGAGTAGACCGGGAAGCCATTTCTTTGCAAAGCGCCTCAAATATTCGAGAATCGAGCGCTTTGTGTCGAGTTTCACTTATAATTTTAATAGCATCTGATAATAGTTTGTGTAGTTCCGGGCCATTTTTTTTTTTTTGCCACAAGTTGCTCCGATGTATAATGGATGTATATGCGGCGTGTAGTCAAAATGTCTGGGTGACCAACACTTCTCACCTTTGCAGCATTTCCTGAAAGATGTCGGGCATGTCTGCGGCGCCGTCTGTACATGTCCCAGGACATTTCCCACTCAGTCCCGTGTTCCAGGACATGACTATGAAGTGCTTCAAAAGTCCCAGAGTAGCTGTTCCACCGGCAAGCTGAGCAGTTCTTCCCGCACACTCAGCCCTCACGGGGCAAAGCAGTGCCTTGTTACTTATGTCCGTTGATTCGTCAAGTTGAATGGAATAAAATGGTGGATTTTTCACCATTTTTATAACTTGATTTTCAATATCTTCAGCCATGTCTTCAATTCTGCATTGGACAGTGTTAGCGGGCATAGGAATTGCTTGCAGTTTCTGGACAGCCTGCCTTCCCCAAACCTCTTCCCAGACTTGTAACATGCAAGGCCGAATTAATTCTTCTCCAATCGTAGACGGCTTTTTATTTTTTGAGATCTGAAGTGCTATCAGGTAAGAAGCCTTTAATAAAGATTTATCTCCAACAGTCATTTTTGTTAGAGCAATTACTTGCTTTTGCATATTTTCACGCATTCTTTGAAAATATTCAAGTGGTTTTTTAGCTAAATCCAGGTGTTTTGATTGCCAGTGTCTTTCGAGTTTCAGAGGTTTCATGGCATCATTGGATAAACTCTCAGAACACACAACACACAGCAGCCGTGGATTCAGCGCACGACCAGGCTCCTGAACAAATCCAAACTTCAAGTAGTTCGAATCATATTTTCTTGATACTTTGAGTTTTTCCTCCTCCCCCGCGCCCCCCCCTCCCCGCCCCAGTTCGAATGTTCTTCCTAATGGTGCCTGATGAGGACTGTGGAGACTGATTCATTGATCAGCTCACGGTTAAGTGAAGTACACATATTATTGTTACTATTATCATTAGTTACATTATCTTTTGTATTACTAAAGAAATGCAAATTATTCCTTTGTTTTTTTCCCTACTCATTATGGGACTATTTCATTCAAATCTAAAACCAAACAAGAAATGGTAGTTATTAAAGGCAAACTATTTGATGCCATTAAATATAACAGTTAAAGAAAATACAGTTACATACAATACACAAATAAAATAAAGCAATCGGACGAGAATCGGTAATCGTGGAGCGGGTGGCTGCAACGGCCGAAACAATACTGAAGCCGCCTGCACCACTGGTTTCCCCCTCTCTAGTTACTAGAAAGGGAAGTTCATGAAATGTACTGGACTCTAGTACATTTCGTGAATTTAGTGCAATTAAAGGTGAAAATTGTCCTTCAGTCAGGATATAAGAATTTCTTAGAATATTTTTTGTTTTATTATTATTTACTAGGGGCCCGGTGCACGAAATTCGTGCACTGGGTGTGTGTGTGGGGGGGGGGGGGGAGTTTCCCTCAGCCCAGCCTGCCCCCTCTCACATACTGGGAGCCCTCAGGCGTTGACCCCCATCACCCTCCAATCGCAGGATCGGCCCCTTGCCCAGGCCTGACACCTCTGACAGAGGTGTCAGGCCTGGGCAGGGGACCCTCATTTCCCCCCATCACTGGTTCTGCCCCCAGCCCAGGCCTGATGCCTCTGGCCCAGGCATCAGGCCTGGGCAGGGGACCCCCAGACCCCTCCGATTGCTGGCTCTGCCCCTTGCCCAGGCCTGATGCCTCGGCCAGAGGCGTACACCCCCATCACCCTCTGATCACCTGATCGGCCCCTTGCCCAGGCATGACGCCTCCGCCAGAGGTGTCAGGCTTGGACAGGGGACCCCCATCTCCCCCCGATCACTGGTTCTGGCCCCCGCCCAGGCCTGAGGCCTCTGGTCCAGGAATCATGCCTGGGCAGGGGACCCCCATCTCCCTCTGATCGCTTGCTCCACCCCCCGCCCAAGCCTGACGCCTCTGACCCAGGCTTCAGGCCTGGGCAAGGGGACCATCATATCCCCCCAATCCCCGGCTCAGCCCCCCTCCCAGGCCTGATGCCTCGGCCAGAGGAGTTGACCCTCATCACCCTCCGATCACCAATCACCGGATTGGCCCCTTGACCAGGCCTGAGGCCTCCGGCAGAGGTGTCAGGCCTGGGCAGGGGACCCCCAGCTCCCCGTGGTTGCAGGCTCCGCCCCTGCCCAGGCCTAACGCCTCTGGCTGAGGCATCCGGCAGGGACCCGCAGCTGCAGCGGCCCCGTGATCGTGGGCTCCGCTTTAGGCCCAGGCAAGGGACCCCTAGCTCCCGGGACTGCCAGCTTCGACCGTGCTCAGCTCCCATCGCTGGCTCCACCCCTACTTCCTGCTATCACTGGCCAGGGCGGCAAAGGCGCCTGATTCTCCGATCATGGCTGGGGGGCAGGGCAAAGGCGGCCCCAGGGCCACCTTTGCCCTGCCCCCCAGCTCCTAGCTCCCCCCTGGGTTTCCAATCACTGTCAGTGGCAGGGGGCTTCTTCCTGCTTTCCCTTTTGCCTCCCTGCATTGTGCCTACATATGCAAATTAACTGCCATCTTGTTGGCAGTTAACTGCCAATCTTAGTTGGCAGTTAACTGCCAATCATAGTTGGCAGTTAATTTGCATATAGCCCTGATTAGCCAATGAAAAGGGTATCGTCGTACGCCAATTACCATTTTTCTCTTTTGTTAGTGTAGATTAGGATTAATAAAACATAAAAAATGCAAATAATGTCCAAATTTTTCTATGGGCCACCAAAATTTTCTCACAGACCACCAGTGGTCGGCGGACCACCGGTTGGCGACTGCTGATATATATCACATATTTCCATGTCTTTAAGTATGTTTTTTAGAGATTTTTCATTTTCTTTCTGTGCTGCCATACTGCCTTGTTTATTCATTATATTTGACGAATTCCTTCTCTGTCTAGACATCTATGTATCAGTTGCACTTGTCTTGCAGATGAATATGAAGAATTTTTTCTCTTATTTTCCAGTAGGTGGCACTTAATCACTACTTTTTTAGCCCTGTGATAGTCCAGTGCTGCCCCCCCTCCCCGTGCCCCCTCCCCCCAGCAGCCGGATGCTGCCATCAGTGTAGCCCCCGATGTGTGTGGGTGGGGTTGGCTCCGGTGGGCTTCTTTGTCTTTTTGCCCACCCAGTAATGGCGATGTCGGACCTCTATGGGGTCCTCTTTGCACCCCAATCCTGGTACCAATCACAGAGTGCACCCTTTGCTCAGGGAAGGGAGTGATTCTTTAGTAACAGTTCTCAGGTTTGCAGATAATGGGCTCTGCGACCCGACACCAAGGGCAAAGGGAGGCGAGCTCTGGGAGGCACTTGGCAGCAGGGCGCCCTGGCTTTGTTTCTCTGCCTGAAAGCGCACTGCCCGCAGCTGCACCCGCTTGCTGTGTGCTCCCCAGGTTCCTGGGCTCAGCTGCACCCCCTGGCTGTGTGCTCCCCGGGTCTCTGGGCTCAGCTGCGCCCCCTGGCTGTGTGCTCCCCGGGTCTCTGGGCTCAGCTGCGCCCCCTGGCTGTGTGCTCCCCGGGTCTCTGGGCTCAGCTGCGCCCCCTGGCTGTGTGCTCCCCGGGTCTCTGGGCTCAGCTGCGCCCCCTGGCTGTGTGCTCCCCGGGTCTCTGGGCTCAGCTGCGCCCCCTGGCTGTGTGCTCCCCGGGTCTCTGGGCTCAGCTGCGCCCCCTGGCTGTGTGCTCCCCAGGTCTCTGGGCTCAGCTGCACACCCTGGCTGTGTGCTCCCCAGGTCCCTGGGCTCAGCTGCGCCCCCTGGCTGTGTGCTCCCCAGGTCTCTGGGCTCAGCTGCAGCTGATATTACTTGCTTTTGTAGGAGTGACCACTGTTTGGACTGTAGGGCAGTACAGTCCTTAACGGCCATTTGTAAGCTTCCTGCCACAGGAGAACAAAAGACCAGGGAAAACTCGATGGACACCAGGAGTCAGACCACACAAGGAATGAAAACTGTCCTGAAGGCACCTGATCGCACACCTGCATTCCATTCACATTCCAAGCCCAGCTCAGCCCCCAGACCCACCCACAGCAAAAGTTTCCCGCCAGTGACTGCATGTAAGGATGGAACTCCAGGTCCTGGGGGCTGCCAGCATGGACGCCATGGCCCCTCGGCGCTGTGCTATGCAGCCCTTCCCTCCCCCATCCCCTTTCCCTAAACAAACTGAATTTTCTTTAATCTATTTAGCCTACCCTCATGCACCATCCACTGTGTTCACCTTTCACTTCTTTTACTATTATTATTATTATTATTATTATTAATTTTTAAATCCTCACCCGAGGATATTTTTCCATTGATTTTTAGAGAGCGTGGAAGAGAGAAGGAAAGACAGAGAGAATGTGAGACAGACACATTGGTTGGTTGCCTCCTGGGGCCTGAGCGGAATCAAACCTGGGACCCTTTGGTCCTCAGGTCAACACTCTATCCACCAAGCCAAACCGGCGAGGGCCACCTTCCACTTCTTAAACTTTTACTCCAAGCCTGTCAAACTCAAAGGCTAACGCGGGCGAAATAAACAAGGTTTAAGTTTATGTGGGCCACAAAGAAAGCTTCAATTTTCATAGAAACATAGGTTTATTTTGATAGAGTCATGCTGAAATAAATGAGTAATTGTTAACATAAAATAATAGAACATTTTAATAAAAATTCATATTTTTTTCTTGAACATTAACTTACTAGACACCGAATAACTGCACAAATTAATAAGCATAACGCAAATAAACCTATTTTTCTTGTTCTTCGAAAGCGAAATATTTCCTGTTGCACACACCAAACAAGTCAGTACTAGACTAATGTCGTGGCAATCACTGCTGAAATATTCGCTGCTAGTATTAGTGGAGAGAAATGGTGCGCCTGTGCGTAAGGCGCGTAAGGGAAATGAATGCAACACGATTATAGTCATCAGTCATTAGCAAAAGTTGGAGTTTGTTATTAATAATTATGTATAACAGGAAATTGTAAAAATTAAGTTATGAACTTTTTATTAAAACATTTCTTACATACCGTTATATTCGCTGGGCCGCAAGATATTCGTTGTGGGCCACATACAGCCCGTGGGCCGTGAGTTTGACATGCTTGTTTTACAGCGTCTCTTTGCCTGGTTCCTTCCGGCATGGATCTGACACCCACCATATCTCGTTGCTCCTTCTGGCCAGAGGGAGCACCAGCCAGAACTGGATTCCTTCTCTCTCTGGCCTGAGCTCCACCATGAACTTCAGGCTGCAGGGTTGTGTCTGTGGCTCCTGTAAGCCTTCTCCCTTCCGGCCTCCCCCTTTTGTTCCCACATGCCCACCTTTAGATGTTTGAATGCACAGCTCTCTCAGGCCTGCTTGTATGTTGAGTTATAGCTGTTCAAATTGTTGAAACTTTATGAGGAGAGACTAAGGGGATCTCTCACACCACCATTCCTCTGACATCACTAAGTCGTTGTGTTTTTATTTTCATTTGTTGTAAGATATCTTTGGATTTTTCCCTTTGATCTCATTGTTAACCCATTCATCCTATCCAATATAATAAAGAGCTAATATGCAAATGGTCATCACGCCCTCATGTCATCACATCCTCATGCCTTCACGCTATAACTGCTCAGACACTCAACATTGGGGAGAGGAAAATGGGGACCAGCCAGGCACAAATGAGCTCGCAAGAGAGGAATGGGGACCAGCGAGGCTGCGCCCAGGAGAAGGACAAGCTGCTGGCCCCGCGGTCCCAGGTGCCAGCATCTGCGCCTGCGCCTGCGCCTGCAGCCCCGGGAGAGAGAGGGACAAACCGCCTGTCCCATGGTCCTGGGCGCCTGCGGCTGTGGCCGGCCCGGGTCCTGGGTGCCTGCGTTTGGCCAGAGGGAGGGAGTCCTGGGTCCCGGGGTGCAGGGCAAGGCAGAGGAGTTAGGGGCGATCAGGCAGGCGAGCGGTTAGGAGCCAGCGGTCTCCGATTGCAAGAGGCAGTCTGACATCCCCTGAGGGCTCCCGATTGGAGAGGATGCAGGCTGGGCTGAGGGACGCATCAGGGCTCTAGTTATTTAATAAAACGTTATTTAGCCTCTATGTGTTTGTACGTTGTTTGTTTGTTTGTTTTTTCTTGTAAATGAATTCTAGTTTTATATCATTGTGCTCAGAGAAGACGCTTGATGTGATTTCAATCTTCATAAGTTAATTGAGACTTCTTTGTCTTTTAACATGTGGTCTATCCTAGAAAGTATTCCAAGTTCACTTGAAAAGACTGTATATTTGCTGCTTTGTGGTGAAATGCTCTGAAAATATCAAAACCTGCTGCTCTAGTGTGTTATTCGTGGCCTTGTTGATTTTCTCTTAGGAAGATCTATCCATTTATGTAAATGGTGAGTTAAAGTTTTTCGACTGTATTACTGTTGCTATTTCTCTTTATGTCCCTCAATATTTGTTTTATATACTTATCTGCTCTTATGTTGGGTGCAAAAAAGGGTGGTATCCTCTTTTGAGATTTATTTCTTTGTCTCTTATTCTAACCTTTGTTTCATTAGCCTCTGCTTTAAAATCTATTTTGTCTGATACAAGTATCACTTTCCCAGCTTGCTTTTTCATTTCCATTTGCATGAAATGTCTTTTTCCATCACTTTACTTTCAGTCTGCTTGTATCTTTCATCTCAGGTCAGTCTAGCATATATATCAGTCTTCTTTAAAAAAATCTATTGTGTTACCCATGTCTTTCGTTTGGAGCATTTAAAGTGATTATTGAAGGTACATATTGATTGTCATTTTGTTTATACCTATGCTTTTTCTGTCTTCCTCTTAAAGAAGCCCTGTTACCATTTCATATGACACTGGCTTGGTATCATATTGAACTCCTTTGGCTGTTTCTTTCTTGGGAAGCTCGTGATTTCTCCTTCAATTTTAAGTGATAGTTTGCTGGGTAGAGTAGTCGTGGTTGTAACTTATTGCTTTATGTCTACTTGAATATTTTTCATGCCTATCCCTTCTGGCCTAAAATGTTTGTGTTGAGAAATCAGCTGTCTCATGGGAACTTTCTTATAGGGTAACTAATTGTCTTTCTCTAGCTGCTTTAGCATTCTCTTTTTATGTTTTACCTTTGCCATTTTAATTATAACATGTTTTGGTGTGGGCCTCTTTGGGTTCCACTTGTTTGGGAACCTAGACTTGTGTGTCATTTTTCTTCAATAGGTTAGAGAAGTTTTCACTTTTTATTTCTTTTAAAATATATATTTTTATTGATTTCAGAGAGGAAGGAAGAGGGAGAGCTAGAAACCTCAATGATGAGAGAGAATCATTGATTGGCTGCCTCCTGCACACCCCCTACTGGGGATCGAGCCTGCAACCTGGGCATGTGCCCTTGATCAGAATCAAATCCGGTACCCTTCAGTCCACAGGTTGACGCTCTAACCACTGAGCAACCATCTAAGGCTTCACTCTTTATTTCTTTAAATAGGTCCTCAATTTCTTGCTGTCTGTCTTCTCTTCCAGGTATCTCTGTGAAGTGGGTGTTGTTAGCTTGATGTTGTCCCAAAGGTCCCTTAGACTAGACTCATTAAAATTTTTTTCTTTTTGTTACTCTGCTTGGGCGTTTTCTGGTACTTTGCCTTCCAAATCACTAATTTAATCCTCTGCCTCATCCAACCTGATGTTGATTTCTTGTAGGGTACTCTTCTTTTCAGATATTGTATTATTTATTTCTGACTGATTTTTTTGGTATGGTTTGTATATCCTTTTCTATGTCTAATATCTCTTTAATTTTTTTTTTTACTGAGTTCATATATTCTTTTCCTAAGTTTTTTGAGCATCTTTGTAACTATTGTTTTCAACTTGTGTCTGGTAGACTTGTTGCCTCCATTTCATGTAGTTCTTTTTTTTTTTTTTTGGCGATTTCTCTTGTTGTTTCATTTGTGGAATGTTTTCTCCTCCATTTTGACTGCTTCTCTGTAATTGTTATGTCTAGAAGGTATATCTTCCATTCGTCCTGGTCTTGGTATGGTGCCCTCATGTAATAGGTGTCTGTGGGACTCCGTGGTCCAGTCTCCCTGGTCACCAGCACTAGTTTCTCCAGGAATGTCCTTTTTGGGGGTTATGTGAACCCTCTTGTAGTTATGTCTTTTATATATATATATATATATATATATATATATATATATATATATATATATATATTTTATTGATTTTTTACAGAGAGGAAGGGAGAGAGATAGAGAGTCAGAAACATCGATGAGAGAGAAACATCGACCAGCCGCCTCCTGCACATCCCCCAACTGGGGATGTGCCCGCAACCCAGGTACATGCCCTTGACCGGAACCGAACCTGGGACCCTTCAGTCCGCAGGCCGATGCTCTATCCACTGAGCCAAACCGGTTTTGGCTTCTTGTAGTTATGTCTTGATTGCTGTTGGCTTGCCAGTGGATGGGATTGGCTCTTGGGCTAGCTGCCTATGTGAATAGACCCTGACCATAGCTGCTATGCGGATTTATGCCAGCAGGGTCTGGTGTCTTCTGAGATTTCTCTTTGGATGCGCTGCTTATGGAACCAACTGGGTCATGCTGTGCTGTGCTCTGAATTCTTCTACCAGATGTGTTGGCTTTGGGACCTCTTGGGAGGGACTCTGGTGCAGGTCAGTGTCAGGCGCTGCCTACGACCAGCTCTGGGCTACTGGCTTAGAACTACAAAGCAATCCGCAACGTTTGGCTGTCTCTGCAGTGCTTGGGTGTGCATGGGGCGGGCCAAGTTGTGCAGCAAGGTCGGCTTCCACCAGCACCGAGCCCGGGGACAGGTCAGCATAAGGCCCAAGGCACCTTGAGATCTGCCTCCACCTGCCGGCTGCTATTAGACTCAGTCACTAAAAGAGCCCCTGGTGGCGCGCAAGGTGTGTTAGTAGGTTCTCAGGGAGTCACCAGGTGTGTCACCAGGGCCAATAGTGTTCAACAGATTGGTACAGATTCAGACCTGGCGCCAGTGCTGGGACGAGCTGCCTCAGCAAATGTGCCATGGTGCCTCCAGACCTCTGCAGGGGGTGGGGTTTCAGGGAGTTAGCAGGGTGAGGGCAGCAGAGTTCATCAGGCCCCAACAACCCAAAATTTGTCCTTGTGAAGGGATGCCTCTGCACAGGGACAGCAGTGCCAGTCTGGCTTGTGAGGGGGAAATCGCCCCCGCCACAGGGCCACATGACAGCCTCTTCCTCCTTCAGCGCCTCCCAGGAGAGCCTGCGCTGAGGGCCCAGGCTGGCCACAGCCAGCTGACCCCTCCGTATGGTGTGAGCTCGGCAAGGCAGCGTGACCGGAGTTGGAGGGTGGGGTTAGTGGGTCTCCTGTGTGGGCCGGCGCCGGTGAATTTGCACTTGAGGTTGTGGGACCTCTAGGAAGTGTGAATTGACTTCATGAACCTTCATGGTTAGAAAACTCTCCCCTCCCTCCTCCTTCTGCTCCTGGGAAGGTCACACCAGCACGTGGACTTGCAGGCCCTTTCTGCACGGTGATGCCATTCGTTGTTACGCCGCGTGCAGACTCCGCAGGAGCTCCATGCAGTCCTTCTCATTAGCCCTTTACGCAGGCCTGTCCCCAGTGTCCTCTAGTCTTCACGTTCAACGTCATCTTTAACATTAAAGCTCAGTGTCACTAGACCTCACGAGAGCTCCTCATGGTGAATGCCCATGAGCACTTTTCCCCATTGTTTCGTAGGAATTCTTTATATACATTTTGATTATGTCGAGACAGCTATTGCTTTGACTTTTTTCTCCGTGTTTTGTTATATTAATTACCTTTTTACTGCATCATAAATGTTTATCATCTCCCAGTTTCTGCCAGTTAAGAATCTGGGTGTGACTTAGCTGAGTCCCACTGGCTCTCTGGCTCTTGATGTTGCAGTGAAACTGTCAGTAGGGACGGTGTTCTTCTGGGGGCTGGACAGGGAGGGATCTGTTCCATGAACTGGTTCAGTTCATGGTGGGCTGCTGGACGGAGGGCTCAGTGCCCTCTGGCTCCTGGCCAGGGACCTCCCTCGGTTCCTCGCCCCACGGGCTTTTCCCGTGGAGAGCTGAGAACATTACAGCTAGCCTCCTGCGGAATCAGTGAATGAGAGAACGGGAGGATAGCGTGCACAGGATGGAAGTCCCAGGCTACTTGTAGCCTAATCTCAGGGCGCGAATGCATGGAGGTAGGGATCAGTGGGGGCACCTTAGAGACTGTGCACCACAGATTGCTGGCAGTTTGCTGTTACTAAATTTACCCATCTTCAAGTTTTTGGGTTTTCTATAAGACCCCATTCTATGGTCATTAATATATTTAAAAATTTAACAGTTTTGCTTATTCACAATTAGTTCTTAATACATCTGTGGCTTTACTGTATAATACAATAGTCAACAGTTAGCCACATATGAGTATTTAAGTTAAAATTACATTAAATTAAAAATTCCGTTTCTCAGTCACACTAGCCATATATTAAATATCTGATTAATAACCAGGCATGGCTCATACTTCCATACTGGACAGCGTGGATGCTGAACACTGCCCCCCCCCCCCTTTTCTTTTTACTGTGAGTTGTATTGGTAGAGCTGAATTAGAGCAGTAGTTGTCAATCAGGGCATATTTTGCCCCCAGGGGGCACTTGGCAATGCCTGGGAATTTTTTTCATTTTCACAGTTAGAGGGGTGAATGTTCTACTGCTATTTAGTGGACAGAAGCCTAGGAAGCTGTTAAACATCCCATAATACACAGAACAGCCTCCCTCAACAAGGACTCATCTCGCCCAAACTTCCAACATCTCTGGTGGTGGGGACCATACCGTAGCGTGTGCTTTGTGGTGATGTGTGAGGTGAGGGAGGTTGTTCTTCTTCTTTCTGACCAACCAACTAGGCACCATGTCCTGTGTATTCTCAGTCCATTTCCCTCTGGCTGGCCATGAACTCTAAGCTAGAGATATTTTCCCCTTAAGTGGTAGAGATCTTAATACTTTGTCAATTAAGGTACATTTTTTTTATTAAATATATTTTTATTGATTTCAGAGAGGAAGGGAGAGGGAGAGAGAGATAGAAACATCAATGATGAAAGAGAATCATTGATCAGCTGCCTCCTGCACATCCCCTACTGGGGATTGAACCCGCAACTTGGGCACGTGCCCTGACTGGGAATAGAACCGTGACCTCCTGGTTCATAGGTCGATGCTCAACCACTGAGCCACTCTGGCTGGGCTCATTTTTAAATATCAACTCCTGTTGTCCTGCAGATTCTTAGACTCTGCACTTAAAGACAAGCCCGTGTTCCCAGTTCACCATGGCTTCAGCTTCCAGGCAGGAGTGCTGTTTGATGGAAGACTTTATACAAGTAATTACCCCTCTGTTTTTGAAAGGCCAGACCCATAATGTTTTAGCCTTTCATCCTGCTGGCCTCACTAAGCACTTGGTGTCTAGGAAGCAAAAAGTAGGAAAAGCAAGGAGAGAAGAGAGAAAGAAGATTAGAGCAAAGAGGCAGACAAGGGAGTGTGTGTGGTACAGGTGCGGCTGTGTTGTTCCAATGTCCACACCTGATTGAAAAACGTAATTTACTTTTAAGACAGAAGATGGTTGCTCCTGGGCCCACCTCAGTCCCTGAAGCCTTTCCCACACCAAGAGTTAGAACAAACATGGGCAGAAGCTGTTTGAAGGCCTTGGGGGTGAGCTGCAGCTCAGTTACCGAGACAGGCAGAGACCCTGGTTGGGTAGGCCGGAATCTGTTCCTACAGACGGAGTGAGGCTGGAGAAGGCATGAAGATGGCTTCTGGCCCCTGAGAACTTGGCCCATGCAGTTCTTGAAGAATACTTTACTGCCCTGGAGGTCAGACCTCGTCCCTGCCTCCATCATGGGGGTTGGCAGAGTCAGTGTCTGAGAAGTGAGGCTGAACTCCAGGTCTACAGTGGAATAGTCTCTGTGGTAAAACTTGCACCCTCCCTCTGGGGCAGGCTCTTTCATGTACATATGGAGCTCAGGAAGGGGCACTGGGCAGCGGCAGTGCCCACCCTCCCCATCCAGTCTGTCCTCACAGCCGGAGCGATGCATCTGAGCCCTTACTACCCTGCTTCACCTCCTGTGACAGCGGAACACAACCAGCAGTCCTGAGCAGAACTCCGGGCTCCCAGCCAGCTCTGCACTGCTCTTCCTGCTCCCCCCCCCCCCACCTGCATCTGTAGCCTCACTGGCCTTTTTGCAAGTCTTAAGGCTCAGGACCTTGAGCCTGCAGTCCCTTCTCTCTGCTTGGGCGCCCTGTCCCCAGGTGTCTGCAAGGTGCACTTCCTCACGTTCAGGCTACCCTCCTGTGAGCCTTCACAAACCATCTGCCTAAAGTAGCACCCCCAGTCCTGCTCCTTTGCTGTTCTCTGTCCTTATCCAGAATGGCCCTCATCACCACCTGATGCCACTCAGTAGGGCTGCTTGCTGGTTGATCTGTCGTCTGTCTCCTCAAATTAGAGCAAGTCCTGAGCAGGTCAGGAGTTCTGTGTGCCCATTGCCTCTGGGCAGTGCCTGCCCATTACAGAGTGGCTTCTGCCTGCCAAGGGGGAGTTGGAGAACAGTGTTTCCATGTGTTCTAAACGTGTTGGGCTCTGCACTGCAGTGAGTGTGTAGTGAGATGTCTGGTATTGAGTAGCCATATGAAGATCTGTCTGAGTCTGTCCAGGTCCTAAGCTTGGGTAGTGAGAGTCCAAGTAGTGAGATTTTGAGAATTTGGGAAGTGAGGAAACTTGTATTTGCCAAATGAATAAAAAAAAGGGAAAAGCCACATAAGACAAGAGGATGAAGCATAGCTGCTGGGGCTGCTGAGTCAAGGGCCATGAGTGGGTGTCACTTCAGCTGTCCAGTGACTACTATTATCTGGGTGATGACTGTGACACCCGGACTCACTACTAGAGGGCACCCTTTACTCTGGACACCTTATTTAAGAAGGAAAGGAAGTCTGGAATGCCTCTTTAGAATGATTTCCATTATTAAAATACTTTTAATCTGAGTTTATATGGAAAATTCACTTACCTGACACCGTGCCTGGGGTGTCCATTTGAGATGCTATTTAAGTCCAGGTGCTGTGCAGTGGGAGTGACTGTCTCGGAGGCAGTGCAGTCTCAGGGTTTTCTGCTGAAACTCTATTTCTACATGGCCTCTCCCATTGTTTCCTGTCATTGCAGCGGCCTCGCTGCTGGGCGAGGTGCCAGCCCAAAGCTGAAGTGCATGAAGCTGCTCGAAGTTCTGGAAGAGGAGTCTGGCTGCATCCGGGAGGAAATCTTCAACTCCCTACCCACCCGACAGTGCCACAGGGGACTTCGCCGATGAGGACTCGGTGATGAAAATGGCTGGCAAGGTGCCCAGCTGCCCAGCAGTGTTCTGCATGCCTCTGTTGTGCCTGAGGACAATAGCATGGGTAGGAGGGAGGGAAGAGCTGCAGCAGCTGGCCATGAAGAAGCAGAGGGCAGTAGTGGAACCTCAACGAATTTGGGCCCAAAGAGATATGCGACCAGACTTCAGCCATTAGGTGGGGTGAGATCTTCCTATGGAAGGGTCTTAAAGCCAGGAACTGAGTCCTGTAGGCCTCTTCCAGTTGTTCTTTGATGAAGGAATGATTACTTTATTGGAGCTTGTATATTTTTTTAAAATCTTTATTGTTGAGAGCATTACAGAAGTCCCTCTTTCCCTCCTCTTCACCTGGTTCCCGCCCTGCCTTAGGCCTTCACTACCCTACTGTCTGTGCCCATAGGTAATGAATGTATGCATGTACGATCTTTTTAAAATCCCTTCCCCCCGCTCCCAGCCCATTCCCTCTGAGAATCATCATTTGGTTCCATTTTCATGCCTCTGATTCTATTTTATTCACCAGTTTATTTTGTTCATTAGATTTCTTATTTATTTATTTTGATTTAGATTCAATTGTTGATATATACATATTTATTGCCTTTTTATTGTTCATATTTTTTCTCTTTCTTCTTCCTCAAGAACACCCTTCAACATTTCATGTAATACTGGTTTGGTGGTGATGAACTCCTTTAGCTTTTTCTTGTCTGTGAAGCTCTTTATCTGACCTTCAATTCTAAATGAGAGCTTTACTGGATAGACTAATCTTGGTTGTAGGTCCTTGCTATTCATCACTTTGAATATTTCTTGCCACTTCTGGCCTGCAAAGTTTCTGTTGAGAAATCAGCTGACAGTCATATGGGAGCTCCCTTGTAAGCAACTAACTACTTTCCTCTTGCTGCTTTTAAGATTCTCTCTTTGTCTTTAACCCTTGGCATTTTAATTATGATGCATCTTGTTGTGGGCCTCTTTGGGTTTCTCTTGTTTGGGACTCTCTGTGCTTCCTGGACTTGTAAGTCTATTTCTTTCTCTAGGTAGGGGAAGTTTTCTGTCATTTTTTTCAAGTAGGTTTTCAATATCTTGTTCTCTCTCTCCTCCTTCTGGCACCTCCATAATGCAAATGTTGGTATGCTTGAAGTTATACCAGAGAGAGGCTCCTTACACTATCTTAATATTTTGGATTCTTTTTTCTTTTTGCTCTTCTGATTGGGTGTTTTTTGCTTACTCATATTCCAAATCCTTGATTTGATTATCGGAATCCTCTACTCCACTGTTGAATCCCTATATATTCTTCTTCTTCTTCTTCTTCTTCTTCTTCTTCTTCTTCTTCTTCTTCTTCTTCTTCTTCTTCTTCTTCTTTTTTTTTTAAGTCAGTGTATGCTTAATTTCTGACTGGCCCTTTTCCATTTTTTTGTCATTCTCACTAAGATCCTTGAATGTCTCACTAAATCCCTTGAAGGTCTTAAAAAGATTCTTGAGTAACCTTTTAACTGTGGTTTTGAACTCTATATCCAGTAGTTTGCTTTCTTCCATTTGTGACATGTTTCTTAGTCTCCGCATTTTAGCTGCTTCTGTGTTTGTTTTTATGTTTTGGGTAGAGCTGCTACGTCTCCTTGAGTTGTTAGAGTGGACTTGTTTAGTAGGTGTCCTATAGGGCCCAGTAGTTTAGTCTTCCCAGTCACCTGAGCTGGACACTCTAAGGTGCGCCCCTTTGTGGGCTGTGTGCACAGTCTTGTTGTAGTTGAGCTTTGATTGCTGTTGGTGTCAGTAGGAAGAATTGACCTCCAGGCCAAGTGGCTGTGAGGACCAGCTGCGACTACAGTGGAAGAGCTGCTGTACAGGAAACATCCCTATGGGGCAGGACTTGCTTCAGTGGGGCTTTGGCACTCACTGAGTCTGCCCCTTGAGTGTGTAACTCATAGATGTGTAGAGATGTAATCTGGGATGGTTTGATGCTGACCACTGGGTGCACTGGCTCTTGGGTCTCTAAGGAGGTGCAAAGTCAGCCACTGCCTGGGGCCACCTGGCAGGAGCTACAGAGAGATCTGCAGATTCCTCCTATTTGTATCTGGTTTGGAAGTGCCCAGATGAGGCCCAGCTGTGAAGCAAGGCAGGCTAGTGCTAGTGTTGGGTCTTGGGCCTTTTAATGATAGTTTTGGGGCTTCCTGACCCAGCTGCAGCTTGTTTGAGAGATTTTAGCAAAGTCTGAAGCCTGAGCAAGGACAGGCTGTTCATATGCAAAAGTCACTGCACACAGGTTAGGTGGGACTGCAAATTGAATGGGGCAGGGTCTCAGGGAATTACCAGGGTGGAGCATACAGAAATTGCTGCCAGTCAGCCCTGTGACCAAGAAGGTCCCAGCATAGGAACAATGACCCTTGTGAGCACCTCCATCTGGGAGAAAGTGGCCCCAATTCCTGCCCTGATGCCAGACAATCCAGTTCCTCCTCATATGTGTCTATGACCTCCAGAGCCTCGCCCTGGCACTGGAGTTCAGAGAAAGCAGGACCTTGTAAGTTCAGTTTGTGTGCTGGCCCTTTAAGAGGAACAGCTGGGTCTCCAGTAGCCTTCCTGTCACTGAGCCCCAATCCTCACTGGTTTTTATAGCCCATAGTTATGGGGAGTTCTCTTCCCAAGTCTGAAACCCTGGGCTGAGGGTCTGATGTGGGGCTGGGATTCCTTGCTCCTCCCAGGGGGCCTTTGCGAGACAATCTCCCTCCCAATTAAAAAAGCAGCACACATGGGTGCTTGTCCAGCCCATTCTGCACCTCCGCCCCTCCTACCAGTCTCAATGTGCTTTATTCATTACTTCTCTAGTTGTAGGACTTCCATTCTGCCAGCTTTCAGGTGGTTCTGGATGATTGTTGTTATGTATTTTAATTGTAATTTTTTTAAAATTAAATCTTTATTGTTCAGATTATTACATTTGTTCCTCTCCTCCCTCCCCCATAACTCCCCTCCTCCCAGTTCCCACCCCACCCTCCGCCCTCACTCCCCACCCACTGTCCTCATCCATAGGTGCACGATTGCTGGGGTCCAACCCCAGCAGGTCCAGGGGTCCCCAAAGGTGTGGATGGAGTCGGCGAAAAGGAATGACACGGAGACAGTGTTCAGTTGATCAGCAGCCTAGCCAGGATCTCTAGCCAAGTTTTGGTCAGGATCTCCAGCAAAGTTCTGGTTAGGATCTCCAGCCAGGTTCTGTGTCCATGTTCTCTTGCTAGGTTCTCCAGGTTCTCCAGCCAGGTTCTGTAGCCATGTTCCCTCGCTAGGTAGGTTCTCCAGCCAGGTTCAGTCACCAGGTTCTGGTCAGGTTCTCTTGCCATGTTCTATCCAGGTTCTGTAGCCAGGTTCTGTCTCTAGGTTCTTCAGCCAGGTTCTGTCTCTAGGTTCTGTGGCCAGTTTCTGTCCAGGATCTTTTGCCATGTTCTCTCGCTAGGGTCTGTCTCTAGGTTCTGTCTCCAGTTTCTGTCCAGGATCTTTTGCCATGTTCTCTCCAGTGAAGTTCTTCTGTCTCTAGGTTCTGTGTAGGTTCTGTGTCTAGGTTCTGTGTCTAGGTTCTGTCTAATTGTAATTTTGATGTGGTTGTGGGAGACGGCGAGTACAGGCATTTACCTATGCCACCATCTTGGTTCCTGTCTAGTCTTCTGCCCATTTTTAAAAATTTTTAAATCTTTATTGTTGAAAATATTATATATGTCCCTCTTTTTCCCCCATTGACCCCTTCTAGTCTGCCCTGCCCCACCCCAGGCCATCACCACCGTATTGTCTGTGTCCATGAGTTATATATATATATATATATATATATATATATATATATATATATATATATATACACACACACACACACACACTAGAGGCCCCGTGCACAAAAATTTGTGCACTTGGGGAGGGTCCCTCAGCCCGGCCTGTGCCCTCTTGCAGTCTGGGACCCCTCAGGGAATGACCACCTGCTGGCTTAGGCCCGCTCCATGGGGGATTGGGCCTAAGCTGGCAGTCAGACATCCCTCTGGCAGCCTGGGAGCCCTCAGGGGATGTCCACTTGCCAGTGGGGAGCAGGCCTAGCTGCAGTCGGACATCATTAGCACTGCTGAGGAGGCGGGAGAGGTTCCCACCACCACCACCGCTGTACTGGCAGCCATCAGCCTGGCTTGTGGCTGAGCAGAGCTCCCCCTGTGGGAGCACACTGACCACCGGGGGAAGCTCCTGAATTAGGCATCTGCCCCCTGGTGGCCAGTGTGTGTCATAGTGACCAGTGATTCCCAGTCACTCTGCTGTTAGGGTCAATTTGCATATTACCCTTTTATTATATAGGATACAGGCCTGGTGCATGGGCTGGGGCTGGCTGGTTTGTGCTGAAGGGTGTCCCGGATCAGGGTGGGGGTCCCGCTGGGGTGCCTGGCCAGACTGGGTGAGGGGCTGAGGCCGTTTTCAGACTGGCCACAGCCCCTTCAGGGTGGGGGTCCCCACTGGGGTGCCTGGCCAGCCTGGGTGAGGGGCTCATGGCTGTTTGCAGGCTGGCCACAGCCCCTTTAAGGTAGGGGTCCCTGCTAGGGTGCCTGGCCAGCCTGGGTGAGGGGCTGAGGGCCATTTTCAGGCTGGCCAAGCACCCCAGCGGGGACCCTTACCCCATGAGTGTGTGGCCATCCTGGGTGAGAGGCTGATGGCTGTTTGCAGGCTGGTCACAGCCCCTTCAGGGTGGGGGTCCCCACTGGGGTGCCTGGCCAGCCTGGGTGAGAGGCTAATGGCTGTTTGCAGGCTGGCCACAGCCCCTTTAAGGTAGGGGTCCCCGCTGGGGTGCCTGGCCAGCCTGGGTGAGGGGCTGAGGGCCATTTTCAGGCTGGCCACACCCCCTTCATGGTGGAGGGTCCTGCTGGGGTGCCTGACCAGCCTGGGTGAGGGGCTGATGGCTGTTTGCAGGCTGGCCAAGCTCCCCAGCAGGGACCCTCACCCCATGAGGGTATGGTCATCCTGGGTGAGGGGCTGATGGCTGTTTGCAGACTGGCCACAGCTGGTAGCCACCCAAGCTCCCAGTGGAGGCTGGCTGGAAGCAGGTATCTGGGATTTATTTGTCTTCTATAATTGAAACTTTGTTGCCTTTTGCAGAGGCCACAGTCAGCCAGGGCAGGCGGAAAGCTTGGCTTCCTCCATCACCCGGGCAACCAAGCCTCCTGCTTGCTCCAGCTCCGTGGCTGCCGGCCGCCATCTTGGTTGGGTTAATTTGCATATAGTCGCTCTGATTGGCTGGTGGCAGTGGCTTGGGTGTAGCAAAGGTATGGTCAATTAGCATCTTTGTCTTTTATTAGTGTAGATACACACACACACACACACACACACACACACACACACACACAAAGTTTTTGGTTGATCACTTCCCACCCACCCACCCTTTCTCACCTGCCCTCTGAGGTTCCACACTTTGTTCTATGCTTCTATGTCTCTGGATCTATTTTGTTCATTAGATTCCACATATGAGTGAGATCATGTGATATTTGTCTTTCTCTGACTGGCTTATCTCACTTAGCATAATACTTTCCAAGTCACTCCCAGCTGTCTCAAAGGGTAAGAGATCCTTCTTTTTTACTGCTGCATAGTATTCCACGGTGTAAATGTACCACAGCTTTTTTTATCCACACGTCTACTAATGGGCACTTGGGCTGTTTTCAGATCTTAGTTATTGTAAATGTCCTAAGAACATAGGGGTGCATACGTTCTTTATGATTGGTGTTTCAAATTTCTTAGGGTATATTCCTAAACGTGGGGTCACTGGGTCAAATGGTAGTTCTGTATTTGATGTTTTTGAGGAAACTCCATACTGTTTTCCATAATGGGTGCACCAGTCTTTATTCCCACCCGCAGTGTACTAGGGTTCCCTTTTGTCCACATTCTCACCAGCACTTGTCATTTGTTGATTTGTTGATGGTAGCCATTCTGAAATGTCTGATGTGATACCTCATTGTCGTTTTAATTTGCATCTCTCTGGTAATCAGTAACTTTGAACATTTTTTCATCTGTCTCTTGGCGATTTGTATGTCCCCTTTGGAGAAGTATCTATTTAGGTCCTTTGCCCATATTTTAATTGGATTGTTTGTCTTCCTTTTGTTAAGTTGTATGAGTTCTTTATATATTTTGGATAACACTTTATCAGATGTATCATTGGCAAATATGTTCTCACATACAGTGGGCTCCCCTTTCATTTTGTTGATGGTTTCTTCTGTAGTGCAGAAGCTTTTTATTTTGATGTAGTCCCACTAGTTTATTTTCTGTTTAGTTTCCTTTGCCCTGGGAGATGTATCTGTAAACATATTGCTATGAGAGATTTCTGAGATTTTGCTGCCTATGTCTTTTTCTAGGATTTTTATGATTTTGTGACTTAAATTTAAATATTTTATCCAATTTGAGTTTATTCTTGTTTATGGTATAAGTTGGTGGTATAGTTTCATTTTTTTGCATGTACCTGTTCAATTTTCCCAACACTATTTATTGAAGAGACTATCTTTTTTTTTAAAAAAAATATATTTTATTGATTTTTCACAGAGAGGAAGGAGAGAGATAGAAAGTTAGAAACATTGATGAGAGAGAAACATCGATCACCTGCCTCCTGCACATCTCCCACTGGGGATGTGCCCGCAACCCAGGTACATGCCCTTGACCGGAATCGAACCTGGGACCTTTCAGTCCGCAAGCCGACACTCTATCCACTGAGCCAAACCGGTTTCGGCTGAAGAGACTATCTTGACTCCATTGTATGTTCTTGTCTGCTTTGTCAAATATTAATTGAGCATAATAGCATGGGCCAATTTCTGGGTCTCTGTTCTGTTCCATTGATCTATATGCCTGCTCTTGTGCCAGTACCATGCTGTTTTGACTACAGTGGCTTTGTAGTATAACTTGATATCTGATATTGTGATTCATTCAGTTTTGTTCTTCTTCCTCACGTTTGCTGTGGCTATTCAGAGTCTTATTTGGTTTCATATAAATTTTTGGAATATTTGTTCTAGATCTGTGAAATATGCTGTTGGTATTTTAATAGGAATTGGATTGAATCTGTAGATTGCTTTGGGTATTATGGACATCTTAATGATGTCAATTCTACCAATCCATGAACACGGTATAGTCTTCCACTTGTTTATATCTTCCTCTATATCTTTTTCCAAAATCTTGCAATTTTCTGAGTACATGTCTTTTACCTCCTTGGTTAAGTTTATTCCTAGGTATCTTAATTTTTTTTGTTGCAATAGCAAATAGGATTGTTTTTTAGTTTCTCTTTCTGATAATTCATTATTGGTGTATAAAAAAGCCATCAATTTTTGGGTGTTAACTTTGTATCCTACTAATTGCCAAATTCATTTATTAAGTCTAGTAATTTTTTGGTGGAGACTTTAGGGTTTTCTATGTACAATATCATGTCATATACAAATAGTGAGAGTTTTACTTCCTTCTTTCCAATTTGGATGCCTTTTATTTCTTTTTCTTATCTGATCACTGTGGCTAGGACTTCCACTACTATATTGAATAAGCATGATGAAAGCGGGCATCCATGTCTTATTGCTGTTCTTAGGGGAAATGGTTTTAGTTTTTGCCCATAGAGTATGATGGTCACTGTAAGTTTGTCATGTTGAGATATGATTATGTTGAGATATGATCCCTCTATTCCCACTTTGCTGAGAGTTTTTTATCAAAAATGGGTGTTGGATTTTGTTGAATGCTTTTTCTGCATCTATTGTTATGATCATGTGATTTTTGTCTTTCAATTTGTTTATGTGATGCATGAAGTTTATTGACTTGTGAATATGGTACCAGCCTTACATCCCTAGAAAAATCCTACTTAGACATGTTATATGATCTTTCTAATATATTGCTGGATCCGATTTGCTAATATTTTGTCAAGGATTTTAGCATCTATGTTCATCAGGGATATTGGCCTGTAATTCTCTTTCTTTCTAGTGTGTTCATCTGGTTTTGGAATTAGGATAATGCTGGCCTCATAAAAAGAGCTTGGAAGTGTTCTTTCCTCTTGGAATTTTTGGAATAGTTCTTCTTTGAATGTTTGGTAAAACTTCCCTGTAAAGCCATCTGGACCCAGGCTTTTTTATTTTATTACTGCTTCTATTTCCTCAGTTGTGATTGGCCAATTCAGGTTTTCTGAATCTTCCTGATCCATTTTGGGAGACTGTATTTTTCTAGGAACTTGTCCATTTCCTCCATATTATTCAGCTTGTTGACTTATAGTTGTTCATAATATTTTCTTACAATCCTTTGTATTTCTGCGGTGTCACTTGTTACTTTACTTTTGTTTCTGATTTTATTTATTTGTGTCCTCTCTTTTTGTTTCTTGATGAATTTGGCTAATGGTTTATCAATGTTATTTATCTTTTCAAAGAACCAGCTCTTGATTTCATTAATTTTTTGTATTATTTTTAGTCTCTATGTAATTTATTTCTGCTCTAATATTTATTATTAACTTCCTTCTACTTACTCTGGGCTTTTCTTGTTCTCTTTCTAATTCTTTAAGGTGTAAGGTTAAATAATTTATTATTAATTTTTATTGTTTTTTGAGATAGGACTGTAGTGCTATAAACTTCCCTCTCAGGAATGCTTTTGCTGTGTTCCTGAGCTTTTGAGTTGTTGTGTGTTCATTTTCATTTATTTCCAGGAAATTTTTTATTTCTTTCATGATCTCATTGGTAACGCATTCATTGTTTAATAACATGCTATTTAGCTTCCATGTGTTTGAGTGTTTTTGAGTGTTTTTACTGTAGTTCATTTCTAATTTCATTCCCTTGTGATCTGAGAAGATGCTTGATATGATTTCAATCTTCTTGAACTTGTAGACTTGTTTTGTGTCCTAACATATGGTCTATCATTGTGAATAACCCATGTGCACTTGAGAAGAATGCATATTCTGAAGTTTTGGGATAAAATGTTCTATAAATGTCAATTAAATCTATCTGTTACTGTGTCATTTATTTTTTTCTTTTAAATATGTTTTTAAATTATTGATAATATTCCAGATATCTCCCATTTCTACTTCTTTTACCCCCCTGTTTATCCCCCTCCAACCAGACCCTACCCATCCCTCCAGGTCTTCACCACCCTATTGCCCATTTCCATGGGCTATGCATACAAGTATATAAGTTCTTTGATTTATCTCTTCTCATCCCCTCCCAATTCCACATCATGGCATGTCAGTCTGTTCCATGCCTCCATGCTTTGGGTCTGATTTTCTTGGTCAATTCATTTTGCTCATTAAAGTCCACAAATAAGGGAGACCATGTGAAATTTGTCTTTCTCAGATTGGCTTATTCCACTTAGCATAATACCAGTATGTCATTTAGAGTCACTGCTTCCTTGTTAAATTTTTGTATGGAAGACCTATCCAGTGAAGTCAGCAGGGTGTTAAAGTCCCCTACTATGACTGTATTGTTGTCAATCTCCACCTTAAAATCCTCTAGAAGTTTTAAAAAATATTTTTAGGTGCTCCTATATTGGGTGCTACATGTTTTCCAGGGTTATATCATCTTCTTGGATCAATAAATTAAATATTATGTAGTGACCTTTGTTGTCTCTTGTGATAGCCTTCATTTTGAAGTCTATTTTGTCAGATATGAGTATTGCTACCCTAGCTTTTTTTCATTTTCATTTGCATGGAGAATTTTTTCTGACCCTTCATTCTCATCCTGTGTGAATCTTGCTCTGAAGTTGGTCTTTCACAGATGGCATATAATTGGGTCATGCTTTTGTATCCATTCAGCTACCCTATGTCTTTTGATTAGTGCATTTAATCCGTTTACATTTAAGGTTATTATTTATTGTCATTTTTAATTATATATGCCTAAGTTTCCCTCTCTCTCTCTCTCTCTCTCTCTCTCTCTCTCTCTCTCTCTCTCTCTCTCCAGCAGTCCCTTTAGCATTTCTTGCAGTGTCAGTTTGGTGGTGAATAACTCCTTTAGCTTTTTTTTTTGTCTGAAAACTCTTTATTTCATCATCTATTTTGAATGAAGGCCTTGATGGATATAGTAGTCTTGGTTTCAGATACTTGCTTTTCATTACCTTGAATACTTCATGCCATTCTCTTCTGGCCTGTAGAGTTTCTGATGAGAAATCAGATGACAACTTTATGGGAGCTCCTTTGTAGGTAACAGTTTGTTTTTCTCTTGCTGCCTTTAAGAGTCTCTCTTTGTCTTTAATTTTTGGCCTTTTGATTATGATGTATCTGATCATGGACCTCTTTGGGCTCTTCTTGGTTGGGACTCTGTGCCTCCTGTACTTGTGTGACTTTTTCCTTCACCAGGTTAAGGAATTTTTCTGCCATTATTTCTTCAAACACATTCTCTATCCCTTGATCACTTTCCTCTCCTTCTGGCACACTTATTATGCAAATATTGTTACATTTCATGTTGTCCCATAGCTCCCTTAAGCTGTCCTCCTATTTTTCAATTATTTTTTTCTTTTGTTGTGTTGTTCTCTGATTGAGTGACTTTTTTTCCTACCATCTTCTAATTCACTGTTCAGATCCCTTGGCTTCCCTTAATCTGCTGTGGATTTCTTCCACTGTGTTATTTATTAGTTCTATGTCATTCTTCATAGTTACTATATCTTTTCTCATCATTGAGCATCTTTGCCACCATTATTCTGAACCCCATGTCTGCAAAATTTCTTAGCTCCATTTCATTTAGCTCTTTTTCTGGAGAATTTTCTTGTGCTTTCACTTGTGGGTTGCTGTTTTTATCTCCTATTTTGGCTGCCTGTTTGGGTCTGTGACTATGTATTAGGTAGATCTGCTACGACTTCCAATCTCTAATGCTGGACACTGTCATACACCATTTCTGACTAATTAGATCAGACAAAGCCTCAAAGCTTCCAGAGACCCACCTCTTCCTGCAGACCGATTGGATTCAGTTCTGACTAGCCTCAGGCAATCAGCCACAGCTGGAGTGAGAAGTTTTCCAACAGGGTGGGCAATTTCTTCTGCCTGGAGGCTATTTATTATTGTCAGTCTCTAAATGGGCCTTAGAAACTCCACAGGGTTGGACAAGGGATTTTCCAATAGGGTGGGGAAACTGTCTTTCCCCAAGGTAAAAACTGCTTGGATAGCAAAGGTCTGCCTGAGAAAGATGTCCTCTGCACCATAAGGGAATGGCTCAGAACCAGAAACCAGGATATCTCTCTTCTGAGCTCTAACACCAGAGGCCCAACCCTGACTTCTGCTCACATAGCTCTAGTCCACTCTGCCTTCCTTCTGCTGGGCCACATATCAAATTTTGTGTGTTGGCCCTTTAAGAGGGTGCCTGACTTTCCAGCCATCTCTCCCTAACAGATAGCACCGCTGCTGCTTTTCACAGCCAGATGTTATATGGGCACCTTTTTCAGTTCTGGTGCTCTCTGCTGGGAGGCCCAGATTTGGGTTTAGACTTGAGAGTCTCAGTGGCAACCCCCTACAGCTGAGATATCTCTCTGGAATTTCAGTTGCTGTCTGTGGGAGCCTGGCCAGCCCTTTTGCACCTCTGCACTTCCTACGAGTCTCTATGCAGTCTCCACTTTCCATCCTTGGTTATCAAGGTTCTTTCCAGATAGTCTTCAGTTTATTATCCTGGATGATTTTTTTTTGTATTTTAGTTATAACTTCATTTTGGACCTGGGAGCATGTCTGTGTAGCATCCACTTACTCCACCACTTGGTGCACGAAATTTGTGCATGGGGGATTCCCCTCAGACAGCCTGCACCCTCTCACAATCCGGGACCACTGGCTCCTAACTGCTCACCTGCCTGCCCGCCTGATCAGCCCTAACTGTCTCACCTGCCAGCCTGATCACCCTTAACTGCCTCTGCCTGCTGGCCTGATCACCCCTAACTCCCCCTCCTGCCGGCCTGGTCACCCCCAACTGCCCCCTGCCAGTCTGGTTGTTCTCAACTGCCCCCCCACTGGCCTGGTCACCCATTACTGTCCCCCCTGTCGGCCTAGTCACCCCCAATGGTCCCCCCTGCTGGTCTGGGTTGCCCCCAACTGCCTCCCCCACATTGGCCTGGTCGCCCCATGCAGCCTGCTGTTCAGTTGTTTGGCCGTCCCTCACTAACCCCCCTGTCGGCCTGGTCACCCCATGCAGCTTGCTGTTTGGTCATATGTCTGTTGTTTCGGTCATGACGGCCCCTTGCTTTTTATATATTAGGATGCCATTCCTCCCTTCTCTCACACACACATACTTTCTCCTCCTCCTCCTCCTCCTCCTCCTCCTCCTCCTCCTCCTCCTCCTCTTCCTCCTCCTCCTTCTTCTTCTCCTTCTCCTTTCTTCTTCTTCTTCTCCTTCTCCCTTCTTCTTCTTCTTCTTCTTCTTCTTCTTCTTCTTCTTCTTCTTCTTCTTCTTCTTCTTCTTCTTCTTCTTCTTCTTCTTCTTCTTCCAATAGTTCCTTTAGCATTTCTTGCAGTGCTGATTTGGTGGTAACAAGCTTTTTTTAACATTTTTTGTTGTTGTCTGTGAAGCTTTTTATTTCACTTCAATTTTGGATGATATCCTTGCTGGATAGAGTAGTCTTGGATTCATTCCCTTGCTTTTCATTAGTTTGTTTACTTCATGCCACTCCTTTCTGGCCTGTTGAGAAATCAACTGAGAGTCTAATAGGAGCAGGTAACTTTCATCTCTCTCTTTCAGCCTTTAAGATTCTTTCTGTTCTCCCCCCCCCCATTGATTTCTAGAGAGAGTTAAAGGGAGTTAGGAGGGGGGGGGGAGAGAGAAACATTGATGTGAGAGAGACACATCAATTGATCACCTCTCTCGTGTGCCCCAACTGGGGCCAGGGAACCTGCAACCGAGGTACATGCCCTTGACTGGGATTCGAACCTGTAACCCTTCGTTCCACAGGCTGATGCTCTAACCACTGAGATAAACAAGCTAGGGCTCTTTATTTGCCTTTAATGTTTGCCATTTTAATTTTGGTGTGTCTAGGTGTGGGTCCTTTTGGATTCATCTTGATTGAGACTCCCCGTGTTTCCTGAAATTGAGTGATTTTTTTCCTTAACCTGGGTTGGGAAGTTTTCTGTCATTATTTCTTCAAATAGGTTCTCTATTCCTTGCTCATATTCTTCTCCTTCTCCTTCTGGGACTCCTATTGTGCGGATGTTGTTATGTTTTATGTTGTCCCAAAACTCCCTTAAACTCTCCTGCTTTTTAATTTTTTCCCCAATAGCTGCTGTAATGGGTGTTCTTTTCCTACCTTGTCTTTTAATTCCTGATTTGGTCCTCTGCTTCTCCTAATCAACTGTTGATTCATTCCAGGGTATTTTTATTTCAGCTATGTAATTGCTCATTTCCACTTGATTCTCATTCATGGTTTCTATCTCTTTTTTTATGTTGGTGTAGTTCTCATTAAGTTACATAAACTTCTCATTAAGATGCGTATAGTTCTAAGGTTTTTGAGCACCCTTATAACCATTACTCTGAATTCTTTCTCTGACATATTGCTTGCCTCGATTTCATTCAGTCCTTTTCTTGCGATTCCTCCTTTTCTCTCACTTGGGTTTTTTTTGGTCTCCCCATTTTTGCTACCCCTTTGTATTTGTTTCTTGTATTGGATCGAACTTCTATGCCTCCCAGACTTTGTGGGTGGCCTTATATAGTAGGTGTTTTGTGGGACCCAGTGGTACAGTCTCTTAAATCTCCTGAGCTGGGTGCTCTAGGAATGCCCCTTGTTTGTGTTATTGGGTTCTCCCATGGTAATTGCATCTTGAATGTTGTTGCCCTATTTGTGGATAGATTCTCCTCTCAGGCTGGCTGACTATGAGACTCCCCCCAGACAATATCATGTGAGCTATTGTGGAGCTGCTGACAGAACAGAATGCAAAAACAAAACCACAATAAAACAAAAACATACACAAGACTCCTACCACATCAAAAGCAACTACAAAAGAAGAGAGGATTATGAAAAAGAATGGAGAGCAAGAATGATAGAAGAAAAAAATACGAGAAAAAAAGGGGGAAGTAAAAGGAATATGAAGGGAAGGAGATGTAATATAAAAATAAGGATAAAGAATAGGGGAAGAAAAATGGTATAAAAGGAAAGAAGAAGAAAATAATTTGAAAAGGAAAGTAGAGAAAAATCAGATAGAACAAAATAAGAAAAAAAAAGATGATAAAGCAGGAGAAAAAGGAAAAAATAGAGTAGGAGAAAAATTATATATATATATATATATATATATGAAACAATAGAAACTAAAATAATAACAAATCAGTAAAGCATACAGATAAATAAAATTTTTAAAAAGAGAAAAAAGTGCCGTGGCATTCATCTCAGTGGAGTTTAGTGCCTCCTGGGAGCTCTCTTTGGATCTTGCTCCTCTGATAACTGTGGCTGACCTGTCTGCAAATTCTGGGCTTCCCGGGAGGTACGTAGGTGCTAACCACTGTCATAAACTCATCCTTTGGTGTTCAGCAATCTGTTTGAAGCTCCAGACATTCCACAGTTCATATCCATCTCCACAGGAGTTAGCTGTGCATGGGTGAGGCCAAACTGCCCTCTAAGGCTGGGTTGTTAGCAGCATGGGCCAACAGCTGGGTCAGAAAACTTCCCCACGTTCCCCAGGCTCCACCTCTGCTGGCCTTCACCTGCCAGCCAGTTGTCAATCTTAATTGCTCCAGTCTGTTTCTGAAGGGGCTTTAGGCAGGATTCCAGTTTAGACCTTTGGCATTCCTGTGAGGGGGAGGTGCTGTTTAGATTTCAGGGAAAGTGGTGGGTGTGTTTCCCCATCCTAGAGCTACTCCTCTGAGAGTGTTCGAGAATATTACCCTGCCCTTGGCTTGGCAGATCCTTGTATGCAATCCAGAGGGGTCAACTGGATACCAGTAGTTTCTATCAGCTCTCCCGTGGGGAGAAGCACCAGTCAGGTTCCTGCGATGGGGGTGGATGGCTTCACCACCAATCCAGTCACTGATGCTTCCTAAGACTGTTCAAACCTATAGGCTTGGCCTCTGCTGCTCTCTCCTCTGCAAAGGTCAAGACACAGGGTATGGCAGTGAGGTTCCTGAGGGTGTGGTGGGCTGTATCACCTAGGGAAGGGTTTTTCCCTTTTCCCGAGCCATGGCTTCTTTGAGAGGCTAACTAGTGCCTCTCAGGAAAAATGGCCCTTTTGGTTTGGGGGAGGGTGGTGTGACTGAATGCAGGACTCTGGGTTGCTGCTTTTCCCCATATCCACCCCCTCCCCCAATGCTTCCTACCCTAGCTGCTCCTTAGGACCTGGAGTTGGCACACCCCTCTCTGGATCAAAGCCTTGGGTGAGTACCTGCTGACATAACTCCTGTGCCCTGGATTAAAAAACCTGTCTCCAGTCTACAGCTCGTCTCCCACGTCGCCAGAAGCCCTGCTGCCCTTCATGGCTAATGTTATGTGGGTCGCTGGTCTTGGCTCTGGTGTTCTGGCCTGTGGAGCTCAGCCTGGGTTCTAGCCCTCAGTCTTCTCAGGGAAACAACCTTCCCATAGTTGAGAGATCCTTCCTCGCACTCGGCCTGCTGCCCATGGGAGCTGGGTCAGCCTCTCTAGGGACCTCGCCCTCCCGACCAGTCTCCAGGTGTTTTCTATCCCTTCTTGGTATGTCTCCTAGCTGGACCTCAGTTGGTAATTCCGGGTGACTGTTCCTCAGTTTAGTTTTATTTCCAGTTTGGCCCTGGGAGGAGGTAAAAGGTCTACTATTTGGCTGCCATCTCTCCTCTCCTTAACCCATTTTAAAAGCTCAAACCCTCACCTCAGAGTTAACTCTCACCATAACACTGAACCAAAGAATAATTCTAAACTCAGTAAAAAAATTGCTCTAACCATAACCTTAACCATCATGCTTAAGCTACTCATTATGCAAATTTAGTGAAGTTTGAACACAATTGTAAATAATATAGACCAAATGGAAATTTTGAAACTGTTTTTACATATTGTACATCCAGTGACCAAAACTCGTGCTCATTAGGTAATAATTATAGTTAAGTGTATACTCTCGGAGGTAATAAAAACCTATTAACTAAAAACGCACTTGCAATGTGTTCAACACCATGAGTTTCAATGAATGGAACTTAGTAACGAATGTAGTAAATTGTTTTCATTAATTGTTATAGTGATATCTCTAAGATGATATTAGTACTCGAGAACACTATGTTCAGCATAGGATTTCCTAGTAAATGCAACACCTCCATTCTGTAATATATGTAGTGTGTGACCTGTTACTTATGTAACTGCTCAACTGCCTGCCACCACGGAAACCAAACTTTTGAGACAGATGCTGGTGAGAAAGGAAAGAGCTTTATTTGAGTGCTGGCATCTCCAGAACACGGGGGACTCTTGTCCAAAGCCTGTCTTAGCATCTCAGCGCAGTCAGGGGTTTGTATAGGGAGGGAGAGGGGAAGCAGGACCAAGCCATCAGGAGGAGGACTGTGAGCAGCAGGCAGTGTCCTTGCTGGTCCCGATGTGGATGTGGATGTAGCGTCAGCATCTGTAGCTGGTCAGTGCGAGCCAGATCCCTGCCACTAGGCAGCTGCATCAACCAAAGTCATGGCCGAGGCCGTCTTTTGCACAAGCGGCAACTGGAACTGCTGATGCCTGCAATGTGCTTGTAAGGCAACTGTCAGTACGTGAGTTCCTTCTATCCGTTTTGGGGTGGTTTTTTGGTACATTTTATTCTACTTCCATTTCATAGTTAGAGTAGTATAAAGTTTTATTCCCTGTTACAGTTATAAATATATTTTTTGACCACCTATTGCCACACTGATCTCGATATTGTGTTCTCTCAGTAAAAGGAAAACACAGAACATTTAGTGCTGAAATGGGGGAACTATTGCAATCAGTGTGGTATGAGATGTAGTAATGAAACTACTAAAACAACACTGTGCTGAACAGTTTGTCCATAGTTTGTTTTTTAATCCTCACCCGAGGACAGTTTTCCATTGATTTTTAGAGAGAGTGGAAAAGAGAGGGAAAGACAGAGAGAAATATTGATGTGAAAGAAACACATTGATCAGTTGCCTCCTGCAGAAGCCCCGACCAGGGCACAGGCCAGAGAGGAACCTGCGACCAAGGTACATGCCCTTGACCGGAATCGAACCCAGGACCCTCCAGTCTGCAGGTGACTCTATGCACTGTGCAAAACCGGCCAGGGCATCCATAGTTTGTCTTTGAAATGCACTGATTGTGTCTTACCATGTAACTAGTGAGCAAGCATGCTGGTAGCTTCTTTTCAACACATTGCTACACTACAGTTCCATTTAATGAGTAAACACTGTGATATGTACAAGTCGCAAGTAGCTGTTTAGAAAGGATTCATTACAACTCAGACCATAGGTTAATACATGCACTCACTGAGCAAGCACAGTGCTTCATAACCTGTGCCAGTAACGGCTTAAAACAATTAATTACCAGTCACGTCAAACATTTTACAATGACCAATACAGACTGTGTAATAAGTATTCATTATAAATGTTTGATAACGAGTGTGTAGAAAGCTTTATCATTAAAATATTGGTTTGAGTTCAGTTTACTAAAAGAACACAATTAGAAGTGTGCTAGGAGCTTATTGAAAAACCATTTTACAAGTCTGTACAAACACATTACTACATATGTCCTGGAATGTGTATGACTTTCATTCATTGAAAGCACACATTGTGTGTTTTATTTACTAAAACATCACTGTCCTATGGAGTTTGCATGTAGCTTTTAAAAATCAAGTCTTGCAAAATGTTTTACTACATTTATTACAGGAAATGTAGTATTACTTGCAAGTAGCATGTGGTGGGCTGAATATCTTTCAGTATCTTGTTAAACACAGAAATTACAAATCATTTTGAAACACAATACTGCATGCATTTCAGGTTTGGTTTTAGTACAGTTCACTAAAATAAAGATAATGCTGAATGTAGTATGCCACTATGCTGCTAGGCAAGTATCAGTGATGGTTATGTTAAGAATTATTGATTTCAATTTTTAAACACATTTTACTACATGCTTTGAAATATGTGTTTTAATTCAATTACAAAGAAGACAACATGCTGAGATAAGATTTGCTAGGTTTTGTTGAAATGACATTTATTACAAGTTTTGTGTAACACTATATTACATACCTTTTTAAGGTTATTGCTAAAAACATTTTTTTACAATCTTTGCCAAACGTTTCAGAATATGCACTGAAGGAACACTACCTAGACAAGCCATTTTCAAGAATTTTGTAAAAACTCACTTTATGGGGTTGGTTCTACACTTCTGCACACGTATTTAAAAGTAGGTATTAAAATTTATTCTTTAAAATAACACTAATAATACCACGTTCAGCTATCCTGTTAGAAATATTTTTAGAAACCTTTAAAAAATATTTTTCTTCATTCATTACAGACCCTGTATGCATCCCATTCACAGAGAGAACAAACACTATGAGAATTTTTCGAGTGTCTTATTAAATTTACCTTCATTACAAGCCTTGTGAAACATTTCAGTGCATGTACTTTTAAATGGGTACACAAGTTCCATTCACTGAAAGGACACTGTGAAAAAAACCCGAAACACCTGCTTTAAAGTATTTTGTTTCAACTTTGTGTAGCACAAGCCTTGCATATGGGTTCAATTAATTTGAGAGTATACTGTGTTTTAACACAATTTTTAATTTCTTCTTATAACAGTTTTCTCATAAACTGTTCAACACGCTGTTCTTTTAGTGAACAAAATGCTATACATCTGTGATGCCCGTAGAAAAGTGTTTTAGGAGACTTTGGGTTCTACATACTAGCAGCAAGCTCTGTTCAGCACCGTGTTGTTCTATTAACTAGAACTCATCCGGTGTGCCATTAATGAGTGAAACATACACATTCGAAAATATGTGTGGAGGGGGATCCAAGATGACGGCAGAGTAGGTAGATGTTACACTCACCTCCTCACAGGATCAAAATGGAATTACAACTAATATATAGAGCAGTGATGGCTAACCTTTTGAGCTCGGCATGTCAAACTTTTGAAAAACCTTAACTAACTCTGGTGCCGTGCCACATATAGAAATATCCATAATTTTTTTTTATATTTGCAACCATAGTAAAAAAAAGATTTATATTTTTGATATTTATTTTATATATTTAAATGCCATTTAACAAAGAAATATCAACCAAAAAATATGCATAAAATGAACAAAAACAGAAAAACAATGTACATTTAGGAAAAAATAATAATAAAAACAGTGATAATCAAATGGTACGAAAACTAGAAATTAGTAACTTTTTTGGTGCTGAAGTTTGTCTGCTAATTCTTCGATTGCAGGTTCATACTTGGTGCACTTCAAGGCCAAGCAAGCGCCATTAACTTCATCTGTTAGCTGGTTTCTTTTGTTCGTTTTAATATTATTTAATGCTGAGAACAAAGTCTCACAAAAATATATTGATGAAAAAATTGTTAGCAAAGCCATCGCTAGATTTTTTATGTCGCTAAAAGTGTCAGGTACTCTGTTCCAAGCACTCAAAATTTCTTGTTCGTAGTTGCACTCTTCTTCATTATTCAAACGATTTCGTTCCAGATTTTCAAGTTTCGACCTTAAGTCGACAAACACAGGAGTCCAAATGCTACCTTGAAAATCTGCAAGTTGCATCTCTAAATCGTCAATTTGCATCCATTGGAAATCTTTTAATTCCAAAGTACTGTAAACAACTACATCCGGATACTTAATTATTTTAATGGTCTGTTCTAGGCTTCTAAATTGGTCGAATCTTTCACTGAACTGTTCAAATAACGAGTTTACTATATTCTAGTACATAAGTATGGACTCCATTACACTCGTTGTAGTGGCCTTCTCGAAATACTTTTTTTTAAAAAAATATATTTTATTGATTTTTTACAGAGAGGAAGGGAGAGAGATAGAGAGTTAGAAACATCGATGAGAGAGAAACATCGATCAGCTGCCTCCTGCACATCTCCCATTGGGGATGTGCCCGCAACCCAGGTACATGCCCTTGACCGGAATCGAACCTGGGACCTTTCGGTCTGCAGGCCGACGCTCTATCCACTGAGCCAAACCGGTTTCGGCTCGAAATACTTTTTTATCCGAGGAAAATACTTAGAAGTTTTAGTTTCAATATCTCGCTTGAAAATTTTAAGTTTACTTTCAAAAGATTTGATGTATCCAAACATAGCATCAATACTTTTGCCAAAACCTTGTAATTTTAAGTTCAGTTCATTCATATGAACAGAGAGATCTGTAAAAAACATCAAATTGCTGACCCACTTATGATCATTGACCTGAGGAAAGTTTGCCAGATCCTTATTCTCAATAAATACCGTAATTTTTTCAAAGCACTCCACAAATTGCTCAAGTACTTTACCTCGACTCAGCCATCTCACATTATTGAACATCAGTAGTTCACTGTAGGTTGAATCAACTTCCTGTAAAAGTGCAGAAAATTCTCGCTTGTGAAGGGGTCGAGAAGCTATAAAATTCACAATTTTTGTTACAACTGACATTAAATCATTCAATTCTGAGAATCCCGATTTGGCACACAACACCTCCTGATGGATAATGCAATGAAAAGGTACAAGTGGATGTCTAATAGCTTCCATAAACACTTTCAGGAATCCCACATTTTTCCCACCATATTTGGTGCCCCATCTGTCGTGACTGACACAATTTTAGAGATATCAATGTTTAGGTCACTGAATGTTTTTATAACAACCTTACATATTTCGTTTCCTGATGTACTTATTGGCACTGATTCTAACTTTATCAACTCTTCTCTCATTGTGAGACCATCAGAATATCTAGCAATAATGGTCAACCGAGCATTTGATGTGACATCAGTAGTTTCATCAAGAGAAATCGAAAAATATTTACAACTATTTAAGTCTTTTTTTGTTTGTTTGTTTAAATATATTTTATTGATTTTTTACAGAGAGGAAGGGGGAGGGATAGAGAGTTAGAAACATCGATGAGGGAGAAACATCGATCAGCTGCCTCCTGCACACCCCCTATTGGGGATGTGCCCACAACCAAGGTACATGCCCTTGACCGGAATCGAACCTGGGACCCCTGAGTCTGCAGGCCGGCGCTCTATCCACTGAGACAAACTGGTTAGGGCTTTAAGTCTTTTTTTAATTGCTATTGTACGTTTTTGTTAAGATCTATTATTCTGTCTTTGATAGCATTTCTACTGAGTGGTAACTCAGAAATTCTTTTAATAATATCATCTTTATTTTTCATATCATGAAATAGAGTTGGTGCACATCTTAGAAATGTTTCCTTAATAAATTCTCCATCACTGAGGGCTTTTCCATGCTGAGCTATGGAGTGAGCAATACAATAACTTGCTGATGTTAAATTTGTAGAGCATCTTACAAATTTAATGATGGAATTTGATTGACTGTTATAGAGGTGTAGCTGCCTAGAAATGTATTCCTTCCTTTCATCAATACTATTTTTTCAAGAGCTGACAATGATTAGTTTCAAAATGTCTCTTTACATTCCACGTTCTGCTTACTACCGTTTCATTACACAGTATGCACAATGATCTGTTGTTTCCGTCGACAATCCTGTACATCTCGGTCCATATGTCTTGAAAGGGTTGGCTACTGCTACTTCCACTTCCTTTATTATTCAATCTTGCTTTTTTATTTTTTTGATTCTCCATCACAAGGCTGCAAAAATAAATAAATATAAATCACGGCATTTTTTACAAAAGGTTGATAGGTTTCTTACCTATTAACTTTTTGCAGTGTTGTTGCACTGACTCCTGGTGCAAAACAATTCAAAGATAGTATGTATAACCAACAAATATATGGTGTGTCCAACACGCGGAATGTCTTGTCGAGCACTGTTGCCCTGTATATCTTTTTTCTTCTAACCCTCCCACTCCTGTCTCCTAACGAACATGGCGATCAAGTGCGTCCATTTGCCAAATGCACCCGAACACACAGGAAGCTTACCCAAGGCACATGTTGACAATAACGAGGCCATTTCCAGAATTGGGCATTTTGTCACTCGAGTAAAAATAAAATGTCATGAGTAAAGATTAATCTCTTTATAGTGTAATTCTTAACCTTTTTATATTAATGTCAATATTGGAACAATGTATCTTGGATGTTTTCACTATGTATCTTTGCTACGCAACACCGATGTACATGTTTACATCCGGTTTTAGAATTGCATTATTGATCATGAGTAATAATATTACTCGAGTGATGCCCAACTCTGGCCGAGAGACAAATATTTGAATTATGCAATTTTTTGTCTCTGTCGATGCGTGTCACCCAAAATGAGTTCGCATGTCCCCTCTGACACGCGTGTCATAGGTTCGCCATCACTGATATAGAACAATCAACCTGAATAAGCAATGGAAGACCAGCTGAACAGAAGTCTTATAACCAAGGATTTACAGAAGAAGCCACATCAAGCCTGGTAGGATGGGCAGAGACATGCGAAGAGTTGGCCCTGCTCCCTCAGGCAGCAGCTGAGATTCTGAAGAGCTATCTCAGCTGCAAAGCTTCCATCCTGAGAAGCATGGAGTTTCAGCCTCACACCAGGTTCCCCAGCTAAGAGCACCAGACCTGGTAAATACATCACATCCAGCTGTGAAAATTAGCGGGATTCCTGTCCATCAGGGAGAGACAGGAGACTGCTAGATATTCAAAGGCCCTCTTAAAGGGCCAATGCACAACACCTCATTTGTAGCCACTCACCTTGGGCTCTGGTGGAGGGAGGGCAGAGAAAACCAAGGGATGTGTGAAGAGAAACTAGGGTTTGTAGCTCTGGAAGAAAGCTGAATATGCAGCCACCAGGATTCCTATGCTTCATCTCCCACACTGCATACTCCATCTTTCTTGGGTAGAGCATGCCCCTCCATTTGGCAAAAGCCTGGGGAAAGTTGTCCCATCCTCTGGAGTCCCTCCCACCCAAGCAGAGCTTGGGCCCTGCTGAGGAGTTAGCTGCCTGGGTCAGGGTGTAGAGTTCCAAGCAGGCACAAGGGGTGTAAGTGATTGAATTATGGGGCTTTCAGGTACAGGCCACTCCTCCCACTTTTCAGTGAACCTGACCAGTGGCACCTCCCCTAAATGGGAGGTCCGCTAGGCCCACCCTCTCAACTCCTGGTGGCTCCACCCTGCTGAGGTCTGGGCAGGATCTGGGACAAACTGAGTTGTGTGGCTCTTGAGTGGGGGCCACTCTCCCAACCTTCCCTTAAGCCTGACTGACACCTCCCTCTCTCCTAATACCCAGCATCCTCATCCTGCTGAGATTGGCTCCTGGCAGAACCTGGAACAGACCGAGTTGTGTAGCTCTAGTACAGGGGCCATTTTTCCCTTGCACACCCAACCAGAGAAGAACTCTCCCTTCACATACCCAAATCTTGGTCTGTCTGGGCCCAATAAACTCTGCTGACCTCATCCCAATGACGTCCTGAGACCTCGCCCAGCCAAAAATGTGTGCAAGCACCCGGGGTAGAAGGTGCACTCGGTATCCCCTGGGATATTTGCTGAGTGGCCTCAGACTCAGCACTGCCACTGAGTTTTAACCTGTATAGATCTCATGAACACCATTCGCCTTTACCCGGTGACTAACTGAGAGCATACCTCATGCAATTTGAGTACTGCCAGAGGGTCTTTCACTGAATGAGCCTAACAGGCAGCCAGGAGGAGGATGCAGGCAAAAGTGGATCTTGTGGTTCCTTGGAAATTTTTGCTGATCTGTTCTGGGGCCCAGTGCTGGGATAAGCCAGTCCTGGTGTGCAGCTTGATCTCCTGCCACACACCCAGGTCCAGCAGAGGCAGCCACAAACTGTGGATCACGTTCCAGCTCCAAAACAGGTTGCAAAAGACCATGCACAGCAGCATATGACATTGGCCTTAAACAGAGTCCCTCTCAAGAGACCCCAGAATCAAAACACCCAGTCAGCGTAAGACCTCAGAGCAGAATCCAATCACTTTTACAAGTGGCATATCGAAAGAAAGATCTCAGCAGGTGCCAGACCCTGCTGAGGTGAATTACACTCCATGTGGTCAGTACCTGCACAGCAGGTCATACACTGTGGTCAGGATTGTACCTCAAATACAGGCAGCCTGAGTGTTGACCTCACACATGAACAAGCAAAGAAGACTCAATTAGAAGAGGGGGGCCCACATAACCCACACAAGGGGCATTGCTGGAGAACCAGCTCAGGTGATCAAGGGGATTGTGCCACTGGTTACCATAGGACACCTATTACATAAGGCCACCCTACCAAGACTGGGAGTCATAGCAGATCTACCTAATACATAGAAATAAACATAAATAGGCAGCCAAAATGGGGAGACAAAGAAACATGTCCCAAATGAAAGAGCAAGAGAAATCTACAGAAGAAGAGCTAAGTGAAATGGAGGCAAGCATTATACCAGATACAAAGTTCAAAAGGAAATTAGTGAGAACTATAGTAGTATAAAAAGAAAATAGGAAACATAAAAACAACCAGGCCTGACCGGTTTGGCTCAGTGGATGGAGCATCGGCCTGCGGACTGAAGGGTCCCGGGTTCGATTCCGGTCAAGGGCATGTACCTTGGTTGCAGGCACATCCCCAGTGGGGAGTGTGCAGGAGGCAGCTGATCGATGTTTCTCTCTCATCGATGTTTCTAACTTTCTATCTCTCTCCCTTCCTCTCTGTAAAAAAACAATTAAAATATATTTAATAATAATAAAAAAGAATGTAAGTCTCTGTTTTTGAAAAATGATTTTCAGTTCTCCTAGCAGTTCAGTGGGCCATTGTTCTTCCGGTGCTTTTTTTTATTGTGGTGTGATGATCCAAAGTTTTATTCTTGCCAATTTCATTGCAGTTGGAATAGTGAGGAGTACCTCCCAAAGTCTGGTCCACTTTTCTTCTAGTTGGCTTTCTGGGGATCCTGTCTTCTGCGGGGGTGGGGGGCTGGGGGGGGGGCAGGACCTTATCTCCATGCTCAGAGGAATTTACTGAGTGTGTGAAAGAGAGGTCTCTAATACAAGCAAGGTTATTAAGTACAGCTAAGGTCTTACTTAAAAGTTGTACATACTTTTTTACCTTCACTTTTGTTTTTGCTAATCCTCACCCAAGGATATTTTTGCCATTGATTTTTAGAGAGAGTGGAAGGGAGGGAGGGGGAAGGAGAGAGAGAGAGAGAGAGAGAGAGAGAGAGAGAGAGAGAGAGAGAGAGACAGAGAGAGAGACATCAGTGTGAGAGAGACACATTGATTGGTTGCGTCCCACCGCACCTCAAGTGGAGCCGAGGATTGAACTTGTAACCCAGGTATATGCCCTTGACTGGGAATTGAACCTGTGACCCTTCAGTGTGCTGGCACTCTAACCATTGAGCACACCAGCCAGGCTACCTTCACTTTTTGTAAAAAATATATTTTTATTGATTTCAGAGAGGAAGGAAGGATAGAGATAGAAACATCAATGATGAGAGAATCATTGATCAGCTGCCTCCTGCACATCCCACACTGGGGACTGAGCCTGTAACCTGGGCATGGGCCCTGACCTGGAATCGAACTGTGTCTTCCTGGTTCATAAGTCGATGCTCAACCATTGAGCCATGGGCTACCTACACTTCTTGATTTACATACATATCTCCCACCCCAATCATATCCTGAAATGGTTGCCTGTAGGCAATTTCATAAGGACTCAATTGAATCCCACTTCAAGGGTTCTGAGCAGGGCAAGAGGTAAAACTTGATTCCAATGGAGATGAGTTTCTTGACATAGTTTAGCTATATTTTTCTTCAAGGTGTGATTCATCTTCTCTATCTCCCCAGAAGCCTGCGGTCTCCATGCTGTGTGGAGTCTCCACTTGACTCCTGAAAACTTACTAACCTGTGTGATTCCTGAAACAAAAGCAGGCCACTCGGGATGCTCCTGGGTAGGCCAAAGCAATGAATTATTTCCTTCAGTAAGCCTTTCACTACCTCTGAGGATGTCTCAGCTCAAGCAGGATAGGTTTCTACCCATCCTGAAAAAGTATCAACAGAGACTAACAAAGATTTCCACCCTCAGACCCTTGGCATCTGGGTAAAATCTATTTGCCAGTCCTCAAACGGGCATTGTTCTTGGTATTGTTTCCTTCTTTCTTTCTTTTTTTTAAAAAATATATTTTTATTGACTTCAGAGAGGAAGGTGGAGGAAGAGAGAGATAGAAACATCAATGATGAGAGGGAATCATTGACTGGCTGCCTCCTGCACGCCCCTTATTAGGGACTGAGGTATGTGCAACCCAGGCATGTGCCCTTGACCGGAATCGAACCCGGGACCCTTGAGTCCACAGGCTGACGCTCTAAACACTGAGCCAAACCAGCTAGGGCTCCCTTCTTTCTTTTTATGGGGATCTGTGTTGGGGTTGATCTGGCACACAACACACCTAGGTATTATTTTTCATATGACTGTGAGCCACGGTTTAATATAAGTAGCTATTTCCTGGTAATGGGAATTTCCATTTGAATTATGGCTTCTTTTCTGTTTCCAGTAAGACTGCTTTTGCCATGTTCAAGCAGGAACCTAAGAAACCTGCTTGTTGGCAAATCCGAGACTTCTGTGCTGAAACTTTATAGCCACAAGATGCCAGATGGTGCAAGGTAGCTATAGGATTAAACACTGCTGAAATGATGTCCCGGCAATTAAGAGGTCATTGACATACTGTATTGTAAACAGTTCCTCCTTCTAAGTTTAGGTCCTTTAAGTCCTTGGCTCAGAGTCTCCTCAAAAATCATGGGGGAGTTCTTGAACCCTTGTGGTAAGACTGCACAGCAGCACTGAGTCTTGACCCGAGATTCCAGGTCCTGCCATTCAAAAGCAAACAATGGTGGAGAGTCTTGTTCAACTAGATGCAAAAGAAGGCAGCCTCTAAGTCTGGTACTGAACGCCAGGGGCTGTCCCTGGGTGTACTGTTCACCGAAGTATAAGGATTCAGGGTAGTGGGGTGAATGTCCTGTACAATGTCATTTATGGTCCTAAATCTTGTACAAATTGATACTCATTTGAGTGGGGTCTCTTAACAGGCAATATGGGTGTATTGTGCGGGGAGCGGCAGGGCCAAGTCAGTCCATATTCCTGAAACCTCTGAACTATTGGGCATATTCCTTCTAGGCTCTCTTCCTGCAAGGATTACTGCCTCTTACTGGGAGCCCCTGTCCTTGGCTTGAGGTCAATTGCAACAGGCCTGTGTGCAGGCCTTACACAAACAAACCGTTGTATTTCCCACAACAGCCCTAAGATCGTTAACAGACAAGGAATTGGGACATAGGGAAATCCTTATGGCTCCTCATGGCAGAGATTCCAAGGCAGGCAGAGGGCTTCTGGAGTGGATGCCCGAAACACTAAGACGAATTCAGGTGGCAGGCAGGCAGGCAGGCAACCGAAGCTGAGCCAGCCACGTCCCCTGGGGGAGGAGGGCGGTTATTAAAAGGTGGGCCCAGGCCTTGCCCCATAGGTGCTCTGGGGCCTGGGTGTAGCCCAGGAGGGTACCTGTCTTGTTAACAGGTTGGGATGCTGACAAGCAGTTCCTCTGAGATCCAAGGCCCAGGATGAAGCTTCAGGACCCCATGGACAGACAGACACCTGCCGCTCCAGGCCAGGGCCCCAGGGACCCTGCTAAGCTGCACCTACATCACTTGACCAGGAGTTTGAGGAGCCTGCACGGCCCCTCTGGTCAAACAGACCATTCACCCACCTCATCCTGAGATTCAAGAATCCCTTGAGACTCCTCCCTGGGGAGAAAAACATTTTCCTTTTCCAAGACACTGCTACTGAATTTCACCCACCCGGGGAGGCAGAGTTGAGGCTACCGACACTTCCAATTAGCAGTGGCATCAATTTCTTAGAGAACAGGAAACTTGGAAAGGTTTTGGGATGTGGGAAGGACGTCCTGGGAGGAGCATGAATAAGCCTTCCCTCAATTGAACTTCACTACTGTCATGTGAAGTAGGGTCTACCATCTTCAATCCTAGATGGATAAAGGTGACTGTTGCAGGATTGACTCCCAGTTGGTTCACACCTTCCTGTATCCAACCCTCCTATGGCCCCTCCCCATTCTCACTCCATGTTGACTCAACCCTTTGGCAATGGGACAGTAGCAAACACTACACAAGCAAAACTTTGGAAAGTGCTTGCATATTTGGGGCTTGCTCTCTCATCCAGGGATACATTGCAACCCCCGCCGTATGAACAAGCCCCGGCTAGCTTCCTGGAATGTGAGCCATCCCACCTGCCCCAGGAGAGGCCTCAGACATAGCAGTGAAACTGTGCTGAGGGCTGCCTAACTAGCACACAGAGCTAAAAAATAAATGTGGTGTTTAAGCCACTAAGTTCCGGGACTGTTTGTTACACGGCAACAACACGAGAAATAATGTGACTTGTTCAAAGTCACACAGGCTGGTGAAGGCAGGGAGTCTGTCTCCTTGCCCACAGCACTCTTCAGCTCAAGAAAGGGTGTTGAATCTGCAGTGCCACACTGGCCACCACCCTGGGGACAGGGCATGCTCCCAGAATGACACTGAAAATATTTAACATGTAAGTCTCTAGCCTGTTGAAATGGAGCAAGATCCCAGAGGCCCCCTGGTATTCTTGGAATGAGTCCTAGTGCTGGGACCATGGCAGGCCCAGGGTTCTTGTGGAGCAGTTATATACCAACTGGTGTGGAAACAGTTCATGATTTAAGCCACCAACTCAGCTGTGCAGGCAGGTACCCGTGCATCGCAGGCCTGCTGGTGACCACACTTAACCTCCTGCTTCATTGCTTTGAAGACCCTATGGCTTTGTCCCACAACTTCCCGGATTTCCCTCAACACAGCCCACCCCACAGTCACACCACACAGCTCATAGGTCCTTGCTTGGACACCACACGAAAACAAGACTATTCTCAGATAATTTATTCAGAATTTTCATATAAACAAGTAATTACCCCATGTCTTACATGCAGAGCGATTTCAATACCCCCACCCCCCAAAGGCATATTCTATACATGGCATTACTTGGCTCTTATAGAAAAACATTGAAAATAATGATAATTGAGCTATTTGGTGTGTTTTGTGTTTCCAAGTTTTTTCCACGTAAGCCGAGGCACATTTGATCCTGTGAGGCTGAGGGTGGACAGAGGTGTCCCCTGCTGACACACGGCTGAGGCCAACCTCCCCAGACACACGAAGTGGGAACACGAAAGCCATTTGTCACACACTCGTCTTGGGGGCTACTCCTTCCTTCTCAAATGGAACGAAGAGCCTCAGGTTCATGATCTGTTTTTAACAGGGACTTACAGGGCGCGTGCCCAAATGAAAGTCTGGCTGGAGGCTGGTTCTGGACCTTCTCTGGAATCAGGTGACAGAACAGTCATTGTTTCCCTCTGTGGGGTGACCGTAAGGAAACATTCGCCTTCAGTTGCAGCCCCTGCAGCTTTTTCATGTGTTTGAGACGAACACATGCCGATCTTCTTTCCATCTCCAACCTCCCCTCCAGCGCAAATGAGAATTCTGAAAAACACTCTGGAAGGTTTTCTCAAAGGACACCATTCTACATGCACCCTTTATATACAACCAGTCTTTCCTCGTCCCCCACCTCCAACAAAACCATCATTTCTGAATCGCCTGAGGTGTCAAGGACTCGCCAGAAAAGCATCCAAAAGGTTTTAACACCAAACGTCCACCAAAGCAAAATGATTGTCGCTGAGACTACAGCACAGCCACTCACCCCGACGGCTGGCAGGGCCAAGCCACTGGCCAATGTTACACGGCTGCACGCAAACACCCTCCCGCCGAGCAGGCACCCTCCCGGCAGCCTGTCCACTCCTGCGGGAGACGCGACAGCTCTGTCCGTGCTGGCAGCAGTCTGCGTGGTCCTGGGTGGCATGCCCAGACCCTTGTGTCGGTTCCCGAATTTTCTCTCAGCAGCTCACCGTCTCTCCAAGACAACACAGCCTTCCTCCCTTCCTCCCGGCTGGAAAGAACGGGAGAGCACCCAGGACGGCTCCCCGACGTGTTGGGCGTCACCGGTCCAGGGAGAGAGTGATAGGTATTCTCTTTCCAAAAGAAACAATGTGGATTTCACCACGTGACTGAAAAGTTTTCATAATAGGGAGACATCTTTAAAAACAAACCAAAGTGTCAACCCAAGCTGGCGTTGCTGCTTTGTAAGCCGTTGCTGCAACCCCAGGACACCATGACTTTCTAGGATCAAAGTTCTGTTGTCAGAGTCAACCGTTTCGAAAGGAGGTTTGTGACCCCACAGCTGCTCTCACTGCAGCAACAGCGGCAGAGGCAGCTAAATAGCCTGTCAAACCCATTTGCAAGGGCCGCCCAGCACTCTGCCTGCCTCTCCGGGGCAAGCGGACAGTGAACCCGCAGGGGCGGTGCCTAGAGGCACTGCCAGGGCAGCAAGGCTTGGTGAATATGACAGTAGCCCGACAGGCCCGTCCAGACATCCACACGGGTTCTCAAAGCCCCACAAGGTCAAACGGCATCGGTTTGAAATCAAACTACAACAGGGGGCGCAAGGTTTCGTTGCTAAAATGTGTTCCGTATGCTGGTGGGTTTGGGGTTGAGATTCCTCAAATACCTCCTGGGAGGCAGTCACTGCGTGTTTGCATGTGAGGTGCCCATGAGTGTGACTGGGTCCACCCTCAAGTGGCATCTCAGCCAGAAAGGATAAGTCAGGGAGCACGTTGGCGCTCACTCCAAGGGGCTGCCAGCTCGGCACAGGCCTGCTCTGCCCTGGGGGAGACAGGCAACAGCTCCCTCCGCAGGTGGGCAGCTCAGGTCTGGGCACCCCGCACATCAGATACGTAACCATGGCCTCACATTTGGTTCCTGTTTGGGAAGCATGGTGTCAATGGAGATTAAAAAAAAAAAAAGGAAAATTAAAATCAGAGAAGATGATTACCTATTAGAAAAAAGGATCTGTGCTCACAAAAGGCCACACTTTATCCCAAACCCCTCCCTCAAATTTCTGACTGGTCCCTGGCATTCGGAATCAGCCGATACAGATTTTCCCTGATTCAGACTGGATCCTGGCAGAAATCTGAAGCCTCGAAAATGTCCATTCTTGAACCTCATCCTGACAATGCTGAGGTAGACTGTGCTGGAAAAGAATCACTGCCCCACATTCACCTGTTTATTTTTCTTTGATAAAAATGTATGTGCCCTCCATTTTTTTTTTTTTTTAGGAAAGTGATTTTTACAGTGATTTTATATATTAAAATAAATTATTTTCCCCCTAATGTAAGAAAACCTTTCTGAATTAGAAAAACGTGAAAATTGCTGCAAGTATAGTCTACAGCCACTATTAATTTACTATGAAAAGAACTAAATACCTAGGCCTACGTATTTGTTTGTTTTTTAATGTACGTACAGAGACCCTCTTCTATGTACAGAGTAAATTTGGTGTAAAGAATTTCTGTACTCTTGCGCCTTGTACCCAATCATGGAGGCTCCCAGAAATATTTCACGTGCTCTGATTTCGCAAATCGTCTCGATAAGAGAGCAATAGACAATGGGGATTTGTGTCGCCCTGTGTTCTGACCAGGAGTTGAGAAGTCTGGAGTTGCCACTGCATCTCTATCTGTTGTTAAGCCCACAGCTCTTAAGAGGAGAAGGAAGCCAGCGAAACTTGTGAGAAAATGCACCCAGGGATGACCCGGGTGATGATTCTGATGAACCAAAGCGACAGGTTCACCGTGCTCTTTATTTGAGCGGCTGTGGTTCTCCTCCCCGAAGGGAAGAAGCTGGCTCCTCCCTGGGCTGGAAGTTCTGGGGAGTGTCACAGTCCTTAGCGGTTTCTCCCCTGGGCTCTCCTTCCTTAAGGGACCGCAACATCGAGGGCAGCTGGGAGTTCTGCTCAGGCCCCACAGCCGGCCCAGCCGAGTTCTCAGCACAGAGCAGCGCCTGGAGGTCAGTTCTGAGGACAGCTGGGTGCCCTGAGGATGGAGGGGGCGGCCTGACAGGTGCCTGTCGCGTCGTACTGCTTAGTGTTCTCTATGCCCGTTTGTGCCATCACACTTCGGGGCCCGACCCTGTGTGTCTGCAGAACAGCTGGAGGGCGTGCACACCAGTGGGAAGAGCACAGGTGCACACAGGGAAGCAGGAGAGCCAGGAGCCACAGTGTGTTCGAAGGCAGGGCTCAGCACCAGGTGGCTTCCAGCTTCCCCAGCAGAAACCTGGCCATTCATCAAACCCGACTGCCCACCCCCTCAGCGTGGCCTCACAACACCCCAAAGGGTTAGCAGCGAATGTGGCTTTATGCCTTGAAGACCAAGCAAGGAGGCTCCTGGTGCTTCGCTCCTCAGGCCCAACAGGCAGACCGACACCACCCTCCCCCAACCAAGGAAACAGTCAATAACTTATGAGGCTGACTGGAGATTGTTAAAAAATTAAATATGTTATAAATATATTCTCAAAACTCTTTGTCATCTCGGGAGTTTTTTTTTTTTCCTTTTCCTTTTCTTTGTTATGTCCTGGCTTTGTTTGGTCTTGAAAAGACCCATTATCACTCCAGACCACTCCTCTGCCCCTAGAGAAACCTTTTCACCAAAGTTAAGGGAGAGAAGACTCCTGAGGCTAGACCAGGGCACATGAGAACCTGCGGGGCACAGCCTGCCAGTGAGGGCGGAGAGCGGAGGGGAGCCAGGATGCTCACACACGGAAAAGTGGAACCTTCAGGAGCCAATCCCCAAACTTCATCTCGGCGTGCGTGCTTTGCACGCACGTGCACACACACACACCCCAGCTGTGTCTACTCTGAATACACATGCACACACACCTGGGACTGCAGAATCTTATCAAAAGTACAAAAGCAGCAGCTATTGGTCAATTTGAGAAACTACTTTTGTGAAGGAAAAAAAAATGTTCAGCCTGGATGAGAAAAACCTTCCTAAAATCCACTTCATAAAGCTTTGAATTCTACTAGAACAGGGTTTGTATGTTTTTTTTCTTTCTTTCAAACTTTTGTTCCACAAACAAGTTACACCAGCCCCTGTCCGCAAAAATAAAATAAAATGAAAATAAAAAAGAAAAGAAAAAGCCTTTGTAAAAACAGGTGCTTTCTTTCAATTGACTAGAAAAAGAAGTCACACCCTGGCTTGAGCCCGCAGTTGCTGGAAAGGACCCCTTCTCGCTATGTTCACGGTTACATTCTCTGATCACTAGTCAGACTGGCGATCAAACATGTGTTCTAACTTGTACCATAAGCAGAAATGGAGAGTAATGATCTCTTAGCTCCACTGGACACTGGCAGAGCTGTGGGAAAATCCTGAGTTTTCTGGAGACCGTCAAACCAGAGGAGAGTGAAGTTGGGATTCCCTCCCCAAAACAGGTGCCGTTAGGAAGGACTGGGCCGTGGCAGAGTCAAGACGCGTCCGTTTTTCTTGCCCCCATTCATGTGGCTGTAGGACATGTGATCCTCGTAATTCCGCTTTAGGGCCAGCGAACATCCCCCATCCTCCTCCCTCTGACAGTGTGAGGACCGATCCAGGGGTACACTCTCCATGTCCTCAAACTCCATCTCCAACTCATCGTTCTCAGGTGCCTTGTTCTCCTCGCTGTAGAAGAAGGAAACTTCCGGAAAGCTGGGGTGCAGGTTGTCCTTAAGCAGGTCAACGACCTCCAGGAAGGTCGGCCTCATCTTGGGATTGAAATGCCAGCACATGCTCATTAATTCACTGCTGTGGGACAGAGAGAGATGCTGGGGGTGAGTCCAGGAGTCCAGCCAAGCAGTCCCGCAACCCCCAGTGGCTCACACCACAGATGACCTGCTCATTTCAGGCAGTGGCTACATGTGCAGGTAACCATCAAGCGGAAGCAAGTAAGTCTATTGGTGCTGAAAGGGGGTTTTAAAAAGAGGGCCCAAGAGGCTGCCCTATTCCAGAACCATTTCAAGAAGGGCCTCTCCAGCATGGCCAGCGTGGCTCAGTGGTTGAGCCTCAACCTATGAACCAGGAGGTCAAGGTTTGATTCCCAGTCAGGGCACATGCCTGGGTGTTGGCTTGATCCCCAGTGGGGGCGGGGGGGGGGCATGCAGGAGGCAGCCGATCAATGATTCTCTCTCATTGCTGATGTTTTTGTTTCTCTCTCCTCCCTATCTCTCTGAAATCGGTAAAAAAATATATATATTTTTAAAAGAAGGGCCTCTCCTGATGTTGCCACATGTTGAAGACCACAGTTCCTCATTTGATCATTTGATGTATCCTCACACCTGGCAGCTGTAGCTCTGTGGACTGAAGCCAGAGGGCCGTCCTGCAGGCCCAGCTGTCACTCTTTTGAGGATGGCCAGAAAGCATCACAACTTTACTCAGCCAACAGAAAACAGGACAGGTGCTGAGGCTTAGGATTTCCATTTCACCTCTTCCTTTCCCCACTTCTTCTAGGGCAAGGTTGCCAAACTTTAACCCCTGAACCAAACCTGGCTCCCTGAGTGTTTTTGTATATAAACTTTCATTGGCACACAACCACACACTGTGGCTGCCTTCCAGCTACAGTGGCAGCGTTGAGGAGCTACAACTGAGAAAAGCATGGACCACAAAGCAAAGATACTTAGAAATGGCCCTTTACAAAAAGTCTGCAGACTCCTGCCCTAGGGCCTCCTGAATCTCCCTGGTCCTGGAACCACAGCTGGCTGCTAACTGGCCTGACTAGCAAAGGATCTTCATGAGGCAAAGTTTCAAAACACTTTGCTCAGAGACTCTAAATGACTCTGCATCATACTTTGTTCCATACAAGGTCTCTTCAAACTAGATTTTTAAGTTGATGTCTTATTCTATTGGGATGGAGCAAAGAAATGGCCTCTGCCCATAAATTTTCAGGTCAAATTTTTTTCTTAAGAAACAATGATAACAGATTTTATATGTAATAGATGCTCATTCTATAAAGTTAAAAAACACCTCAAAATATAGGGGAAATGCAGCTCACACACAACTCTCCTTCAGATATAAGCTCTTGACTTTTCTACCTGGACATATTTGGAAATATAATACACGCACGCTTTTTTCACTTAATGTATTAATAGGTTTATCCACTGAGTTATAAAACATTTTTTAAAAAATATATCTTTATTGATTTCAGAGAGAAAGGGAGAGAGAGATAGAAACATCAATGATGAGAGAGAATCATTGATCAGCTGCCTCCTGCATGCCCCCCACTGGGGATAGAGCCCACAACCTGGGCATGTGCCCTGACTGGTAATCAAACTGTGACCTCCTGGCTCAGGTTGACCGTCAACCACTGAGCCACTCCATCCTGGCTTTAAAACATTTTATAAGCATCATTTGAAATTTCAACTGCTATAACATTATATTAATGTACAATTTACTTGGCAATTTTCATTTTGTTGATCAATTTTTAGATCATTTCAATTTTTTGAGACTTTAAATTGCTCCGAGTAGCTCTTATAATGGGGCAATAAGAATGGTTATCTAGCCATGCCATTGCTAATACTGAGTGTTAAGACTCACCCTGCTTTCCTTCCTCTCCCTCCCTCTCTCCATTCCTTCCTTCCTTTTTTTATTTGCTAATTAAGGAAGAGAGTATTTTCTTTATTTTATTTTATACTCATTGAACTATTAGTGGGGCTGAATAATTTTGCAAGTGTTTAATGGTATGTGTTGTCCATTTGGTCCCATAAGAAATATTTAAAACAAAATATTTTTTAATGTTTATGCTTACTGACTTATTTTTTCCAGTATTATTGAGATATAGTTGAATATAACATTGTGTTACATTCATGACAGAACTTTAAGTGTATAAAGAACAGAGAGTTAAACATAAGTCTCCTATCCCAGCTCCCCAGTTCCCTTCCCTTCCAAAGATATGACATGCAAACACAGGGGTCATACAAAGATAAAATATGTAGCTCACACACAATTCTCCTTCACAAGCATACATGTAGACATATGATATAGAATCATAAGTATGCATGTGAAGACACGATATGCAAATACCAACATGCATGTACATATATGTGCAAACACAGGCATGGATGTATACATACAATTACAAACACCAGCACTCATCCATGTAGACACATGATATGTAAACACAAGCACACATGTAGACATAAGACACAAAAACAAGCACACATGTAGACATGATATGCAAACACAAGCACACAGGCAGACATGATATACAAACACAAGAATGCATGTAGAATATGATACAAAAACATAAACGTTTATGTAGACATGACATGCAAAACAAACATGTGTGCAAAATGCAATGCCTTTTAAATGAACACCCCTTTCTATACTTACAGTCTCTCTGGACAATTGTCAGGGATATCCAGATACCCTCCATCCATAACGAATTTCAACACCTGCTCATTAGAGAGGCCTTGGTAAGGCTGTTCTGCCAAGCTGGTGATTTCCCAAAGGACCACACCGAAGGACCTGCCAACAATAGTTGAGAGGAGTAACAAGAAGCCATTAAAACACACACACATAATTGTCTTGGTTTACTAGAAACTGGCTGGCCAGTTAATTAAATAATTCAGATTCACTTCCTATCAAGATGGAGGAGTAGGTAAACTCTGCTCGTTTCTCCCATGACCATATGAAAATTACAACTAAACTGTAGAACAATCAACCTGGAGAATCATCTGTAGAATAACTGAACAGGATTATAACTAAGGATATAAAGAAGAAGCCATGTCACGACTGGAAGGAGGGGCAGAGATAGGGAACAGGCTGATCCCACACCCCTGTGTGGTGGTTGAGAATCAGAGGGACATCTCAGCTACAGAGGTCTCCCCGAGAAGCCAGGAGTCCTAGGCCTACACTAGACTCCCAAGCCCGGAGCGTCAATGCTGGGAAGAAGAGCCCACAGAACATCCGGCTGTGAAAATCAGTAAGGAGTCCATCCATCTAGGTGAGATGAAAGGCTGCTGGAAAACCCAGGCATTCTCTTAAAAGGCCCACGCACAGACAGCACCTGGGGAGCTGTGTGTGGGGGTGGGCAACAGAGACATACAGGGAGAAGCAAGTTGTGTGGCCTCAGGGCTAGGGTAGGGAGGGATAGCCGCCATTGTCCCTGAGTTGAGCCCTCTTCCTCGGCCAAATCTTAAACTGCATGACTCTGATGAACTTCACTTGCCAGAGCCTGACAACTCCCTGCGATTTGGCCTCACCCGACTCACCTACCCGCTGAGAATCTTGCAGCAGCTGAGCCACATGGGCAGCTGGTAGGCAGCTATAGGCCTTAGGATACCCTGCGCCTTTCGCTGAGCAGCCCAAAGTTCGGAACTGGTGGCAGGAGGCCTCGGTTCACAGCATGGCCCATCCCCTGCACCTCTAGACCCAGAACAGGAAGCTACCAACCACAGAACACTTTGTAGTTCTTACCAGGTAACCCCATGCCAGTCACAGGCAGTGGCTAACACAGACCTGCAACAGAGTCCCTCTAAACAGACCCCCAAAACAACATACCCAATGGCCGGCTTCAGACCACAACACCCCACCAGATAAGCTAAACAAGTGGCTTGCATCAGAGTCCACTCAGGCAATTCCCAATCTATGAGGTCAGCACCCACACAGAAGCTCATTCGCTGTGGTTGTGGCCAATCCTCATAACCAGTCAGCCTGAGGGTCAATCCCACCCACTGACATGACAACAGCAATCAAGACTCAATTATCACAGGAGGGCACTCCTGGAGCACTCAGCTTAGGTAATCAGAGAGAATGCACCACTGGGTGCCACAGGTGACCTACCACATAAGGCTACCCTTTCAAGACTAGGAGATGTAGCAGATCTACCTCATACCTAAAAGCAAACACAGAAATGCAGCCAAAATGGGGACACAAAGAAACATGTCCCAAATGAAAGAACATGAAAAAACTCTAGAAAAAGAACTAAACAAAATGGAGGCAAACAATCTACCAGATACAGAGTTGAAAACACTGGTTATAAGGATGTACAAGGAACTTAGGGGAAGAATAGATAAACTCAGTGAAAACTACAACAGATAGTAAGCATAAAAAAGGACATGGAAACCATAAACAAGAACCAGTCAGAAATAAAGAATACATTGGAATGAAGAATACACTAGGTGGAATCACAGCAGATTAGATGAAGCTCAGGATCAATTCAGCAATTTGGAAGACAAGACAGTAGAGAACACCCAATCAAAACAGGAAAAAAAATGACAAACAAATTATTAAGAATGAGGACAGTTTAAGGGACCTCTGGGACAACATCAAGCCTAACAACATTCACACCACAGGGAGACCAGGAGAAGAGAAAGACCAAGGGATTGAGAACCTATTTGAAGAAATGGAAAACTTCCCTAATCTGGCAAAGAAAATAGCCACTGAAGTTGAGGAATCGCAGAGAGTCCCAAAAATAAACCCAAAGAGGCCCACACCAAACCACATCATAATTAAAATGGCAAAGGTTAATGACAAAAAGAAAAGCTTAAAAGCAGAAAAGGAAAGAAAAACCAGTTACTTACCTAGAAGCAATCCTAATACTGCCAGCTGATTTCTCAACAGAAACTTCACAGGCCAGGAAGGATTGGCACAATATATTCAAAGAGATAAAAAGTAAGGAACTACAACCAAGACAACTTTACTCAGTAAGGCTATCATTTAAAAATTAAAGGAGAGGTAAAGAGCTTCCTAGACAAGAAAAAAGTTAAAGGAGTTCATTGCCACCAAAACAGTACAACAAGAAAGGTTGAAGGGACTTCATTAAGAAGAAAAATATTTTTAAAGATCATAACTATAGGATTCCAAGACAACTGCAGAGTAGCTGGAAATTCCATCTGCTTGCTCCCAACACTAGACTGGACTTGCGGCCAAACTGCAGAGCAAGCAGCTTGAAAAGCCAGCTAAAGTGTAGCTGATCTGAAATACTGAAAGCAGGGAATGTGGGGAAAGACAAGAGAAGATGCAGAGAGGGTGAGTCAACTTGTGCAGATGCACAGCTAGAAAGCTGGAGGATATGGCAGCAAAGCCCCCACCCTCTGGAAGTGTGGTCTCAGACCGACACAGGGATCCTCAATCCAGAACAACAGAGAGAGAAGCCGAGCCCACAAGTATCAGGTAGTGGGGATCAGTGGGGATTTTGTCCACCTGGGAGAGACAGACCACACCCATCCTAGGCAAAGAGCAACTTCTTTGTTTCAACACCAGCCTGGGAAGTGAACTTCAATCTGTGCATGCTGGAGGGGCCATGCAGCAGAGCTGGGGGGCAAGTGGAGGGGTCTGATTAGTACACCCAGCAATGATTCTGAGGGACCCTCTTTTCTCGGGAAGACCTTTGAGCAGAGAGCCAGACAGGGTCTGGTCTGTGTGAATTGGGAAAGAGGACCCGTCTTGCTGACCTCAAGCACACCAGTGGTGCCCTGACCCCTCACCTGCAAAACTACTAGGTCTGCCCCATGCTGCTCTGATCCAAGGCAAAGGGGAACGGCGTTGGGCTGGAAATGCTGCTCAGTTTGATGGTGCCACGGACTTGGATATTTGGCCCGGAGGGGAGGCTGGGCTGAGGCCCCACTTAGCAGGGGCTAGCCATGTGAAAAGATTAAAGTGCCAAGTGAGGATGAATTTTTTTAATCCCCTCCTACTTGGTGTGGTGGTGAGGGGGTGCCAGAAAGCCAGGCAACGCTGAAGTACTGCAACTGTGTCTTCTGGGTGGGCTTCTGTCCAGGAGACAGACAAGCACGGGCTGGGCTTTTCGGATGCATTACGGGAAGTAGACAGAGTTCCCTAGTAAGTTCAGCCAGCACAGCCCTGGAAAGGAGAGGAAGTACCCGCCACCCCTCCTACACGTTACAGACAACACTCCCAACACTGTCTGTTTAAACCACCCTGGCCAGATCCCGGATTCCTCCATGGAACACAGTTTCATGGGGTAAGGGAGAGCATCTCAGAGCAAGGACATTCAAGGCACAACCGGAGACAGACCCAGACCTGGGCTCTGGAGGCATTGCCACCGAACTACTTGGGGCTCCACCCTGACAAGCTTCAGACAGGTTGCTGAGTGCCGGGCAGGGATAGTGACTGACACTGGCCTGCACCAGAGAACCTCCAGAAGACCTGGAATCAGCACACCAAGTGGCCAATTCGAACAACATCAGAGCAAAATCCAGCAAGCTCCACAAAGAGCAGATCCATTCTATTTTTTTCATTCTCTTTACTTTCTTCTTTTTTTCATGTTTTTCTTTTCCTATTCTATTTTTCATTTTACATTACTATTTATTATTTTTCATTATTATTAATACTTCATTTATTTTCTTATTTTCATCTTTTGTCTTTCTTTTCCTTCAGATTCTCTTTTTTGGTTTCTATTTTCTTTCCTAATTTTTTGGTCTCATGTCTTTTAGTATCTTTTTTTTTCTTTTTTTATTCTATTATTTTATTGTTGTTGTTTCTGTTCTGATTGTTGTTTTGTTTTTTCTTCATGTTGGTTTCAGTTTGGGCTTATTTTGTCTTGTTTTGTTCTGTAAGCACCTGTATAACGGTTGGCAGATATGGTTGGGATTGAGCCTCACAGGACAGCCAGAGGGTTGAGCCTTCCCATGAGTGAGAAAATAGCAATCGAGACCCAAATACAATAGGAGGGCCAACATAACCCACACAAGGGACATTCATAGAGCACCCAGTTCAAAAGATCAAGGAGACTACACCACTGGATCCCACAAGACAACAACTACAGAAGGCCACCCCACCAAGACAGGTAGAAATAGCAGTTCTATGCAATACATCAAAACAAACACAAAGAAACAGCAAACATGGGAAAACAAAGAAACAGGTTCCAAATGTAAGAACAGGAGGAATCTCCAGAAAAAGAGCTAAATGAAATGGAGGCAAGCAAATTATCAGAAAACAGAGTACAAAGTAATGATTTTAAGAATGCTCATAGAAACCATGAAAAACAACCAACTGAATAACATATCTTAAATAGAGGAATAAACAGTAGGTTAAAAGAAGCAGAGAACCAAGTCACCAAATTAGAAGACAAAGTAGGAAAAAAATCACTCAATCAGAGCAGCAAAAATAGTAACAATAATAATTAAAAAGCATGAAGATAGTTTAAGGGAACTTTGGGACAACATGAAACATAACAATATCAGCATCATAGGGGTATCGCAGGGAGAAGAAAGTGACCAAGGGATAGAGAACCTGTTTGAAGTAATAATGACAGAAAACTTCCCTAAACTGGTAAAGGAAAAAGTCACACAAGTTCAGGGCACACAGAGAGTCACAATCAAGATGAACTCAAAAAGAACCACACCAAGGCACATCATAATTAAAATGGCAAACATTAAAGACAAAGAGAGAATCTCACGGGCAACAAGAGAGAGACAGGTTACCTATAAGAGAGTTCCAATAAGGTTGTCAGTTGATTTCTCAAAACAAACACTACAGGCAGATGGGAATTGCGTAGGCATTCAAACTTATGAAACGCAAAGATCTGAAACCAAGACTATTCTATCCAACATGGCTGTCATTTTAAATTTAAAGTGAAATAAAGTGCTTTCCAGACCAGGGGGGAAAAAAAAAGACTAAAGGAGTTTATTACCACTAAATTAGCACTGCAAGAAATGGTAAAGTGAGTGCTGTAAGAATAAGAAGAAATAGAGAGAGGAACATAGGCATAAATAATAAGAATGGTGATAAGTACCTATCAATAACAACCTTACACATAAATGGATTAAATGCTCCCATCAACAGGCATAGGGTAGCCAAATGTATAAGAAAACATGACCCATATGTATGCTATCCACAAGAGACCCACCTCAGAACAAAGACTCATACAGGATGAAAGTGAAGGGGTGGAAAAAATTTTCCTTGCAAAAGGAAACAAAAAATAAGCTGGAATAGCAATGCTTATATCTGACAAAATAGGCTTCAAAACAAAGACCATAACAAGAGCCAGTGAAGGTCACTACATGATGCTAAAAGGATCGGTCCAACAAGAGGATATAACCTTGTTGTGTAAACAAATAGGCACACAATATAGGAGGACCTAAGTATAGCAAAAACAAACCTCTTGAAGGACTTTAAGGGAGAGATCAACAGCCATACAATCATAGTACACAATGTTAACACCCAATGACATCACTGGATAGATCTTCCAGAGAAAAGAGCAACAAGAAAACAGTGACCTCAAACAACACTGAATCAGATGGATTTAATTGACATTTACAGAACATTTCAAACCAAAGCCGCAGAATATACATTCTTCTCAAATGCCTATGGAACATTCTCAAAGACAGATGAAATGTTAGGAAACAAAATGAGTCTTAACAAATTCAAGAAGATTGAAATCATACCAAGCATCTTCTCAAGTCACAATGGCATGAAACTAGAAATTAACAATCCTGAATCTATGGTACACAGAGAAAGCAATCCTGAGAGGGAAGTTCATAGCATTACAGGCCAACCTCAAGAAACAAGAAAAAGCTCAAATAAACAATCTAACTGTACAGCTTAAAGAACTAGAAAAAGAACAACAAGAAAACTCCAGAGTGAGTAGAAGGAAAAAATAATAAAGATCAGAGCAGAAATAAATAATATAAAAACAAACAAAAAAACCCCCCAAAAATCAATGAAACCAAGAGCTGGTTCTTTGAAAAGATAAACAAGATTCAGGAATGTTTAGCCAGATTCATCAAGAAAAAAGAGACAGGGCCCAAATAAATAAAATCAGAAATGAAAGAGGTGAAGCAACAACTGACATCACAAAAATACAATGGATTGTAAGACATTACTAAGAAAAACTATATGCCAATAAATTGGACAAGCTGAGTGAAATGGACAAAATCCTAGAAACATACAGTCTTCAAAAACTCAATCAGCAAGAATCAGAAAACCCAAATAGACTGATTAAAAATAATGAAATTGAAGCAGCAATAAAAAAAAAAACTCCTAGCAAATAAAAGTCCTCGTCCACACTTCACAGGCAAATTTTACCAGACATTCAAAGAACTAACACCTACCATCCTCAAACTATTCAAAGAATTCAAAAAAAGGGAAGACTTTCAAGCTCTTTTTACAAGGCCAGCATTACCCTAATTCAACAACCAGATAAAGATACTACAAAGAAAGAAAATAATAGGCCAATATCCCTGATGAACATAGATTCTGAAATCCTCAACGAAATATTAGCAAATAGAATCCAGCAAGACATTAAAAAGATCATACACTAAGTGGGATTTATTCCAGGGATGCAAGGTTGTTGCAATATTTGCAAATCAATAAATGTGATACATCACATAAACAAAATCAAGGACAAAAATTACATCGTATCAATAGACACAGTAAAGAATTTGACAAAATCCAATACCAGTTTATAAACAATCTCTCATGAACCTCTCAGCAAAGTGGAAATAGAGGAATCATATATCAACATAATAAAGGCCATATATGAAACACCTACAGCCAACATCACAACGGGCAAAAACTCCAAGAGTTTTCTTAAAGATAAGGAGTAAGACAGCAATGCCCTTTCATCACTTTTATTCATCATGGTACTGGAAGTCCTAGCCACAGCAATCAGAAAAGATATTGAGTTGGAAAGAAGAAAATAAACTCTCATTATTTGCATGTGACATAATATTGTACACAGAAAACCCTAAAGCTCCACCAAAAAACCTACTAAATTTAATAAATTAATTCAGCAAAGTATCAGGACACAAAATTAACATCCAGAAATTGATGGCATTTTTATACACGAAAAATGAACTCTCAGAAAGAGAAAAAAATCCAATTTACCATTGCAACAAAAAAAGGTACCTAGAAATAAACTTAACCAAGGAGGTAAAAGACCAATAGCATATTGAAACTATAGCATTTTGAAAAAACTATAGCATATTGAACGATAAAAAACTATAGCATATTGAACTATAAAAAACTATAGCATATTGAAAAAAAGAAAGTGAGGAAGATAAAAGTGCCCATTAATAGACAATTGGATAAAGATGTGGTACATACATGCAACGGGATATTACTCAGCCATTAAAAAGAACAAAATCTTACCCTTTGCAACAACATGGATGGCCTTAGTGGGTATTATGCCAAGTGAAATAAGGCAGACAGAGAAAGACAAATATATTGTGATTTACTTACATGTGAAATCTAAAAAACAAAATAAGCTAACAATCAAAACAAAAACAAACTCTAGATACAGAGAATAAACTGAGAGTTAACATGGGAGGGGGAGTTGGGGGTTTTGGATGGAAAGGTAAAGGAATTCAGAGGTACAAATTGATAGTTACAAAACAGTCACAGGACAGCATAGGGAATATAGTTCATAATACTGTAATAAGTATGTATGATGCACTAGACTTATGGGGGGATTGCTTCGTAAATATTACAGATGTCTAACCACTATGCTGTATTCCTGAAACTAACATAATATTGAATGTGAACTGTAATCGAAAAACAAATACATAAGTAAATAAAAATGAAAAAAAAGATTTATGCTGCCTTCAGAAATGCCTATAAAATTAGTCTCCACTGGAATGTAGCAGTAGCTGTGCAAGGGTCCTCAGACATGACCTTCCCTTCATTTTGTTGATGACCAGGAGGAAGGCAGGTGGTAACTGCCCCTTTTACTCAAACTAGAGGCACATCCTGGAATTCAAGCCCAGCGCTCTATCAGCCGGCCCACGCACAACTCACCACATGTCGGAAGAAGCGGTAAAGACCCCGTCCTTCAAAGACTCAGGTGCCATCCACCTCACAGGAAGCAGACCTTTGCCACCTTTCCGGTAATAATCCGTTTCATAGATGTCTCTGGTCATTCCAAAGTCTGACAAGAAACAGTTCACAAACTCTTACCCTTCAGCCTGTGGCTCAGGTGTCCGCCATCATCACAGCCCCACCCCTGGCTGAGCCCTCAGACAGGCTCACCTGCGGCCACCAAATCCCAGGAGAATGGATTCTGAGGGTGTTCACGGGACGTGGAGGAAGAGAAGGGCCACCATTTAAAGTAGCACAAAAGCGATGTTCTGGCCGGAGCTTGGGAATCCCTTTCTCAGAAACACTTCCTTCTCACCCATGACTCACATGTAACCCAAATCGAACTATTAACTCTCTGAAGCCAACCTACTTCCCCCCATTGGATATGGCCCCACCTAACAGCCAGTTGCCCCACCAGAAACCCAGAGTTGGGTCCTCTTTCAACCACCCCCTTTCCTCACAATGAGAAACAGTGGGGAGTCCTACCCACTCTCATTCCACACCCCTCTCTAACTATCTATTTCTCTCCATTGTCCCAGAACCGACCAGGCCTGACACCCTCGCTCACCTACAGGACCCTCCCTCCATCCTGGCTCTGACAGCCACTGACCAAGAGAAGCTACATACATAGAATGACATCACTTTGCCATTTCCTGCTTCCCTTGCTGATACAGGATAAGATCTTTGGGGATTATAAAGAGAATAACATCATTCCTTGCTTCCCACTGACTGCTAACGTAGGGGAATGTCTTTTTTTGGTTCATAAAGAGAATCACATCACTTCCGCTTTGCTCGGATGGCCTAGGATAACGTCTAGGTGACTTGCCGTGACTTGCAAGACCCTTCTGGGTCTGGCTCCTGCCTCTCTCCCTAACCGCAGAGCTCCTGCTGCTCTGTACCCTCCACATTCAGCCATCGCCCGGCCTTGTGGCCTTTGCATGTGCTGTAACGACCCCTGGGATGCTGCCACTCAGGTCAACTTCTAATCCTCTCAGTCTTGAAATGGTGCCTCTTTTCAGAGAGGAAGTCCATTTCCTTCCCCACCGTCTTTAGCTTGTCTGAGTGTGAACTATTGTATTGTTCACCTAGAACAGCTCTGTCCAGACTGCCTGTGGTGATGAACATGGTCTATACCAGCCGTGGGCAAACTACAGCCCGTGGGCCGGATCCGGCCCGTTTGAAATGAATAAAACTAAAAAAAAAAAAAAGACCGTACCCTTTTATGTAATGATGTTTACTTCGAATTTATATTAGTTCACACAAACACTCCATCCATGCTTTTGTTCCGGCCCTCCGGTCCAGTTTAAGAACCCATTGTGGCCCTCGAGTCAAAAAGTTTGCCCACCCCTGGTCTATGCCCGTCCCTGGTCTATACCCACACCGTCCAATATGGCAACCACTGGGCTCAAGGTGGCTACTGGACACCTGAAATGGCCCAGGAACCAGCAAGCTAAATTTTTAACTTTACTTAATGCAAGTTAACGTAAACGCAGGTGGGCACATGCGGCCAGTGGCTACTGTGCTAGACGGTGTGGGTGAGGACTGCAAGCTCATGAGGCCAGAAAAGCCAGGGGACTTGCTCAGTGGCTTGCACATACAGGGTACACTAACGTTATTTAAAGAAGTGAGTGAGTGAGTTAGTAAACAAATGCAATTAAATCACAGGGTGGAACTTTGTAAAGTATACGATTGTCAAAACTAATATGAATGTAAAATGCAATTAAAAAATAAAAAAATTTAAAATTTAGAGTAAAGAAAAAGAACTTTTGGGAAAAAAAATTACAGTGTAGGGATCAGGGGCCCATCCCAAGCCTTGCCCCTTTGCACTGGAAAAGCTTTAACAACCCATGACAGACAATTACTTCTGAAACGGAACGTGACCTGGGCCATACATTCCCAAGCAGAAAGGCAGACAAACCTCCAATTTTGACAGTAAAATCGTGGGCGACCATGCAGTTTCGAGCTGCGAGGTCCCGGTGCACAAACTTCTTGGCGTTCAGGTATGCCATCCCGTCAGCAATCTCTGCTGCCATCTGAAACATCTCTTGCAGGGTCGGGGGAGGCCGGCCGGGGTTATTCTAAAGTCAAAACAGGAGGCTGTGCTTAGCGACACGGGGTCAGGGCCAGGAGGGAGCGCCCTGTGGAGCACCCGGGCAGCTCACCTCAGCGTCAGGCCGCAGGGAACGCAGGTGGCTCTTCAGGTCTCCGTGAGTCATGAGCTCCATCACCACCAGCGTAGGCTGGCCTTTGGACACCACCCCGAGGAGGCGGACCTGCAGGGCAAGCATGTGGGGGGTCAGGGAGGTCTCGGGTGAGGGTCTATGGGAAGATTTCAACTCGCAGGGGCCTCCCTGTCTGGTCACACACAGCATCCTGCTCCCGGGTAAACCCTAGCCTGTCCGATCAAATGCCAGGGTCAACACCTGGGGAGGGAGAACAAGGAGGGGGAATTCAGAACTCCCAGTCTGGTGGGTGGCGCATTCCCACCGTCAGACCTCTGCACAGCTGTTCCCTCTGCCTGAGGCTCTGTGCCCTCACATGTCCACAGGGCTGTCCCTGTATCTTTTATTTCTTTGCTCAAATACACCTTCCCCACTCCCGAATTCCCAACCCCGCCCCCGCCCGGCCCTCCTTTGTGCCACAGCGGCACCTCCTAACAAGGGACCCAGTGGGGTTGGAGCGCCCGCACGGGCAGAAGCTGACTCGTCACAGACATGGGAACGGGGCTTGGCACAGCGGGAGCTCTGCGAGGGCGTGTGGGGCGGAGACGAAGGGACTTGAGGTTCATGGAGAAACGAGGCAACGTGGAAGCAGAAGGCAGGCAGAGTGTGTGCCGACCTGTGGGGGCGGGGCCGCGGGAAGGTGCACCAGTGTGTGTTTAAGGGTTAAAGAGGTGCTGAGAGGACGATGAGATGGAAGATTCCAGAAAGCACTCGGGCAAAAAGAGTTTGGTTCCAGGTGAGGTGGGACTGGAGAAGGGCTGGGGCGGGACAGGGTCCACACCCGCTGTCCTCAAGCTCTGTGCACAGGGGGGAGAGCAGCAGAGCGGAGTGGGAGAGGGAACCCACAGGCAAGTGATGATGGAAAGAAGCAAAAGAAAGGCGCATCCCTGGAAGGGTCGCTTGAGAGGGCTGCGCGGCCGAGGGAAGTGGTGCTTCTGCATGTCTCAGGCCTCCGTTCTTGGAGCTGCTCCTCGCTTGCTAACCCGCTGCTAAACTCAGCGCCAGGCCAGGTCATAAACATCCTGGAACAACACGGGCCAGTTTCCACCCCCCATGGCATCTGCAACTAACCAGCCTGGTGACCTGCCTCTGCCCTTGCGGGGAGAATTACACCAGCACTTTCTGCTTTTATAAATCCTGCCCTTCTTCCTTCTCTCTGGAGCGCAGTGTAGCTGTCACCTGAGTTTGGGTCTCTTGGGTTACAACTCTGCTCAAATCCCTGCCTTTTGTTCTCCATTACTGCCAGGACCTCCTCTCTAAGGAACAGAGGTGCCTCTGTCTGCCCCCAGGGCACCTCGGGACTCACCACGTGATGGCAGGCGAAGCCTTTCATGACGGAGGCCTCGTTGAGAAACTCGATCCGCTCCCGCATGCTGGCCGACTCGTTGACTGTCTTCACCGCCACTCGAGTCTCCGCCTCGCCCTTGATGATGTCCTTGGCGTTGCCCTCGTACACCATGCCGAAGGAGCCCTGCCCCAGCTCTCGCAGGAGGGTGATCTTCTCCCGCGGCACCTCCCACTCGTCCGGCACATACACAGAACATGGGAACACTGCTCCTCACTTATCTACACCGTGTCTTCGGGGGACCCCGCCACCGCCCACTTCAGACCCCACAAATGTTCATTAAGTGACTTCTGTGATCCAGGACCTCTGCCAGGCACACAGCCAAGAATAGGACCCAGCCAAGCATGGGTCCCTGCCCTCATGGAGGGCATGGCCGACACTCAGAGAGAAGACCCCAGCCTAGGGTCTCTCCCGGTAAGTGCCGAGCTGAGCCTGCATCCCACCCCATCTGTCTGATCCAGAGACCCACTGTCCACGGAGGCCACCTCCCACCTAAGGCTGCTGTTTCTGCAAAGTGCCAAGGGGCTGGGGACCACCAGCCTGTGAAACCCAGACACGGAAGTGAGCCCATCCAGGACCGCCGAGCGTCAGCGGGTCCACAGGCAGGTGCGGCCACGTGGGTGAAACCAGAACTGCCAGCCGAGCACAGCCCTGGGAGCAGACCCACCAAACTGTGAACTAACTAATGGCGGGTTTAAGCCACTGTTTGGGGGGTTGTTATACAGCAAACGAATGCAGACAAATGCACGAAGGCCGGGTAAGAAAAGCCCAATGGTCCCTGCCTTCCCCTGTGCCATCGCGGTGACGGGCTAACTGCGTCCCTCCCCAAACTCATAGGCTGAACCCCTAACTCTGGGACTCAGAACATGCCTATATTTGGAAATAAGGTATTTAAAGAGAAAATCAACGTGACGTGAGGTCACAGGGTGGGTGGGCCTTAGTCCGACATGACTGGTGTCCTTACAAGAAGGAGATTAGGATGCAGACACTCAGGGAAGACCATGTGTGGACACGGGGAGAGACAGCCATCGACACACCGAGGAGAGCAGACTCGGGAGAGGATAAGCACCTCCCTTCATGAGAGTCACCCGAGTCTGTACGTCTCATCAGAAAGGATGGAAACGAACCTGGGCACCTAAAACACCGCCCCGTCTCCCACGCCCGTGTCCTGCTGGGCAATGGTGCTCCTGCCTTGAAAGTCACTTTTTTACTTTTGCTGCATGAAGTAGTTTAGAAACTTGTCATGCAACAGGTGCCTTCCGCTGGGAAGGAACGGCCAGGCCTGCCTACAGCGGCCACTCACTGCCTTTGGGACAATCAGGGAAAGTATGGGTGTCAGACCTATGCTCCCTCCACCAGCATCACATCCATTCTCAGCAGCCAACAGTAGGTGTGTCCCTGGCACTCACACCGCCTCCAACCCACCCTCATGTCCCTGCTTCTTGTCCTCCTCACCCCATCCACAATCTCCCATTTTGGCTCCCAATTCCCACCTCCCAGCTTGGGCACCAGGTTCAGACACTGCGTTCTCGTTCTGACCCTGAGCAAGCTCTGGCACAGTCCCCAAGCTCCACCCCCCACAGCTGGGCACCAGGTTCTCGCCTCCCAGCCCAGCCCACAGGCCCAGGTGGCCCCCAGGGCTCGTCTCAGTCCCTTGGGGTGTCAACCCTTGACTTTCACCTGACACTGATGGCAAAGGAGACCGGACAGTAGGACTCTGGCCACCCACAGGGAGCAGGATGGCACTCACCATCGCTGGCACTGAGGTACTCAGGGTTTGAAGAAGCATAGAGTGGTCCCACCGGCCCGTCTGACTGCCTGGACGAGAAAAAAGGGAGGCGTCCCAGTTTGAGATTCTCACGCGACTTCATGGGTCACTACGGCTACAGGCCTCCCCCGTGTAAACAGCACCTTTATCAGCAGCATCTACCCACTAGTGCGGCTCTGTAGCCATCTCATCCCAGGTCACAAGAAACAACTGTCAATAAGTGCTGGCGGGCTGCTCAGTGGTTAGAGTGCTGGCCTGCACACCGAAGGGTCATGGGTTCGATTCCCGATCAAGGGCATGTACCTGGGCTGCAGGTTTGATGCCCAGCCCTAGTTGGGGCTCATGCAGGAGGCAGCCAATCGATGTGTCTCTCTCACATCCACGTGTCTCTTATATCGATGTTTCTCTCTCTCCCCTTCTCCCTGCCTCCTTTGCACTCTCTCCAAAAAATTAATGGGAAAAATATCCACGAGTGAGGATTAACTAATTAACCAACTAACTAAACAAACAAATAAAACAGGCTTACAATTAAATAAATCCTATTAAAAGCAAAGGTAATAATATTCAAAATTCACCACATCCTCATTATTATACTACATCTTACTATGATCAGTGCTCTTTTTAAAAAATACATATTTTTATTGATTTCAGAGAGGAAGAGAGAGATAGAAACATCAATGATGAGAGAGAATCATTGACTGGCCACCTCCTGCACACCCCTTACTGGGCATGTGCCCTTGACTGGAATCGAACCTGGGACCCTTCAGTCTGCAGACCTACGCTCTATCCACTGAGCCAAATTGGCTAGGGCTGATCAGGGCTCTTAAGGCCATCTACATCACCTCATTTATTTACATTACTAGAGGCCCGGTGCATGAAATTCATGCAGGGGGGGCGGGGGGACTCAGCCCGGCCTGCACCCTCTCCAATCCAGGACCCCTCAGGAGGTGTCCGACTACCGGTTTAGACCCGATCGCTGTGGGCCTAAACCGGCAGTCAGATATCCCTCTCACAATCCGGGACTGCTGGCTCCTAATTGCTCACCTGCCTGCCTGCCTGATTGCCCCTAACCACTCTGCTTGACTGCCTGATTGCCCCTAACTGCCTCTGCCTCGGACCCTGCCACCATGGCTTTGTCCGGAAGGAGAACTGGAAGGAGGACTGGACGACCAAAGATGTCTGGTCAACCTGGCCTAATTAGCATATTACCCTTTTATTAGTATAGATTCTATATGTATGGCAGAGATACTATACAATAGTGAGCAACTGCACATCCGTTCCCAACTCTGCACTCAGTGACATCATGTCTGTAGCTTGAAATTGAGAAAGTGACAGAAAAAAATGTTAATAATGCAGATTAAACTTAAATGTGTCATCTGTAGCCATGATGCCATAAATGGCACAAAATAGTGAGAAAATATTATTTAAAAATTATTATCTGATTCTGCAAAGTCACTCCTATTAACATATGTGTCTTGTCTCAATTTTATCCTACTTTTTAACATAAACAAAATATCAATCAACATTCATGAACACTTGTTTATCAATTGCAACCATAGGCTGGCTATAGATCCAAAGGTTCAGAAAAAACAATCAACGAAAACATTTGGTGAGGAATTTACGATAAACCCGCATTGTATATTGTATTATAGCCATTATCTGTAAATTGCAAGCTACACATCCTTGAGATCAGCAAAATTTATAACAAACTCATATACAGCTGTATCTATATCTATATCTATCTATCAGCTTAATTTTTCTGGAAAGCCGACTGTTCAGCATCCCCCACTGCACTAACCTCTTCCTCAGGAATAGGTAAATACTTCCAATCACAACACTGAAGAGGAAGACAAAGATGAGGGGGCCGATGATGATTTTTGCAATATTGGAGGGGACGTCTACTGAAATAGAGTAAGAAAACACATGTTTTGTATCAAAACGTGTTCACATCACAAATCACAATCACAAATGTAACAGTGGCCACACACACTTGTCCCCCATCTCTCTGTGTCCCTGAGCCTCTCTCTGCTGGTGTCCTAGGCCCCGTTTCCCAGCAGTCCTGAAACACCGCTCGGCTCCTTGGGGCTGGGCAGGGGGCTCAGAGGGCCGCGATCAGGAAGCACACCCGGCCGCCCGCTTATCTTCCCCGCCCAGGGCCAGCTTCCTCACCATGCCAGCCAGGCACCACCCAGGCCCACGCTCCGGAGGGCCATGCTCTGGGTTGAATATTCCATGGTCATCATCTTGAAAGTTTTAATTCTTAAACAAGAGTACTGCATTTTCATTTTGCACTGAGCCTCGCAAATTAAACAGCCTGTCCTGATTCCAAAGAGCTGCTCTGGCGGATGAAAAATCCACCAGGAAGTGTTCTCTGTGTGCTAGAGGGTCCTGCCCCGTCTCACTCGATGGCTGGCCCACGGACCTTGGTGGGTGACCTTGTTGCCAGGAAGAGCACCAGGCAGGATCAAGTGCATTTTCCCCAAAGAACCTCTTTTAAACTAGCTGAAGAAATGCCATGTGGCCTTTATTTTTTAAATTTGCATATAAGGCCAAGTTGTCAGAACTTGTAAACAGGCGCATTTATTCAGTCTCTTCCAAGCCAAGGAAAAAATGGGTTGGGAGAAGTCAGAGAAGGAATCTGGTCATTTGGGTCCTTCAGTAATAGCAGTTCACTGAACAGGCACTGTTTGAAGTCTGCGTGGTGACCGTATTTAATCGTCCCATACGGCAAGGTGGGAGGTGCTCTGACCGCCAGCTAACAGGCTGGCAAACAGGCTCAGGGAGGAGAGGGGCCTTGCCCAAAGCCCCAGAATTGGCCCACCGGGCAGCATGAGTTTGGCCCAGGCCATCGGAGTAAGCTCTGACCAACGTCCCATCCTGCCTTCGGTGGCCAGCTCCATCCTGAGATATCTCGCCCTCCCGCACCTCGCACCTCCGTAGCTGACAGCAAACTCAGTGCTGTGTGCGGTGGCTTCTGGCAGGCTGAGAGTCTCCACAGATGTTTGGGGATTGAATGTGACATGAGAAACAGAAATGGCCTGGTTCTGTGCAGTTGCCGTGCAGTTAAATATCCCTCCTCCCCTCCCTTTTTCCTAAGGAGCAGGAAAGCTGGAGGCTGACGAGGGGCTAGGACTCAGCCTGTCTCAGAGCAGAATCTGAGTCTGAAAGGAACTCTTGCTCTGGGTCGTGCAAGAGCCGGTCATCCCCTGAGCGTGAGCACCTACTTACATTTTGCATCCTGGTGCCTTGCTCTCTCCGTTATAGGATGTGAATTTCTTTAAAAAGTATAGTTGACCTTTGAACACGCGTTTGAACTGTGTGGTCGCACTTATACATACTTTTTTTCAATAAATACACACAGTATTGTAAATGTATTTCTCTTCCTTATGATTTTCTTAACATTTTCTTTTCTCTAGCTCACTTTATTATAAGAATACAGTATGTAATATATATATGGTTCAGTTTTGGGGGAGTTGAAAGTTATACAAGGATTTTCAATGGCACAGGAGGGTCCATACCCCTCACCTCTGTGTTATTCAAGGGTCGCCTGTAATCTAAGTGTAGCATTTAACGGTCCAGATGTTTGGCTATTGTAAGCAACGCGGTACGGAATTTCTGTGAACACGTGTCTGTCTTAGACAGCTGTTTCCTTCCTGTACGTTTCTAGGGCCCAAGCTGTGGGCTCAGAGAGTGAGATCTCTGCTAAGACTTCTCATGCACGTTATTTAAACATGTTAGTACTCACCACCCATAGAACAATTCCATGTGCCTGAGCTCCTAGACAACACCAATTATTGTAATTATAAAATAAAGAAACCAATAACAACTTTGCCAATTTGATAACTTGAAAATTACAACTTGTTGTAATTTGCATTTTTTCTTTTTTAGTGTGATTTTGACAGAATATGGACTTTTTTCTTATGTTTTCTATTTATTTTTAAATGGGATATCTATGCTCTTTATTTTTATGTTAGGACATCTATCTTTTCCTCACCCTTGAACAACACAAGGGTGAGGGGTGCCGACACCCCCTCCCACAGTTGAAAATCTGCATTCATCTTTTGACTCCCCCAAAACTCAAATACTAATAGCCTCCTTGCGAATAACATAAACAGATGAGTAACACATATTTTGTCAGTTATTGGTATTATATACTGTATTCTCACAATAAAATAAGCTAGAGAAGAGAAAATGTCATTAAGAAAAACATAAAGGATAATACACTTATTTATTTTTTAAAATTTGCATATATATGGACCCACGCTGTTCAAACCCATGGAGTCAACCATACATTCATTTTATATTAAGGACATTAACTCTGTCAATGATGCGACAAACATTTTTGCCGCTCGGGTATTTTCCTTTGCATTTTATTCGCTGGTGTCCCTGGTTCTTAAGAGGCAGATCAGATTCCAAATCATTGGCATCCCAAGGAGGAGAGTGTCGGTTACTGATGAGCCTCTCGGAACACACGGGAGCTTATGCTAAGAGGTGGGATGACTCAGGACGGGGCTGGTCACCAGAAGAGCAAGCCTGTGATGGGAGGGGGAGACCTTCAGCCCGCCTGACCTCGAGAGAGGAGGGAGGCTCGCGATTCGGTGCTTCGATCAATCACACCTTGATAATGAAACCCCAAGGAAAACTCCGACGGCAAAGCTCAGAGGATGAATACGTGGGTGTCGGGAGGGTGACATGACGTTTCCTACTCAATGAAGAGGACACGGCAGCCCTGTGTCCAGGACCCTGCCGGCCCTGGTCCTGGCTGTCTCTTCGTTTGGGTGTTCCTGACTTATCCTTCACTGTGTTTGTACTTACAGCACTTTCCTGAGTTCTGTGAGCCACTCTAGCAAAGGATCTAATAGGAAAGGGTCGGGAACCCCGAATTTGTGGCCAGTTCGTCAGAATGCCAGGTGGCCTGGAGAATCCCCAAACTTGCATCTGCCATCTAGGTGAGAGCAGTCTTGTTGAAAACTGTGCTCTTAACCTTGTGGGTTCTGTGCTAACTCCAGTGGCAGCGTCAGAATCACAGTGCAAGACACCCAGTTGGTGTCAAAAATCTCATCCTAGTCCTGACCCTGACCACAACCATCCCAGCAAGAATCACCCCACTTTCCATACTCCCACCACGCCAGGTACGCGAAATTCCAGCCAGCCAGGCAGAGGCCACACCCCACCCCTGCCCATCCAGGTCCCGCTCCCCCTGGTCTAGAATCTCCCGACCATTCCCAGAAATGTTCTGCTGTTCCCAGCAGCAAGCACAGCCCCAACTAGTCTAAGTCACCATGCAGACTCACAGTAGTTTGTCACATAGAAATAGGTGGGTTCTGTCCAGGAACCATTGCCCGCCAGGGAGGTGGCCCGCACTCTCACGCTGTAATTCCCGGGTGACAGCCCGCGCAGCCGGCAGCCTCGCTCCAGGGCGAAGTGCTTGCGGGACACACAGAGGTGCAGCTCCTGGAAGGCAGGAGGAGACAGTGTCGGGGCCGAGCTCCGTGCGCGCGGGAGCGCCCGGCCTGGGTGGGAATGTCATGGACAAGATCTGCTCAGGAATGACACACAAGGAGTTAAGGCCCAATCAGTGCAACATGCAAGAAACTTAGAGACTTCTGGAATTTTAGAACCTTAGCTCTACTGAAACACAGGTTATTGTGGTTGATAACAGCCAGTCTTCCTAAACCACAGCCAAACATTTGACCTAGATTATTTCACTTAATTCTTACAACAACCCCATGGCTTAGCTCTCCTTAGAGACGAGGAAAGTGAGGCTTAGGGGAAAGTCGGAACTTTTGCTGTAAAGGGCCAGAGAGTAAATATTTTCAGCTTCAACGGGGAAGATGGTCACAGCAGCCAGACAAATCCCAACCCTGCAGCTTCTGTAATCCAACAGTGGAGGCACCACACAATACTATTCTTCTGTCCATTTTATTACAACCAATAAGATGTGGAAGCATTTCCTAGCCCACAAATTGTACAAAACCAGGCATATAAAAATAGTTTGCCCACCGTGACTGAGGATGTGAAATGATTAGTCAAAGATCTTATAGCTGGTGAGTGGCAGGGCTGGCCTTTCAACCCTAAACTTTTTGGCTCCAAAACTTCTTGCTCCCACTCTGGGATAGTTTTTTTTTGTTGTTGTTTGTTTGTTTTATTTTTTGAGAAAATGCAGAATATAAAACCTTTATTGCTTAACTGAAATGTTAATTCTTCGTTACAACTATTCATATAACTGCTCCATGTAGGAATCACAGTAGTCAACATTAAGTACAAATTTATTACCATACTAGAGGCCCAGGGCACAAAATTCGTGCACTGGGGTGGGGGTGGGGTGAGGGGGTTGAGGGCGGGGAGTCCCCCTCAGCCCGGCCTGCACCCTCTCGCAGTCCAGGACCCCTCGTTCCTTACTGCCCGCCTGCTCACTGCTCCTTAGCGCTGCCGCAGAGGCAGGAGAGGCTCCTGCCACCGCTGCTGCGCTCGCCAGTCGTGAGCCCGGCTTCTGGCTGAGCGGTGCTCCTGTGTTTAGCGTCTGCCCCCTGGTGGTCAGTGCATGTCATAGTGACTGGTCATCCCACCGATCGTTCCTCCATTCGGTCGATTTGCATATTAGTCTTTTATTATATAGGATATTTCTTAAGATCATTCATGGTACATTGCCCCTTAATCCCTAAATATGCAGTTAAAGTGTTTTCAGAAATGACTATGAAACTGATAAGAAAGCTAAAATAATTTCTGAAGTCAAATAGCTATGAATCTGGGCCAGAGAGCTTCTTAATTTCTCATTTTCTATAAACAGCTTCACAAATCATTCAGAAAATCAGCCTAGATATAAACATAATAAACCACATTTCCTGTCCATTCTTGAAGTTGATATTTCTTAAGAAATGATCGAACAGCACCTGTCTTTGAAGATGGCAGTGAGGCCTGACCCTGACACTCAAGCTCTGGCTCTGGATCAGTTTTCTGCGTTGGACTGGTCAGGAGTCACTTCCTTCCGCATCTTCATCAGGGAACATAAGTGAGTGTGAGTTAATATTATCTTCTCTTTTAGCATTCCATTTTGTCACCGGAAAGGCAGAAGTGACCTTTCAATGCAGCCAGGGCAGCATGGGTAGAAAACAGATGGAAACCAATGGGAATCCCCCAGGAACTACAGAATAAAAGGTTTAAGTGCTGCCCTTGAGTAAACCTTCAACGCCAACAAGGAAGGAAGCTTCCAAAACCACATTATTGGTAACCCTGGAGAAGACGACGCCCGAGGGACCGGGCGAGGGGCACCGAGCTGGAGCACAGAGCTCAGTGTGGCACCACGTGCACCGGACACCACGCACACGCGGCCGGATGGCGGCTCCTCTGTCCCAGCCCCTCGGAGCCCAGCGGCGAGGACCCCTTCACCACCTCCGTGTCTCACTCCATGGAAGTCGTAGCGGAGGATCCGTCAATTGTCTTCGTGCCATGCCCACTGTGGGATGTTTTCACCGGACCTCCAGACGTCCCAGAGGGCAGGAAAGAAGGAACCCCTGTCCCCTAAATCACATTTCAAGCTCCCCACTGTGCCTCCTGGCCTCTGCCTCACCAGAACCAAACGGAAACATGGCTTGATGTCTTAACAAGTTTAAATTCTCCTCCCTTCCTGATCTTTCTTCTACTTCATTTAGAAAGGCGGGGATCTACCTAAATGTCTGATAAAAGAGAGAAGGTAAGCATATACACCCCAGGAGTAAACAGTCAACTAGAGTCTAACCCAGAGCTTATTAGGAAAGGCAGGAGGCTCATAGGGCCAAGTTTTGAAAACTTTCCAAACAACTCCGAGCTCACAGTGCGTGCAGAGAACTGGCCAGGAAAAGTTAGGAGAGCAAGAACTGAGAGCTCCTGTGCCCATCGTGTGACAACAGCAACCGGCAAACAAACCGCTGTAGGCGAGGCTGGGAGCTCTAGTCCAAAGGTTCTTACAAGGATGAGTCACCAAGTAGAAAGCGACAAACAAGTAAACACAGAAGCCAAAGGTAGCCACTATCCAGGACAAGGGGACATGCAACCTCCAACCTCAGTCATTTGCCCCAGATGCTTCAGGGGTGGGGACTGAGAAGGGAGCATGATGGAAGGAACTAGAACTTGATAGTCTCCCCACAGACACCATAAAAAAAAAAAAAAAAAAAAAGAAGCCGGTGAGAGTTTTGTAAGACTGGCAAAGCCATAGTGGTGCAAAACATTTTTAACCTTTTTTTTTAAAAAAATATATTTTATTGATTTTTTACAGAGAGGAAGGGAGAGAGATAGAGAGTTAGAAACATCGATGAGAGAGAAACATCGATCAGCTGCCTCCTGCACATCTCCTACTGGGGATGTGCCCGCAGCCCAGGTACATGCCCTTGACCGGAATCGAACCTGGGACCTTTCAGTCCGCAAGCCGACACTCCATCCACTGAGCCAAACCGGTTTCGGCACATTTTTAACTTTTATCAAAGCGATGCTAGACAAAAACTAAGATAGATTGTTGGAGGCCATCGACCAGTCGTGGCTATGAATAGGCTTTTTAAGAAGTTCCAGTAACCTCTCACTCTCTCCTAACCCCCGCACCCCGCACCCCCCGCCGCGCCCCCATCCCTCTGTTCCCCTACATGTTGAAAAGGGCTGGTCTGTCTGGGATCAGGGCCAGAGCAAAGGAGGATGGGGATTCATGATGGGGATCCCACTGCTGACCCATGGGCTTCAGGAACAGCAGAGGCAGGCCAGCCCACGGCAGCTGGAGGACACAGGAGTGGGTCCAGTGCCAACAGGGCAACCAGGGACTGAGGGGTTCCTAGGATGTAGGACTTCGTCTCGAGCCTGAAAAATTCCAGGCAGGTGGGGTAGAGTTGGTCATAGCAGCAGGAATAAAATCAGGACGGTCTGCAGTGTAAACACACGTCACTCACTGCATAGAATCCATATCCTCCTCCTGCTTCCAACAACACCTCAAACTTCCTCTGGTAGCTGTACCTCCCCTTGAGTGTCTCCTGCCTCCTACCTTCAACCCCACCCAGGCTCCAGGGCTCGAAGAGTCCCATTGGTTAGGGAAGGGCACAGAACTAGACCCAAATGAGCCATCACCGAAATGCAAATCAAGACCACAGTGAGGCAGCGCCTCACACCGACTGGCACGGCTCTAATAAGACAGACCAGGACAGGCCGGCAAGGACGCACAGAAATCACAGCCGCATACGCTGCTGGTGGGCACAGAAAAGGGTGCAGCTGCTTTGGGAGAGCCTGGCATTTCCTTCAACGTTAAATGTCGAGTTACCATGTGACCCAGGAATTCCACTCCGAGGCATGCACCCAAGAGAACTGAAACATATGCCCACACAAAAACGTGTACATGCGTGTTCATAGCAGCATGATTCCTAAGAGCCGAAAGGTGGAAATAACCCAAATGTCCATCAACAGATGAACGGATAAACAAAATGTGGCCTCTTTATACAATGGAATAGTTTCTAGTCATAACAAGGAATGAATTACTGATATAAGCTACAATGTAGATGAACTTTGAAGACATGATGCTAATGGAAAAGTCAGAGACAAAAGGCTATATATGATATGATCCATTCATATGACATGTCCAGGTCAGTCAGACTCACAGAGGCAGAGAGTGGACAAGTGGTTGTCAGGAACTGGAGAGAGAGGAGGTGGAGAAGGTTGAGGGTGATGGCTGGGGGAGGTTATGAACATATCCTGAAATCGGCTGTGGTCAGTGTTGTACGAGTCTGTACATGTGCTGAAAACCATTACATTGCACATGTTAATGGGTGTGTTTCATGGTAGGTGAACGTATCTTAATAGGCTGTTATTAAAAACCCCCATGGCCCGGCCCAGCGGGGGCACAGTTGGTTGGAGCACTGTTCTGTCCACCAATTCCCTGTATGTGCACTGAGGCTGCAGGTTCCATTCCAAGTTGGGGAGCATACAGGAGGTAACCTCTCTCTCTTTCTCTCACTCCCTCACCTCCTTTCTCTCTCTCTAAAAAAAAATAAAAATAAATATCAATAAACAGCTCCTCAGGTGAGGATTAAAAAATAATCCTCATCCCCATCAGCACACAGCACTCCCCTGGCCATGTGATTGGTCACTGGGTGTCATGTGGCTCAGCCTGGATGGGCATGCTGGGACACCAATGGTCTCGCTTCTGGTAGGCTTGGCGCTGAGCGGATATGAGACTCGATACCACAGAACCAAAGAAGGGCAGCTAAGAGCTGCGGGGCTCACTGCAAGGACATTTACAATGCAGCTGGTACAAAGGAATTCTGGATCCAGCCATGTCTGAACTCCTTAAACTGCTCGGTTAGGGAACGAATTAGCTTCCCTTCTGCCATAAGCTAGTTTGATGGTGGGGGGTGGGGGTGGGAGGGGCTGGAGTGGGGGAGCTCTTAACGCTGGTGGAAGCTGAGGATCTAACACCCAGAGCCTGTAATCTCAGCCTCTACATTATACTGAACAAAGGTCGTCCCAAACACCCTTACAAAAGGCTGCACATCCACCCACTTTAAGGACATGCCCTGGTTTATGTGTCCATTTCCAACAGACATCCGCCTCGTGCCTTGCACTTTTTGATGGTGATGAAAACATCATGAATAAAGTGTTACACTCCCCTCCAATTCCCAATTATTTCCTTAGGACACATGGGATTAACATATACAGAATAAGATAGTAATACATCTTACAATAATGACCCTCAATGAGTCATGCCTCCCTTTATGCAACCCTGAGAGGTCCCCTCCTGTGCTGAGGCTGGGCTGGCCATTGTACTCGCAGACATAAATTCTTCTTTGTTTCTTTTTACAACTCACTGCAGCCATAAGAACAGGCTCGGGCCAGATTTGGACCACAGGCCATCGCTTGCTGATTGCAATTTTAAATCACGGTCAGAGCTGAGTATTTGGGACCACATAGGGAGGCCCAGCTCACCTTTCTGGCTCGGGAAGCCATGCTGTGCCCACCTGGTTACAGGATCGCCAACGTTCCAAGACACTGGGCAGTTTTGTTATAACCTCTGTAAGGTGCTGGCAAACGAGGCCCACAGGCTAAATCTGACCCACTGCTTGTTTTTCTAAGTAAAGTTTTATTGGCACACACTACGCCCACTCATTTACATATCATGTATATGGTGGCTTTCTAGCTACAATGGCAGAGTTGAATATTTGCAACAGAGACTGTCTGGCTACAAAGCCAGGCACATTGACTACCTGGCCCTTTACAGAAAAAAGCTGCCCACCCCTGGATTAGAACACCAGGTAGGCTTGGGTTTGAATCCTGACTCTGTTCTTACTAGAATGACGTTGGACACAACTGAGATTCTGGAGCCTCCGTATGAAGCTCATTTTGTTATTCTGAGGATTTATTGCCTTTCATCGAACCCAAGAGGCATTTCATCTTCACATCTGACATTTCTGAAACCGGGACGCACCCTGGAGACCACAGTTGGGGGTGGCAGTGTCTTTCTGCTTCTTAGCGGCACCTAAAAATAACGGGGCCTCCGTGGCATCTTAGACGCAATAAATGAGATGCAGGCAAAGAGCTCAGCATGCGCAGGGCACACAGTGAGCCCTCGGGTAGCTTAGCTGCTTTTCAGTTCTCAGATCCCATGTCTTGTGCATCTTGGCGCTCACCCACCACCCTGCCGAGCGTCTGGTAGTAAAGACAGGCACCCAGCAAACAGTCACTTGTTAAAGTTTTCAGTTATCTGTTCCCAGAATCAGGTAACTCTCGCTAAAGTGAGACGAGTCTCCTGTCATGTCAGGAGGGACACAATGCGGCAGCCATCGTCCAACTTGTAGGCAGAGCTAAAAGGCAACATGAGAAGCTGCTGAACGCAGTCTGTGGACAGGCATCTCTGACCGTCTCCTGGAAAGGTATGTAGCAAAGCATCTAATGAGAGAAGCATTTGGGCCGGAATTTAAGAACAGGAAGGCGGCACCGACAGCCTTGCAGGTTCATGCCCAGGGCCCGGGTCTTACCTCATCTCCGTATCGCCGATAGCTCACTTCATACAGCACAATCAGACCGTTCGGGTGCTTTGGCTCCTGCCACATCAAATGAACGACGTTGTTCTCGAAGATTTCATGGGTCACGGGGCCAACAATGTCATCTGCCTTGGCTGTGAGGGGCAGTGGTTAGAGGCAGGGACCTGATCCCTGGATTGAATCCCACCTCCACCACTTACCAGCTATTGATTTTGAGCTGGTTACCTAACTTCCTAGGTTCCATTTCCCTCGCTGCGGAATGAACATGTAAAACTCACCTCAAAGAGCTGTCCACATATCTATGCCTGTCTGTCTGTCATTGGTTCTGTTACTCTGGAGAACCCAGACTAATTCTAGAAGCCTCAATACCATATGTATTTCTTAATTTTTTTCTCATGGTTTGTATTTTCTAATGTTGATATAATGGCTCTGCATGACTAGTGTAACTGAAAATAAGAAAGGCAACATGGATGGACCTTGCAGGCAGTAGGCTAAGAAATAGGTCAGACGGAAAGACAAGTACTGTATGACTGAAAAAGCAGAGCTCCTAGAAACAGAGTAGATTGGTGGCTACCAGGGGCTGGGCGAGGCGAAGTGGGGATGTTGGTCAAAGGGTACAAACATCCAGTTGTAAGATGAGTAATTCCTAGGTAGCTCATGTACAGCACGGTGACTGTAGTTAAACATACTGTGCTGCGTGCTTGAAAGTTGCTAAGAGAGAACTTCAATGTTCACCACCAAGAAGAGCTGAGAATAATGTGACGTGATGGAGGTGTTAGCTGACGGTAGGGGGCAGGTGCAGTGTAATCACAGTGCATATAGGACGGGGTCAAACCACCACCTTGTAACTGTGTTACAGGAACTTATGCGATGTTATATGCCAATCGTTTCTCAATACAGCTGGGAAAAGCTAAAAATAAATAAAAAGTTCTAAGGGCAGATCAGCTAAGAGGTGGGGCCCCTCCTTGGTCAGCGTGTGTATCCTGGCCCCACAGGGTGCCTGCCCACCTTCGGGCATGGTCCTGGCGCTGATGTAGGCGGCCACGCTGCACCTCTCCTCGGGGAAATCCTGGTTGCAAGCCTGCAGCTCGATGCGATAGCCAGTGAAGTGGCGCAGGCCGGAGATGACCAGCGACTCCTTGTTCACCACTTTCTCGAAGGGCCGCGGCTCCTCCGAGCTTGTGGGCACGATGGTTGAAGTGTTGGGGAAACCCGGAGCTGTGGGCACAGCCGTTGTCACGTTCCCTTCGTCACCGAGGGCCCTGCGTTTTCTCGACGACCTGTCGCGACATCAGGACACAAAGGGTCATCAATCACCATCTGTAAACAAATGCTGCTGGCGAGTAAGGGGCTTAGAATAAAGGACTGGAGCAGGGGATGTGAGGGAGCAGGTGAATGGCCAGGAATTACAACAGAGCCACTTGCAAGATGCCCTTCGAAGCCTCAGGAGGGGGCAGGCCCACGGAGAGGACGCGGGGGCCGGGGCCATCGCTGCAGACGTACCACGATGTTGCCCTCAACCTGCACGATTTCAGGTTTTCATTTTGCAGAGTAACAGACCACCCAGGGTGAGTGTTCAAAATACGATGCCAAAAGCCTGTAAGAATCAAGCGGACTGAAGGGTCCCAGGTTTGATTCTGGTCAAGGGCACATGCCCGGGCTGTGGGCTTGATCCCCAGTAGGGAGCGTGCAGAGGCAGCCAATCAGTGATTCTCTCTCATCATCGATGTTTCAATCTCTCCCTCCCTCTCTGAAATCAATAAAAGTATATTTTAAAAAACAAAACAAAAAAAACCAAAAAGGACATACTAACTAGAACAGAATTTACGTTTTTTCTTTTTCAATGTGAAACGAGGTTTTTCCTCATTACAACAGTAGCACATGCTCGTTGCAGAAAAGTTGGAAAACTAAAATATTCCAATTTATGCATGAGCTATAATTTACTTAACCATCCTCCTATATTTTTAAAATGAGTGTTTTTCCAATGCTTTTTTGGTATTACAAATATGGCTTTGACCATTGTCCCACTGTCTGATTGGATCCTAAAAGCAGATTCCTCGAGGAGAAATCAGGTTATGCTTCATACATTGGGCTAAATTCTATCTGGACCTTAGACTGACTGTGGTCTCACCGCGGCCCCGGAGGCCGATGTCCGCGTGGTTACTGGCTGCATTAGGTAACACTGAGTGAGGTCAGCGGGGCTGAGGTATCTCTTTGGAGCATCCCTCTACTGCTTTATTTGTATCTCTTCGTACTGCTGAGTGAGAACTTTTCTTTCCTTTATTGCTTCTTTTGTGTTTCTCTAGGGAACTGTCCCCCTTACCCTATTTTTCCACATCCTCGCTCCTGTGTTGTTCATTCACTTAAGATATTAATCTTTACACATTGTGTTGCATGACTTCTTGTTTGCCAGCAAACTTTTTTTAAATGACCTGAAATAGTCTTTCCCATTTAACTGTAAAATTTTGTATCTCAGCCAGTTTTTAAATTTTTTCTTTACAGTAACTGTACATGGGGTTACTTAGGTTTTATGGCAATTATGAAAGAGATCTTTCTCCTTGTTTTATATACTAACTAGGGGCCCGGTGCACGAAATTCGTGCACTGGGTGTGTGTGTGTGGGGGGAGTGTCCCTCAGCCCAGCCTGCCCCTCTCACATACTGGGAGCCCTCAGGCATTGACCCCCATCACCCTCCAATCGCAGGATCGGCCCCTTGCCCAGGCCTGACGCCTCTGACAGAGGCGTCAGGCCTGGGCAGGGGACCCTCATTTCCCCCCATCACTGGTTCTGCCCCCAGCCCAGGCCTGAGGCCTCTGGCCCAGGCATCAGGCCTGGGCAGGGGACCCCCAGACCCCTCCGATTGCTGGTTCTGCCCCCAGCCCAGGCCTGATGCCTCGGCCAGAGGCGTAGACCCCCATCACCCTCCGATCGCCTGATCGGCCCCTTGCCCAGGCCTGACGCCTCCACCAGAGGTGTCAGGCTTGGACAGGGGACTCCCATCTTCCCCTGATCACTGGCTCTGGCCCCCGTCCAGGCCTGAGGCCTCTGGCCCAGGAATCATGCCTGGGCAGGGGACCCCCATCTCCCTCTGATCGCTTGCTCCACCCCCCGCCCAAGCCTGATGCCTCTGACCCAGGCTTCAGGCCTGGGCAAGGGGACCATCATATCCGCCCAATCCCCGGCTCCGCCCCCCACCCAGGCCTGATGCCTCGGCCAGAGGAGTTGACCCTCATCACCCTCCGATCACCAATCACCGGATCAGCCCCTTGACCAGGCCTGAGGCCTCTGGCAGAGGTGTCAGGCCTGGGCAGGGGACCGCCAGCTCCCTGTGGTTGCAGGCTCCGCCCCTGCCCAGGCCTAACACCTCTGGCCTAGGCCTCCGGCCCGGGCAGCGGGGACCCGCAGCTGCAGCGGCCCCGCGATCGTGGGCTCCGCTTTAGGCCCAGGCAAGGGACCCCTAGCTCCCGGGACTGCCAGCTTCGACCGTGCCCAGCTCCCATCGCTGGCTCCACCCCTACTTCCTGCTATCACTGGCCAGGGTGGCAAAGGCACCTGATTCTCCGATCCTGGCCGGGGGGCAGGGCAAAGGCGGCCCCAGGGCCGCCTTTGCCCTGCCCCCCAGCTCTTAGCCCCCCCCTGGGTTTCCGATCACTGTCAGTGGCAGGGGGCTTCTTCCTGCTTTCCCTTTCGCCTCCCTGCATTGTGCCTACATATGCAAATTAACCGCCATCTTGTTGGCAGTTAACTGCCATCTTAGTTGGCAGTTAACTGCCAATCATAGTTGGCAGTTAACTGCCAATCATAGTTGGCAGTTAACTGCCAATCATAGTTGGCAGTTAACTTGCATATAGCCCTGATTAGCCAATGAAAAGGGTATCGTCGTACGCCAATTACCATTTTTCTCTTTTATTAGATAGGATTATTGCTAGTATAGCCACAGGCTTTAGTTTCTTTATATTGTCCCTACCTTCCCATCCTCTCGTGCTAAGAGTTTCATAGTTGATTTCCTTGGGTTTTCAAGGAACACACCAGTAAACAGGTCAGCATACTTTTATCGTAAGTGCTAGAGAGTGAATATTTTGGGCTTTGTGGGACATATGGCTTTTATCGCAACTACTCAACTTTCCATGGCCTTCAAGCCACTGTGGCTTGAAAGCAGCCATGGACACAATGAAAACGAATGGTTGTGGCTACATTCCTAATAAAACTTCTTCAACACACAGGTAGCTGGGTCCTGGGCCAGCATTTGTCCAGCCTTACACTAGAATATCTGCAAATATCCATTCTTTTAAATTCTAATTTCTGTTTTGTGTCTATCTGCACTAGCTAGATACTCAGAGAAATGTTAATTAGTAATCATGGCATTGGACGCCTCCTAATTCTAACAGGAACAGTTTTAAGAATGATGTTAGCTTGGTTATTGGTTACATCTAGGTAATATTTACCTTGTTGCCTTCCCCGCCTAAATTAAAGTATTTTTAACATTATCTAATGAATTATATGATATTCCTTACTGGGCCTCTTGGAACTAGATTACATTGTTCATATCTCTGGATCTTAAATCATCCTTGCACTTCTGAGACAAACAATATTGCCAACAGTGTTTTATTTAGGACATTTGGACCTAAAGTCCCATATTAGCTGGTCCTGGGGTTTTCTTTCAATGTAGCATCTTTGTCAGGTTCTGCTAAGAGGTATTATGTTAGTTTCAGAAAGTAAGTGGGGTAGGTTTCCATAGATTTCTATGCTCGGGAAAAGCTTCCATATTATAGGAAGTTGTTGCTCTTTCAAAGTCTCAAAGATCTTCTCTGTAACACTCTCTGGGCCCAAGGCCTGTTTTCTGTTGTGTGTGTTTTTTTTTTTTTAAACTTAATTGACACCTTTTCTTAGTCTTTTTCAGAGTTATTAGAATATTTAATTTTTCTACTTCTTGAATCAATTCAGATGAGTTAAAATTTCCCACCTCACTGAAAGCTTCAAATTTCATAACACAGGATTGTCAATGGAATGCAACATATTAAAATCTTCCTTAGGTCCTAGTTTTATGGCACCTTCTTTACTTCTAATTATTTTTGTGTTTTTCCCTATGATTTTATTTACAAGCTTAGCCATATTGATTTCCCCTCCCTCCCTAATACATTTATATTTTTACATTTTTATTTTGTACTTAATCTCTGAAACAATGTATGTCTGCTGACTGGCATCAAAGCCCAGCTTTGCAATATCCTACAAGCTCAGGTATGTGTTTCGCATTTCTGTATTTTTCAAATAGACTTTAGTGAAAGTTTCTATTTCTGCTTTGACACAATAGTTATCTAAGTAACTGACCTTTTTTTTTTTTTTTTTTTTTTTGAGAGAGAGAGAGAAGAGAAGAGAAGAGAAGTGAAGAGAAGAGAAGAGAACGGAGAGGGAGAGAGAGAAACATTGATGTGAGAGAGTAACACCGATCCAGTACAGGCCCGACCGAGGGATCAAATCCGTAACCGGTTATGTGCCCTGCCAGGAATTGAGTCTGTGACCTTTCTGTGCATGGGACGATGCTCCAACCAACTGAGCCAAACCAACCAGAGCTAAATAGTTGGTTTTTAATTACCAGGAAGTAGACTTTTCTGCTCAAACTTTTAGATTTTGTTACTGCACTGTGGTCACAAGATGTGTGGTCAGGAAACGAAACCCTACTTTAGGTTTACTCACTGTGATTTTCATTGTGGTCTTTTTGTCGGAAAAGACCAGTGGTTTCCTCAGATAGAAACCAAGGATATATTCATCTTAGCAAGATTCAAACCTTTCTGTATAGCTACAAGTGGGCCTGGAAAATAGTGCCAAGACGCTGAGGCCTCATGAATAATTGAGGAATTGATATCTCAACAACTGAGACCATAAGATGATCTCCTCAAAGAGGCAAAATATGTATATGCCCAAAGAATTATATCCAAAAAGACCACAAATTGGTCATGAAGGACTTCCATGATCAAACATCAATGATCCTTCCACTTCCTACATACACAGCATTTCATTATCCCACAGGCTCACATTAGACCTGGTTCTCAACCAGGGTGATTCTGCCCAGTCCCAGAACCAGGGGACACTGGGCCCATCTGAAGGCATTTTTGGTTATCACTATTTGGGGGACGGGTTGCGCTACTGGCATTAGTGAATGGAGACCAGGGCAGTCCCTACAAATGAGAACAATCTGGTCCCAAGTGCCAACAGTGCTGCGATCCAGAAACCCTGGTCTGGCCCAAAGCCTCAAAATTCTAGACCTTTCTTTTCTATAAGATTATATTCCAAATTGCCACTAGAGGGAAGATTGGGGCCACACAGATGCCTGAACATAAACAAACAAACAAACAAATACACACACACTCCGCTTAAAGAATAAAATCACCAGCGTGAGTGAACAAAGTGGGTGAAGTGGGTCAAAAGGTACAAACTTCCGGTTATAAAATAAATGCTGCCTGGGGTGTAAAGGCACAAAACGGTGACCACAGTTGTTAATGCCGTATTGCATATTTGGAAGCTGAGAGAGTAGATCTTAAAAGTTCTCATCATAAGAACTTTTGTGACTGAACTTTTTGTGACTAAAGAAATGTGTGACTAAGTGAGATGTTCAATAGACTTACTGTGATTACCATTTGGTAATATATGTAAATAGCAAATCATTATGCTGTACACCTGAACTAATACAATGTTGTATGTCAGTTATATCTCAATAAAATTAAATTAAAAACCCCACGGCATGGCCCCACCCTGCCTTTTCCAGTCTCGCCTCCTATTCCTCACAAGAGCCCTTAATTCGTCCCACCAGCTCGCCTTCCCCTCAGGTTCCGTCTGCCCATCCTCACCTCCTGGACGACACTGTATCTAAAAGAACAAAGGAAGTTCATTCAAAGGGAAGCATGCCTTACTGTCTTCAGTGGAATGCAGTGACATGGCACACGTGGCTCTCACCTACTGTCTCACACTTGTCACCCCAATAAAAATGTTCTGTTTCCAGCTCTATCTGGTTTGTCTCAGTGGACAGAGCATCAGCCCGTGGGCTGAAGGGTCCAGGTTTGATTCCCATTAAGAGCACATGCCCCGGTTGCAGGCTGCATCCCCAGCCTTAGTTGGGGCTCACATGGGAGGCAACCAACTGACGTGTCTCTCTCACATCGATGTTTCTCTCTCTGCGTCTCTCCTCCTCCCTTCTACTCTCTCTAAAAATCAGTGGGAAAATATCTCTGGGTGAGGATTAAAGAAGTAATAAAAAAATGTTCTGTTTCCAGGCCAGTCCTCCCCACTACCAGCCGCACGTGGACACCAGGCTCCGCTCTGCATACAGAGGATACAAGTTCCGTGAGTGGATGCGGGGGGAACATGTGGCATCTAGGAGGTGCCCAGGAAGAAGCCCCTTGTCCTAGGTTTTAGTAAGTGTGTTAGTAAAGATTTCCCCCACATTCTTGCCCAGATCCCGCTTCAGGGTGAAGGCGTTTGAGGTGTGAACCGGTGAAGTGCCCAGTCTTGGCAGAGTGGCCCTTCGCATGCACCAAGCCACAGAAGCCCTGGGCCGTGGAGGCGGCACAGCACGCTCTCCTCTCTGCCTCCTCCATGGGCCCTGCGCTGAGCGGCCGCCAGGGCCACCTGGACGTCCCACGGGTGAGTCGTACCTACTGTCCTCAGCACCAGGGCCTGAAGAGATTGTTCTGTGAAAACAAAACCAACCACTTTGAGTACAGACAGAACTTCTTCAGACAGACCTCCTGCTTCTAACACCCTGGAAGCCACATTCTGCCCGGGCAGCCCCAAGGTGCGGCCCCTCGGCCACTTCCCCGTCAGCTGCACCACATCTTCCCCCACAGACGTGGAGAACTCAGCATAAGGGAGAAAAAAGTCGGAGAAAACCCCTCGGCCCTGGCCTTCTGAGGTTCCCCTTGGATGCCATTTCCCCGAGTCTGGCAGCGTTTCGTGCTCAGTGGGCAAGACAGTAGCTGCCTCAATGCTTCTGTGCCATTTAGTGCTCTTTTGGCCTCAGGGTCATGGGAGGAAAATGCAAGACAACAAAAAGGAAGAAGAGTTACGTGCGGATGGGTCTGAGGAAACATCTAGCCTACTGGATGAGGAGTGATGGTGGGGGTTCAAGAAGACACGTGTTAGAAGCTTGTTTTATCCCAATGTAAGCCTTTTGGGGTTCGATCCACTTTAAAAATGGCCAATGGTGTCAGACGTTCTGGGCAGCTGGCTGCTGAAGTCTTTAAGGGTGAAGAGGCGAGGTCAAGGGTAAAAAGGCAGGAGGTGCCTCGACATCTGCTGGGGGAACTTGGGGCAAGTCCTCGTCGGCTCAGAAACGCAGGCTTTGGACCCATGTCCGGGAGGGGCACCTGCTTCAGGGGGTGACTGTGAAGAATAATGAACTAATAGGATGCAGACGGCGCTACAGGCCGCACGGGGGAGAGGCAGGGAGGCTGCTCCCCATGCTACAGCGCACAGGACGGCCCCACCACAAAGAATGATCTGGTCCCAAATGCCGAGAGTGCCAAGATGGAGACTCCCTGTGTGCCTCAGGCGTCTCCTGACCCTCACCGGTGGGAGCCTGCTATCTCCATTCTAGAGATGAGTAAACTGAGGCACTGACAGAGGTCTGCTTGTAGAGAAGTGAAGATGAAGAAAAGCCTAGTCATTTTTACTGCAAGCCCTCTCGGTAGATCAAATGTACACCAGCAAGTCCCTCCGCGTTCTAACGGAAAACACAGCATATTTAAATAGAAGTCTCCGGGTCTGAAGATGCTGTGCAAAGCCCCAGAAGGATAAGAAGCTGCAGAGGATTTTAAGAGAGAATGCTCTGAGCTTGAGAGTTGGTGATAAGCCAGGCCTGGCTGGCAGGCATTTCTTAGGATTGGCATCTATAACCTTACAAAGTTTGTCTCAGAACTCGGATGGGCAGGGGAGGCTGGATAAACAGCTCTGGAGATGTGGGGAGGCAGAGGATGGGCTTTTTAAACTTCCCCCCGCTTTGATGAATACTTGCTCTTCTTAGCAAGTTCCTGTTGAAATCACAAGATCTCTCCCTGCATCCGGGGAAGAGGCCCAGCGCGGACTGCGCCCTCTCGGGGTCCCCCCTTCATCTTATCCCCTAGGCCACGACCCCCAACCCCGAGCCAGTGAAGCCCCTGACCTGGGGACGAAGACCACATTGTGCAGGTAATTCTCAAACGTCTTCCTGAACGAGGACTCCTCCAGTTCCTTCTGAATCTGAGAGTCAGTCTTCGGGCAGGAGCAGCACTCGCCGGCAGCCTCGTCGTACTCGCTCTGGTTGTGCTTCTGGGAACCCTCCAACTCAGATGGTGGGGACCAGGTCCGGGAGGGCAACTTCAACCCTACAAAAGGCAGAGCAGGTGGACTCAAATCTACACACACACACACACACACACACACACACACACACACACACACACCCCAAAGAGGACCTGCTCTGAGCGGCTGGGCACACAGAGCTCAGGGCTGGGGTCTCCGTTCAAGTCCTACCGTGAAGAGTAAGACCTTTCTCGGGGGCTCAGCCGGTGCCAGCTGTGGAGACGCATGTCAACTGTTCCAGACACTGCCTGGTACCACATCCCCACGGGACTGGAATTGTAAGATAACCAGCTTGTCCTGCCCCCATGAAACTTCTGGTGCACAGAGCCTTCAGAATACACAATAAACTGATAATAAACGTGCCATGGCTCAGATGGCAGGGCCAAAAGAGAGGTGTCTGGGGGTGGTCTCAGAGACAGTGACTGCTGAGCAGTCCTGAATGAAGTACAGGAATGAGCCATCCACATATCTCTGTGTAAAGCAGTTCTGACTGAGCACAAAGCACGTGCAAAGGCCCAAAGCAGGAATTTCCTTGGCATGTCAAAAGACACTAGGGACACCATGTTGCGAGAAATGAGGTACGGGAGAATGGTGGGAGGTAGGATGAGAAAAGAACAGGGGAGCCAATTCTCCACTGAATGAATGAATGAATGAATGAATGAATGAATGAATCAATCAATCAATCAATCAATCAATCAACTGCATAAGTAGATAGACCAGAGGGCAGAGCAGAATTCTACCAGGATTCTGAGGGGTCGAGCTTAGAGACCCGATGATTACACTAAGCCATCAAGTTGTACAGCACAAATAAAAGGATCTACAGCTCATTCAGGAACCCAGGAGTGGGTTGGAGCAGTGGCTCTCACCCAGGGGTGATGCTGCACAACTGGACACTGGGCAAGGTCAGGAGCCATTTCTGGTTGTCAGGGCTGGTGGTGGGGAGGGGGGGACTCCTGGCCTCTAGAGGGCAGGGGGAAGGGGCATCCTAGAAAGCACAGGACAGCCTCACCCTAGAGAATTAACCGGCCCTAAAAGTCAACATGGCTGAGGTAGAGAAACCCTGGACTACAGACATGGGGGGAGATTACGCCCTCAAGAGATGGCTGCCTATGACCAGGCCGGCAGGGGCGTTAGTGAACGATGACCAAACGACTGAACAGCAGGCTGCCTGGGGTGACCAGGCTGGCGGGGGGACCATGAGGGGCAACCAGGCCAGCGGGGGGTGGGGGGGAGTTGGGGGCGACTAGGCCAGCAGGGGTGGCAGTTAGGGGAGACCAGGCCGGCAGGAGGGGGCAGTTAGAGGTGACCAGGCCAGCAGAGGGGTGCGGTTGGGGGCGACCAGGCTGGCAGGGGGGGCAGTTGGGGGTGATTAGGCTGACGGGGGGCAGTGAGGGGCAACTAGGCCGGCGGGGGTGGGGGTGAGGGGGACAGTTGGGGGCTACCAGGCCAGCAGCGGGGGACAGTTAGGAGTGACCAGACAGGCAGGCAGGTGAGCGATTAGGAGCCAGTGGTCCAGAATTATGAGACATCCCCTGAGGGCCACTGGATTGGAGAGGGTGGTGCAGGCTGGGCTGAGGGGACCCCCCCACCCCGTGCCCCCGTGCACGAATTTCATGCACCGGGCCTCTAGTTTTAAAATAAGCTTAGAAAAGGGAATGAAAAAAACAAAACAACTTCTCATTGGAGCAGTGTTAATAATACAAAGCTGTTTTCTGTCTTGACCCCCGAGTCCAATCGCACAGCCACACTCTGGTACAACCTTGAGAACGCACACTATTCCTTACGGGCAAAATTCAGGACAGTCCCTTTGAGTCCCCTTTCCTGCCACCAGCCTTCCATGCTGCTGGTGTCTACGGAGCAAAGGAAGCTCCATCCTTCCTCTCCGCTTCAATGCATCTCATGGACAATGAGCTCTCAGTACCTTTCTGTGAATGGTGAGTAGCCCAAGTACTCACACAGCTTTAAAACCTGCAGGGACTCTTAAAAATGCTTCTTATGTTTATTAATAGGCATGGAATAACCTGGCTGGGTAACTGTTAGAGGGCCAGCCATGGCACTATGGGCAGAAAAAACTGGGTTTCCTTAGTGATGGAGGTGGGGTGGGTTCCTGACCATTCTCTGGAGGGGCAGGAACGTTTGGTCAGGTGCAGGCTGACACCTGTTCCCTTTCCAGCACGCACCCATGACACGTGGTGTCCCATGGTTTTCCGTGACTGTAAAGCATAATGACACACCTAGGACAGCCCAATGTATAGAGACCGAGAGGAGAATGGGGAGCCAGGGGCTGGGGGGGACCGAGGAGTTCGTGTCTAACGGAGACAGTGTCCGTTCGGGAAGGTGAGGAAGTTCTGGAGATCGAGGGTGGCGACGGCTGCTCAACAGTGTGAATGCAGTTAATGCTACTGAACTGACATTTAAATGGTGAAGAGAGTAAGTTTTATGTTACGTGTATTTTACCACAATAAAAAGCCACACAGTTGATAAGACTGTGTTGTATAATTTAAATATGCTAAGAGAGTCAACATATGTTCTAAATGTTCTCACCAAAAAGAAAAAAAGATCAATGTGTGAGGTGATGGATGTTAATTAAGCAGATGGGAGGAGTCCTTTCACAATGTGTGTGTGTGTGTGTGTGTGTGTGTATCAAATCAACACAATGTACACTTAAAATATCATACAATTTAATTGTCAATTATACCTCAAAAAGCTAAAAAAAAACACTAGTGGTACTAATAGGAAGCTACTACTGGTTATGGTTAGTATATTTATTTATATTGTGTTAGTAAGTTTATATATTTGTGCTTGCATTGGGTTTTTAAAATTATGGTAAAATACACATAACGTAAAACTTACCATCTTAATCGTTTTTAAGAGTAGAGTTCAGCGGCATGAGTACATTCACATTATCATGTAATCACCACCACCCTCCATCTCCAGAACTTTCTCACCTTCCCCAACTGAAACTCTGTTTCCATTAAACACGAAGCCCCTCCCCTCCGGCTCCCCTGGCCCCTGGCTCCTGCACCTACTCTGTCTCTGTGGATCTGACTCCTCTAGGGACGTCCTACGAGTGGAATCGTACACTATCTGTCCTTAGAAAGTTCCTTTTAATTATATAAACTTTGGGATCATTAGAAATCAAACCCCATTTAAATAGTCACAATTGTAATGATATAGTTAGACTTCCAGAATAAAAGTAAAATGAATTAAATAAAGTTGTTGCTCTTAAAAAAAAAAAAGGAGAGTTTTGACTCCCTGCTGCCGGGTTCATCTGCTCGAATGCAGGGCCAACAGCTCGCAGCTGAGCCCACGGCTGCTTGCTCTCGAGTTATATAAAGCAGTCGAGGAGATAAATAACGTTTGCAACCCGTGGCTCAGGCAGGGAATGAGGTCACAGGCATACATATAGCCCATGACCCTACCCCTGGGACAGCTCCCAGAGACCATCTGGCCTTTTGCCCCTTCTCCCGAAAACACGGCAGCCGGTGACAAGCTCAGTGACTGGCCCCAGCCCACAGCAGGTCGGACGTCCAGCTAAGAGCCTGCCCAGAGCTCCTGGCCTCAGCCACGCCTCACCGGCAGCCCAAGGTCAAAGACCGAGGATGTCACTATCCCCCCAAATCTAAAGAAAAATAAATACAAACAAAACCAATTAAAGAAAAACATGACCTGTTTCTCCAGTTTGATAGGGTCTTTTAAAACTTACTTTTAAAATAACCTTAAACTAATTTATACAAACTAGTTTGAAGCTTCAAATATTTTTTTGTAGATAGATGGAAGCCCATTAAATAAATAAGATTAAAAACTAAAAAAAATCATCATCAGTATAAATGTCTAACAGAAAGTACAGGAGGAAGTAGATGGTTGCTCCTGCTGTCGCGGGTCTTTCAAACTTAAGGGTCTAAAGTTAAGGGCCAAAATCCTTCCCTGACTTTGTCAACCACCTCGCAGCTCACTCAACTGCTGTGCCCCAGCAGGGAAGTCTCCTGTGGTAACAGCTGCTCCCCCATTGGGACAGGGTGTGGGAAGGGAGGGGAAGAGTGGAAGAAGACGGGGAGAAGGAGGAGAGAATTCCAGAGGGAAGTGGTGCCAAGACATGGGAAATACCCGGTTTCCACAGGAGACCTCGGAGTGTGTACTCATGTCGTGATGTTTAGAAATGTGTGTGTTTCCGTATGAGGAACAGAGTGTGTGTGCAAGTCTGCTCTTGTGCACACACTGGGAAAGGAAGAGGAGAGGTATTTCCCTGGGCGTGGGAGAGAGTGGATCAGATGCGTGTGGAACCTGCCGCTCCCACACTCGGCCTGCACTCACCTTTGAGGCAATAATCCAGCTCATACAGCTCACTGTCTTCTGCCTGCCTCTCCCAGAAAACCAGGTAGTGTGTGATGTTCCCGTTGGGGTCGGAGGGAGGCTTCCACTTCAAGATAATCTGGGATGAAGAGTTAGAAACCGAGATGGGATCCAAGGGGACGGAAGGATCTGGAAAGGTGAAAGGACACAGGTTCACCGTGAGGAGGGTGCGAGCTGCAGGCTGGGTGTGAGGGGATCCACAGGTTAGACGAACCGTGAAGGTGTTTGCTGCGGTGCTATTTAACATCAGAGAAAACTGGAGACACGTGGCATGCTCACCCAGGACAGGAGGTACATGATCAGAGTCCGTCGCTACCACAGACCATGCACATCACGTGAGCATTCATCCATCCATTCACGCAGCGAACATGAACTTCATACAATGTCCTCATATTCAAGGCAAGACGCCCGACGCCCCCACAGATTCCTAAGTCACACAGTACACTTACTGGTGGCATTTGTCTGGATATAGATGATGTCGCTCTTGGCCCCGTACGTGCGGCGTTCATCAGAAAAGGTGACCAAAGTCTTCACGAAGACGGCGTACTGAGTCCAGGGCTTGAGGCTCCGCATCAGCCACCCAGGGTGGCTCTGTAACTTGGGGTCAGTGGGCCTCGGAGGCGGGTCAATGTCCACCACCGTCCAGCTGTTGGATCCACACGCATCCTGCCCATCAAACTCCGTCACATTCCGGTAAGGGCTGTCACGGTGGAAGAGAAGACGGTTACCATTTTCAACTCTCACTCTGAGGACCACAGAGATGCGGCCAGACTATAGGGTTGCATCCTCTTGACCAACACCCTCATGCACAAGGAGAAATGACACAGAAATGGCCCAAGAGAAAGCAGCCACCTCCCCTGATTTCTCAATAGTAATAGTATTTAATAATAGTGATAAATAATATTTAATATTTTATTTAATATTATACAATTACATGATACTATATTTAACTTTATTATATAGTATTATATAGTATGTGTAATATTACATATGTAATTATAGTAGTAAATATTAAATAATCTTTGATAATATTTAATAAATAGTAATTAATAGTTTCCTGATAACAATAGTGATAATACTCTCAGCAGCTCCTTCTCAGCTCACAAGATTATGCCACATAATCTTGAGAAATGAAGCCAATATTGATATTAACACTATCACCACTTCCATTATCTTTTTAAAATTTCAGCACAGCTGTATACTCGAAATTAGGTGTTGTTTACTGCGGACAGAATTTCAGTTTGGGAAGACAGAAAATTCTTGAGATGGATGGTTGCACATCATTAATGTACACAACGCCACTGAGCTGGATGCTTCAAATTAGTTTAAATGGTCAATATTATGTTAGGTACTTTCCCCGCATTTCCCCCCCTCTCTTCAATGGTTTTAATAAAGGTCAAACGCTTACGATTCAACAAGACCATGTAAAGACTGTCCTTCATTACCGCCCCCCCACCCCCAGTCTGTTCTCCCACCATGACTCACTTTCCTCCTTTTTACATCTGTCACTTCTTCAAACGTGAACCCCGCCCCCCCGACCCCCCCCCCCCCAGCCCCCGTCGAGTTCTTGCAGTTGCTACTCCTCTGGCCCTTCCCTCATATTTCAGTCCATCCCCACTGCCCTGGGGAAGCCCTTTCTGACCTATGTGTCAAGTCAATTGTCCGTGATCCTGTCCTCTGAAGCACTGTGACATTTTCATTTTATTTTTTATTGAGTTTATTGGGGTGACACTGGTTAATAAAGTTACATAGGTTTCAGATGTACAGTTCTATAATACATTATCTATATATTCTACTGTGTATTGACCACCCCAAGTCAAGTCTCCTTCCATCACCACTTATTCCCCATTTTCCCTCTTCAACCTCTCCCCAACGCCTTTTCCTCTGGTAATCACAACGCTGATGACTGTGTCTCCGCGTCTGGGGGGTTTTGCTTAATCCCTTCACTGCTTTCACCCATTTCCCCAACCCTCTCCCCGCTGACAGCTGTCAATCTGTCCTCTGTATCTATGAGTCTATTCCTATTTTGCCTGTTTGTTTATTTGTTCTTTGGGTTCCATATACAAGTGAAATCAATCATACGGTAGTTGCTTTTCTCTGGGTTATTTCACTTAGCACAATATTCTCCAAGTCCATCCATGATGGACCATTCTGACAGGTCTGAGGGGTTATTCCTTGTGGTCTTAATTTGCATTTCTCTGATGAGCACTTTTTCTATATATCTATAGGCCATCTGTATGCCCTCTCTGGAGAGGTGTCTATTCAGGTCCTTTGCCATTCCTAACTGTTTTCTGGTGTAAGTTCCACGAATTCTTTATAAGTGTTGGCTATTAACCCCTTATTAGATATATCATTAATGAATATGTTCTCCCATTCATGGGCTTTCTTTTCCTTTTGTTGGCTTGCTTTTCTGTGATGTAGTACCTTTTGTTTATTTTTTCTTTTCTTTCCCTTATCTGAGGAAATATATCAGAAAAAAAGATTCCTACAAGAACAGTCGTAGCTTTTAAGACCTGTGTTTTCTTCTAGGATTTTTATGGTTTTGTGACTTACATGTAAGTCTTTATTCCATTTTGAGTTTATTCTCATGTATGGTGTAAGAAGATGATCTAGTTTCATTTTTTTTGCAAGTATCTAATTTTCCCAAAACCATTTTTAGACTATCTTTACCTCACCTCCTTTGCAAAATATTCACTGATCAAAAAGGTGTAAATTTTTATTTCTGAGCTCTCTATTCTATTCCACTGACCTAAATGTCTGTTGTTATGCCAGTACCATGATGTTTTGATTACTATAGCCTTGTAGTATAGTTTGATATAAGGTAATTTGATGCCTCCAAATTTGTTCTTCTTTCTGAAGATTGCTGTGGCTATTTGGGGTCTTTTGTGGTTCCATTTAATTTTTGGAATATTTGTTCTGGTTCTATGAAATACAACATTGGTATCTTGACAGGAATTGCTATACATTGCTTTGCAGAGTATGGACATTTTAATGATGTTTATCCTTCCTACCCGAGCATGAGATATGCTTGTTTATTTGTGCCTTCTTTGATTTTTCAGTACAGTGTCTTATAATTTTCCAAGTACAGATCTACAGATCTATATGTGGTTAAATTTATTCCTAGGTATCTTATTTTTCTTGATGCAGTTGTAAATGGGATTGTTTTCTTAGCTTCCATTTCTGATAGTTCAATATTGGTATATAAAAATTTAACTCATTTCTGGATATTTTGTACCATCTACTTTACTGAATTCATTTATCAGTTCTAGTAGTTTTTTGGTGGAATATTTAGAGTTCTCCACATACAGTATTATGTCATCTGAAAATAATGAGTTTTACTTCTTTCCAATTTAGATGCCTTTTAATTTCCTCTTCTTGTCTGCCATGGATAGGACTTTCAGTACCATTATCAAACAAGAGTGGTAAAAGTGGACATCCCTGTCTTGTGGCGTTGGCTATGGGCCTGCCATATATGGCCTTTATAATGTTGTGGTATGTTCCATCTATTCCTACTTTGCTGAGAGTTTTCATCATAAACGAATGCTAGATTTTATCAAATGCTTTACCTGCATCTACTGATATGATCATGTGATTTATCTTCCCTTTTTTTCTGTAGTCATCACATTTATTCATTGGTGCATATTGTAACAACCTTGTATCTCTGAAATAAATACCACTCAAGCACGGTGCATGATCTTTTTATGCCAGTACCATGATGTTTTGATCTTTTTAATGTATAGCTGGGTTTGGTTTGCTAATATTTTGTTGGTGATTTTAGAATCTATGTTCATCAGGTATATTGGCCTATACGTTTATTTCTTTGTAGAGTATCTGGTTTTAAAATTAAGATACTGTCAACCTCATAAAATGAGCTTGGGAGACTTTCTCTTGAAATTTTTCCAATAGTTTGAGAAGGATAGGTGTTAGTTCTTATTTGAATGATTGGTAAAATTCTGAAACAAGTATACAAGATGAGTGTGGATGGGAGAGTTGGAAGGGGTCGACCTTAGCGAACGTACCTCAATCAGACTGAGGACGTTTTTAGCAAAGGCCAGCTTAGGAGTACCTTAATTAAGTTAATAACAATGTATCTACCTATATAGCTTAAGTTTAAAAAATTTGGCTCTCAAAAGAAATTTCAATCGTACTGTTGATATTTGGTTTTGTTGACTAATGAGTTTGCCGACCACTGCCTTAAACTATTCCCACTTTTTAAAATTCTTTTTTCATTTTGCCACTCTGGATGTTTTCTGCTACCTTGTCTACCAAATCGCTGATTTGATCCCCTACTTCATCCAACCTAATGTTTATTCCTTCTAGTGTATTCTTCATTTTGGATATTATATTCTTCATTTCTGACCAGATCTTTTTAATGGTTTCTATATTCCTTTGCTCTTATAATTCTAAGTTCCTTGAGCATCCTTATAACCATTCTTTGGAACTCTCTATGTCAATTGTTCGTCTCCACTTCATTTAGCTCTTTTTCTGAAGATTTCTCCTGTTCTTTCATTTGGGGCTTATTCTGCTGTTTTCCCATTGTAGCTGCCGCTTACTGTTGTTTCTGTGTATCAGGTGGATCTGTTCTAACTCCCAGTCTGGGTAGGGTGGACTTATGCAGTATATGTCCTGCAGGACTGCAATGTGCAGTCTCCTTGATCATCTGATCTGGGTGTTGCAGGAATGACTCCTGTGAGGGTTATGTGGGCCCTTCTCTTAAAATTGAGTCTTGACTGCTATTGGCCCGTTCACAGGTGGGGTCAGTCCTGAGACTGGCTGACTGTGAGGATCACTCCCAACCACAGTGTAGGAGCTTTGTGCAGGTGCTGACTACACAGAGCTGAATTCTCCTCTGCAGGGTCTGGTGCCTGCCAAGATCTTCCTTTGGATATGCAACCTGTGAAGCTTACTAGACCTTGCTCTGATGTTGCCTAAAGCTGGCCCGTGGGAGTGTTGGTTCTGGGGCCTCTAAGGAGGAACTCCGGCACAGTCCAATGTCAGATGCTGCCTTTGACTATCCCTGGGCAACCTGTTTGAAGCTTCAAAGTGATCTACAGTTGTGGCTGCCTCTGCTGAACCTGGCTGTGCACAGGTAGAAACAAGCTGTGCACTATGGCTGGTTTTTACAAGTTCCAGGCCCAGGAAAAGGTCCACAAAAGTCCCAACACACCCTGAGATCCACCTCTGCCTGTCAGCTGCCGGTTAGGCTCCGTCACTGAAAGAGCCACTGGCAGTACTCCAATTGGACAAGGCAGGTTCAATTGCCAGGTAGGCGTGACTGGTTTTTGCCAGATTGACACAGGTTCAAACTCAGTGCCAATGCTGGGTCTGAGGCCACTCAGCAAATGTCCCGGTGTGTAGAAAGTCTACCTGCCAGCCACTGGGTGCTCACACACATTTGTGATGGGGCGTGGTCAAGGGAGTCACCAGAGTGAGGCCAGCAGAGTTTATCAGGTCCAAAGAGAGCAAGATTTGGCCCTGTGAAGGGAGGGCTTTGCACCAGTTGAGCATGTAAAGAAAAATGGTCTCTGTGCTAAAGCTACACAACTCAGTCTGTCCCAGAATCCATCCAATCACAGCAGGAGGATGGGTCTAGTGGCTCTCCCACGAGGAGGAGCTGTCAGTCAGGCTTGGGGGAAGGTGGTGGGAGTGGCCCACACTGCAAGGCCATGCAACTCAATCTGTCCTGGACTCTGCCCACCAGAGTCAGGAGGGTGGGGCTAGTGGATCTCCCCTGCAGGGGAAGTGCCTCCAGTCAGGTTCACCAGAAAGTGGGTAGAATGACCTCCACTCCAAAGCTACACAGCTCAGTCACAGAAAGCCACTGAGTTTGCCTGGACTTCTACACCCAAGCCCAGGCAGCTACTCCTCAGCAGGACCCACGCTACACAGGGTGGGACAACTGGGAGTCCAGAGAGTGGTCTCATTGCATTCCCCCAGGGTAATACCATATGGAAGGGAATGCTCTCCCCAAGAAAGATGGCATCTGTGGTATGGGAGATGGACTCAGCATAGGAATCCTGGCAGTTGTCCCTTCATCTCTCTCTCCAGAGCCACAAACCCGTCTCTCCTTAGGAGATTCTAATCTGCTCCACGCTCCTTCCACTAGAGCACAGGGTAAGTGGCTGAGAACAAGATTTGTGCATTGGGCTTTTAAGAAGGTGCCTGTGTCTCTAGCAGACTCCCATCTCTCCCTGGCAGACAGATTCACTAATTTTCACAGCCATAAGTTATTTGGGCACCTCTTCCCAGCTGTAACACTCTGGCCCGGAGAGCCCAGATTGGGGTTGAGACCCCATGCTTTTATGGGGGATGTTAGCAGCTGAGATGTCCCCCCAAAATTTCAGCCACTGCCTAGGGGAGCAGGACCAGCCCTTTTTGTGTCTCTGCCCTTCCTACCAGTCTTGATGTGGCTTTTTCTAAAAATCCTTGGTTATAAGACTTTTCTTCAGCTAGTCTTCAGTGGATTATTGAGGCTGATTGCTCTATATTTTAGTTGTAATTCTAGTTTTTAGTCCAGGAGGGGGTAAGTGGAACACCCACCTACTCCACTGCCATCTTGGATTTCCCTCCCCCAACGTTTTAAATGATGGAGAAATACAAAATAGGTAAAAAAATAAAATTTAAAAAAACTATTAAGTACACTGAGTGACCTTTCACTGAAGGAAACTGGTGAGATGTACATATAAAGGGCAAATTAAAATAATTTCTATTAGAGATTGGCCAATCTGGACCCCAAATGAAACCTATCTGTTTCAGTTTCTGGCTTTTCCACAAGTTTATCCCACAAGTGGGAAGACGACACAGAGCAGCCTCAGAGGGGAACAATGAGCACATATGCAATATCCACAAGTTTTTACTTTATACTTACGCCTCTTTGTAGAAGAGCATGAACCCCAGGAGGTCTCGGAAGTCAGGGGGCCAGTACGGCTCCCATTTCAGCATGATCTTGTCAGAAGATGTCCGGATGTAAGAAAATTTAAGTAATTCATTTTCACCTAGAAAAGTTTATTTTTTTTAAAAAAAAAACCAGTATCAGTATTTCATCATTTGTTTCAGCATAAAGCGGTGATCCTACACTCCCAAAACTGTCCATGAAAAGGAGATGTCAACCTGCTGTTCCATGGACAGGTCTTGCTCCTACATGTGTCTCTCAGTATGTGAGGGCAAGAACTGGTCATGGCAGTTGGCCCATACTGCCAGCCAATTACCTGGCCAGATGCTCAACTGAAAAATAGCAGCTGGCGCCAATGTGAGAAGGAAAATTGGACAATAGTTAAGAGTCCTGACACAATTTTGACATACACATGGACTTTTAAGCCTGACATGTCAGAAGATGTAACTCTAGTGCAAATGAGCACATGCCAAGTGAGTTTAGATCACTATACCTTGGACAATTTCTTGACTCTCCAATATCTCGGAGAGAGTAATTTCCTTTGCTTGGAATGCAAGTCTTCCCTTAAGCTCCACCCTAACCTCACTCTTCATCCTCAGAATTCCCACAGTGTGGACCACATTCTTCTGTAAAGAATCAACTCCGCGTGACAGTATTACGGAAACTTGGCAGCTCAATGCTCAGATACTCCTTCAAGAGAGAACCTATCACAGGAGTGCAGTCAGCTGACAGTCTCCAGCTGTAGCAACTGCAGGGCCTGTAGTAACATTTGATCCAAGGCCATATAGAAGGAGGTATTCATTCATTCATTCATTCATTCATTCAATATTTATGTAACATCTTCCAGTGTCAGGCACTGTATCTGCTACAGAGACAACACCTGTCCTCAGTATTTCAGAAAGCCTATCGCACACAGAGTTGTGTAAGCTCACAGGAGAGGCAGTGCTAATCCCTGGGGGCCAGTGTGGTAGGTGAAGGGAAGGAAGCCACACTATCTGGTCCACAGGCTGGAAGTACCGGGCCATCACCACTTACAGGACGCCTGGTCCCCATTAGTCTTCAGGGCAATGTCGGTCCTCTCCTGGCGTCCCTTGGTTCCTGAAATTTCTTCCATCTTGTGAATTTCCGACAAGCAGAGCTTGGGATTATAGTGGAAGAAGAGTTTCCCCTGAGTTATGGTGAGGTTGTGTTTGCTCCAGTCCCATAGCTGCCTTAGGTTCTGGTTGTCCAAGGCATAGAAAGAGTAGTTCCTATGGAAACACACACACCTAGTCATTCATCGGCTTGTAATCTCCAACTACAAGATGGTGGGGCCATGGCTGGAGTTGATCTTGCCCAGCAGTACATACCCAGCCCTAACCATTTGCTTGGCACGTACTTAGTAAGTATAAAATGGGGGGTAGGAGGGCCACGGGAATTTGAGGAAGTGTTCATGGCCAGGAAGGTACCCGAACTCCATCTTGTGGGGAGGAGAGTAAGACTACCATGGATTGAGATATGGGTTTCACAGACGGGAAAGACTAAAAAGACAAGGCACCTGAGCTGGGCCCACAGAAGGGCAAAATAGCCTGCTCTGTCACTGGAGAGCTGCAGCAGGTCAAACCCTCTAGTGTCCTGGATGCCAAATCCAGGCCAAGATCATGTGACCTTATTGGGTTGGCAGAGAGGAGCCACTGAAGGTTTCATAACAACTCAGTAACTTGATTAGACCTGTGCCCATGGGCCACCTGCACATAATGAATGAGAGAACGAAAGCATCCAGGTCTGTGTTGTACGATACAGAAGACATTAGCCACCTCTGGCTACTGAGCACCTGAAGTGTGGCCATTTTGAACTGCACTGGGAGTAAAACACACATCTTGAAGACTTAGCATGCAAAATAAGAGAGTATAAAAGATCTTCTTTATAATATTTTATATTGGTTCCGAGTTGAAATGGCATTTTAGATGTAATGGATTAAGTAACATGCATTGTTAAAATTCATTTTACCTATTTCTTTTAACGTTTTTAAAATGTGGCTTCTAGAACACCTGAAGTCACATGTGACTTGCATTATATTTCTGTTGGACAGCACTGGTCTAGTTCTAGGATGCCCAGCTTAGGGTCATTGGAATAATCCAAATAAAGTTCTGACTTCAACAAAAAAGCAGTTGTATGGCAGAAAAAATCAACAGGAGCTGGTGAGTGATTCCAGAATGTAGTCTAACCAATTCTATGGATTGGTTTCTTGAAACCATTCACATCCCCCTCTTCCTGTGCCTTCCTCTACTATACAGAATGGAAAAGGTAAATATTCGCTTTCCCACTCCCTTGCAGCTAGAAGCAGCCACATGACTCAGTTCTGGCCAAGGAGATATAAACAGAATTCAATGTTGGGGGTGAGAATGTGGGAGGTTCCAGACAATGTTTTGAAAGAGACATTCTCAACTGTCACGTATCTTTGTCCCTTTCCCTTTTCCCTGTCAGTTCTACAGATGTAAGGCAGCATTCTGTGACCATGATCCATAAAGACAGAAGAGGCCTGGGTCCTATCCTTGATGACATTGTTGGATGGCCTTCCTCAGACTTCTTGTTCACAAGTCTATCTCAATCCGCATGAAACGTGGCTAGTCTGGATTTCTATTATTTTATTAACTGAAGAGGGGTCAGCGCAAACTCAAGGGTAGGAAATCCAGGAAATAAGGAAGAAAATCCAGGAGGCCAGCAGAATATCTTGGGGAGGTAGAATCCTATTGGCCAGAGGAGATAAGATTTCATTAAGGAACAGGTGAAATCAGTAGGAATGGGACCCGGACATGAGAAGGCCCCGGAGGCAGCAATTGAAGGGTCCTGGTCAGGCTTGCACGCCAACTCGCAGTGAAGCCCAGATGGCCAGGCACCGTGTCGCTGCAGGTGGCGCCCTGGGAGGGCACAATGTTAGGCTGTGCCCCTGTGACTTCCAAGAATGACTGTAGAATGGGCACCACTTTCCTGGGCTGGGTCTTCAGGCATGTTCACACACACTGCTCTCTCTCAGGGTTCTCCAGGCACTTTCTCCTAGTAGTTGTTTTTCTGGCTTTAAAACCCCCTAAGTTACAGTAGAGTGACTGCGGTTAGCAACACTGCATTGAATATTTGAAAGCTGCCAAATGAACAGATCTTAAAGGTTTTCATCACAAAGAAAAACACTTTTTTGTAGTTATGTATGGTGATGGATGGATGTGAAACAGACTTACTGTGGTGATCATTTCAGAATATACACAAATATTGAATCATTATGGTGTATACCTGAAACTAAGATAATGTATACGTCATTAAGTGCTCCTATTCTTCCCCCAGTTTTACTGAGATATAATTGACATCTAACATCAGTTTTAGGTGTATTTTATAATAATGTGACATTTACATGTTGCAAAATGATTATCACACTAAGTTTAGTTAACATCCATCACCTCACATAGTTAAGAAATATTTTTTTCTTGTGATGAGAACTTTTAAAATCCACTCTCTTAGCATCTTTCAAATATATAATACAGTATTGTTAGCTGCAGTCACTATGCTGCACATTAGATACCCAGGACTTAATTTGTAACTGGAAGTTCGTACCTTTTGCCCATCCTTCATCCATTTTGCCCATCCTCCCCCCAATGCCTCTGGCAACCACCAATCTGTTCTCTATAGCTATGATCTTGGGTTGTTGTTTTTGGTTTTTTAAGGTTCTATATATAAGTGAGATCATCCAGGATTTATCTTTCTCTGTCTGACTTACTTCGCTTAGCATAATGCCCTCTAGGTCCATCCCTGTTGTCACAAATGGCGGCATCTCATTCTTTTTTATGAATAATAGGACTGACTAATACTCCCTGTGCATGTAAATGCACAGACCACATTTTCTTTATTATTCATCTGTAGATAGATACTCAGGTTGTTCCCATGTCTTGGCAAAAACCCCTAACTGTTTATAACTCACACACTTCCCAGTTAGTGCTCAGGCCATAGACACAGAATCAGGCCCACATACCCAACTTCCAAGGTATTCCCCTGAATCAGACGTAACTTCCGGAAGAAGGAAAGTGACACTAGAGCGTAGGAACGGCGGATTTTCAGATACCCTGAAATTTCCTCAATGAGGCCGAGGTTGGCCTCCAGCTCAGCTGCCAGGTTGTCTAAGGAAAAGAGAAAATACCCAGTGAGTTTTATAGAAATCTTTTAATCTTCCTATAATATCTCATAGGAAGGAGTTAAATTACAACCTGAAAATGACTTTGACATATCCTGCTCAAAATGAATCGTACTTAATTAAAATACACTCCAACGTCCTTACTGCGGGGTCAGCAAATCCCTAAGTAAGTGCCTGCTGCTTTCTGTCTCATCTACCTTGCTCCCACTACTTCAGGCACCTGGGCCCCGCACCCTCCCATCAGCAGACCATGCACACGCGGCCTGGGTCTTTGCCTGGCTGCCTCCTTTGCCCAGAATGTCACTCTCCCATCTATTAGCTTGGTTCACGCTATTACCAACTCAAAGCATGGCTCCTCTGACCAGAAACTCTTCTAAAATAGCAACCTCTCATTCCGCCTCAGAGGTTTGCAAACTCCAGTCCACTGGCCAAACCCAGTCTGCTTTGTAAATAAAGTTTTATTGGCACAGAGCCACATCCATTTGTTCACATGTTCTCTACAAGGGCAGAGTTGAGGACTTGTAATAGATACCCTCTGGCCTGCCAAGCTGAATAAATTCATTATATGGCGCTTTATAAGAAAAGGTACCATCCCACTCCCTCCATTGCCACACTTTGCTTCCCCGCATAGTGGGACCACTGCCTGAGTTTATATCATAAACTGGTCTGCTTATTTGCAAGCCCCATCATGCACAGACTTTGCCCTGTTCACTAAATATTCCACAAATGTTTGCTGAACACGTAAACAAAGGAATGCCTTTTTGCCTGTGACAGTATTTCTGGAAACACAGTCCTCAGACCTGCAATAGGGAATGTTGCCGTTTGTTAAAAATGCAAATTCCTGATGTCCCAGCTAAATGTGGAAAATCAGAATCTCAGCAGGGAGAGTGGGACCAGATGAGCTTTGAATTACAGGTCTGGTAACAACTGACTCAAGATAGTCTTCAAACCGCCGGGGAAGCAGGAAGCAAAGTCTAGGCCATTTCCCTTCGCCACCGCCAGGGACCGCGGACCCCAGCGGGACGCCCCGCACTCACTGCCCCCGCGGATGTTGATGGTGAGGCTCCCGTTGATGACGGTGCACCCTCGAAGCTCCTGGGCGGCTGTCACTGAGTCGATGGTCTTCTCACCTTCCAGGATGTGACAGACCTTGGGGCAGGGGCCCAGACACGGAGTGCACATCAAGCTGGGTAAAAAGCAAAGGAAGAGGGTCAGGGCACACAGGACGCCCTCCACACGCAGACGCAGTTGCACAGGGTCCCAAGGGACACCCACAGCACTGCGAACAGCTGGGGCCCGAGAACCTCCATTGGGAGGCTGTCCTGAGCATCGGGGTGCCGAGCAGCATCCCTCAGCTTCACCCACTGACGCCCAATAGCACGCAACCAGGGACTGAAAGCCCTCATGTCTCCAGACACTGGCCCCTGAGGGAGGCGGCCAAACGGTCCCGGTAAAGCCGCTACCTACAAGGCAGGCTCGCCCCCTCCCTGCAGCAGCAGGTCCCAGCATTCCCAGGGGACTAAGGCTTCTCCCCCAAACGCAGGGCTCCCGCTGTGCTCCAGCCCAGAGGACTCGCTGAACCGCATGGAGACAGGATTCACTCTACCCTGTAGGGACAGGGGACTCCTGGAGTCACCAGACCTCCCCCTACCGGCACCCTGATGACAACGCTGTAACCACAGGTACAGGTAGGTATGCGCACATTAAGCTTTGATTGCTGAGGCATCCACTTCAGGGGACATCCATCTTGAATAAACACAACGCCAGCCTATGATACACTGAGCAGGAAAACCACCAGTGAGGGAATCAGGCTCCTTCCACCCGTGAAGGCCCTTCTTGCAGAAAGCCCTGGGTCACCAGATACCTGACTACCTGGGTGACTGTGCTTCCCCCTTCCTGGACCCTACCTCCTGTTCTTATGCTTTAAATTCAACAATAAAGAGAGAACCAGGGCCCTAACTGGTTTGGCTCAGTGGATAGAGCGTCAGCCTGCGGACTCAAGGGTCCCAGGTTTGATTCCGGTCAAGGGCATGTACCTTGGGTACGGGCACATCCCCAGTAGGGAGTGTGCAGGAGGCAGCCTGATCGATGTTTCTCTCTCATCGATGTTTCTAACTCTCTATCCCTCTCCCTTCCTCTCTGTAAAAAATCAATAAAATATATTTTTAAAGAGAGAGAGAGAGAGAGAGAAAGAGAGAGGGAGAGAGAACCAGGAAACGGCAGATGCTTCACCCTCAGAGTTATTATAGGCAGAGCCCCAGGTCCCACCCCCCTCGCTCTCTCTGCCACGTACCCTCCAGGACCTGTGAGTAACAGATCTGTTCCTCAAAGTCCCCTGGTGGTTCATTTTGAAGTGTGTCCTGTGATTACAATAAGAACCATGAGAGCCAGTCAGGCCATAAGCAGGGGCCCTGGTGGGAGGATGTCTACGGAGCTCCCTACAGGGAATGTGTGTGCAGTGCGTGTTGCTAAATGAGGAGGTACCATCAGTAGGCTCGGGGCCCACAATGTATTACAGCCGTGTTTTAGTTCTGTGAGATGTTAGAGCAAATTATTGAACCCAAAGGGTTTGTGGGAACCCCCAGATTTATAGCCAGTCGATCAGAAGTGAGGGTGGCCTAAGGACCCCGAAGCGTGGCTGGTGTCAGAAGCGAGGGCCTTCCTGTGGAGAACAGTCTTCAATCTGTGGTTTGATACGGACTCCAGTGGCCTAGTGTCAAACTGCAGTGCAGTGCACCCTGTGGTGTCCGCACAGCTGCAGTGGATGTAGAATTGTGACCAAAAGTTTGGTTCTTTTGTTGGTCCTACAACTACTCACTGAGCACTATGTGACAGGCGACACTCTAAGCTAGAGATCCACAAACTACAGCTGCATGATAAGTCCAGGGCCACCTGTTTTTTAGAGAACGTTCTACACGACCACACCCACTGGTTTATGGGTCATGCGTGGCTATCCTTACGCCATCATGTCAGAGTAGCCGCAGCAGAGACCATATGGCCTTCAGACTAAAAATATTTACACTCTGGGCCCTGCCAATGCCTGCTCCACGGCACAGGCACACGAGGTGAACAAAACAACCGACTTCCCTGGGGACATTATTAATGGCCACATGTTCTTTTCGGCCTCCCATCAAGTGGGGTCTATGTCCTCTTCCAGTGAATCTGGGCTTGGCCAGATGAATTGCTTTGGCCGATGGAACATGAGCAAATGCGATGTCAGCAGAGGCTTGAAAAGTACTTGCACATTGGAGCATGCCCTTCCTGGCTGCCAGGACGAGAAACCACACGGAGAGGGGCCCCGGCTGCCCATCTAGGATATGAGCGGCTGGCTATCTTCCGCCATCAGTCAGGGCTGACCCTGCCCACACCAGACAAACCTTCCATCAGCCATCAGAAACCGTGAGTGAGTGTGAGGTACTGAGTGTCGGGCTGCTCTCCAGGCAGCAGGAGCTAACGGATACCCTGGCACAGCTGTTGGTGGAGTTGAGGAAAATGAATAAATTGACAATTACAGTATCAGCCTGTGGTATAAGCCATGAAAAGAGTTAAACCTGAGTGATGTGCCAAAAAGGAGCTGGACAACTAATTCAGACAAAGTGGGCACACGGGGAAGGACTTCAGAGGAAGTGACTTACAAGCTGTGACCTGGACAAGAAGGGGGCCGTGCAAAGATCAAGGGGCAGAGCATTCGATGGGGAGGGAACAGGGACACAACATTCACCCCAAATACCGAGCCCTCCCCATCTCCGTGAGCACACACTGCTCTCGGCAGGCGTCTCCCCACGACTCCGCATGTACCCCCAGGCCTCTGCTCTGAAAACACCAAGAACTATTTCTGGATAAGCCACAAGAATGGAAGAACGCATATCTGGTCCTATTTGATATCAAACCACATTAGAAAATGTGATAGGACTAACGTATTTCCTAAGAACATCTTTTATTTTTAAAAGCTTCAGAAGAAAAAAAATATTCATTTTTTTCAAAACCTTCGAAGTAGAATTGTGCCATAAAGAGTCGTAATTAGCACCGCCTGCTTTGCCCTGTCTCACTCAGCGAAGGTCACAAGCATCGCGACACAGCGCCCACTTCCTGAGGCGTGGGCTCCAGGGGCCACCACACCATCAGGAGAACATCAGTGAAGGTTGCTGGGCTTCTCAGAGATAATTCCTTCTATTTAAAGCCAATGTCTTTTAAATAAACATCTTACTAGAAGATTCATTTAAAAAACAAACAAAAAGGAGTTAAAAGGAATAGGGTCATTTCCCCAACCTTACTGATGAATTGGCCCAAAAAAGAAAAAGATAAGGGTCTTTCTGCCATGCAAAGTGATTTATAATTGCCTATTTTTGGTCAACAAAGCCACGGAACAGGTTTTTGTAAAAAAAAACACTAATAAAACAAAACATGTTGTACTTGTAGGTTTCACAAACATTTGAAGAGAGCCTCATAAGAACTGAAATAAAGGTGTTTGGTTTTTTTTCGGGAAATAAAACTTCCCACCAGAACTCTCATCTGCTAATTCTTGAGTCTGAAGGGGAGATTTTCTAGGTGAGCAGGTCAGCTCACCCTTGGCGTGCGCCTGTTTCTGATCTGTTTTTGTATTGTTTTGTGGAGGGTTTTTTCAAACCCGCAACACAAAAACCAGAAAACAGATTTTTTAAGCTTGATTACAGCCCCAAGAAACCAAAATAGCATCTAAGAAGCTAACAAGATGAACAAATGTCTGCAATGTGCATAGGCCATCTGACTCACAACGAAGAAAGAAAACCGCTTCCCAGTACGAGAAAGGCCTGGGAATGACCGAGAATCAAGTCTCTTCCTTCTCGTGCTCGGGCTCATCTCAACACGCTGTCCAGCTCCGGATCAGAAGAAACACAAAAACCTGAGCTCCGCTTTGGGTGTAAGAGCCAGGAAGTCACAGCACGGGGACAGTCCCGCGAATGTGAAGGATGCGACGGGAAGCCAGGGACTGCTGCCTGTGTGCTTTCTGCTCCCGACACTCAGCACAGAAAGCTTTAAAAACCACGTGCAAGACGCCAAGGCACTTCCTCTCAGGCCCTTTACAGAGACGGTTTGTCGCCTCTGCTGCGAAGGCCAGGACCAAAACAGGAGGCAGACGTGGACCCACGGTTCCTAAGTACATGCCCTGGTCATCACAGCGCCCTCACCCATAGCAACGGATGCTGGTTTTTCACACGGGTTTTCTGTTTTGTTTATTAAAATTGTTTAATGTTGAAATTATTGCAACTGTCCCCGTTTTCCGCCCCCTGGGCCAACCTCCACCCACTCCCACCTCCCCTCCCTCGGCCGTCACCACACTATTGTCCATGTCCAGGGGCTGTGCATGTATGTTCTTTAGCTAATCCCGTCACCTTCCTTATCCAGTCACCTCAGGCACCAGCCCGTCTGCTCCACGTGCCCATGCTTCCGGTTCCATTCTGTTCGTTAGTTTATTTTGTTCATTAGATTTTAACAGGTAGCACCACCTCACCAGCCCCACGTTCCTTACCCGCCCCTCCGCCCTCCCCCCCACCCCCCACCGAGAACCCACCCCCGGGACTCACTTGGTGGAATTCATCGTGTACCCAGAGGGACACTCAGGAATGCACTTGTTGTTGTGAATGACATACTGATGGCAGCCCTGCCTCCGCGAGTTCTTGCATTTGTTGTGCAGGTCCAGGCAGAAGCTGAAGTTCACACAGCGCCAGTCCCGGAAGTGGTAGTACGGGGCTGGGCAGGTCTCCACGCACCTGCCGTCCAGGTAGAAGTGGCGGCAGGCCACGCACTTGGTGGGGTCGTCGGGCTCAGAGCAGCTGCCCAGGCACTCGGGGTGGCAGCAGAGGCCTTCAGCAGTGCAGCCGTGCGACTTGCAGCTGGTCGGGCAGACTGGGGAGAGAAAAACCGGCTGGTCAGTGGGTTGCCCAGGTCCTGTCCGCACGAACAGCAGTGCTAGATTAGGGAAAGCAAGCGAAACAAAATAATAACAGCCTCACTTCGACAGCACATGCTGGGCCCCACGCACAAAGCCATTAACGGAAGCACGAACTCATTAAGCCCCCAAACCAGTGGTGTGCCGTAAATGTTAACAACCACTTCAGAGAGAGGGGATAAGAGAGGATCTGACCTGTAGCATCTGCCAATTTCCACGGTGTAAATACCACCAACCTCAAGTTACTGAACATGGAGCTGGTGAGAGGTACATGGCACCACGGCGTAAACAGTACTTCCACCATATAGGCTGAATAGCAGCAAATAACCTCAAAAGCATAAATACAGCCGCCCTCCTTCACCTATGGGGGATTCATTCCGAGACCGCCAGTGGATGCCTGAGTCTTGAACAGTACCCAACTCTATAGATATGTGTTTTCCTGAACATACATATGATAAAGCTTAATTTATAAATTAGGCCCAATAAGAGATTAACAACAATAACTAATAAAATAGAGTAATTATAACAACAGACTGTAAGAAAAGCTATGTGAATGTGGCATTATGAAGTAAAATAGGGTCACTTATCAGATACCACGACAGTCAATCTGATAGTCGAGCCGGTACTAAATGACCTACGAGCAGGGAGCATATAAATGGTGGAGACACTGGACAACAGGATGAGTCGCGTCTCAGGAGGGACTGAGTGGGATGGCAAGAGGCTTCATGCTATCCAGAATGGCGCACAATTTACAACTTATGAATTGCTTAATTCTGGAATTTTCCATAATATTTTCAGACCACAGGTCACTGAAAATATGGAAAGAGAAACCATGGATAAGAAGGGACTACTTATAGAAAACTATAGCGAGGTCATTAGGATGCAGTGAATTTTGAGTATTTATTACCTTTGATTTTAACATAATTTAATTATAAGTTTATATTATTTAAATTGTAATAACAGCTTAACAAACAGTTCGCAAATTTCCTGAAAACTGAACAGTTGACTCTAGCAAGCCAGCTTCAGCGCACAACTGGTATCAACAGACACATTACTGTCTTCATTTCACAAAGGGGGAAACTGAGGCTCAAGAAGGTTAAGCAAATTGCACAACAGTCACATACTGCTTCAACAGACACGGGCTTACACTAATCTAGATACTGCAGCCACTGCAGGGCCATAGGCCCTGCCTTAGGGGGCGCACAGTCTCATGAAGAAGGCATCGTAGTTACTCAAACACACAAGCGTGTAACTGGATATGCAGCACGCACTGTGCCAGAGGTGACGAGAGGTAACGTTCCTGCGGCCTGAGCGAGGTGACGGGTGGCAGGAAAGAGGAGGCCCTGGGGACGGGCAGACGCCGTGCGTGGATTTCGTGGCTGGAAATGTTCGTGTTCAATGCAACTGAACTTGTCCGTGCGGGCCGGGCCCCTTCCTGGCTTCCTCCAGCAGCTCGTTACACAGCCCCTTCCTCCCAGGGTCTCACCGCTCACTGCTTCCCAATCACCCCTGGACTTCGGCCCCCGCATGTGGCCTGGACCCTGATGGCCAGCCCTCCCTTCCCAGACTGTCATGGACAAACGGCCTCCCTGTGGCTGGACAGACCTCGGCAGCGAGAGCCTGTGGCAGAGGGGCTGGCTTCACTCCCTCCCTGCATGCGTGAAACATGCCTTGGACACCCAGAGTGTTCTCCACTCCAAACCCTCAGGCTTCTTGCTGCAGCCAACGGCCCGAGTGGACCCGGGAGCCAGGGAGCGGAAGTGACCTCTGAAGCCCCGGGTACACACGAGCGGCACGACCTGGTGGAACATCCTGTGACGACAGAAACGTTCTCCATCTGTGTGCTGTCTGACATGGCAGCCACTTCTCCCCCGTGGCTGGTGACTGTGGTTAATGCCACGAGAAACCACATTTTTAAGTTGCTTCCACCTTTTGGCCATTGTCAATAATGCTACTGTAAACATGGGTGTGCAAATATCTCTTCGAGACCACTTTCAATTCTTTTAAGTCTACCCAAAAGTAGAATTGCTGAATCTTATGGTAATTCAATTTTTAAATTCCTGAGGAACCACCATGCTGTTTTCCACAGTGGCTGTACCATTCTACATTCCTGCCAAGAGTACACACAGCTTCCAATTTCTACTGAGAAACCAAACTTTCCATTGTATTTCCATTTCAATTTTTATGACCATTGGCTCTTGCATTGGACAGCAGAGGCTTAGAGAATAAAAATAAACTCCTTGTCAAGGCCAAGAGGGCTCATGTGGTCTCAGTGCCTGCCGGCCTGAGCCCTCCCAGCCCCAGGCAGCAGCCACCCGGGTCTCCTTTCTGCCCTCACATACCCAGGCTCAGTCCAACCTCAGGACCTTTGCATGTGCTGGCTAGAGCACCCTACTTATTACCCCCCCACTAGGGGTCCAGTGCACAAATTCGTGCACCTTGAAAGGAACTGTGAGCCACAAGGCTGCAATGGGCACAGGGGCGGGTCTCAGCCCATCCTCTGCACCCCTGCTCAGCCCCTTCAGCTGTGGCACCCAGTCCCCTGTCTACCGGCAGCCCGCTCCCACCGTCACTGCTCCCACACTCTGACAGCGCCGGCCGTGCTCGCACCTGCTGATGGCGCGGAGCGATTGGGGCTGGCGCCAGGAGTGGGTGTGAGCAGCGGCTGCTGCCCCGATCGCCCCTCAGGAGCAGGCGGAGGTGGAGTAGCCCTCAGGGGTTACTGGGGCCGGCAGCTGCCGCTCGCACCTGCCAACAGCACTGAGCTATCAGGACTGGCACCGGGTGCGAGCAGTGGCTCTAGCACCAGCAGCAGGTGTGAGCAGGACCACCACCAGCAGTAGGTGCAAGCTCCGGGCAGGACTGTGGCACTCGGGAGCAAAGAATTTTCAGTAACCACCAGAGGCTCACCATGATGACAGCGACTGGCGCCCCACCTTGGTCTGGCCCTCGCTCACCTGCTCCACCATCCCACCACAGACAACGCCCACCATGTTCCATGCTCTGCCGCCTGCTGCCCACACCCGCCATGTTCTGTGCTCCCCTTGATGTTCAGCGCACAACATAGCGACTGGTTCGGTTGTTCCACCGTTTGTTCTATTTGCATATTAGTCTTTTATTATATACAGTGACTGGCTCTTCTCATCCATCAGGTCTCAACACCTTAGAAAGACCTTCCCTGACCTCCCCAGTGGAAGTCACTCCTTCCTTCTCAAACCACACTCTGGCATATTATCTTGTGATGCTTTTCTTAAAGCACTTACCACTTTTGAAATTACCTTGGGTGCTTGTTGAGTGACTAGAGAGGCTCAGGGGGCAGGGCCATGCATGGACCATTCACTGTACTGCCTCTCCCCGCACCCAGAAGGAGCTCGGTAGACACATGTTCAATTATGACAGAGGAGGCAAAAGGAAGGACTTGGAACAGTTACAAGTCCCCAATTTTTAGCTGATGGCTCAAGAATTCCCAGTTGCAGGAACTCCACAAACACATGCAAAAATATGGAAAACCTATGCGTATGTGCATATTCTGATTTTCTTCATGGATCCAGAAAGAATTAAGAAGCTGTAACAGGAGCAGGATGGGGGTTAACCCACCACCTGTGTAGTCTTTTTAGGGTTCACATACCACCCATAGTCTCTTTACTTAACTCTAACAGAGACCCCAGCAGGGAGGGGATAAATAATATTATGTCTATTTCACAGATACAGCAGGGCCCAAACTGGAGCCTCACTCTTTTGGCTCTGCCTCTGATTTCCCGGGTCTAAACAATGGCAAAGTCAGCCCCAGGGTCCACGCAGTCCAGGGGGAAGAGTGATGAGAATTCAGCTTTAGTGACGTAGCACCTGCTGCCACACAGGAACACCAGGAAGGTTTCTTTAAAGAACCAACAGTAGGAGAAACCAAGATGGCGGCATAGGTTAACGCCGGAGATTGCTGCCTCGAACAACCACTTCAGAGGTATAACTAAAGGACAGAACAGACATCATCCAGAACCACAGGAAGGCTGGCTGAGTGGAAATTCTACAACTAGGAGGAAAGAGAATATCATACCCAGACTCAGAGGAGGCGCAGTGCTGAAGTGAAATACTCAGGTGCGGAGTGCGCGTGCGGAGCGGGCTGGCGGCGGAGGGCGCGGTTGTTGTTTTCAATCGGGAGGGAGTTTCAGACTCTGAGCTCCAGATCCGGGCGAGTCTCTGGGGACCCAGACTCAAACGGGAGAAGCGGGACTGTCTGGCTTCGGTCAGAACTCGAAGGCAGCTTTCTCTCCGAGGTTTGCAGCAGTTGCCGGGACTCTGAGAGGCAGAGCCCCTAGGGACGGAACTGAGAGCAGCCGTAACTGCTCGCTCTGGCCTTCCCTGTAGATCCCCGGGGACCCGCCCCGCCCAAGCCCGGCGCAGAACCATTTGCCGGATAGCCTCAGGCAAAGGCTAGATTAGCACCGCCCTAGAGATCCAGCACAGAAGCTCTCCCACTGCAGACACAGCTGACTTTCATAGCCAGTTAGCCTGGAGGTCAAATCACCCCTGGTATTACCGACAACAATCAAGGCTTAACTACAAGACTGCGCACAAAGACCACTAGGGGGTGCACCAAGAAAAGATAAAAAAATGCGGAGACAAAGAAACAGGACACAAATGTCAGAAATGGAAGATATAGAGCTCAAAACCACACTTTTAAGGTCTCTCAAGAATTGTCTAGAAGCTGCCGATAAACTTAGTAAGGCCCTCGAAAAGACTGGTGAGACCGCCGATAAATATAGTGAGATCCTCAAGAAATCTAATGAGACCCTCGATGTTGTGATAAAGAACCAACTAGAAATTAAGCATACACTGACTGAAATAAAGAATATTATACAGACACCCAACAGCAGACCAGAGGAGCGCAAGAATCAAGTCAAAGATTCAAAACGCGAAGAAGCAAAAAACACCCAACTGGAAAAGCAAAATGAAAAAAGAATCCGAAAATACGAAGATAGTGTAAGGAGCCTCTGGGACAGCTTCAAGCGTAACAACATCAGAATTATAGGGGTGCCAGAAGAAGAGAGAGAGCAAGATATTGAAAACCTATTTGAAGAAATAATGACAGAAAACTTCCCCCACCTGGTGAAAGAAATAGACTTACAGGTCCAGGAAGCGCAGAGAACCCCAAACAAAAGGAATCCAAAGAGGACCACACCAAGACACATCATAATTAAAATGCCAAGAGCAAAAGATAAAGAGAGAATCTTAAAAACAGCAAGAGAAAGAAACCGAGTTACCTACAAGGGAGTACCCATATGATTGTCAGCTGATTTCTCAACAGAAACTTTGCAGGCCAGAAGGGAGTGGCAAGAAATATTCAAAGTGATGAATACCAAGAACCTACAACCAAGATTACTTTATCCAGCAAAGCTACCATTCAGAACGGAAGGTCAGATAAAGAGCTTCACAGATAAGGAAAAGCTAAAGGAGTTCATCACCACCAAACCAGTATTATATGAAATGCTGAAAGGTATCCTTTAAGAAGAGGAAGAAGAAGAAAAAGGTAAAGATACAAATTATGAACAACAAACATGCATCTATCAACAAGTGAATCTAAGAATCAAGTGAATAAATAATCTGGTGATCATAATAGAATCAGGGACATAGAAAGGGAGTGGACTGACTATTCTTGGGGGGAAAAGGGGTGTGGGAGATGTGGGAAGAGACTGGACAAAAATCGTGCACCTATGGATGAGGACAGTGGGTGGGGAGTGAGGGCGGAGGGTGGGGCGGGAACTGGGAGGAGGGGAGTTATGGGGGGAAAAAAGAGGAACAAATGTAATAATCTGAACAATAAAGATTTAATTAAAAAAAATAAAATAAAATCTGAAAAAAAAAAAAAAAAGAACCAACAGTAGCCTTGGTTTTGTCTAGAAAAGTCCCTTGACTCCTTGTGACTAAGTGCGATGATACGGGTAAAGCGCTGCATTCTCTGACAGACACGCTGTAGGTGTGATATCAGTCAGCTATTGTGGTTATTACTGTTATTATCATCATCATCTTTCTTAATGATCTGTCTTATCTGCCAGGACACAGGGCTGAAACACAATGGCAGGAAGCAATAAATAGAAGGCAGACAACAATGATCTAGGGCAGCGGTCGTCAACCTTTCGGACCTCGCGGACCACCGGTTGGCGACTGCTGATCTAGGGCCCACAGGGACCCCACCCTCTGGGAGGTCATATGTGAGAGCAGGAAGGGCCTATTTCCTGAGCCGGGGCTGCATCTGAGGGCCAGTCCTTAACTTCGGAGGAGGCATCAGCAAAGACCTAACAAGAGCCTTCCAAACACAAGGCCTTCCAGACCAGACAACGCTAAGAAAACGATGCAACACCAGCAAACAGGCTGAAGGCTGCCACAGGACTTTCCCAAGTCACGCTGCAGCCTGACCAGAAGGCCCGGCTGAGACTTCCTTCGCTCTCCAGCACGGCAGCTGGAGAGCTGTTTCTGCAGAGGACCACAAAGCAAACATGCAGGCCCTTTGGTCTTTGTCGCAACTAGTCCGTTCTGTGGCTGCAGCATGAATGCAGCCCCACACCCACTGCGTCCAAGAACACTTTACTTACAAAAGCAGTTGCCAGCCCTTTACCCAGTAAGACGTACCTGTGGTTGATTTACTGCTTCTATTAGGCCTAGCCTCCGGGAAGGCAGATGTCAACCTACAGATGGATCTGCTGTAAATCGTTTTACCCAGGAGAAGAGATAACCTCCCCCAATGGCAGTGTTACTGTTCATATGACATTAAGCAGCCTGTATCTAACTTGCAATCCCCTTTCAGGGATCTCAAAGCTTTGGCTTTGCCATCTTGCTGACCCTTCACTAAAGGGTTAAAGAAATGCCAGGTGTGCCCTAGCTGGTTTGGCTCAGTGGATAGAGCAGTGATGGCGAACCTATGACACGCGTGTCACCTGACATGCGAACTCATTTTTTTTATTGACTTTTCTTTGTTAAATGGCATTTAAATATATAAAATAAATATCAAAAATATAAGTCTTCGTTTTACTATGGTTGCAAATATCAAAAAATTTCTATATGTGACACGGCACCAGAGTTAAGTTAGGGTTTTTCAAAATGCTGACACGTCGAGCTCAAAAGGTTCGCCATCACTGGGAGAGAGTGTCGGCCTGCAGACCAAAGGTCCCGGGTTCGATTTCAGTCAAGGGCATGTACCTTGGTTGCAGGCTCCTCCCCGGCCCTGGCCCAGGCCCCAGCCCCGGTGGGGGCTTGTGCAGGAGGCAACCAATTGATGTGTTTCTCTCACATCGATGTTTCTCTCTGTCTTTCCCTCTCTCTTCTACTCTCCCTAAAAATCAATGGAAAAATATCCTCGGGTGAGGATTAACAACAAAATGACAGGTATTCTTCCCCACTTCGGGTGCTGTGTGTTTTTGCCTGAATTCTGTTTTTAACTTTTGAAGAAAGTTAAACGTTGAAAATGATAAGCTCTCCCACTCTGTTTCCAAGTACTTTATCTTATTTAATAGAAATGCCACTCAGGGCGGCCTCTCAGACTGAATCAAGAAAAACACGCGTGATGCAAGCTGAAGAAAAGTCCCCACGAAGAGAGGGCTGGTTTTCTCTCCCCACGCTCCGAGCCGGGCGGCCTGTTCCAGACACCAGGTGAGTCCCAGTCCCAGTTTCTGTGAAATAGGATAGCCGCCTTTTCAAGAAAATGCCCAGCAATCCAGGAGCTGTCACCCCCCCATGGCCAGTGTGTGCTGTGTGCGGAGGGGAGATGTACCCAGCCCTCCCCTATATGGCAGGCACCAGCCCTTCCCCCCCAAGCACACCGGTTCCCCGTCAGTCCAGCCAGCCCCCCACCTCCGCCACCCCCAAGCTATCTTGGGCTGCTGGACCTAATTTCTTCTCATTTCGCCCCTAAAGTTTCCCAAACCCCTGGCCTCCATTTCCACGAGCAGGTGCAGCCACTGCCTTCCTGAGACTTTCACCTCAAGTGGCTTTTCCACTGCACCTTGCTGAGAAGATGGGTAACTGACCTCCAAATGAAGTGGTGACATGGGCAGAGGCTGCCGTCAGCACACTCCGGCTGGACCCTCTGGATGAAGTGCAAGGACCCCGCCCAGAGATGCTGTCCCTAACGAGTGATCTACAGACATGCCAAACTCTCGGCAAAGCGGGAATAGAGGGAACATACCTCAACGTAACAAAGGCCACATATGACAAACCCACAGCCAACATCACACTCAATGGAAAAAACTAAAAGTGTTTCCCTTAAGAACAGGAACAAGTCAGGGATGTCTGCTTCCACCACTCTTATTCAACATAGTACTGGAAGTGCTAGCCACAGCAACCAGACAAGAAGAAATAAAAGGCATCCAAATTGGAAAGGAGGAAGTAAAACTGTCATTATTTGCAGATGACATGATATTATATATAGAAAATCCTGGAGACTCCACCAAATAACTACTAGATTTAATAAACGAATTCAGCAGTGTAGCAGGACAGAACAACAACATCTAGAAATTGATGGCATTTTTATACACCATTAATGAGCTCTCAGAAAGAGAAACTTATTTATATGGAACTAAAAAGGACCCCAAATAGCCGCAGCAATCTTGAGAAAGAAGAACAAAGTTGGAGGGATCACAATACCAGATATCAAGCTATACTACAAAGCCACTGTAATCAAAACAGCCTGGTACTGGCACAAGAACAGACACACAGATCAATGGAACAGAACAGATTCTTCAGAAATGACCCAACCCATTATGCTCAACTAATGTTTGACAAAGGAGGCAAGAACATACAATGGAGTAAAGACAGTCTCTTCAATAAACGGTGCTGGGAGAACTGGACAGGCACATGCAAAAAAATGAAACTAGACCACCAACTGACACCACACATAAGAATAAACTCAAGATGGATAAAGGACTTAAATGTAACTCATGAAACCATAAAAATCCTGGAAGAAAACATACGCAGCAAAATCTCATGTACAGATACAGCAGATACATTGCCTAGAGCCAGGGGAACAAAGGAAAAAGTAAACTATTGGAGCCACCTCAAACTAAAAAGCTTCTGCTCAGCAGAAGAAACCAGCCTCAAAACGAAAAGGGAACCCACTGTATGGGAGAACATATCTGCCAATGCTACATCTGATAAGGGATTAATTACCAAAATATATAAAGAACTCATACAATTTAACAAAAGACAAACAATACAATTTTAAAATAGGCAAAGAACCTGAATAGACACTTCTTTAAAGAGGATATACAAATGGCCAAGAAACACAGGAAAAAATGCTCAACGTTACTAATCATCAGAGAGATGCAAATTGAAACTATCATGAGCTCACACTTGCCAGAATGGTTACCATCAAATCAACAAACAAGTGCTGGCAAGGATGTGGAGAAAAGGAACCCTGGTGCACTGCTGGTGGGAATGCAGATTGGAAAACAGTATGGAGTTTCCTCAAAAATTAAAAATGGAACTGCCATTTGACCCAGTGATCCCACTTCTAGGAAGTACTCTAAGAATCCAAAAATACCAACCAGAAAGAATATATGCACCCCTGTGTTCATAGTAGTGCAATTTACAATAGCCAAGATCTGGAAACAGCCCAAGTGCCCATCGGTGGATGAGTGGATAAAAAAGCTGTGGTACATTTACACAATGTAGTATTATGTAGCTGTAAAAATAAAAAAGATCTCTTACCCTTTGAGACTGCATGGAGAGACCCGGAGAATATCATGCTGAGTGAAATAAGCCAGTCAAAGAAAGACAAATATCACATGATCTCTCTTATATGTAGAATCTAATGAATAAAATAAACGGACGAACAAATAGGTCCAGAGGCACAGAAGCCTGGAACAGACTGACAGGTCTCAGGGGGAGGGAGGTGGGAAGACATTAACCAAAGAGCTTATATACACAAATGCATAGCCCAAGACAGACAATAGTGTGGTGAAGGCCTGGGGTGGGGCAGGACTGGGTGGAGGGGGACAGAGGGGAGAGAGGGGAATGGGGGACACCCATAATACTGACAACAACAACAAATATTTTTTAAAAAGAGAGATGCTTCAAGAAAAAGAGAGCAGTACTTCAAAGCAAAGGAGGCAAGTGCAATGTGACCCGATATTTCTACTTTGAGGAATTAACCTGCAGACAAGACAGCATATCTGCACACAGACTACTGGACAAGGATATTCTTCACACAACAGGACATTAGTCAGTTGGGTTTATAACAGCAAAAGACTGGGAACATCTAAAGGTCCACAGCAGGAGACTTGTAATAAAGTATTGCAGGTCAAGGAGGTGGCAGAGCACACAGCTATAAGAAAAACGAGAAGGCTCTATGCATCCTAGTGCTGGAGTCATTTCCAAGATAGCATTAAGTAAAAAAAACAAGTTCAGAGCAGTGTCTAAAGAACAACATTAGGCCCTGGCCAGTTTGGCTCAGCAGATAGATTGTTGGCCTGCGGACCAAAGGGTCCTAGGTTCGATTCCAGTCAAGGGCACGGACACCTGCAGGAGGCAACCAATCGATGTGTTTCTCTCACATCAATATTTCTCTCTGTCTTTCCCTTTCTCTTCCACTCTCTCTAAAAATCAATGGAAAGATACCCTCAGGTGAGGATTAAAAAAAAAAGGAAGAACATTAGTAGAAAAAGGAGAGAGACATACATAGTGAGAATACAAAATGGGAAGCTAGTTTAAAAAAACACTTTGATAATCCTATCTAATAAAGAGGTAATATGCAAATTGACCATCACTTCAACACACAAGATGGCCGCTCCCATGTGGACACAAGATGGCCATCAGGGAAGGGCAGTTGGGGGGGACCAGGCCAACAGGGGAGGGAAGTTGCGGGGGATATTAGTCAGTTGGGTTTATAACAGCAAAAGACTGGGAACATCTAAAGGTCCACAGCAGGAGACTTGTAATAAAGTATTGCAGATCAAGGAGGTGGCAGAGCACACAGCTATAAGAAAAACGAGAAGGCTCTATGCATCCTAGTGCTGGAGTCATTTCCAAGATAGCATTAAGTAAAAAAAAGCAAGTTCAGAGCAGTGAACTCCAACACACAAGATGGCCAACAGGGGAGGGAAGTTGGGGGGGAACAGGCCAACAGGGGAGGGCAGTTAGGAGTGACCAAGCTGGCAGGGGAGGGCAGTTAGGGCAATTGGGCCAGCAGGGGAGCAGTTAGGCATCGATCAGGCTGGCAGGGGAGTAGTTAGGGGGTGATCAGGCTGGCAGGCAGAAGCAGTTAGGGGCAATCAGGCAGGAAGACAGGCAAGCGGTTGGGTGCCAGCAGTCTTGGATTGTGAGAGGGATGTCCGACTGCCTGTTTAGGCCCGTTTAGGATCAGGCCTAAATGGGCAGTTGGACATCCCTCGAGGGGTCCCAGATTGGAGAGGGTGCAGGCTGGGCTGAGGGACACACACACACACACACACACACACACCCAGTGCACAAATTTCGTGCACCAGGCCTCTAGTCTATATAATACAAGCCTAAGCAACCGTTATGATGCAATGACCAGAACAACTGGTCGCTATGATGCGCACTGACCACCAGGGAGCAGATGCTCAATGCAGGAGCTGCCCCCTGGGGGTCAGTGTGCTACCACAGGGGGAGCGCTGCTTAGCCAGAAGAGGGCTCAGGGCCTGGCGAGTGCAGCGGGGGAGCCTTTCCCACCTCGACGGCAGCACTAAGGAGCAGCAAGCTGAGTGATAAGGAGCAGCGAGCAGGCGGGCAGTAAGGAGCAAGGGGTCCCAGACTGCAAGAGGAATGTCCAACTGCCGGCTGGCTGAGGGACCCCCCCCCCCACCATTGCACGAATTTCATGCACCAGGCCTCTTATTTCTTATAAAGTCAAGGATATACGTCCTATCCTTACCACACAACCTACAGGTTTACCCAGGTGAAATGAAAAACAAAACATATGTTCACACATATGGGAATGTTTACAGTGGCTACATTCACATCATTGTAAACTGGAAACAACCCAAGCGTCCCTCACTGGGGGAAGGACAAACGCTGTACCTCCACAATGCGCCTACTGAGCAATAAAAAAGAGAAAAAAGAAAAATAGAATGAAGTGCCGACATCCACACAACAATGTGGATGAGTTTCAAATACATAATATTGGGGTATGAAGCTGGTCTCTAAAACTCCACACTGTATGAGTCCATTTATATAACATCCTGGAAAAGGCAAAACTATAGGGACAGTGGACACACCCGTGGTGACCAGGGGCTAGAACCCAGGAGGCGCTGAGTGCAAAGGATTCACAGGGAAATTTCGGAGGATGACGGAACCACCACATCTTGACTATGATGGTGGTTACATGACTATACCGTTAAAACTTGCAGAACTTTACACCGAAAAGGGTGAATTCTGCTGTATGTAAATTATATCTTAAAGTGGGGGTGAGGAGGGAGAAAAACAATGGGATCTATGCCCCTCTGGAAGGGCCACAGGCTGTGCCCAAGGACTGCCCATGGACAGTGCAGCTGACTTTGATTTTGATGATGTATGTGTAGTATCCTTTTAAAACTGGCATACATTTGAAAATACATGTTCTAAAAGCCTCTGCTAGACAATTAATAAATGTTATTGATCAACCGATCAACTGTATAATTCTATCCTTGAATATTCCAGCCGTGATTGTGTTAAGAATAGCTGACAGGCACCGATGAGAGCTTTCACACGGGATCTCTTCGGATCATTTCTGCTTTGTTACAAAGCCAACCGTCAAGGCAACTAAACACCAAGTGTGACCCTAGACTGGAACCCAGACCAGGAAAATACATTATTGGTGATGGACAACAGGAATAGCAGGAGAGACGAACTTAGCGCCTAAAAAATACAGCCCCCTTTTTTTTCCTATGCCTTCTAAAGCTCAATCCGTTTGGTTTTTCTTAAGCTGTATGGTAAAAAGCAAAACAAAACAAAAAAACAAACTACTATTAATATTTCCATAGCTTGACATATGTTAATAACATGTTGTTACATTCCTTTCCAAAGCCTGGAGTTTAAAAAAAAAACCTCAAGATATATTATTCCCAAAATGATGGCTTTCCAGAAATTTCCGAACAGAACAGTTGCATGTGGGTCTGCAGACGCGTTTGCCAGAGTGCCAGAGCTCTCCCTCCAAGAGTGAATTTTACAAACTCCTGAAGATAATTTCCTTTGTCCGCATTCAAAGGGTTTTCTCTCCCACAGCAGCCTGGACACGGGCTGGCACGGGCAGCCCCTGGCAGCCGGGACGGTAAGGTGGGCAGGGAGGGGATGGGTGCACCTGTGACAGCTGGGTCATCAGCAGACGCCCTTTCAAGCCTGGGTGTCCACGTGGAAGCGCAGGAGCCAGGAAACCCCGTCTCCCCTCCGCCCCGCCCCGGGGAGGGCAGGCTGGCTTCCGAGGGCGTTTTGAATCGCGCAGCAGAATTCTTCGAAACACCGGGAGCGAAGGCCAGGAGCGGGGGGAGGGGGGGGGGTGCCGGGGCCGCCCCACCGAGGCAGCCTCGGGATTGGTCAGCTCCCGCGACGCTGTGTGCGCGTCCGCGGGGCGGGGCGGGGACCGGGGCCCGCGAGGCCGCGCCCCCCCTCCCCCCAGCCCGCCACGTGGGCGCCGCAGAGCCCAGCGCGCGCTCCGCTCCGGGGCTCGGGACTCCGGGCCGGGCGGGCGGAGGGGCGGCCGCAGCACCGCCCTCGGCTCAGCCAATAGGCGGGCGCGGTGACAGTCTGACAGTCGCCGGGCACCCGAGCGGGGCCGACAGTGCGGGGACGGCGCTTTGGCGGAGGTGGAAGGAAAGGAGAGCCCAGCGCGCAGGCGGCCCCAGGCCCCACGCAGCCACGGGGCGGACTGGGCCGGCGCGCGGAGCGTGGCTCACAGGAGATCGGGCGCCGCCGGCCACTGCCGGCTGGCAGCTCCCGGGAGGGGCGCCCTGGTCCCCGGCCTCATTCTGGAGGGTCCAGAAAGGAGTCACATGGCATTATCACCCAAATTAGGGGTAGTGAAGGTCCGCACTCCGGTACCCCACACCCAGTTTCCACCCGCCACTCCCCAGAACACCAAGGGCCATACTCATGAATCATATTCCCAAGAAAACTTACAGGATACTTTTTTGGGCTGCCCTCCAGGCCAGCCGATGTTTCCTGTGCATGTGAAGATGGCAAACCTGTGTGCTGCACGTGTGTTTGCAATTCCAGTAAACCGAGGCAGCGAACGAACGGGCATTATCTCTAACCCCCACACGCCCAAGGAATACACTTTGAAATGTGGATCCATTTGCATAATACAATGTTCAACACATGTCGGTTAATATGCTCTTATGAACTGTTATTCAAGTAACCATCCCCATTACTGATGTGGAAACGGAGGCAGCGAAGGGCTGTTTTGCTAATGTCAGGTCAGCTAGCAAGCGCCCCCCCCCCCCAAACCTGGACTGGGCGTGGCATCACGGAGTCAGACTGTGGGTTGGATTCACAGCCCCCCCCCCCCCCCCCGCCCACCTGGATCTGGTCCCTTCTAGGCACTGGGGTATAGAAATGGCTCTGCCCTCCCAGGAGGCACGAAAGAGACAGGTAAGCCCTATGAAGGGGAGGGCCTTGCCTCTCTTATTACCGCATCCCAAAGCAAGGCACACAGTAGGTGCACAATAAAGCTCCTTCAAAAGAAGAAAGAAAAGATGGGGGAATGGTGACTGGCTTTATCCCAGCAGGAGAGGGGCAGTCCGTGCAAATACGTGTCACCAGGGAACTCTGAGCACTTCAGAGCTGAAGAAGGGACAAGCCCAGGGGAGGCGAGTGGAGTGAGGGACCAGGACAGGCAAAAGGGAGGGAGCAGAGGGACCTGGACATTGCCTGCAGGAGGAACCGGGCCAGAAAAGATACCAGATCCACCTCGGGGCGATTTTCTGGTTCTCGGTGGAGGGCTGAGGGAGGCCAGGGAACAGGAGGAAGGGAGACTGGCTTCGGAAGCCCACGGGGAGGTGAGGTCATGGAGGCTTATCACCTGGGTGGCGCCCAAGCTGCCACCTTGAAACTACAGACAGGGAAGCGAGGAGCAGGCCTCCAGCACCCAGTTCGCTCGGCAAACCACTTGCTAAGGTGCATGGGTCCGTTTGTTTGTTGTGGACATTTTTAAAGTTTTTCTTCATTTGTGTACACAATACACACAAATTGTAGGCAATTAACTATAGCAGTAGTTTTTTCAAAGTTGTGGAGTGCCAGTCTGCTCAGGTTTTCTGCTTCGTGAGCCAATTTAAATTTTACAGGCTATTTAGAAATTAATGACGGCTAAGAGTGCACCTTATGATATGGAGACAGCTGTTTGCGGGAGGGAGCAAATTCAGAGCCATAATTTCTTGCAAAAGGAAATAATTAAATAAAATAAGTACTTAAACCAGTAAATAAAATTATCTAAATAAAATTATTTTAATATTTCCAAATGACATCAGAGCTATCTTTATCAATTTTTTATGAATTTTAAGTTACATCTCCATTTTCATCCTTAATTTTACTTACACACAATATTTGTTCTCCCCCTCCCTTTTCTCCCTTTTTCTTAGTTACTATATAGATACTTCCTGCTAAAACAGCACAGTCAAATAAACTTTCTGAATTGACAGAAAAGTTTTCTGTGTTGTCCAATTCAGCAGTCTCTAACCACAAGTAGCCACCAAGTGCTAAAAATCTGGGTAATGTGACTGAGAGATTGAATTTTCCTGTGGCTAGTGGCTACCTTATTGGGCACTAAAGTTCTAAAAGATCCAGCTCTTGAATTTGTCAGTTCTGTTTGTTTTCTAATTAGTCCCTGTTAATTCATTATTTCCTTCTTCCTGTATAGATTTCATTACTCATTGTGTCATTTGTCTATATACTCATTTAACACTCTCATTTGTCTCTGCAACCACATTTGCAGTTTTGAGATCCTCCTTGACCAAAGTTAAGAGTTATGTTTTGTTTTTAATTATCACATGGTAGGAGTTTGTCTTCCATGGTTGTTTGGTTCAGTTTTTAAAAACTAGCCCTAACCGGTTTGGCTCAATGGATAGAGCGTCGGCCTGCGGACTCAAGGGTCCCAGGTTTGATTCTGGTCAAGGGCATGTACCTTGGTTGCGGGCACATACCCAATAGGGAATGTGCAGGAGGCAGCTGATCGATGTTTCTCTTTCATCGATGTTTCTAACTCTCTATCCCTCTCCCTTCCTCTCTGTAAGAAATAAAATATATTTTATAAAAAAAAGTTTTTAAAAACTAATTTTCAGTTACATTTACTTGCTTTTTGGAATGTATTGCATTGGGTTGGGGTGGTTGGGTTTGGGGTGGTTGTGTTTTTTTTAGATTTAACAGATGATTAATTTTTCTAAATATTCCAAGAGCACTTTAAGGTGTGTATTGTTTGCAGAGTACAAAGTTCCATCCATATCTGTTACTACGATCTTATTTAACAACCTTATTATTCAAACTCCTTGTTCCCTAATTGAGGTTTATCTACCTCATCAAGGTTGTGTTTGAGTCCCCACTACTACCACCACAACCACCCCAACCCCAAACCCGCTTTCTCAATTTTCCTTGTATTTCCTACAATTTTTCTCTAAAGTTTGGTTGTATACTAGAGCTGAGCTGCATTAAGGATTGCCTCTTCGCACACTGCAACTGCTCTTTTCTCCTTAATGATGCCTTTTGCCTTAAATTGTTGGCATTCTTTCTCTGTTCATGTTTAAGCACAGATTTAAGTTTTCTGTGTCATTTTTGGAATTAGGTATAACCATTTTCTAGGGGGGGGGGGGGAGAGAGAGAGAGAGAGAGAGAGAGAGAGAGAGAGAGAGAGAGAGAGAGGCGCCTCTATGGTAACCATGAAGTGGGGATGGGAAATGTTGAGTTTGAAATCTGTTGCTGTGGAAGACCTGATTGAAAGGAGAGTTTCCCTGGGGATGATCTCAACGATCAGAAGATCCACTCACATGACCCATGGCAATGGCTGTTTAATAACAAGTAGTGGTGGCCTTCAGTGTGCACAGGTTGACAGAAGTCGGTTTCCCAGGAACAGCTACACCCACAAACTAACAGAGTTTCCGCACAGTGCCAGGGGCGGAGAAAACCCCTCACCTCATAAAGGACAAGAGCAAACACCAGAATGTACCAACTTTCTGCGGAGACACCATGAAACAGAACTGCGCGTCAGTGAAACTACACCCATTTCAAATTCCATGTGACCAAAGGGAGAGACCTTTTGGCTTATTTCCTTATTGAGTTCGTTCCTAAAGCCAGTCTGGCTGCTTTGTTTTCCATCTAGAAAAGAGGAAAACTCCATGTGTCCTCTCCAGGGCAGCAGCCTCCTGGCCGTTCCAGGACACTGCTATTCTATTCTGAAAGGATGGGGTTCTCTGGTTGGGGGAAACCCAGTTCCTGCCCATGTTTATTTTGACTAGAGAAAAGAATGCGTTTGCCCCTTGGCGGCTGGGTCCTCGGACGTCACTGGCTCTTCAGACCCCCTTTGCAGCCCTCCATCCACCTGAGCAAACCGCCAGGGAGTGCCCCCTGGAACTCCAGCTCCACCTCTCTCGAAGCTGCCCAGCCCCTGCACACACCTGGGGGAAATGTGTGAAGGAAAATAAAACTGCAAATGTTTCCCATCAGACTGGATGCTGGGCAGCACCTTAAAAGACGGGTAGCATTTCAACACCAAAGACAGCCAGCTGATGGGGAGAACGCTTATTGGCAAAAAGCCTCTTTTGCATACAGACAGGACCACAGAGGAATTGTGCTTCCTCACCAGAATCAACAATGCCCACACCCTCTCTCTCTGGCCAATGTTTACTCACAGGTGGATTGCTTTCTGCACCATGGAGATGCCCTAGAAACCTCTTCGACCTTTTCAGACCCGCTCCCTGACTGCAAACTCCCCCTTTTATGAAAAAGTTTACTAGGTAGTGAAATACATCTTGTCACAGTCCCATCACCGTCTTCCTGCCACAGCCCTGCGATCCCACGGAGGAGCAGGCACCATTCTAAGCTCGGACAAGAGCTGCTAAGAAGCACATCCAGTTCTACCACCTCCTGGGGAGACAGACAGACATCCGCTCACCAGCACAGGGACATTCAGTACAAACTGCTGATACGCCGTGACAAGCCTAGGCTGTTCGTGTCCTCAGAAGCTGTTCTGTAAAAGCTAAAGTGTTTCTTTCTTGCACTGAATACCCAGAGCCAAGTGACATCTTCCGGCTGAGCCCTCGCCAGTCTTAGTCCCCAGCTTCCCTTTCCGTCTCTGCCATGCAGTGAGGCTCAGAGGCAGAGGGACAGTTGGCACACACCCCAGTCCTTCAGCCTCCAGGACTGAGATGGGGACCGCATGATGGGCTCAGAGAAACTGGACTGTCCAAATCTATTCTCTCAAGGCCCTCCCATCAGACCTGCCATACACAGTTCAAATCGCGCAAGTGTGCAGGGCAAAGAATTATGGCGTCAGGCAGATCACCTCCTGATTGCATTACTCTCTGTGCCTCAGTTTCCCCATGCGTGCAGGGGGACAGTAAGAGTACCTTGGTCTGTCCAGAGGAACAGGTGGAATGATGCCCAAACAAGCTCAGCACAGCACCTGGCCCCTAGCAGAACCCAAGAAGGATTTTTCAGGAGTGTCAACACCAGCAGCTATTTCAGGCACCTCATCCCTCTGCTTTGGACTCCATAAAACAGCAGTAACTAACTCCTGCATGCCATGGGGGTGGGGTGGGGGAGGGTTTAAACTACCAAATTTAAACCATGCCCCAAGAAATGTTCGTTTCTTCCCCCTTGAGGGGTTCTTGGGAAAACGGTTCATCCCACTTTTATGTGTGACTCCTCGAATCTGACAGGTTTTGGGGGGAGGATGAGTGAGTCTGTATCGCTGGTGACCAGGGACTGGTGGCTGGTCCTGGAGATCCAGCCCATTGCTTTGCTCCATTCAATCAACAAATGCAAGCCAGCGTCTGCTCTGCACCAGGCAGGCCAGGCACGGAGGCTGACGCAACTGGAGCTGTCCCTGCTCTCCAGGAGCCCCGGTCCGACACAGAAAGGTCCTAGCAGACACTTGTGCACGCCCATTTCTATCTGAATCCAAAATCTCTCTGTTCCCATCAACCCCACACTCACATCCTCCCCCAAAGGAAACAGCCGGCAAGAACTTTCCAGGGCACTGTTAAATAAAACTCATGATGTGCTCTAAAGCCCAACTACTTTGTAAAATAACCACACTTCCCAATGGCACCTTTGGAACCACTGGGACGTTTCTAGAAGCGCTGACCCACCAAAGCAGAACGCTGCAGGCTGAAAGGGAAAACACAAGATGCCCAATTTTCCTCTCAGAAATCCAGATTTAATAGGCTCCTCGGGAAACCATAATTGGAGGGCTATTGGGCGCATTCCTCCCTGAGGCCTGTGATTATGCAACTCCGAAAAAGGTTGGGATTTGGGGCCTTGAACAATGTTGGGCTCAAACTAAAATGAGTGAAAAAAGCAAGAGGTGTAGCTAAATCCCACCACACACACAGACATGGGAGGGAGCTGGATGGGGCACAAATAGGTTGGGGGGAAAATCTCCACGAACAGAAAGAAAGCTCTCAAGTAAAACATGATCCACCCTGTTACATCTCCCGCCCTGGCTGAGGAAGGGAGAGGTGCAAGGAGCGTGGCCTCGGACATGTAAAAGATTTATGATGAAGACCTGCCCCCCTCCCTCCATTCCGGCTCTTGTGCCCCAAAAACATCTCATGTTTGGCTCATAAACTTCTGCTTCTTGTTCCTGCTCTACAGCAAAGACAGCAAAGCCCTCTGAGCTGTCCCTGATCCTGTGCCATGTGACCCTGTGTGGCCTCCAAGAGCAACTGCAAGGTTGGCCTCCCTGGGTAGATTCCTAATTCCTGCTCCCACCTCACCTTAGGTTCCCCACTTTGAAATCTGAAGATCAAAGATACGTCTTGGTTCTCAAAAACTTCCCCCTGAACTTCCTTCCTGTGTCCTTGGCAATTCTCATTCCCAGCTGCCCGTTACTCACAGAGTTCCACAGGGTGCGAAGATAAAATGCAATGCATTTTCCTTAGCAACAACCACCACAAAAAAAGAAAACTTTTGGAAAATTAAACACTGGGTAGCTAAATAGAAACTTTGCGTTAGAAAAATGGGGTCTGACACACACTAGCGTCATAACCTTGACCAACTTCAGAGATCAAGTATCATGAATGTGAGAAACCAACAGCTGGAGCATGGAACCACGGAGATAGGGCTGGGTGAGCTGTGAAGATAAGCACAGGCCCACTGGTGCTGGAGCCAGCACCCCTCCAAGAGAGGTGAGGAGGAGGCTGCGGGAGGGGGCCTAACAGAGGGGTATGAGGCAGTGCTGTCCTGACACCCCACTTGGTTTCCTATTTAGCGAAGAGTGTGCCAGTGTTTAGAAACTAAGGCAGAGAATAATATCCAAGGTGGAACCTGCCACTCCCAGACTCTGAGCTCTTGGGCAGGTATCAGCTTCCCCAACCTTCCATTTCCCCTTCTGTAGAATGGAAGGTCATCAGGCCACCTACTTTGTAGAGATGCCGTGAGGTTCATTCCATGGCTCAGTAGCAGCAGCTCAGAACAGCCGGCACTAAAACCTGTTTCTGAAAAATCACTAGGTCCGCTCAGGGCTTTGCACGTACAGGTCTGGCCACCTAGAATTCACTCTGCCCCAAGCGCCTCCCACAGCGGCTTCTCCTTTAGTCCTCTGGTCTCGGTTCAAATGTCAGCCTCGGAGGGGCTCCCCCAATCTCCCTGTGTTTAAGGAGACCCCTCCATACTCCTCATCTTGTTACCCTGACTTAATTCCTTCATAGGACTTACACCACCTGAAATTATCCTTCCATCGGAACGCTGACCTGCTGACTGAGTGCCAGGAGATAAGGCCCCTTGTGATTTTCATTCCCCATCAGACCCCAGAGCCCAAGAGCTGTACAAACTGTAGCTACTACTTTTAAAAATGTCCTCACGTGGGCTAAACCTTCTGCCGGCTCCCAGTAAGCTTGGGAGAGGTCACCGAGGCTGAAGGTGACAAAACCGATGGGCTGGGTTGCAGGGCTGCGCCCGGTCTCAGCTCCCTGTTACTATCTGGGAAGTATAGCCCGTTCTGTTACGTAAGCATTCCTAAAAATCACCACATGTGTGGGGAAACAGGGTTAGGTCACAGCACTCAAACACGTCAACAGTGACACATAATGAAATAAAATGGGAATCTAATAAATAAGAGTAACACTGTTGTTCTGCACATGCCAAACGGTTACGCAACACACAGCCACAAATCGGAGGCCCATGACCCTGCAGAGGCCTGAAGCTTGCTTGTGTGGAAGTGGGTGTCGGAGGGTGGCCGCTGTGAGGGCTGGTGACAGGGCGCTCTAAAATGGATGTGAGTCCGGATGCCAGGTGCGGTGTTGGGCACTCATAACCCCTGCAGGGTCCGAGAGAGGGTGTATGTTTCAGATGTGAGCATGCTTTTCGCCTACAGGACTTGGTTCAGCGGTGGCAGCTTGCTGAGCTCAGTTCACCCACTTTTCTCTGAGACAAGACGGCCAGAAGCAAAGGTGAAATTTACAACATGTTTAAACTTGGCCTTAGCACCACCATCAAGTTGGAACAAACTCAAGTCTTCAAATCCAGCATTTGTACAAAATCGGAAACAGGTCAGAGCAAGTAGGAGCATTGAGGATCACGACCCACAACTGGAGTTTGGTCGCATCACCTTCCTGAGGCCCCTGTGGGTCTCAGCAGGAGCCCGGCCTCACCTTGATAATGAAGGCTTAATCCCTCCCAGCACACTTTGCAGAGAGCAACCCATGCATCACGCACACCTCGCCTCAGCAGCCTGCACCAGCCAGACATTTATTTGTGATCTCCAGCTTCTGCTCTCCATGTATGCAAATGTTGAGATCAACACTGTAAAAGTCGTGTGTTTTACTCCATAGAAGATCCATGTGGTTTGAGGATAAAAATACAGTAAGACCTTGATATAACAGACTAGTTAGGGCAAAGGTGTCCATTAAAACTGCAAATCTGTTATATAGTAGGTTTTCTGAATAGGTATGTTAAAAAAATTGACAAATTAGTTATCTGTTTTTACTTATGTAGATGCATTTGTGTAATTAAAATTAAATATGCATGAAAAGTTTAATCTCACAGAAAAGTCTTCTATATGTAGTGCAGTACTTTCAAATTTATACTGAATAGGTCTAGTAAATGCGGGCATTCACCAGTCACCACGAGTAAACAAATGCACATGCTGGGCATGGCTTCCCGCAGTCAGAACATCCGCCCCACTCGTTAAAACAGCTGCAGAAAGTCACACCACCCAACAACAGAACCAATCCCAAATGTGGTGTGGTGTGATCGCATGCTAATCATTCGCCAAACATCGTTACCAGCAGTGAGTCTTGGATTTAAATATGAAACTATAGTTGAAGATATGTAATATTTATTTTGTTGGTGAAATTATTAGTGTTTTTCCCCCCAACATATGGCCTATTCACTAAAATTTGTTAAAAATAATGAATTAATAATAAAAAATAACCTGTTAAATATAAGCAAATCTTGGTTAAAAGCATCTTAAAATTAACAGGGTGTTAATTTTCATATATCACATATGGACTGGAAATTTTGTCTATTAAATCGAAGTCTGTTAAATTGATGTCTGAAAAATTGAGGGTTTACTGTAATGTGTGAATAATTTACAGAGTAAAATGTAGAACGTCCTGACCTACCCCCATCTTTTAATACTACTTTCTCTACCTACTCTAGTTCAAGCGCAAAGTCTAGGGTGTTCTCAGCACTCAGGGAGAGAACCCCCACAAAAAATTCTGTGCGTGTCAAGTATAAGAACAGACAACTGCTTCACCATCCTATATAATAAAACCCTAATATGCAAATTGACCGAACAGAGGAACAACCAGTTGCTATGATGTGCATTGACCACCATGGGGCAGATGCTCAATGCAAGAGCTGCCGTGACACGCACTGGCCAGGTACAGAGAAATGGCACCGCGGACCTGGCGCCCACAAAGCAACACTGGGCTTCCTCCAAGTGGGACACAGGCCCCACCACCACCCCGGAGCGACAGCCCACCAAATCGCAGCTGACGCTGCTGAGACCCCCTGGTGCAAAATGCGGCCCCCAGCCCAGCCCAGCCCGGAAACGGTCGCTGTGGGCCCCGGGTAATGATGCCACACAGCAATGCCCGGCTTCCTCTCCCTAACAACAAATAGCCTCCTTGCAGTTTCTTCAGCCCAGGAACCCGATTTGCTTTATAGCAATGTGCAAACTTTTCACACTTTAACCAAATGTCTGTGAAGCGTTTTCCTGTGCCTCATCTCATTTGATCCTCACGTAAGTCCTGGTGTAGGTAGATAAGATACTTGGTGGAATCCTATTTTCTTTTCATTAGCTGGAAAATGGAGATTTAGAAAGCTTAGAAACTTGACCCGACTGAAAAGAAGTAAGAAATGCTGGACCTTGAAAATGACTTCAAATTTTCTCGCTGCGCAGAATATAGTCAAACACTGCTGCATATTTTACCCTTTGTTCTCCCTACGTGATCTACAATAATCTGCTTCGTGTTGATATTTACTGCTGTGTTGCTGACAATTACCTGAAAGAGAAGTTTGGGTGCTTCACTAGGCTGGAAAAAGTTTAGCTAAATCAGAAAGCAGGTCTAATTAAGCAAGTTTATCTATATACTAGAGGCCTGATGCATGAAATTCGTGCAAGAGTAGGCCTTCCTTCCCCCAGCTGCCGGCACTGGCTTCCCTCTGGCACCCGGGACCCAGGCTTCCCTCCAGCTGCCAGCAGGCACCCAGGACCCAGGTTTCCCTCGCTGCCCCAGCTTCGTCCAGAAACATATTACGCTTTTATTATTATAGATATAAAGCTCTCACTGGCGCCAATCACATGTGTGTGTTTCGATCTGTCACTGTCAATTGTGAATTTGGTTGACATTTGTATTTAGAGAAAGGGTGAATAGCAATATTAAAATATTTCTTCTAATTAATTTCCTTTCAATGTGCACAAATTCGTGCACTGGGCCACTAGTTATAATAAAGAGCTGGAGATGTCCACAGACTGAGGATTGGAGAAAGACATTACAAATGAATGTGGCCACAAGAGAAAAAGATCCAGACAGCTTCCAAGGAATGTTATTAAGGGAGAAAGCCAAGACGCAGGCAGCAAGGAAAATATTTGTGCTGAAGGGGGACAGGCAGGTGTGTGTGGCATCCACACACACATACATAGAATTCTCTCTGGGTGAACAGACATCTGGGGAGAGGGCAGACATGGAAAGGTCTTAAGCCTCTTTATAATGGTTTTAACCATTGTATGTATAATAACCTTTAAAAATAGGTTGAATGGATAAACAAAATGAGATAGGTAGATATACAGATAAATAAATGGATGGATAGAGACACACACACACATATCCAATCAATGTATTATTCATCAGCTTTAAACAAAAAGGACATTCTGACACCTACTACAGCATGAATGGAAGAAGCCAGACACAAAAAGGCAAATACTATGCGATTCCATTTATAAGAGGTCCCTAGAGGAGTCAGATCAATAGAGACGGAAAGTAGATGGTGGATGCCAGGGGCTGGGGAGTTAATGTTCAATGGAGACAGTTTCAGTTTGGGAAGATGAGAAAATTCTGGAGGTGGATGTTGGCGACAGTTGCACAGCAATCCGAATGTACTTGGTCCCAGTGAACTGTGCACTTAAAAATGGTGAAGATCGTAAATGTTATGCTATGTGTATTTTACCACAATAAACATCTTCATTAAAAGTGAAGAGTGGAGCGGGAGGCAAGATGGCTGCAGCCAGGGAAGTTCGGCCGCTTCCTCCCAGCGCCGTAATGGGGCTTGCGCTCCACTACAGAACATTTGACTTGAAAAACCAGCTGAAAAGTAGCTGGTCTGAAACACGGCGGGCGGGAGCAGGAGAGGAGACAGGAGATGTGGAGGGGGTGAGCCAACCTGAGCAGCTGCACAGCGAGGCTGGGGCCAGAGGGCACCCCCTGGAGCGCAGGGATCCCCAACTCAGAGCAACAGAGACGGGAAGAGGAGCCCCCGTACCACCAGGAAGTGGGAATCCGTGGCGACTGGGTCCATCGGGAGACTCGGGCGGCACCATCCCAGGCAAAAGGCAACTGCTTAGTTACACAGCCTGGGCCGTTCTCCCCATCCGTCCGCAGTCACGCGCAGCCTTCCCGGTGGGTGGAGGGTGGAGGGTGGAGGGTGGAGGCTGGGCCCGGTGCCGGCAGTAAATCTGAAGGTCCAGTTACTCTCTGAAGTCACTTTTGGGGGAGAGCGGGACGTGGGCTGGACAGAGTGCCCTGGGCAAGGGAAGCGACCCTCCCCGCCTCAAGCAAAGAGGAGTGGCCTCTGCCCCCACCTATGGAACAGCTCGGGGCGGACACCTGCGCCCCTGGGGCTGGCCTGGCAGCACCCTGTCCAGCGAGGGCCGGCCGTGCTGGAAGATTAGAGCGCCGAGCGGGGCTGGTTTGTTTGTTTTGTGTGTTTTTTTTTTGGGGGGGGGGGTGTTGTTGTTGTTGTTTTGTGTGCTGTGTTTTTTAACATCCCCTCCTGCTTGGGTGGCAACAAGGTGGTGACAGTAACCCCAGCTCAGGCCCCACCCCCATCAAATCTGTTTAAACCATCTGACCAGGACCCGCTACCCCACATGGCCCACTTCCACGGGGGGAAGGGAGAGCAGCTCAGAACAGGAATGTTCAAGGTGTAAGCCCCAGGCAGACCCAGCCTCTAGGCTACCGAGGCCCTACATGGGGATCTGCCCTGCCCAGGCCAGGCCAGGACAGTGACTCACGCCGGCTGGGCCAGGAGGCCGGACTGACAGACACACCAAGGGGCCAGACTCAATAACATCAGAGCAACACCCAGCAAGCTCCACACAAGCAAATCCAAAGGGTTTTTTTATTTGTTGGTTTTTGTTTTGCTTTGCTTTGCTTTCTCTTCCCTCTTTTTCTATCATATTCTGTTATTTCTATCTTAGTCTCTTCTTTTTTTTCTTTATATTTCAATTTTTTCTTTATTTTTCTTTAATCTTTTCTTTTTCTTTCTTTTCCTATTCTGTATTTTATATTATTCATTATTATTACTTTAAAAATTATATCATTTATTTCTTTTCTTTATTTTCTTTTTATACTTATTCTATTTTTTTGTCTCTTTCTACATTTCTTTCATAGTCTCTTTTTTCCTCCTCTACTTCTTTTTGGTGTGTCTTTTGCTATTTTTTTTAAAATCTTTAATTGTGGTGGTGGTTGTTTTTATTATTGTTTTTCATGCTGTTTTTGAGATGATCTGGTTTGTCTTGTTTTGTTCTGTCAGCACCTGTGTAACAGCACAACATGGTCAGGGTTGAAACTCACAGTCAGCAAGCCTGAGGGCCAACCCGAAATAATCTTTGGATTCAATACAATCCCTATTAAAATACCAATGGCATACTTCTACGATCTAGAACAAATATTCCAAAACTTTATATGGAACTAAAAAAGACCCTAAAAAGCTGCAGCAATCTTGAGAAGAACAAAGTTGGAGGGATCATAATACCAGATATCAAAATATACTACAAAGGCATTGTAATCATAACAGCCTGGTACTGGCACAAGAACAGGCATACAGATCAATGGAACAGAACTGAGACACCATATATCAACCCACACCATATGGTCAATTAATATTTGACAAAGGAAGCAGGAACATACAATGGAGAAAGACAGTCTCTTTAATAAATGGTGGTGGGAAATTTGGACACGTACACCCCCCCTTCCCCCCAAAATGAAGCTAGACCACCAACTTACACCATACACAAGAATAAACTCAAATTGTATAAAATACTTAAATGTAAGTCCCAAAACCATAAAAAATCCTAGAAGAAAACATAGGTAGCAAAATATCAGACATCTCACATAGCGGAATTTTACCCATGCATCACCTAGGGCAAGAAAAACAAACGAAAAAAATAAACAAATGGAACTCCATCAAACTAAAAACCCTCTGCACAGCAAAAGAAACCAACAAAATGAAAAGGGAAACCACTGTATTGGAGAACATATTTGCCAGTGATACATCTAATAAGGGGTTAATTTCCCAAATACACAAAGAACTCATACAGTTTAACAAAAGTAAGACAAACAATAGAATTAAAAAATGGGCAAATGACCTGAATAGACATTTCTTCAAAGAGCACATACATCCTGAAACATCAATCAGATAGAATGTATGCGCCCTTATGTTCACAGCAGCACTATTTACAATAGCTAAGATCTGGAAACAGCCCAAGTGCCCATCAGTAGATGAGTGGATAAAAAAGCTGTGGTACATTTACACCATGGAATACTATGCAGCAGTAAAAAAGAAGGATCTCTTATCCTTTGAGACAGCATGGAGGGACCTGGAGAGCATCATGCTAAGTGAAATCAATCAAAGACAAGTATCACATGATCGCACTCAGACGTGGAATCTAAGTAACAAAATAACCTGATGGACGGAGTGGATCCAGAGACATAGAAGCATGAACAGAGTAACAGATATCAGAGGGAAGAGAGTTGGGGGAAGGCGAGATTAACCAAAAAACTTATATGCATATAACAATAGTGCAGTGAAGGCCTGGGGTGGGGAGGAAGCTAGGTGAAGTGGGGCAAAGGAGGAAAAATGGGAGACATCTATAATACTCTCAACAATAAAAATAAATTTAAAAATAGAAAATAAAACGCAAGTAACACCATCAAGGGGTGACAGATAAAAACAATATGGTCCATCCACACAATGGACAGAATATTAAAAAAAGAAGGAAATCCTTGGAGACATTATGCTCAGTGAGAGCAGCCAGACACAGAAGGGCAAATACTGCGTGATTCCACTCACATGAGGCCCCAAGAAGAGTCCGATTCATAGAGACAGAAAGTAGATGGTGGGAGCCAGGGGCTGGGGATGAGTGTTCAATGGGAGTGAGTTTCAGTTTGGGAAGATGAGAAAGTTCTAGAGGTGGATGGTGGTGATGGTTGCATCACAATGTGAATGTACTTAATGCCACTGAATTGTGCAATTTTAAAAATTGTTAAAATTGATAAATGTCACGTTCTGTATATTTTGCCACAATAAAAAGAAATAATAAAAGACGCAACAATGGAAGCCAACCCCTCGCCAGTGGTGTACCAGGGGATCTCACCCCCTGCTAACCACAGCAGGTACAAAATCATCCTCTTTTTGTAAATGAGGAAACAGGAGGTCAGTAATTTGCTCAAGGTCACACACTGAGGATGTGGGGGATGGAGCCCAGATCTGAACCCAGGCTGTCTGCTCCAGAGTCAGAACTTTTAATCCCCACGTTGTAGAATACTCAAACTCAGGCTTCCTCGTGGCAGTCTCTGCCAATACCCCCTACCAGCCAGGAAATTCCTCCCCTTCCTGTGTGAATCTCCAGCCACGACTGCCTCTCTGTGTGTGACCTCTACTAGTAAGACACACATGGGAATTGTACAATTACAGGACACGCCCCCCTCACCCACCACCTCCAACCCACCACACACACTCCTCTAGCTCGCTGGCCCGAGCCAAGAGGCTCAAGGGGCTCCCAGCCCAGTGGGGAGCAGTACAGACCTGACACTCAGCTAGAGTTCAGCTCAGCTGAGTCAGGCAGACCCCGTTCAATGACCAACTCTGCCCTTACGTGAAATGGGCAAGTGAGTCAACATCCCTGGCCCTCAGTTTCCCGTCTGTAAGACAGGGGTGATGAACAACAATACGGTTTTTAAAGGAAACAATGCCTAATACATAGGATAAAGGCACTTGAGCTTCCTAAGACCCAGGGTGGACGATGAACAGCGAGGCCGAACACTGTCCGGATCAGCTCCTGATGAAGGTGTTTTCTGTCATTAAATTACATCTCATCCAAAGGGGAAGTTCAGGGTGAGAAGCAAACAAGGGCCCATGGCCCGGAGGCCTGGTCGGTTGGAGTGTCGTCCCATAACCCCAAGAGGTTGCGGATTCGATTCCAGCTCAGGGCACGTACCTAGGTTTGGGGTTCAATCCCCAATGGGGGTGCATACAGGAGGCAACCAACAGATCAATGTTTCTCACATCAATGTTTCTCCCTCTCTCTCTTCCCCTCCCTCCCTCCCTCCCTCTCCCTTTCTCTCCCTAAAATCAATTTTTAAAAGTATCTCGGGTGAGGATTTTTTTTTTTAAGCAAACCAGGTGTGAGAGGAAACATTTTCCATGGAGGGAGGCAGTGACCTCATTCCCTCCACCGGCCCTGAGCCTACTCCTTCCAATGCCTTTTCATTTCCTTGCATGTCCGTCAGTGCCTGAGAGAGCAGGCCTGGGTCCTATTTCCCGTGTCTGCTCTCCAAAAATGTGGACCGAACAAATAAACCAGAGGGTTTGGAGGCAACAGAAACCCCAAGATGCCCGAGTCGCCTGTCAGCCAAGGGAACCAGTTTTCAGCACTCTAAAAGCTAAAAGCTAAAAGCTGTGCCCTGGCCAGTGTGGCTCACTTGGTTGGAGTGTCATCCAGCACACCAAATCGCTCGCTGCAGGTTCGATTCCCAGTCAGGGCACATAACCCAGTCGCAGGTCAGGGTACATAAGGGAGACAACCAATCAATCTCTCTCTGTCTCTCTCTCTCTCTCAAAAAATAAAAAATTAAATTTAAATTAAATTTTTAAATAAATCAACAAATAAAATGGCACATTCTCTTAAAAAAAAAAAAAGTTAAAAGCTTTCCCAAGGCCATGGAGCCGGGTCTTTAACCTGGCCTGAGGGCTTTGTCCCTCTCTACTATGCTCACCCAGGGCAGAACTGACCTTGCAGATAGCCAAAAGTTTGGGGGTCTTAGGCCTCCTGTAGTGAGAGCCCATGGAGAAATAACGAAGGCCAGCTCCATGCAGGCACTGGGTTGCAAAATCCGTCTCATGTAAATCCACTCAAAGACAGTGTGGGGCGGATCAGATCATTTATTCCAATATTTATTTTTAAATAGAAGAGGAAACAGAGGTGTTAAGTATGGCCAAAGGTCAAACAGCAAGAAAGTGGGGAAATCAGCATTTGAACCCAGGACTACAGGCTCCCCTCTGCTTGTGTTAATGTGAACACTGGTCAGCTCAGGCCACCCAGGCTTCCAGAGTGCCGATGAGTCCAGGGAGGTCATGTGTGTCCTGTGTCATTGTCTAAATCTGGAGGAAAGAATCACGACTGAAACGCCACGATGATCTTCCATACTCTGGATCCAGACAGAGCAGCCGCTGCTGCCCCAGCTCCCCACATCTACGCACACGGTACGTCCTTCCCGTTCCACTCGGCTGTGACGCGAAAGCCTCCCAGTGCAGTGCTTTACATGAGTGGCCAGCAGGCCTCCTTTGCTCAGCTGAGAGCAGAATGAGAAAGGAAAAGTGGCACCAGAGCTTGTGGGCAGAAGGGACCAACCTCTGGCCCAGCTTGACCCTTGGGCTGCAGCCTGCACGCAAATCCCTGGTCTCTGACGACCTTGAGCTGCCTTGGCCTGAATCCTAACCCTGAATGTTTCCTATTTACTCCACCAAGGCCTAACACTTGACACCTGACACCCGGCAGCACCAGTAAGTACCCATGTGCTTCCCTAATTGATGGGGATTATGTTCACCCACAGTTCTTTGGGGCCAACAGCTATGTCCTTGGGGAGGGCCGGGCTGGACTAATTATGCGGCTACAGGAAAGCCTGCCCACGCCAGGGTCGGAGTGCCAGCTCCCACACAGAGAGGGTGAAGAGGGATAAAACTCAAGGGGTTAGCGGGGGTCAGGTGTTTTGCTTAGTTTGTCACAAGCATGAATTACCTCATTTAATTCTCACCCAAACCAAGAAATGGGAGAGTCTAGAACAGGGGTGTGGAACATCTAGCCCTCAGACCTTATAAGACCCACAAAATCATTTGGTCTGGCCCTGCCAAGGCATTAGGGTAAGTTAAGTAAAGGTTTGACCAAATATAGCAGGCTAATTTTTAAGTTGATAATTTTATATGGCCCGTGAATGATGTTATAAATATCCACATAGCCCTTGGCAGAGAAAAGGTTCCCCACCCCTGGTCTACAGCAGAAACCAAGCATGAAGATTCAAGGGGGCATTTGGATGACCACTAGGAGGGATGAGTAAAAGAGAAGTCCGCAGGCCTCCAGGCTGTGGTGTCAAATTCTGCCGCTGGGTGAAACCTAGGATTCCCAACTTCCCTGGTTATCCTGGGACTGATGGTTTCTCCATGAAGCAGGGCTCTTAATCCTAAAACTAAGAAAGTCCTGGGAAAACCAGAACACATCGGTCACCCTAGTAGCCTAATTCTGGTCTCCAAATATTGGCCACAAACTCCTATTTGCCCTTCAAAACCCAATACAAAAGCCCCCCTTCCTCTGTAAGGCAGAATATAGCAGGAAAAACTGAGTATCTGGGTTTAAACTCTAGATTTAAATCCTAGCTCTATGAGGAGGTCTTATCAGGGCCACGTTCCTGGTAGATGGTTCTTATTAGAAAGTATCTTATAGATCAGTGGTTCTCCACCTTGGCTGCACATTAGAATCACCTGGGAATCTTTTGAAAATCCTGATTGCTGGGCCTCATCCTCCGGAAATTCTGTTTCTTTGTTACTAATGTTGTGGCCCCACCCCATCACAAAGAAACAGAATTTCCAGAGGATGAGGCCCAGCAATCAGGATTTTCAAAAGATCCCCAGGTGATTCTAACGTGCAGCCAAGGTGGAGAACCACTGTTACAGATGTTCCCCGGGACTTCAGAGCCCCTAGTCCGCTATATCTGTTACCTGTCCGTGTCTTCCTTTAGACCCCATCTGCCCTCCCCTGAACCACCTGAACAGACTAGCAAACAAATTGAAAAATAAAAAATAAGGAGAACCAAGATGGCGGCATAGGTTAACGCCGGAGTTTGCTGCTTTGAACAACTACTTCAAAAGTGAAACCAAAAAACGGAAGGGACATCACCCAGAACCACAGGAACGCTGGCTGAGTGGAAGTCCTACAACTAGGAGGAAAGAGAAATGCATACGGACACTCAGAGGAGGCGCAGTGCTGAAGTCAAATTCCGAGGTGCGGAGTGCGCGGAGCGGGCTGGCGGCGGAGGGCTCGGTTGTTGTTTTCAATCGGGAGGGAGTCGCAGACTCTGAGCACCAGATACAGGCGAGTCTTTAGGGACCCAGACTCAAACGGGAGAAGCGGGACTGTCTGGCTTCGGTCGGAACTCGAAGGCAGCTTTCTCTCCGAGCTTTGCAGCGGGTGCTGGGACTCAGAGAGGCAGAGCCCCTGGGGACAGGACTGAGAGCCACCATAACTGCTCTCTCCGGCCCACCCTGTTGATCCTGTGCGACCCGCCCCGCCCAAGCCCTGCACAGAGGCATTTGCCGGATAGCCTCAGGCAAAGGCTAGATTAGCACCTCCCTAGAGGACAGAAGTTCTCTCACTGCTGACACAGCTGATTCTCATAGCCACTTGGCCTGGAGGTCAAACCCTCCCTGGAATTAGCTACAACAATCAAGATTTATCTATAAGACTGTGAACAAAGACCACTAGGGGGTGCACCAAGGAAGCATAACAAAATGCGGAGACAAAGAAACAGGACAAAATTGTCAATGGAAGAAATAGAGTTCAGAACCACACTTTTAAGGTCTCTCAAGAACTGTTTAGAAGCTGCCGATAAACTTAATGAGATCTACACGAAAACTAATAAGACCCTCGATCTTATATTGGGGAACCAACTAGAAATTAAGCACACACAGACTGAAATAACGAATATTATACAGACGCCCGACAGCAGACCAGAGGAGCGCAAGAATCAAGTCAATGATTTCAAATGCGAGGAAGCAAAAAACATCCAACCGGGAAAGCAAAATGAAAAAAGAATCCAAAAATGCGAGGATAGTGTAAGGAGCCTCTGGGACAGCTTCAAGCGTACCAACATCAGAATTATAGGGGTGCCAGAAGAAGAGAGAGAGCAAGATATTGAAAACCTATTTGAAGAAATAATGACAGAAAACTTCCCCCACCTGGTGAAAGAAATGGACTTACAGGTCCAAGAAGCTCGGAGAACCCCAAACAAAAGGAATCCAAAGAGGACCACACCAAGACACATCATAATTAAAATGCCAAGAGCAAAAGATAATGAGAGAATCTTAAAAACAGCAAGAGAAAGAAACTCAGTTACCTACAAGGGAATACCCATACGACTGTCAGCTGATTTCTCAACAGAAACTTTGCAGGCCAGAAGGGAGTGGCAAGAAATATTCAAAGTGATGAATACCAAGAACCTACAACCAAGATTACTTTATCCAGCAAAGCTATCATTCAGAATTGAAGGTCAGATAAAGAGCTTCACAGATAATCTAAAACCAGGTAAAACTGTTAATACTGATCGCTGCCAACAACAAATAATCAGTTTGAACCACGCTTTAATCGTGAAACGACCAGAATGTTCCAGAAGACACGGCAAAGTAATTTTGCTTCATGATGACGCACCAGCACACACTTCAGAACCAGTTACAGACACGTTAAATGGTCTTGCCTGGGAAGTATGAACCCACCCACCATATTCACCAGCCCTCGCTCCTTCAGATGACCACTCGATCGGATCGATGGCCCACGGGCTTTCTGAGCAGCACTTCAACACGTGTGAAGAAGTGGACAGTAGGGTCTGTGAATGGTCTGCCCCAAAACAAGAGAAGTTCTATTGGGACGGTCTCCACAAGTTACTTGAAAGATGGGGAAATGTGTAGCCAGCGATGGACATGACTTTGAATAAAGCACTTTTGATGTTTCTCTAAAAAAAAAAAAAAAAAAAAGAGCTTCACAGATAAGGAAAAGCTAAAGGAGTTCATCACCATCAAACCAGGATTATATGAAATGCTGAAAGGTATCCTTTAAGAAGAGGAAGAGGAAGAAAAAGGTAAAGATACAAATTATGAACAACAAATATGCATCTATCAACAAGTGAATCTAAGAATCAAGTGAATAAATAATCTGATGAACAGAATGAACTGGTGATTATAATAGAATCAGGGACATAGAAAGGGAATGGACTGACTATTCTTGGGGGGGAAAGGGGTGTGGGGGATTCGGGAAGAGACTGGACAAAAATCATGCACCTATGGATGAGGACAGTGGGTGGGGAGTGAGGGCGGAGGGTGGGGCGGGAACTGAGAGGAGGGGAGTTATGGGGGGAAAAAAAAAAGAGGAACAAATGTAATAATCTGAACAATAAAGATTTAATTAAAAAAAAAAAGAAAAATAAAAAATAAGATAAAATCTCGTAACATGCAACCCAATGAACACTGATCTTCACTTCAGTCTTTCTCCATTACCCTCGTCCTGACACCAAGCAGAACCGTTTTCCACTTGGCTTTTCCTCTCCCAGTGATTGCGCAAGAACCCACAGGGAGGCGTGCAGCGAAGTAAACAGAGACGCTTTAAAAACCTTTTCACAGGCAGCTCAAAGGTGTCAGGCAGCTCAGTTGTGTGGCCGAGACGTCAGCCCCAGAGACAAGGAGCCTCCGTGAAGCCGAGACTTGCCGACGGCCCCAGGAAACCACGCCACAGCTCGGCCAAAGGAACCGGAATGCACAAAGGCAGACACTGTCGCTGCTGGAGGACAACGGTCCTGGGCGGGACACACTGCAAGGGGCAAGGGAGCCCTGAGACTGGCGTCCCAAGCGAAGGGAGTTCTCATGAAGGGAGTCCACCTCTGAAGTGGAGGCGGGCCTGGCTACCCAAAAGCGGGTGGTTTCTGCACAAAGAAACCAGGGCCTTTGTCACCGAGACGTGGGGGCTGGGCAGAGGACTCGAAAGCCCGTTACATGTCCAGGTGATGCTTGTCTCCAGTTGGCTAGCTGAGGGAGGCCTCACTGTACCAGTGGAGAGGGGAGAGGAGAAGTGGTGGAAGTGGGGGGCTGGGGCGGGGCAGAGAGGTCGCAGCCCACCAAGGAAAGGAAAGAGGACAGTGGAGTGAGAGAGAGGCGAGCAGTTCCATCGAGGCAGCAGCAGAGAGGACAGTCTGTCGCCACAGCCTGGCAGACACTCAGGGTTTCCTGCGTGCCAAGCGCTGTTCCAATTATTAACCGTCTACTTCTCCCGACAACCTTATCCCCATTTTATGGATGAGAAAACTGAGGCACAGGGAGGTTAACCTGCCCGTGATTACTTAACCTACTAGCGAGTAGCCAAGCCACAGAGACAATCCATGTGGCCATGGGCAAGTCGCCATCCTGGGTATCAGATGATCGATTCCTTTTCATTCCGCACCCTCCCCGCCGTGTGTGAAGCACTAGAGGGAAAATGCTGACTTCCTCCAGATCAGCTCAGGGGCACTCGAGCTCCCAGCCCCTACCCACCTAATAAATCAGAGTACGCCCTGTGCTTTCCTCGTCTACAGTGCCGCTCATCAGGTGTTTCAAGGGCAACATCCAAGAGGGCGGGCCCGTCTGCTCGCTCCCCGCTACTGTCTCCCCACCCCCCAGCCAGGCACCTAGAAAACCTCTGACCTCACCTGCCTTGGACCGTGATCACATTTCCTGAGATTCTTCAGTGCCCCAAGTGTGGCAATGTGGTTTCTGTCAGGAGGCAGCACTGGAGTGCCAAACCACTGATCTGCACACACATGGCTGACAGCTGGCTCCTGTTTTCCATTTTGCCATGAAAAGGAGCAGAGAACTGAGCGCCCATCCTTCCCCAGACTCAGTCATCTTGTTCCAGTGGCTCTCAAAAGGAGATAATTGTGCCACCCAAGAGCCAGTGGCAATGTCTGGAGACATTTGTGGTTGACACAACTATGGGGAGGGGTGCTCCCGCATGGAGTAGCAGAGGCCAGGGATGCTGCTCAACACCCCAACATGCCCAGGGCAGCCCCACCGTGGAGCGCTATCCACTGCGAGTCACAGGCGGCACGGCAGAGGACCTCTTTCCCCGAGTGAGAAGATGCCCCTCTCTACGGCACCAGAGCCAAGATCACGGCATCTCCAACTTTGACCTGAGCTGAGGGGGAAAGTCTTATCTTTCAAACGACTGGCTGCAAAACGGAACAATAAACTAAAAGCCCAACAGAGGAGGTAAATTCTTAGAAACCATTCCAATTCCATTCCCACTCCAAACAGGTTTCCAAATGGCAAAAAACGCTGGTTAAATCCCTTACACCTGGCAGAATGCCCCCTCCCTGCTCCCGGGCAACACCTCAGCACTCCACTTGGACGCTGGGAACCTATGCCAGGAGACAGCACACTCACTCCCTGTAGGGACCGTTCAAATCTGACTGCTGAAATCATGAAACAAGGAAAGCCAGCCACAGGGTGTGTGGAATCCTTTCCTCCCCATGCTAAGCCTCAGACTTTCTGTAACTTTTGCTGGAAGTGGCAAACATGGATGTTTCTAGAACAGCGTGAGTTCTCCAGCATAAATACTTTCCGTTTATTTTCAATAGGCTTGGTGTGAAAGATTAGGTGACCAGGAAATAGAAGCTACAAAGATTAGACAATGACTGCATTCACGACTGGCTGCTCGACAGCCTCTCCGGGCTGGAGTGCGTGAAGTCGCTGCTGCTTAACGGAGGGGACCTTTGCATTCTCACCTAAAGATCACGTCATTTCAGAGGCATGTTGGGGTTTTGTATCCGTCAGGGCGGCTCCGAACACTTCCCGACATCGGCCTCCCCTTCGCCAAGAGGGAGGGCCAGCAGCTACCACGCAGCACCTTGCCAGTTACACAGCAGCTTGCCCATCGCCCCGCACAGGGCTATGGCCTGGAAAGCCGCCTCCGCCTCCGTGCGAACCACAGCATAGGTGTAATTCATCTGTCAGTGTCGTCTGGCTACTGTGAACAACGCTGCTATGAACACGGGTGTGCACACATCGCCCCAAGTCGCTGCTTTCGCTTCTCTGGGTACACAGTCAGAAGTGGAGGGCTGGATCACATGGTAGCTCCATGTTTAACTTTTTAGGAACCACAGTGGCTGTGCCATCTTACATTCCCACCAGCACTGCACACGGGTTGCACTTTTCACCAACACTGTTTATTTTCTGTTTTTCTGGTGGGTGTGGAAGTGGCACCTCCTTGGCCTCCAGCTCATTAAGGGCATTAATGACTACCCTTCCCCTGATGATATGCCAGCCTCACAAGGGCAGGAACCCTGGTCTCTACTGTTCTCCGCCACGTCCGGAGAGCCTAGGACAGCACCTGGCACTCACTAAGGGAACTGAGCAGCCTGGGGAGGGAAGATGGATTTGAAGGCCGGTTAAGGAATTAAAGAGAAAGGCCTCAGTGACTGACGGGGTAGCTGGGTGAGGGAGAGATACGTTTCCAGCACTGGGCCCAGATCAGTCTGTGAGGGAGAAGCAAAAGCTACAGCCCATCTTGGTAGCAGCTGGGTCCCTGTAGCGTAGTCCTGATTTTTCTGTAAGCCTCAAGTTCTTCCTTCGTGACATGGGAGTGGATACAATGGTGTCCGCCCGAGGAGTCCGTGAGCTAATTCACGCGGCGTCTGGCTTGCAGCACGGCACACCGCCCTCCGTGAATGTTAGCTCACAGCCTCCTCGAGGAGAGCTTGATAAGGCTGCTCCTCACGCAGAAAGGCCCTGCAGCAGAAGCCTGGAGGTCTGTGCAGAGGAAAAACTATCTAGGGAATGTGTTTTCAACAAAGCAAATGCCAAAGGAACACGTGTCTATACTCAGAGCCGTGGCCTTTAAAAGCTTCCAGCTTCCCCGCCTGGCTCAGGGCACAGAGAAACTTACTCCCCTGGCTGGCCCAGACCTTGGGCGGCCTCGGCAGCCCCGCTGGGAGCGGGGAGAGCGGCACCAGCTGCTGAGTCGCAGAAACTCAGAATGCCCCTTCGTCCGCACGGCCCGCACCGAGGAACCGGGAAGGAGGGGGTCCTCGCGCCACAGTCTACCGCTCTCAACCTCGACTGGCTTCTGCAAACATTGGTTCCAACGCTTCTGCAGTCTGGATGAAGTCCAGAGTCACTGGTGTCCAGGCTGAGCATCGGCCACGCATCCTTCTCTCCTCAGCCACAGGCTCGTCCCCGAGTTCTCATGGCTGTGGTACCGAACCTCATCTATACAAATGCCAACATCTCTTCAATTTCCAACAAAACTTTTAGGCCATGTCTCAGGCTTCTCGTGTACTTTGTGCATGGAAAGTGTGACAAGGCTGGAGTGCCAAGGATGCCCAGGTGGCCAGCTGCCCCATTATTTACACACTCCTTCTCCACTCTTCTCTTCAAAACATAAACTGAACAATAAAATAACGATAATAATGTAGTAACACTGCATGCCCAGAGGCTGGGGGGTTCATTGGAAAGGAGCACTAAAGAACTCCTGGGTTCATGGTCTGTTCCCTATCTTGGTTTTGGTCGTGGTTATACAAGTGTATGCACTTGTCAAATTCACTGAACTGAACACTTAAGACCTGTGCATTTATTATATACTAGAGCAGTGATGGCGAACCTTTTGAGCTCGGCGTGTCAGCATTTTGAAAAACCCTAAGTTAACTCTGGTGCCATGTCACATATAGAAATTTTTTGATCTTTGCAACCATAGTAAAACAAAGACTTATATTTTTGATATTTATTTTATATATTTAAATGCCATTTAACAAAGAAAAATCAACCAAAAAAATGAGTTTGTGTGTCACCTCTGACACGTGTGTCATAGGTTCGCCATCACTGTACTAGAGCCTTGTTGCATGAAATTCATTCACGGGTAGGGTCCCTAGGCCTGGCCCAGCGATCACGGCTGATGGGGGCCTTCGGGCTGCTGGCCAGGGCCTTCCCTCCAGCTGCAAATCAGGGCCTCCCTTCGTTCTGTGCCACCCCCTGGTGGTCAGCACACGTCATAGCAAGAGCGATCAAATTCCCAGTCTCCAAGTCGAATTCCTGAGGGGACACTTTGCATATTAGGCTTTTATATATATACTAGGGGCCCGGTGCACGAAATTCGTGCACTGGGTGTGTGTGTGGGGGGGGGGGAGTGTCCCTCAGCCCAGCCTGCCCCCTCTCACATACTGGGAGCCCTCAGGCGTTGACCCCCATCACCCTCCAATCACAGGATCGGCCCCTTGCCCAGGCCTGACGCCTCTGACAGAGGCGTCAGGCCTGGGCAGGGGACCCTCATTTCCCCCCATCACTGGTTCTGCCCCCAGCCCAGGCATGATGCCTCTGGCCCAGGCGTCAGGCCTGGGCAAGGCACCCCCAGACCCCTCCGATTGCTGGCTCTGCCCCTTGCCCAGGCCTGATGCCTCAGCCAGAGGCATAGACCCCCATCACCCTCTGATCACCCGATCGGCCCCTTGCCCAGGCCTGACGCCTCCGCCAGAGGTGTCAGGCTTGGACAGGGGACCCCCATCTCCCTCTGATCGCTTGCTCCACCCCCCGCCCAAGCCTGATGCCTCTGACCCAGGCTTCAGGCCTGGGCAAGGGGACCATCATATCCCCCCAATCCCCAGCTCAGCCCCCCGCCCAGGCCTGATGCCTCGGCCAGAGGAGTTGACCCTCATCACCCTCCGATCACCAATCACCGGATCGGCCCCTTGACCAGGCCTGAGGCCTCCGGCAGAGGTGTCAGGCCTGGGCAGGGGACCCCCAGCTCCCCGCGGTTGCAGGCTCCGCCCCTGCCCAGGCCTAACACCTCTGGCTGAGGCATCTGGCTTGGGCAGCAGGGACCCACAGCTGCAGCGGCCCTGCGATCATGGGCTCCACTTTAGGCCCAGGCAAGGGACCCCTGGCTCCCGGGACTGCCAGCTTCGACCATGCCCAGCTCCCATCGCTGGCTCCACCCCTACTTCCTGCTATCACTGGCCAGGGCGGGAAAGGAGCCTGATTCTCCAATCATGGCTGGTGGGCAGGGCGAAGGCGGCCCCAGGGCCACCTTTGCCCTGCCCCCCAGCTCTTAGCTCCCCACTGGGTTTCCGATCACTGTCAGTGGCAGGGGGCTTCTTCCTGCTTTCCCTTTCACCTCCCTGCATTGTGCCTACATATGCAAATTAACCGCCATCTTGTTGGCAGTTAACTGCCAATCTTAGTTGGCAGTTAATCTGCATATAGCCCTGATTAGCCAATGAAAAGGGTATCGTCGTACGCCAATTACCATTTTTCTCTTTTATTAGTGTAGATAGAGAGATAGATTAAATGTCTTGGTTGTTAAAATTAACTAAAAAGAATAACACAACAGCAACAATATGACTACAATCATCCCCCCTTATCGACAGGGGATTCGCGCCAAGACCCCAGCAGACATCTGAAACTGCAGATAGAACCCAACCCTATACATACTGTAATTTTTCCTATACATACATACCTATGATAAAGTTTAATTTATAAATCAGGTACAGTAAGAGGTTAACAAGAATCTATAATAATGAAAGGTTAATATGCTAATTAGACCGGATGTCCTTCCTAATGAAGCCGGGCCGGAGGGAAGGCCCACTCTTGCACGAATTTTCGTGCATCAGGCCTCTAGTAACTAATAATAAAAGAGAACAATTATAACAATAAACTGAAATAAAAGTTATGTGAATGTGGTCTCTCTCACTCTCAAAATACCTTACTGCACTGTCCTCATCTTTTCACTTGAAGGAAGCACTACGGCTCCTCTGGCATAGCTAAGCTCCGGCATCACTGCTCCTGGGCTTTGGGCCCCTCTGGCGTAAAGTGAGGGTCACCTGAGCATCAGCAGTGCGGATACCATGACGGTCGATATGATACCTGAGGGGGCTACTGAGTGACTACGTACATATCGTGGAGACTGGACAAAGGGATGAGTCCGTCAGGGCCTGCATTATCTCATTTGATCTTTACAAACTTGTGACAGGGTCCTCTTCCCATTTTACAGCTCAGGCTCCTGAGGGACCCAGGAGAATTCCAGGAACCTGCTCAGGTCCCACAGTAAGTTGCAGTGCCGGTTACAATCACAATCCCCGTGTGCCCTGGCATAGACGATGCAGGAAGGACAACAAATAAAACGTGACGGCAGCTTTTCAAGAAATGTCTGCACTGTAGCTCTAAAACCAAGTGCTGTGAGCCACCACCATGGACAGAAACTCACACACACGCACGCACACACAGCCCACTGAACCTCCCTACCATCCTGGATATCCAACTCTTTCATATTCAGAATGTCAGGTCCTTGCAACTCTGAGCAGCCCAGGAAAGCTATCTTTTTTTTTTTTTAATATATTTTATTGATTTTTCACAGAGAGGAAGGGAGAGAGATAGAAAGTTAGAAACATCGATGAGAGAGAAACATCGATCAGCTGCCTCCTGCACATCTCCCACTGGAGATGTGCCCGCAACCCAGGCACATGCCCCCGACCGGAATCGAACCTGGGACCTTTCAGTCCGCAGGCCGACGCTCTATCCACTGAGCCAAACCGGTTTCCGCCTATCTTTTTTTTTTTAATCCTCACCTGAGGAGAGAGGAAATTTTTCCCATTGATTTTTTTCTGTTTTTAGAGAAAGAATGGAAGGGAGGGAAGAAAGATAGAGGAGAGAGAGAGAGAAATATCAATGAGAGAAACACAAATCAACTGGTTGCCTCCCACATGCACCCTGACCAGGGGTGGGGATTAAACCTGTGACCCTCTGGTGTGCAGGCCAATGCTCTAACCACTGAACCCACCGGCCAGGGCCAGGAAAGCTATCTTTTATTTTTTTTCCTCCTAACTAGTAAATGATCTGTTTATTATGACTCTTTTTTAAATTATCTTTTATTTATTTATTTTTTAATATATTTTATTGATTTTTTACAGAGAGGAAGGGAGAGGGATAGAGAGTTAGAAACATCGATGAGAGAGAAACATAGATCAGCTGCCTCCTGCACACTCCCTACTGGGTATGTGCCTGCAAAGACCGGAATCGAACTTGGGACCCTTGAGTCCGCAGGCCGACACTATATTCATTGAGCCAAACCGGTTAGGGCCTTTTATTTATTTTTTAAACATATTCTTATTGATTTCAGAGAGGAAGGGAGAGGGAGAGATAGAAACATCAATGATGAGAATCACTGATCGGCTGCCTCCCACACGCCCCCACACTGGGGATTGAGCTGCAACCCGGGCATGTGCCCTTGGCCGGAATCGAACCCGGGACCCTTCAGTCCGCAGGCCAATGCTCTATCCACTGAGCCAAACTGGCTAGGGCTATTATGACCCTTTACAAAGTTCTTTAGCAATCCAAAGCTGCAGACCATACATTTGTGTGTGTGTGTGTGCGCGTGTGTACGTAAGTGTGTGCGTGCATGTGTGTGTGTGTGTGTGTGTGTATGCATGTGTACATGATGTTTTGTTCTTAACAAAAAAATTTAGAAAACTAATTTGAGGTTTTTTTGTGGCTTAAAACAACATTTAATTTCTCACAGTTTCCGTGGGTCGACAATTTAATTGGATCCTCTGGCTCAGGTTTCTCATGAGCTACCACCAAGGTGCTGCAGGCATCTCTGGGCTCCATAGCGGGGAGTCGCTTCCGAGTACATCGGTGGGTGTTGGCAGGATTCAGTTCTTCCTGGACTGTTGGGCGGAGGCTTCAGTGCCCTCCTGGCATCAGCTGGAGGCTGCCCTCCGTTCTTTGTCATGTGGGCCTCTCCATCGGGCAACTCACCAGGAAAGCTCAATATGGAGTGAGGCAACGAGAACAGCAAGATCCGAGGGGCATGGATCCCCGCGGGCGGCTCACGGGGGACCACCTCCCGGAGGCTGCCTGCCCAGAGCTGTACTGCCTGTGAGGAAAGGTCTGTACTTTAAGTAGTGGTACTTCAACTTTTTAAAGGTTTGTATGTGCCAATCATCTTGTTATTTCTTTATTTTTTGTTTTTTCTTTATTTAAATCATTTTTATTTTTCAATGACAGTATTGAGATACAGTATTACATTAGTTTTAGGTGTACACCCCAGTACTTGGACATTATATAACTTACTAAGCGATCATCCTGGTAAATCTCGCACCCACCTGATACCATAAAAAGTTAACACAACACTGCTGACTCTATTCCCTATGCTCAAATCTACATCTCCCTGACTATGCTGTACCTGCCGACTTACACTTCTTAATCCCTCCACCTTTATCACCATCCCCCACCCCTACATGGCAAGCATCAAATGTTCTCTGTCTCTGAGTCTGCTTCTGTTCTGCTTCTTCATTTATTTTGTTTATTAGATTCAATCACTGGATAGGTATTTATTGCCATTTTATTGTTCATGTGTTTTACCTTTCTTTTTCTTCTTCTTCTTATTATTATCATTATTATTATTATTATTATTATTATTACTAGAGGCCTGGTGCACGAAATTCGTGCGTGGGTACGGTCCCTATGCCTAGCGTGCGATCAGGGTCATCGTCCCCAGCTGCCAGCAGCCAGTCTTGCCACCCCGCAACCCCTGTTCCCCATTCGCCATTGGTGATCAGAGCCTGACAGCCAGGGGAGGGACTGAGAGGTTGGCCGTTCCCACCCACTCGCCGGCCCCACCCCTGCCGCAGGTTGCCCTCTGTGTGTGGGACAACTGGCGGGGCAGGAGCCTTGGCCTGGCACCATCTGCAGCCCCCACCACCCACCCCCGCGTCCCGGTTCGCCATTGGGTGATCGGAGCCTGCCGGTCAGGGAAAGGGACCGAGAGGTGGTCAGTGCAACTCATAGTGACTGGTGTTCTGCCGTTATGGTTGCGTCACTGGGCTTTTATTATATCAGAGTATTATTATTATTAAAAAAGACCTTTTAACATTTCATGTAATACTGGTTTGGTGCTAATGAACTCTAGCTTTTTCTTTTAATTTATCTTTATTGTTGAAAGTATTACAGATGTCCCCCTTTTTTCCCTATTGTCCCCCTCCACCCACACCTGCCCCCCCAGGCCTTCTCCACACTATTGACAGTGTCCATGGGTTATGCATGTAAGTTCTTTGGCTAATTTCTCTCCACCCACCATCCCTATGAGAGTTATCAGTCTGTTCCATGTTTCCATGTCTCTGGATCTATCTTGTTCATTGGTTTATTTTGTTACATAGATTCCACATATGAGTGAGATCATGTAATACTTGTGTTTCTCTGACTGGCTTACTTCACTGAGCATGATACTCTTCAGGTCCCTCCATGCTGTCTCAAAGGATAAGAGGTCCTTCTTTTTTACAGCTTTAACTTTTTCTTGTCTGGGAAGCTCTTTATATGTCCTTTGATTCTAAATGATAGCTTTGCTGGGTAGAATAATCTTGGTTGTAGGTCCTTGTTTTTCATCACTTTAAATATTTCTTGCCACTCCGTTCTGGCCTGCAAAGTTTCTGTTGAGAAATCAGCTGACAGTCTTATGGGAGCTCCCTTGTAGGCAACTAACGGCTTTTCTCTTGCTGCTTTTAAGATACTCTCTTTGTCTTCAACTTTTTGCATTTTAATTATGATTTGTCTTGATGTGGGCCTGTCTGGGTTCATCTTGTTTGGGACTCTCAGAGCTTCCTGGACCTGTAAGTCTATTTCCTTTACCCAGTTAGGGAAGTTTTCTGTCATTTTTTTTCAAATGGGTTTCCAATTTCTTTCTCCTCCTCCCCCTCCCCCTCCTCTTCCTCTTCTTCCTCCTCCTCCTCCCCCTCCTCCTTCTGGCACCCCCATAATGCAAATGTTGGCACACTTCAAGTTGTCTCAGGGGCTCCTTACACTATCTTTGTCTTTTTGGATTCTTTTTGTCTGTCTGCTGTTCTGATTGGGTGTTTTTTGCTTCCTTGTATTCCAAATTGATGATTTGATTCTCTGCTTCATCTACTCTACAGTTGATTCCCTGTAAATTATTTTTCATTTCAGTTAGTGTAGCCTTCATTTCTGACTGGTTCTTTTTTATGGTTTTCATGTCAAAGTTTATTGCTCATTCTTATAACTAGTGTTATGAACTCTGCATCTAGTAGATTGCTTTTCTCTATTTTGTTTAGTTCTTTTTCTAGAGTTTTGTTCTGTTCTTTCATTTGGGACATGGTAATTTGTTTCCTCATTTTGGCAGCATCCCTGTGTTTGTTTCTATGAATTAGATAGAGCTGCTATATCTCCCAGTCTTGGTAGAGTGGCCTTATGCAGAAGGTGATCTGTAGGGGCCAGTGGTACAGCATCCCTGATCACCCAAGCTGGGCACTCAGGTGCAATTTCCCCCTCCCATGTAGGCTGTGTACACCCTGTTGTTGTAGTTGAGCCTTGGTTGCTGATGGCACATCTATGGGAGGGATGTACACCCAGGTCGATTGGCTGCAAGTACTGGCTGTGACCACCAACCGCCCTAGAGAATCAGCTGTGCAGAGGCCCACCCCACACAGCAGGACGTACTTGAATGGGGCTCTGTGCTTGTTGAGTCTGCCCCTTGAGTGTGTCCCTTGTGGAGGCGATCGGGTGGTTCTTTGATGTGGTCTGAAGCTGTCCCCCAGGTGCACAGGCTCTGGGGCTTTCCAGATGGTATAGGCCAAGGTCACCACCACCTGTGTTCTGTCGAGGGCCAGCCTGCATGAGCTACAAAGCGATCAGCAGATGGCAACTACTTGTGCTGGGCTTGGAGGCGCCCAGGCAAAGCCAAGCTGTGAACCAAGGCTGGCTGCTGCTAGTGCCAGGCCTGGGGCCCCTTAGTGAGAGGTACAGGGCTTGCTGAGGCCCTATGTTGCTTATTTGAGAGATTTTAGGAAAGTCTGGAGCATGAGCCAAGACAAGCCAATGGTATGGGAAAGCCACTGAAACAGCCTACATGGGTCCACAAGTTGGGTAGGGTGGGATCTCAGGGAATCACCAGGCAGGGCAAACAGTATGAGCCAGGTTGATGGAGACTCAGATATGGTGCCTGCCTGCTAGCTTTGTTGGGGGAGGACTCAGAAAAGGAACAATAGCTTCTGCCAGCACTTCTAACTGGGATAAGGCTGCTCCCCCAGCTCTCGCCCTGATGCCAGACAATTCGGTTCCTCCTCATATGTCCTGGTGCCTTCTGAACTACTGCCCCAACCCTGGAGCTCAGTGGGAGTGAGTCCGAGTAAGTCCATGCATGGGCCCTCTAAGAGGAACTGCCTGGCACTCCAGCAGCCCTCCGTCTCCCTCTGCCACAATCCCCACTGGTTTTTACAGCCAGAATTATGGGGACTTTTCTTCCTGGCACTGGCACCCTGGGCTGGGGGAGCCTGGTGTGGGTCTAGGATCCCTTGCTACTTAGGGGGGACCCTGACAGCCTAGATATCCATTCCAATTTTTATCTATCACACATGGCTGTGAGATCAGCCCATTCCATGCCCCTCAGTCACAATGTGGCTTCTTCTTCTCAGAAGTTTCTGAATGATGGCTGTTCTGTAGTTTAGATGTAATGCTGATGTGGTTGTGGGAAGATGTGAGTACATTACCATGCCACCATCTTGACTGGAAGTCCCTAACTTGCTGTTAACATGGTTGATGCAGACTGCTTTCTCCTTCACTCTCCTTACCCTGAACCGTTCTGCCCTGGCTCTAAACGACTACTCACTACGTGCTAACTGTCTCATGTGCATTATCTACAACTCCAGGAGGAAGCCTGGATTATATTTCCCATTTACAGCTGGGACAGCAGAGGCCCCAAAAGGATAAACAACCTGCCCACAGTTGTTGTTGATTAACAGTGGGTTGAGAGTTAAACTCATGTAAGCCCTTAATCACGATGACAAAGTGTTTCCTCGAACATGGTTGCCAAGTTGTTTTGCTTTTAATCTTTAATTTTGGTGATTTGATGTTTGTGAACACAACCCAGTTAGTGAAAACTTCTGAACAACCTGTAACAATACAGCTGTGTATTCTTAATGCATCAGCCCCTTTATGTATCAGGCTTACTGCTTCACATCTTTGCCCCAGAGATCCCTAGGACTTAGCACAACATACCCTTTGGACATGCATCCATGCTTTGTGTTTGAAATGTGATATTAAGTCACTGTCAAATGGGACCCTTGTGGAGACCCAAATGCCTGATATACAAAAGAACAAACTCAGCAAAATTCACCTGACTGGGCTATAAGGTGTTGAAGAGTTAGAATGTTGAACCATTCAAAATGGATGCAGCCCTGTTTGGAGGTCGACACTTAGTTGTTAAAAAATATAGTTTTGGTGCCCACTTAAAAAATACAGGTATCCTCCATATACATATTCAAATACCTGATAAGGGAGCCAAGAGCACTAATGGGGAAAGGACAGTTTCTGCAACAAATGGTGTTGGGAAAAATGGGTAACCACATGCAGAAAAATGAAATTGGAACCCTATCTTATACCACTCACAAAAATTAACTCAAAGTCAAAGATTTAAACATAAGATTAGAAATCATAAAACTCCTAGGAAAAAAGATCCTCTGCATTGGTGTTGGTAAAAACTTTTTAAATATGACACCAAAAGCACAAAAACACAAAAGAAAAATTCAACAAGTGTGAGTACATCAAACTTAAAAGCATTTGCAATGCAAAAGAAACAACCAAAATGAAAACGCAACCCATGGAACTGAAGAAAATATTTGCAAACCATGTATCTCATAAGGGGTTAATATCCAAAACTGATAAAGAACTTATTTAACTCAATAACAAAAAAAAGACTCTAAACAATCCAATTAAAAAACCAGGCGAGGACTAAATTGCCATTTTTCCAAAGAAAACATCCACATCGTCAATAACTACATGAAAAGGGGCTCAATTTCACAAATCACCAGGGAAATGAAATCAAATCCACAGTGAACTGTCTCACCTCCCACCTGTTACAATGGCTATCACCAAGAAAACAAAAAATACCAAGTGTCGGTGAGGATGTGGAGGAAAGGGAGCCTGTACACTGTGGGCGGGAAGGCAAACTGGTTCAGCCCCTATGGGGACCAGTATGGAGGTTTCCCAAAAAATAAAAAACAGAACTACCACACAATCCAGCAAACCCATTTCTGGGTATACATCCAAAGGAAATCAAAACAGGGCACTGAAGAGATGTGTGCACTCCCATGCTTATTGCAGCCTTATCCACAAGAGCCAAGATATGTTCATTAATGGATGAGTAGATAGAAAACATGTGATATATATGTCCAATGGAATACTATTCAATAATAAGAGAAAATCCTGCAATTTGCAACAATGTAGATGGAACATAAAGGCATTGTGCTAAGTGAGACAAGTTAGACAGAGAAAGACAAATATGTATCTCTTATATGTGTAATCTAAATAAAGTTGAGCTTGCAAACACAAAAACAAAAAATAGTTATCTCTGGGGAGATGAAGGGAGTTCTGATTTAAAAGTGACATGCATGGGGTTGTCTAAGGAGTCCAGAATGTTCCAACACTTGGCCCGAGTCCAACTCTTTACAATTACTTGCAAAATTGTAGAAATGTTCTTCACACTGCCCTTAGGCATGTCTCACAATAGAACACAGTCAGGAGGCAAAGAACTGAGAAAACTGACAATTCAGAGAGTAAGTTTTTATCAAGATTTCAAAATACTCATATTCATATGTTCAAATCATGAAAAAAATGGTTTGTTTGGGTGTTTCTGTTTTACTACCTTCTTTAGCATATTTCTGGAAATAGATTTTCACAGATGTTCATGAGAGCACGTGCTAGAACCAGATCAGTCTTGGTCAGTGAGCCCTAACTCGCCTCAGCCCTCACTCGCTGAACTTTAAGCCCAGTCAACAGTGTGAAAACAAGGCAAGGTTCAACTGCCAGCTTTTCAAGACACCCTGCAAAGACGCTGATCATTCCACCACTAAATGTTCCCTCTCTTCAAAGACAGTGGTAAACTACTTAAATTCTGAGTCCTTGCACTGACGGATGAAAGTCCACCCTTAAATCTTTGCTCTAAACTCTCTCATACATGAAAGAGAATTTCTACTACTCTACAGAATAAAATTCTGGGAGTTTTCTCAAAAAATTAAAAACAGAACTATCATATGATCCAGCAATTCCACTTCAGGGTATTTATCTGAAGGAAACAAAAACACTACTCAAAAAATATATGAATAGCCAAGACATGGAAACAACCTAAATGCCCATCAATGGATGAATGGATAAATACAATGCAATGTATATATAGATATATACGCATAAATAGAGAGATGTAAATGATGGAGTACTATTCAGCCATAAAAAGGGAAGGAAATCCTGTCATTTGCAAAAACATGGCTGGCCTTGAGGGTATTATTATAAGTGAAATAAGTTAGAGAAAGACAAAGATCATATGATTTCACTTGTATGTAGAATCTAAAAAAACTCACCAAACTCATAGATACAGAGAACAGGTGGGTGGGAAAGAGCGCAAAATGAGTGAAGAGAATCAAAAGATACAAACTTCCAATTATAAAACAGATAAGCCCTGGAGATGTAACATATGTAATGCACAGCATGTTAACTATAGTTAATAACAATGTATTGTATATTTGAAAGTTGTAGACCTGAAACTAATATAACGTTACATGTCAATTATATCTCAATTTAACTAAAGAATAAAGTTGTGGAAAGAGGGAGGAATGATCAGGTGGGCACAGGTAATGATGGTTATTATGATGGTAGATATGTGCCATTACACACTCGTCAGCACCCAGAGCATGTACAACTCAGGCAGTGAATCCTAATGTAAACTACCGATTGTGGTTCATAATACTGTGTCAATATTGGCTCATCAATTATAACAGACTACACTCATAAATATTTTAATTACCACACTAATAAAGGTGTTACTAATAAGGGAAACTGTTAGGGAGAATGAGGGACTATATCGAAGTATTTTTTAACTTTCTGCTCAATTTTTCTGTAAACCCTAAACTGTTTTAAAAAATAAAATCTATTAATAAACAAAAAAGAAAAAGAATAAAATTCCACAAACGTCTGTGTGTCTGGGGCTAGAGCTTCTGGAAAATTCTCAGAGCCACAACTTGGAGCTAATTAAATTAATAACCTCACCGTGTCAAAAGCTGGCTGCTCTTCAAAAGACGGTTAAGGTGGAAGAGGGTCAAGGGGATAAACGGTGATGGAAGGAGCCCTGACTTGGGCTGGTGAACACACAATACAACATACAGATGATGTGTCGTAAAATTTTACGCCTGAAACCTACATAATTTCATTAGCCAATGTCGCCCCACTAAATTCAATTTAACACCAAAAAGTCAGTTAAGAACAATGAAAGGGTCAAACCACTAGCTGGGAGAAAATAGCAGAATACCTCTTCAGACAACATTCTTTATTCCAAAGTATATCAACAATGAGACAAAAACCCAAAAGAGAAAAAGGGAAACGGGAAAGATTTTAATATTCACTCCACAAAACATATACAAACCCCAATACACACATCAAAGGTGTGCAACATCGCTAGTCATCAAATGCACCCATTCACACCTACCAGAATGGCTAATACTAAAAGACTGACAGTACAAGCGCTACTGAAGACGGGGAGCAAGCAGCAGGCGCGCACATTGCCGCGGGGGGGGGGGGGGTGGGGGTGGGGGGGGGCGGGGTGCCACGCGTGGGCACCCAGGGAAACGGGTGGTTTCTGAAACGTCCATGCCATTCCTCAACATGTATCCAAGAGAAAAGAGCGCGTGCGTCCTCACAGAGGCTCCTGCACAAATGGTCCCAGCAGGTCGGTGCACAACAGCCCAAACACTGAAAACAACCCAAATGTCCGTCAACAGGTAAACACAACTTTCTGTATGTCCACACAATAAGTGCTCCTCAGCAATTTTTAAAAGGTTATGCTCTTGATAAATACAGTACTGTGCATGAGACTCAGAACATGATGCTGAACAAAAAAGCCAGACAGGAGAGTACACAGGGTGACGCAAAAGTAGGGTGACTGTTGTGAGTACAAGAAACAGAGTTTACTCTTGTCTTATCATTTATGAATTACTTGAGGCCCAGCGCACGGAATTCGTGCGAGGGTATGTCCCTAGGCCCGGCCTGCTCTCAGGGCCATCTTTCCCAGCTGCCCACAGCCAGCTCCACCCTTGCCGCCACCCACCCCTGGTTCCTCATTCGCCATCGGACCATTGGAGCCTGATGGCCGGGGGAAGAGACCAAGAGGTCGGCCATTCCCGCCCGCTCATCACGGGTTGCCCTCTGTGAGTGGGGCGACCAGCAGGGCAGGGGACCTGGCCTGGCGCCGCCCGCGTCCCCCACCACCCACCCCCAGTTCCCTGTTCACCATCGGTGATTAGAGCCTGCTGGCTGGGGAAAGGGACTGAGAGGTGGTCAGTGCACCTCATAGTGACTGGTCGAGTGGTCGTTCCGCTCTTAGGGTCAATTTGCATATCACCCTTTTATTATATAGGATTGTATTATTCTCCATACAAACCACTGTAAGCTTGCCTTTGCCCCGCCCTGTGTTTCATTCGCATGGAGCTCGAAAAGGCAAAGCGAACCTATCGTGACAGAAAGCAGAGAAGCCACTGCCTCGCGGGAGTGCAAGGGGGACTGGCTGCCAGAGGCAGGAGGGGACTCTGGAGGGTGACGGAATGTTCTGTCCTGGTCGTGGTGGCAGTTACCTGCGTGGGCACTTTTGCCAAAACTCATCCAACTGTACACTTTAAAATAGGTACATTTTTAAACTGTGGTGAAATACAAACATAAAATTTACCATCTGAACCATTTTTAAGCACACAGCCCAGTGGCATTAAGCACATTCGCACTGTTGTGCAACATCCCCATCCTCCATCTCCAGAACCTCCTCATCTTCCCAAACTGACTCTGTCCCCGTTAAACACCGGCTCTCCCTCCCCTTCCCCAGCCCCGGCACCCCGCACCTACTTCCCGCCTCTAGGACTCTGACTCCTCGAGGGGCCTCCTAGGAGTGGACCTCACAGCTCTTGGCCTTCTGTGACTCATTTATTTCACTGAGAATAATGCCCCTAAGGTTCATCCATGTTGTCACAGGTGTCAGCATGTCCTTCCTTTTTAAGGCCGAATCCTATCCCACCGTATGGTGGACCACATTCTGTTTATCCATCATCCATCGATGGACACTTGGGCTGCTCCCACGGGGCTTCTTCTGGACTTTGGCATCAAGCCCCTGTCCAATGAGACTGTCACCTGAAATATTATGGGCTGGATGTTCAAAATGCGTATGCTGAAGCCCGTTGGGGGGCGCACCCTAATGTGATGGCCTTTGGGAGGTAAACAGGTTTAGGAGAGATCATGAGGATGGGACTGTGATGATGGCATTAGCGCCCTTAGAAAGGGAGGGAGAGCGCGAGAGCGAGAGAGAGAGAGAGAGAGAGAGAGAGAGAGATAGAGAGAGAGAGAGAGAGGTCTCCAAGAGCAGGCACAAAGGAAAGGCCACGTGAGGCACAGTGACAAAGCGGCCCATGTATAAGCCAGGAAGCTGGCCCTCACCAGGGACCGATCTGCTGGGACCCTGACCTGGGACTTCCCAGCCCCCAGAACGCTGAGCAGTGTCTGTCGTTAAGCCCCTCGGTCCACGGTATTTTGTTACAGCAGCGGCATCTGACTGAGACACCTCTCCAAGGCCAGCAGACACTGGCTCCACCTTCCTGGCTCTGCTGCTCTGGTTTTCTCGAGAAGGAGCCCTGGGCTTGGGGAGCAAGGCAGACACGTGCTGGGTAACATTACCCAGCCGAGGGCGTGGAGAATCACCCTGGAGAGCCCCAGCAGATGGTAATCAGAATAACTGGGCCCCCTCTCCACGTGACATCCAGACCCGATGATGAGGGCCCTGCAGCAGGGACCCGCCCAATCCGCTCCGTGCAGGACACAGGCCCAGCGTGCCAGGGCAAGCTTCACCTCCCTACAGAGCGGCAGAGCCCTGACACCCACTCTCACAGCTGACAGGACAGCCTCACACTCCGCCTCACAGTGGAGTCCAGCAGCCACACCGCCGGTCTGGCAGCGAGACGGCCTTGTGCCGCGGCCCAGCCGATGGGAACACGGAGGACAGCACTCGCTGGCACTCACGGTGGGTGACGTTGCCACCAGGCGCTGCACGTGGTAGGTACGCGCCTCATGGCATAGAGTGGTCCAGAGCTGTGATTTGGGGCGGGATGCCCTCGTCTGTAAGGTAGGGAGACTAAAATCTTTTCCCTCAGAAGGTTGCCATGAGGATCGGCCTGCCTCGAGCACACTGGAAGGACCAAATGCCGGTCACACTTTGAATCCTGGGCTGTGTTTCTTCCTTCTGACTTCAAACCCTGTAAATCCTTCACATCCCCAAAGCACTAATAAGCACACAAGTACAGTCTTATAAACCAGGAGGAAATAAAGTTAACCCACTAAGTTCATTCCAACACGCACGGGTGCCGCTGGAATGCCCAGCTCCAAATGGCTTGGGGGAAGGGGCTGCAAGGAGAAACGAGCCAGTCCCCAGCTCAACTGTCTAAAGAGGAAGACCACTGGGAATGGCCACTGGATATATAATTTAGGGGGAAATCGATACTAAAAGTGGAAACGCTCAGGTACAGCGTATTGGAGATCTGGGGCCACAACCGAATGGGGGCTGGTGGGACACGAAGCTTTCAGTGGCGAGATTCCGTAAGTCAGGGAGCACAGGGTTAGAACTAACTGCTGGCACCACCACATTACCACTGACCTTAGCAATAGCCAATGGAGGTGCTGCTATCCCATTTTACAGGCAGGGAAACCGAGGCTCATGGGTATTTGGCTACTCACTCATGCAAGATCTCAGAAGTGTTAGAACCAGGAGAGCACAGAGGTTAGAAGGAAGACTCCATGTATTACGTGTGATCCTGAGAAAGCTACATGGTCTCTCTGTGCTGTTTCTCCATCTCTAGAATGGGAGTAACAGTAGCACCTACTTCTTTGGGTTGTTGAGAAGATGAAATGTATCAACGCATACAGAGCTCTAGGAATAGTGTCAGGCCCTGGCCAGTATGACTTGGTTGATTGGAGTGTTGTCCTATAAACTGAAAGGTTGCGCATTCGATTCCCAGTCAGGGCACATACCCAGGCTGTGGGTTCTATCCTCACTCAGGGGACGTATAGAGGCAACCAATTGATGTTTCTCTCTCATCTCCTCCCTCCCTTCCTCCCTCCTTCCTTCCCTCCCTCCCTCCCTCCCTCCTTCCCCTAAGATCAATTAAAATTTTTTAAAAACCAAAAAAAAGGAATAGTGTCTATCATAGAGTGAGCACTCAGGAAACAAGGCAGATTTTGTATCTAGATCTGATTCCATCCAGAAGAAAATGAAAGTCTCAGAAGACCTATGAGAAGGGGCCAACATGATGTGCAATGTATGTGGGAAGGATCTGAGGGAGAAAGTGGGGGTTCCAGTGAGTGATGAGGAGCATTGATGTAACACAGGGAGTGGTTTAGAAAAAGCCGAGTGTGCCCTGGGGGAGGGGAATGTTGTAGGTGACACCAGAGTACTTTCAGGGTTGATGGAAAGTATATCTTAATTGGGGCAATAGTTATAGGCATGTATACTTTTGTCTTCAAACCGTACATTTCAAATGTATTTTATGGTTTTTAAACTATAAATCAATAAAGCTGGATAAGACAGAAGTGGAAAAACAATCAGAGCAGTGAACAGCCCTGGCTAGTGTGGCACAGTTGGTTGGAGTGTAGTTTCATACACCGAAAGGTTGTGGATTCAATTTCCAGTCAGGACACGTACAAGAAAAGAAGGCAGCTGATCCACGTTTCTCACATCCATGTCCTCGGGTGAGGATTATAAAAAATGTGAACAAAAATAAATATATAAATTTTTGTCACAGCAGTCTTTCATGTCAATGACAAATTAGAAACAACCTCAAAATGTCCACCAATAATGAAATTAAAAGATGGAAGGAGACTTGACTTGGGTAGTGAACACACAATACAATATATAGATGATGTATTGTAGAATTGTACACCTGAAACCTATATAATTTTATTAACCAATGTCGCCCCAATAAAGTCAATTAAAAAACATAAATAAATAGCCCTGGCTGGTGTTCTCAATGGCTAGAGTGTCCACCTGCGCACTGAAGGGTCTCAGGTTCGATTTCCAGTCAAGGGCAGGTACCTGGGTTGCAGTTCACTCCCCACCCCTGGTAGGGCTCGAGCAGGAGGCAACCAGTCGATGGGTGTTTCTCACATCAATGTTTCTCTCTCTCCCCACTTTCCTCCCTCCCTTTCACTCTCTCTGAAAAAGTGATGGAAGACATTTCCTTAGGAAAGGCTTAAATAAATAAATACCCCCCCCAAAAGAAATTAAAAGTGTGATACAGATTCATATTTGCATAGTCTTAGTAGATCTAAAATAAAAAATTAGATTGCAACCTAGATATCATTTGGCATTGTAAAACCTCATGATTTTCTTTAATGCATAATAGGATTTCAATTGACATGTTTGCAAGAATAATAATGGAAGATTTCATATAAAAATCAAGAAGTCAAGGCTCTGGGAGTGTGAATTTTAGGATGATCTGATATATTTCCTCTTATCTATATGTTCCTGAAATAAACATGGATAACTTACAAAGATAAAGAATATTTGCATTTTTTGTTGTCATTTTGTTGTTTTTAATATTTTATTTTTCTTAATATGTTTTTTTAATCCTCACCCAAGGATATATTTATTGATGAGAGAGAGAGAAAGAGAGAGGAAGAGAGAGAGAAATATCAATGTGAGAAAGAAACATTGATCGGTTGCCTCGTATACATGCCCCAACTGGAGATGGAACCCACAACCTTTCAGTTTATAGGATGATGCTCCACCAACTGAGCCACACTGGCCAGGGCATTAATTTTTTTATTTTTCAATTACAGTTGAAATACAATACTATGTTAGTTTCAGGTGTAAAACATAGTGACTAGACATTCATACACCTTACAACGTGATCATCTGGGTAAGTCTGGTGCCCATCTGACACCATACGTAGTTATTACAGTATTACTGACTCTATGCCCTATGCTCTAATTTACAGCTCTGTGGCTATTTTGTACTTCTTAATCCTTTTCCCTTTTCACGCAACCCCCAACTCTCCCCCAATCTGGCAACCATCAAAATGTTCTCTGTATCTATGAGTTTGTTTCTATTTTGTTTGTTCAAATTTGTTTGTTTTTTAGATTCCACATACAGGAACCTAAAAACAACAGGTATCTGTATTGAAATCATATGGCATTTGTCCTTCTCTGACTTATTTCACTAGCACGAAACCCTCTACGCCCATCCATGCTGTTGCAGACGGCAAAATTTCATTCTTTTTTATGACTAAGTCTATTCCATTGTACATATGCATCACTTCCTGGTCCATTCATCCACTGACGGACACTTAGGTTGCTTCCAAATCTTGCTATTGCAAATGCTGCTGCAATGAACACGGGTGCATGCGTCTTTTCCAATTAGTGTCTTGGGTTTCTTTGGATAAATACCCAGAAGTGGAACTGCCGGGTCCTTCCTTCTTCGTCTCTTCTTATAACCTTTGTTTTAGTCTGTTTTGTTTGGGATGAGTATTGCTGCCCCAGCTTTGTTTCTGTTCTGCTTCCGTTTTTCATGTTCATGAGATATCTTTTGCCATTCCTTTACTTTGTCTGTGTGTCTTTCTATCTGAAGTGAGTCTTTTTTATTGTTGACACTATTACAGATGTCTTCATTTTCCCCTCCTTTGGCCACCTCCACCAGCCCCGCCCCCTCCCCTGGCCTTCACCACACTATTGTCTGTTTTCATGGCTTATGCATATATGTTCTTTGGCTAATCTCTTCTCCTTCTTTTGTCCAGTCACCCACAACACCCTCCCCTCTGAGATCTATCAGACTGTTCCATGGATTCATACCTCTAGTTCTATTTTGTCAGCTTATTTTGTTCATTAGATTCCATATATAAATGAGATCATATGGTACTTGTCTTTCTATGACTGGCTTATTTCGCCTAGCATAATACTCTCCAGGTCACAAAGGGTAAGAGTTCCTTCTTTTTCACAATCATGTACTATTCCATCGTGTGAATGTACCACAGCTTTTTTATCCATTTATCTACTGATGGGCACTTGAGCTGTTTCCAGATCCTGGCTATTGTAAATAATGCTGCTATGAGCATAGGGGTGCATATATTCTTTCTGGTGTTTCGGGATTCTTAGAATGTATCCCCCACATGGGATGGGCAGGTCAAAGGCAGTTCCATTTTTAATTTCATAAGATAACTCCATATTGCTCTTGTAGGCAGCATATGTATGGGTCTTGTTTTCTTATCCCTTCAGCCACCCTAAGTCTTTTGATTAGAGCATTTAATCCATATACATTTTTAAAAATTGTTGATAGATATGTAGTTATTGCTATTTTATTACTCATATTTTCTTCTTCTTCTTAAAGAAGACCCTTTAACATTTCATGTAATACTGGTTTGGTGGTGATGGACTCCTTTAGCTTTTTCCTTGTCTGGAAAGCTCTTTATCTCTCCTTCAATTCTAAATTATAATCTTGATTGTAGGTTCTTTTTCTTCATCATTTTCAATATTTTGTGTCAATCCCTTCTGGCCTGCAAAATTTCTGTTTAGAAATCAGCTGACAATCTTAGGAGATCTCCCTTGTAGGTAACTACCTGCTTTTCTGTTGCTGCTCTTAAGATTCTCTTTGTCTTTAACTTTTTGCATTTTAATGATATGTGTTTTGGTGTGGGCCTCTTTGGGTTCATCTTGTTTGGAACTCTCTGCACTTCCTGGACTTGTATGTCCACTTCCTTCACCAGGTTAGTCATTACTTCAAATAGATTTTCAATTCCTTGCTGTCTCTTTTCTCCTTCTGGTACCCCTATGATGTGAATGCTGGTATGCTTCAGGTCCCTTAAACCAGTGATGGCGAACCTTTTGAGCTCGGTGTGTCAGCATTTTGAAAAACCCTAACTTAACTCTGGTGCCGTGTCATATATAGATATTTTTTTGATATTTGCAACCATAGTAAAACAAAGATTTATATATTTTTTGTTGTTTATTTATTTTTTTTTAATTAAATCTTTATTGTTCAGATTATTACATTTGTTCCTCTTTTTTCCCCCCCCATAACTCCCCTCCTCCCAGTTCCTGCCCCACCCTCCGCCCTCATCCATAGGTGCACGATTTTTGTCCAGTCTCTTCCCGCATCTCCCACACCCCTTTCCCCCCCAAGAATAGTCAGTCCATTCCCTTTCTATGTCCCTGATTCTATTATAATCACCAGTTCATTCTGTTCATCAGATTATTTATTCACTTGATTCTTAGATTCACTTGTTGATAGATGCATATTTGTTGTTCATAATTTGTATCTTTACCTTTTTCTTCCTCTTCCTCTTCTTAAAGGATACCTTTCAGCATTTCATATAATCCTGGTTTGGTGGTGATGAACTCCTTTAGCTTTTCCTTATCTGTGAAGCTCTATATCTGACCTTCAATTCTGAATGATAGCTTTGCTGGATAAAGTAATCTTGGTTGTAGTTTCTTGGTATTCATTACTTTGAATATTTCTTGCCATTCCCTTCTGGCCTGCAAAGTTTCTGTTGAGAAATCAGCTGACAGTTGTATGGGTATTCCCTTGTAGGTAACTGAGTTTCTTTCTCTTGCTGTTTTTAAGATTCTCTCTTTATCTTTTGCTCTTGGCATTTTAATTATGATGTGTCTTGGTGTGGTCCTCTTTGGATTCCTTTTGTTTGGGCTTCTCCGCGCTTCTTGGACCTGTAAGTCCATTTCTTTCACCAGGTGGGGGAAGTTTTCTGTCATTATTTCTTCAAATAGGTTTTCAATATCTTGCTCTCTCTCATCTTCTGGCACCCCTATAATTCTGATGTTGGTACGCTTGAAGCTGTCCCAGAGGCTCCTTACTCTATCCTCGCATTTTTGGATTCTTTTTTCATTTTGCTTTTCCGGGTGGGTGTTTTTTGCTTCCTCGCATTTCAAATCTTTGACTTGATTCTTGCGCTCCTCTGGTCTGCTGTCGGGAGTCTGTATAATATTCATTATTTCAGTTCATGTATGCTTAATTTCTAGTTGGTTCCCCAATATAACATCGAGGGTCTCATTAGTTTTCTTGTAGATCTCATTAAGTTTATCGGCGGCTTCTAAACAGTTCTTGAGAGACCTTAAAAGTGTGGTTCTGAACTCTATATCTTCCATTGACAATTTTGTCCTGTTTCTTTGTCTCCGCATTTTGTTATGCTTCCTTGGTGCACCCCCTAGTGGTCTTTGTTCGCAGTCTTATAGTTAAACCTTGATTGTTGTAGCTAATACCAGGGAGGGTTTGACCTCCAGGCCAAGTGGCTATGAGAATCAGCTGTGTCAGCAGTGAGAGAACTTCTGTCCTCTAGGGAGGTGCTAATCTAGCCTTTGCCTGAGGCTATCCGGCAAATGCCTCTGTGCAGGGCTTGGGCGGTGCGGGTCGCACAGGATCAACAGGGTGGGCCGGAGAGAGCAGTTATGGCGGCTCTCAGTCCTGTCCCCAGGGGCTCTGCCTCTCTGAGTCCCAGCAACTGCTGCACACCTCGGAGAGAAAGCTGCACTCGCTCTGACCGAAGCCAGACAGTCCCGCTTCTCCCATTTGAGCCTGGGTCCCTAAAGACTCGCCTGTATCTGGAGCTCAGAGTCTGCGACTCCCTCCAGATTGAAAACAACAACCGAGCCCTCCGCCGCCAGCCCGCTCCGCGCACTCCGCACCTCAGAATTTGACTTCAGCACTGCGCCTCCTCTGAGTGTCCGTATGCATTTCTCTTTCCTCCTAGTTGTAGGACTTCCACTCAGCCAGCGTTCCTGTGGTTCTGGGTGATGTCCGTTCCGTCTTTTAGTTTCACTTTTGAAGTAGTTGTTCAAAGCAGCAAACTCCGGCGTTAACCTATGCCACCATCTTGGTTCTCCTCAGTAACAGAAGTCAGATTTATATTTTTGATGTTTCTTTTATATATCTAAATGCCATTTAACAAAGAAAAATCAACCAAAAAAATGAGTTCGCGTGTCACCTCTGACACGCGTGTCATAGGTTTGCCATCACTGCCTTAAACTATTCTCATTTTTTAAAATTCTTTTTGCTGTTTTGACTGGGTGTTTTCTGCTATTTTATCTTCCAAATCACTGATGTGATCCTGCTTCATCTAATCTACTGTTGATTCCCTGTAATGTAGTCTTCATTTCAGTTATTGTATTCTTCATTTCTGACTCTTCTTTTTATGTTTTCTATCTCTTTAAGTTCTCTCTGAGACAATTAAACATCCTCAGGTTAGTGTTTTGAACTCAGCATCTAGTAGTTTGCTTGTCTCCATTTTGTTTAGTTCGTTTTCTGGAGCTCTGTTCTGTTCTCTCACTTGGTACATGTTTCTTTGTCTCCTCACTTTGGCAGTTTCCCTGTGTTTGTTATCATGAATTAGGTAAAATGCCACATCTCCCAGTCTTGGTAGAGTGGACTTACGTAGCAGGTCCTGTGGGGGCCAGTGGCATAGTCTACCCGGTCACCTGAGCCAGGTGCTACAGGTGTGTCCCTTGTGTGGGCTGTGTGCCCTCCTGTTGTATTTGAGCCTTGATTTCTGTTCACACATCAATAGGCTGATCAGCTGTGAGTACAGTGGAGGGGTTGCTATGCAGAGGCTGACTCCATAGAGCAGGATCCACTTCAGCGAAGCTTTGGTGCCCACTGAGTCTGCCCTTTGAGTGTGTCGCTGGTTGAGATGGGGGGCAGGGGGGACGTACCCTGGTGAAGTCTGAAGCTGGCCACTGGGTGTGTTAGTTCTGGGGCCTCCTGGGACATATAGGCCAAGGTTAGCCACTGCCTACACCTCTCCCACTTGGTATAAGCCACAAAGCAATCTGCAGCTGGTTCCCACTTGTGCTAGGCTTGCAGGTGACCAGGAGAGGCCAAGCTGCGAACGGAGGCCAGCTGCGCTACTGCACGGCTCGAGGGGCTTAGCGAGAAGTTCCGGGCATGCAGAGACCAGATACGGCCTGTTGGGGTTTGTGGACCTTTGAGAGATTTTAGGAAAATCCATAGCAAGAGCCAAGATGGGCAGTTTGTATGGAAAAATCAGTGGAAGCAGCGTGGGTGGGGTGGGGTCTCAGAGAATCACCAGTGGGATGAACAGTGTTAACCAGGTTGATGGCTACTCAGATATGACGGCTGCCTGCGCCTGCAGGGGGAGGGCTGGGCAAAGAAACAAGGGCTTCTGCCAGCACATCTGTCAAGCCAGACAATTCAGTTCTTCATGTATGTCCCTGGAGCCTTACAAGTGCTGCCCCAAGCCTGGAGCTCAGGATGAGTGAGTCCAAGAGAGTCCGTGTGTGGGCCCTTTAAGAGGAAAGCCTGGTCTCCAGGAGCCTCCATGTCACTCAGCCACAATCCCGACTGGTTTTCACAGCCAGAGTTACAGGGACTTCTTCTCCCAGCAATGGGACCCTGGGCTGGGGCCTGGGAACCCTTGCTCCTTAGGGGTGACCTGTAACTGAGCTATCCCTCCCAATCCTAACCGCCACACGTGGGTATGGGGCCATCCCTTTCCTCATCTCCACCCTCCCTACGTGGCTTCTATCCTAAGTTACAGGGTTTTTGTTCAGCTAGATCTTAGGCAGTTCTCCATGATGGTTGTTCTATAATCCACTTGTAATTTTTATGTGGTTGTGGGAAGAGCAGGTATACTGTTTACCTACTCCACCACCTTGACTAGAAGCCAAGAAAATGCATTTTTCTAAAGACACAAATGTTTTTTGTTTTTGTTTTAAATATTTTTATTGATTTCAGAGAGGGAGGGAGAGAGGGAGAGAGAGATAGAAACATCAATGATGAGAGAGAATCATTGATCAGCTGCCTCCTGCGCACCCCCTACTGGGGACCGAGCCCACAACCCAGGCATGTGCCCTTGACTGGAATCGAACCTGGGACCCTTCAGTCCCCAGGCCGACACTCTATCCACTGAGCCAAACCAGCGAGGGCGACACAAATGTTTTTTAAATGAGCAAGATTAAGCCATGTGTCTTTGTTGATGTTTTTATGAACATGTGTTTGTCTATGTGTTTATGAACAAAGTATGCAACTTTGTTCATAAAACTATACAGAAAAGCAAGGTGGTAATCACTATAAAAGTCAGGACAGTGGTTAACGTGGGGCGAGTGGTAGGCACTCAGACCAGACAAGGCCATTGGATGGACGTAAGTGAGAACTGGCAAAGGTAATGAGGGTGTTCACCCTAGAACAGTAGTTCTCAACCAGGGGACTTCTGGCAATGATGTCTGGAGACATTTGTGGTTGTCACAAGTTGGGGGTGCTACTGGCATGTAGAGCATGAGGCCAGGGTGCTGCTCAACATCCAACAGTACACGGGCTGGCCCCAGGACAAAGAATGATTCAGCCCAAATATCAGTAGTGTTGTGGTTGAGAAACACTGCACAAAGTAATTACATTTTAAAAAGACAACATGAATGGTCAATAACCACATTTAAAAGATGACCAACTTTGTTAGTAATCAAGACAATGCATGTTAAGGCCACAATGATAACCATCCACACCCACCACTCTCACCCAAACTAAAAAGTCTGACATTATTAACTGGGAGGAGAGGTGTGGAAGAAATGCTGACTTTCATTCCCTACCAATGCAAGTAAAAATTAATGTTTTCATTATTGATAACTTTAGAAAAATTGTCATCCTCCATTTTGTTCTTTCTGTGTTCAATATTTAATTTTTTTAAAATATATTTTATTGATTTTTTACAGAGAGGAAGGGAGAGGGATAGAGAGTTAGAAACATCGATGAGAGAGAAACATCGATTAGCTGCCTCCTGCACACCCCCTACTGGGGATGTGCCTGCAACCAAGGTACATGCCCTTGACCGGAATCAAACCTGGGACCCTTCAGTCTGCAGGCCGACGCTCTATCCACTGAGCCAAACCGGTCAGGGCTAATTTTTTTTTTTTAAGAATAGTTTATCACCCTAGCCCGTTTGGCTCAGTGGATAGAGCGTTGGCCTGCGGACTGAAGAGTCTGGGGTTCAATTCCACTCAAAGGCATATGCTGGGGTTTCGGGCTCAATCCCCAGTGGGGGCCGTCCAGGAGGCAGCCGATCAATGATTCTTTCTCATCATTGATGTTTCCATCTCTCTCTCCCACTTCCTCTCTGAACTCAATAAAAATATATATTAAAAATAAATAAATAAATAAATAAGAATAGTTTATTAATTTTTAGAGAGAGAGGAAGCAAGGGGGGGGGGAGAGAGAGAGAGAGAGAGAAATTGACACGAGAGTGCAACATCAATCGGCTGCCTCCTGCACAACAACCGTCGGGGATTAAGCCCACACCCAGGCATGTGCCCTTGCCCAGGAACTGAACTGGCAACCTCCTGGTGCATGGGATGACACCCAACCCACCGAGCCACACCATCCAGGGCTCAATATTAATTTAAAAAATGTCTTTAAACCTGCCTATGATTCTATATTAAATAAGACAAAATGTACGACATAAAATTGTAACTCTGGAAACATTTGCATGTTGTGTATCTCTGAAGCTATTAAAAAGAAAAGGTTTGGGTCTAAAGAAAGAAAGGAAAAGAAAAGAAATCCAGGGCAGGACCCCTTAGGACCAGCACCCTGCTCTCTGTCTCCCCTCACAGCCAAGACAGAGAAAATGAGGTTTGGGGTAATGGAACCAGTCTTCCGGGCGGGTGTTAACATTATAGCCAAACGCATTTCCCAGCCCTCCACCCAACACCACTCTTAGTCATGAACAATAAAAAAGTGTAAGGAACACAGACTCCAGGTGGCAGATTAAAACCTTTACTAGATTTCAACCGAAAACTCCTCCTGTAAAACTGCTGCTAACGTGATACTAAAGATGAATCACAGCCCAATTTAAGGGAAAGGTTTGATCACTTTAAGTCACAACAAGTCACACTGGCTTGCAGCAAGTCCTGCTGAAAGCGAGACCCTGAAATAGAACCAAAGGCTGAAAGGCAGGTCAGCCCACAGTCAGTCCTACCCGGCCCGGCCCTCAATCTAATGAGCCGGCTTCACAAAACCACACGCACACGATGACGGACAGAAAGAGAACGTGTGTTTGGAAAACAGCTCCAGCTCTTAGGAGGCAGGGCCGCTGGATAACAGAGCGAGTGTGGAGTGAGAACTCCCCAGAAACAATTCGTAACTCTGCTGGGGCAACACTTTGCCAGCACAGTTAAGCCTTTATTTCCACACTCCACGTGCACGTGGGTCCAGGGGAAGTTCTCCTTGTGCAGCTGCAGATTCTGAGCTCTGGCTCCGAATCTGCCAGCTCTTCCCGCCTCCATCAGCATGCACAGAAGATGATGAAACAGTCACTCAGCTAACAAGAAGCCGCAAGCCAGTCTAATACGCAGAACCTCTACAGGCCACAAGTTAATTATTTTTCAACCCCATCAACTTGGAGAGTACAATAACTCATTAAAATGAACAGTTAATTTTTTTAAACCCTAACAACTAGTGATTAAAATTCACTCAACTGGAAAGGCAGTGTAACACAGTCAAAGAAGCACATGGTTTAGAATCAAAACAGAGCGTGGGCTAACTCCACTCCTACCCTTGCCCCCACCCCATTATCTGTGTGACCTTGAGCAAGTCACTTAACTTCTCCTGAAGCTCAGTTTCTTCTGCTGTTAAAAGTCTGTTAAACAAGAATAATTCCTAGGGTTGCTATGAAGATTAGATTAGAAAATTAATATAAAGTGATTGAAACATCATAGGCACTCAATGGCAGATTTCATGATAATGACTATCAAAAATAACAAAATCCAAATTATTTTTACAAACTCTTTAAAAAACAAGGACAACAAAAATGTTATACAATATGGCCAAAATCTGTGGGGGTAGCCAAAGCCATGTTCAGATTGAAGTCACGGTCTTAAAAGCTCTCATTGTATTAAAAGAATGGTATTAAATTCTTCATTCATTCATTTTCCAATTTCTTCCAAAAAAGATTTAAGTGTATGATGAATCATCTAAACACTTCACATGGGGGGGTGGGGAGAGTTAAGAATAATCTCAAAATGGGAAGAATTAAGATTATAATAGTAACTAGTAAATTGTGGGATTGGGTGGGGGGGGGATTGATAAATAAATCCAAGATCTGCTTTTCTGGAAAAAAAGAAAAAGCAAAGCTGGCAAATCTAAATAGATGTAAAGGAGAATATACCGACAAGATGAACAGCATGCTAGTAAATCTGGAAATCTCTATGAAATGATGCCTAAGAAAATATAAATCACAAAAGGTGAATTGGAAGGACCCAGAAATTCCACCTCTGGGTATTTATCCAAAGATACGCAAAACACGCATTTGAAAAGATATATGCATCCACAGGTCCACTGCAGCATTATGTGCAGCAGCCGCGATAGGGAAGCGACCTCAGTGCCCACCAATGGATGAATGGACAAAGAAAAGCGGTGCCTGTGTACAACGGAACAGACTCAGTCATTAGAACCAAACAAAACAAACAAACTCATAAAGAGAACATTTTGATGAGTGCCAGATGGTAAACAATATTTCATGCAAATAAAATCAAAAAAATGCTGTGATAGCAATACTTGTATCTGACTTTAAAACAAAGGCTATGGTAAGACACAAAGAACACTACATAATGACAAAGGGAGCAATCCAACAAGAGGGTATGTATAACCCTTGTAAACATTTATGCACCCAGATCAAATGGATTTCACTGATATCTTCAGAGCATTCCACCCTAAAGCAGCAGAATATAAATTCTTTACAAGCACAAAAGGAATGTTTTCTAGGATAGACCACATGTTAGAACACAAAACAAGTCTCAATAAATTTGAGAAGACTGAATCATATGAAGCATTTTGTCTGACCAAAATGCTATGAGACATGAAATCAATCACAAGAAGAAAACAGAAAAAGCACGCTGACGTGGACACTAAGCAGCATGCTACTAAACAACGAAGGGCTGGCCCGGCCAGCAGGCTCGGCACGGCCCGTGGGTGAGCACGGACCACGAACCAGGAGGTCCCGCTCCGATTCCCGGTCAGGGCACATGCTGGTTGTGGGCTGGATCCCCAGTGTGGGTCGTGCAGGAGGCAGATGATCAGTGATCAATGATTCTCATCATTGACGTTTCCATCTCTCTCCCTCTCTTTCCCTCTCTTTGAAATCAATAAAAGTATATTTAAAAAACAACAACAATGAATGACTTAACAATAAGAACAAGGAAGAAATCAAAAGATACCCTCAAACAAAAGAAAATGAAAACACAACCCAAAATACTAAGAGGGAATGCAATCCTAAGAGGAAAAGTCATAGCATTACAGGCCTATCTCAAGAAACAAGAAAAAGCTCAAATAAACACTCTCACTTTACACTTAAAGGAACTTGAAAAAGAATAACAAACAAAGCCCAGAGTGAGTAAAAAAAGAAATGAAATAATAAAAGTCAGAGCAGAAATAAATGAAACAGAGTAAAATAAATAAAGAAATAAATAGGTCAATGAAACCAAAAGCTGGTTCTTTGAAAAGATAAACAAGATTGACAAACCTTTAACCAGACTCAACAGGAAGGAACAAAAGGCATCCAAATTGGATAGGAAGAAGTCAAAATGTCATTATTTGCAGATGATAAGATATTATAGAGAGAGAATCCAAAGATCCCACCAAAAAACTCTGAGAGGTGGTAAATGAATTCAATTAAGTAGCAGGATACAAAATAAATGTCCAGAAATCAGTTGCATTTTTATACACCAATAATGAACTATCAGAAAGGAAAACTAAGAAAACAATCACACTCACAATTGCTTCAGAAAGAATAAAATGACTAAAAATAGACTTACCCAACAATATCGAAGACCTGTGCTTGGAAAATTATAAGACACGGAAGAAAGAAACTGAGGGAGATACAAACAAGTGGGAGCAGATACCGTGCTCATGGACAGGAAGAATTAGCATCATTAAAATGGCCATACCACCCAAAGCAATCTACAGGTTCAACGCAATGCCTATGAAGACACCAATAGCGTATTTCACAGAACTAGAACAGTGTTTCCAAAATTTACATGGAACCATAAAAGTCCTCGAATCGCAACAGCAATCTTGAGAAAGAAGAACAAAGTTGGAGGAATCAAGCTACCTGATATCAAACTATATTACAAGGCCGTAGTAATCAAAACAGCATGGTACTGGCATGAAAACAAACATACATCAATAGAACAGAATAGAGAGCCCAGAAATCCATGCCTTTATAGTCAATTGTTATTTGACAAAGGAAGCAAAAACATACAATGAACTAAAGATAAGTCTATTCAAAAAATGGTGCTGGGAAAATTGGACAGATAGGTATTTTTAAAAAATGAAACTAGACCACCTTCTTACACTGCACACAAAAATAAACTCAAAATGGATTAAAGATCTAAATGTTAGACTCAAAACCGTAAAAACCCTACAAGAAAACATAGGCAGTAAAATCTCAAACATTTTTCATAGCAATATTTTTTTCTGATATATCTCCTTGGGCAAGGGAAACCAAAGAAAAAAATGGGACTACATCAAACTAATGGGTTTTTGCAGAGCAAAGGAAACCATTAACGTAAAGACAATCCCCTAAATGGGAGAACATATTTGCCAATGATATACGTGACAAGGGGGTAATATCACAAATTTATAAAAAACTTATAAAACTCAACACCAAAAAAACAAACAATCCAATTTAAAAATAGGCAACAGACCTGAATAGACCCTTCTCCAAAGAGGACATACTGATGAACAATAGACATGAAAAGATGCTCAACATCACTAATCATCAGGGAAATGCAAATTAAAACCACAATGAGATATCACCTCAAACCTGTCAGGATGGCTATCATCAATAAAGAAATCAACAAACAAGTGCTGGCGAGGATGTGGAGAAAAGAGAACATGTGCCCTGCTGGTGGGAATGCAGATGGGTGCAGCCACTGTGGGAAGCAGTATGGAGCGTCCTCAAGAAATTAAAAAAGAAACTTCCTTATGACTCAGCAATTCCACTCTGGGAACTTATCCGAAGAAATTCAAAACACTAATTGGAAAGAATATATGCACCCCTATGTTCATTTCAGCCAAGATTTGGAAGCAGCCCAAGTGTCCATAAGGAGATTAAGCGGATAAAAAAGCTATGGTACAGTTACACAACGGAATACTACTTTACCCTCTTGGTAACATGGATGAATCTGGAGAACATTATGCTAACATGAATAAGCCAGTCAGGGAAAGACAAGCACCATATGATTTCACTCACATGTGGAAGTTAATGAACAAACTCAAGTACCAAGCAAAATAGAGACCGACTAATAGGCAGCAGGTAGACAGCTCGAGAGGGCAAAGAGGGTGGGGTACTGAGGTGGGGGTAGAGGAATTGAGCAAAAAATTAAACAAAAAAGAGAGAGAGAACTCCTAGACACGGACAACAGTGAGGTGACTTCAAGGGATAAAGGTGGAAGAGGGTACAGAGGGGATAAATGATGGGAAAAAAAGAAAAGAAATATACACACTTGGAAAAAGTGTAACAGGAAAAGAATTGATCAACCACAATAAAATATCTTCTAAATCTATAGTAATTAAATCAGTGTCATAATGGGATAATAGATACAGGTGAGTGAAATAGAATTGATATCCCAGAAACAGACCATGATTTTTGGTTGAATTTAATAAATGATAAATCAAAAGTCACTGGGAAAGGATCTGATTATTCAATAACTGGCATTCAGAAGGTTAAGTAACTACTTGGGAAACTCATTTAGGGTTCTCAGTTACACCGTACACAGATCTAAGTCCTGGTTAAAATGTTTCATGAGTCCCATTGTGTTCCCCACACTGGGGTCTAGGGTAGATGGCAAAAACAGCCTAAATGCTTCCTTTTTGGATGGTGAGAAAGATACCTCCCAAGCAGGGCTCCTGGTAGGAGAGCCTCGCCCTGGCTGGTCTGTCTCGGTGGTTAGAATGCTGGCCCACGGACCAAAGGGTTCAATTCCCCGTCAAGGGCACATGCCTCGGTTGCAGGTTTGATCCTCCCAGCCCCAGTCTGGGCACAAGAGGAATGCAACCAATCGATGTAAGAGACACAATGATGTTTCTCTCTCTCTCTCTCTTCCCCTCCCCTTCTTTCCATTCTCTCTAAGAAAAAACAAAATCAATGGAAAAATATCATTGGGTGAGGATTTAAAAAAAAAGCAGAGCCTAACAGCCATTTCTAAGCTGGGGCCTCTCACCCAAAACACAATTAGGAAAAAGCCTGAACTACGCTGCCTTCCCACACTGTGTTCCTGGCATCTGAGCTGCCTTTATAAAGAAGTTCCTGAAATATTATTTCAACCAATAAGATTGAGGCACTGCCCATCTAAACTAAGCTTTGCACCTATACATATTCCTATCAAAATCTTCACCAACCACTCAGAGGGACTCCATTCTGACCAATCAGGACAGTGGTTTTTGGACCAATCAGACTGCAAGGATTTGAAGTCCTCATATGCATGAGGACTGACCAATCAGGGAACAGGGGCAAGACTTCTGTCTATATAAATCATCCCTCCTCTAGCTCAGGAAGCCTTAACTTTTCCTTTCCACCAAACACTGCAGACGGCACTTACCTGGCTGGAGCAGAAACACCAAAGATGAGGCAGGAAAGATGTCTCACTGGACCCGCATGGAGAAGAGCAGGCAGAGCAGAGCAGGGCGGACCACACCAGAGCGGAGCAGAGCTGTCTACTCCAGGGGCCTGGCCCCAGGGCCTCCTCACAGCCACGCGGCTTCATAGCTGAGCTGAAACGCTAACTGAGCTGTTTTCACTGAACAGTTGCCCTCACGGTACTCCAGATTGGGGATGCCTGTTGGTGTTGTATTGATGCCACAGACCACCAGCTGACACTCTCCAATCCGTAGATGGAGTCTGTATCCTCCCTCTTCCTTCAAGCTTGCCTTAGCCATGTGACTTGCTCTGACCAGTGGAACATTAGAACACCTGATACAGAGAAAAGCGCTTGTGCACTAAGGATTCATCTCTTGCTCTTGGAACCTCAAAACTACCATGAGATCCAAATACAAGCCAGCCTACTGCAGGATGAGCGGCCACGGGGAGAAAAACCGAAATGTACCAGCTGACAGCCAGCACCAACCGCCAGCCTTCCGAGTGTGGCCATGCTACCTCATCTAGCCACCAGCCATCTCACCAGCTTAGCCCAGACCCAGGAGAGAGCCAAGCCTGTGTCTGTGGTCAGCCTGTGGTCCAGCCCAGAAAACCTCCCCAGCTAATCCAGAGAATTGTGAGCAAAATAAGTAACAATTGTGTAAAGCCATTATGCCTAGGAACGGTCTGTTACACGGCGAAAGGCAGCTGATACAAGTTCCAAGAGAAAGCCCTATGTCCTCCCAATGAATGGCCGCCCGCCGTGGGTTAAGCTGTCTGAGCAGCTGCCTATTACCCGCAATCACCATGGTGACTGAGATGCTCAATGCTAAGCCTGGAAGACAAACTCAGGCTGAGGTTCCCTCCCTCAGTTTCTTGCCCATCTTGACTCTACTTCCTCTCAACTCAGCCATTCATTCTACTTACACTGAGAAGCGCTCTGTTGCTATTGCCGGGTGAGAGGGGAGAAGCTAGGAAGGAGTTGACACATTCCTCATTCTTGGTCACCCACACACACGATAACACTCTCAGCCCCAGTCAACACACCTACCCCTTCCTTGTTCCTCTTCTCGCTCAAATGTACCTATAATAGCCTCTTTGTTTTATCCAACTGTCCCAAGACACTTCTTTGTCTATTTCAGGACTCTCAAATGGGTACAGAGGTTGGGAAGAAAACATTCATTTAAGGGGTAAAATCAAAGTAAAGAAGGGGGGTGGATCTTTATTTTCATCAAAAGAGAGAATATCAGTTAAAGTTGAGAAAAAAAACATTGAGACTGAGTCTCCTACAATTTCCTCATTATCGATGAGGAAACAGACTGAGAAAAGCTAGGCACCTTGTCCAAGGTCACACATTTACAGGATTCAAATCCAGGTCCATCTGACTGCAGAGCTATCTTTTACCATGAAATGAAACGTCCTAGGGCAGTGCTGCCCAACAGAACTTTCTGGAATGATGGAAATGTTCCACATCTGCATTGTCTAAATGCGGTTAGTGCAACTGAGGACCAAATGTTTGATTTTATTTCATTGTAATACATGCAAACTTAGCTACATGTGCAGCTCTAGAATGTCATCCAGTTGGTTCTACAATCTACACTGCCATCAAAGGTGGGCCCCTCAACATCCTTACCCTCCTAAACCCCACTCACCCACCCAGAAGCAGGAATTGAAAGAAGATCTCAAGGGGAAAATAGCATGAGGGAAGCAGGGTTGCTACAAAGCCTAGGGAAGCCCTCTATAAATATTCTAACGTCACCTAAAATAAAATAAAGCGACAGCCCATGCCATCTTACACTCGTTCAGTTAGCAACAGCAGGTCCTGAAGAACTGGTTCCTACTGACCATTCCGGGCTGGCCAGACCTTCCTCAAGATGGCCTGTGCGGAGTTAGGGAAACTTAGAAATGCTCGCCTCAGTGCAGGCAACATTCGCACTTTGGGTCAAGGCGGAGACAGCTGAGGGCATTTTCTGACTTCTTTGATTCTGAATCTGTAACTCTCGACCCGGGTCTACTTGAGCCACCCTTATCCCTCCTCCCAAGAACTCAGGGCCAGCGTGGCCACATGGCCTTCACTGTCTCTCAGGCCCCAACGCCCATGTGTCATTCTACCAAATGCCCACTGTTGTCACTTGCAATCCCCATCAGGAATCACTTGTAAATATAACATTTTCAACTGCAAGAAGTTTCCAAATCAAGTCACGCGGTGCTGTGGACCTCTTTCAAAAGCATCCTTTCCAAACTGGGAAGACAGTCTGTGAAGCATTATGCCCTCCTTTGGACTACATGAGCATCTTGTTTTGTTGTTGATATTCACCGGAAGATATTTTTCCCACAGATTTTTTTAGAGAGTGGAAGGCAGGAAGGGAGGGGGAGAGGAGGAAGAGGAGGGAGAGGAAGAGAGAGATACATTGATGTGACAGAAACACATTGATTGGTTGCCTCCCCCAACGTGCTGGGGATCAAACCTGCAAACCAGGCGCATGCCCTTGACCAGGAATCAAACCCACAACCCTTTGGTGTGTGGGCCAATGCTCTAACCCAGGGGTTCTCAACCTGTGGGTCGCGAACCCTTTGGGGGTCGAACGACCCTTTCACAGGGATCACCTAAGACCATTGGAAAACACATATATAATTACATATTGTTTTTGTGATTAATCACTATGCTTTAATTATGTTCAATTTCTAACAATGAAATTGGGGGTCACCACAACATGAGGAGCTGTACTAAAGGGTCGCAGCATTAGGAAGGTTGAGAACCACTGCTCTAACCAGTAAGCTCAACAGCCAGGGCACTATATGAGCATCATTAAGACAACTTTCCAACTTCTTTCTTCATCAAACTCAACCTCACACGACACATATTTCCTTTGCCAGATCTATTGTTTTCCTTCCGTCATGTGTCTTGAGGTTGGCTGCCCACTCTGTCTTACTTATAACCACCAACCCTAAGATGAACGTGTGTGTTTTCTTGACCTTGTAAAATTCCTTCGCAATCACCGTCAGACCTTGTGCCTATATAAAACATAATTTTCTCAGCAAAATTGCCTTTGTGAAGAAGACAGTTTCATAATGATGTCCAATCTGTGCCTTGTTCATTAAAAAACTGAGAAAGGGAGGTCCATGACTACCACTAGGCTGAATAAGAAAATTTGCAGATTTAAAAAAAGGAAAACTAGCCAGAGTGCACACCACCACCCACAACCATGCTCAAGGGAAGGCGCAAAAGAATCACCTCTGAAAATGGCTGACTGCAGAGCGCTGGGGTGGGGCAGCCAATGACAGGCCTGGGTCTGACCCTGCCTCTGGGTCCAGAGGACGAGGGCCATGAGCGTACAGCCAGCAGCACTCACTGCGGGCGAGTGCAGAGGAAACCAGCAGACCAGAGCTTCTCGAACCAGGGCTAGGAGCCCGGTCAGGCCTGGGGGAAGGAATTTCTCTGCGCTGGAGCGTGCTGAGCGGCAGCTCTGGCCCCCACTCAGCGCCAGAAGCTCACCCTCCCAAGTTGAAACAACCAAAAATGTCTTTAGACATTGCCGAATGTCCCCTGGGAGGCAAGATCACCTCCCTCCTCACCCCCACCCCCCCCCACCCCCACCCCCCGTTGAGACTCACTGCTGTACATCCGAAGGGACATACCAAATATTTCAATGGGCAAGACTAAACTATACTGTCTAGAGCAGTGGTTCTCAACCTTCCTAATGCCGCGACCCTTTAATACAGGTCCTCGTGTTGTGGTGACCCCCAACCATAAAATTATTTTCGTTGCTACTTCATAACTGTAATTTTGCTACTGTAAACAATATGTAATTACATATGTGTTTTCCGATGGTCTTAGGCGACCCCTGTGAAAGGGTCGTTCGACCCCCAAAGGGGTCACGACCCACAGGTTGAGAACCGCTGGTCTAGAGATTCACCACTTGAGTAGTGAAACTACAGAAAGAAGTGACATAGAAGAGACAGAACAGTGACCACTCTGGGGAGGGAGGAGGGGCTGTGACTGGGATGGAGCCTGCGAAGGGCCTGGGGGGGGAGGTGGGGAGAGGGAGGCAATTGCTGCTGGCAAAGTGTTATTTCTCAACCACGTGGGAGTTATAAGGCTGTTCCCCTTAGGGCAGTGGTTCTCAACCTTGGCTGCACATTAGAATCACCTGGGAATCTTTTTAAAATCCTGATTTCTGGGCCTCATCTCAGGAAATTCTGTTTCTTTGTTATGAAGTAAGGCCACAACACTAGTAACAAAGAAACAGAATTTCTGGATGATGAGGCCCAGAATCAGGATTTTAACATGATTCTAATGTGCAGCCGAGGTTGAGAACCACTGCCTTAGAGCAATTCATTGGCTACATTTGTTTGTGGTTTTCTGCATCTGTGGTTTGTTTGACAATAAAATGGTGTTTTTAAAATTAAAACCAAAAGGAAAAAAAAAGGAAAGGAACCTTGACTCAATACTTATACACAGAATTACCAAATGACTCAGCAATGCCACTCCTAGATATATTCCCCCTCTCTCTCTCTCTCTCTCTCTCTCTCTCTCTCTCTCCTCGCCCCCACACCTCTTCCACTCTCTCTAAAATCAATGGAAGAAATATCCTCAGGCAAGGATTAACAACAACAACAAAAGTCACACAAGGTACGATTCTATTTGTAGGAAACCCAGAAGAAGTGAATCACAGAGAAGGAAAGTAGGTCCTGGTTGACAGGGGCCCTGACAGGGGCTGGAGGGCGGGGGGAGTGGAGCGATGCTCCTGGGCAGAGTTTCCTTGTGAGGGGATGATGACACCCTTGTAATTAGCCGAGTTATTAATAACAGGAAAGGAGCAAAGGAAATGCCAATTATTACAGACATTCATTCAGGCAGCTTCGCCAGGAGGCTACAGCATTCCACTCCCCAAGGAGCCACGGGTCTAGTCCCCGCAGGTCCGTGGGGGAAGGGACTGGACGGGGGAGGAGACACATGCCCAGGAAATTTGGGGGGACTAGCAAAGTACCTGCTGTCAGTCACACCTGGTCAGAGTAGGCGTGGCCACTCCAAGCAGGAAGGTTTGAGATGTTTAATCCCCTAAACAAAGGAGTTCGCTCTCTTGGCTCTCGCACTCGTGGCTCCTGGTTCCTCTCGGCTGACTCCGGGCTTGCGGGGCTCTCATGCTCCTGCTCCCCGGCATTCGCCCACACGCCATGGGCTGATGGCCTGTGACGGCCTGATGCTGAACTGGACCCGGCTGCGACATGCACGGCGCCTCCCGACACTGGCTTCGCTTTAGCTCCACTGAGTATCCCAACCGCGCTTCTTCCAGGACGGGACTAAGGAACAGGGGACTTTGGAAACTCAGAGATGTCGTTCCACACAAATAAAAAGCACTCATCCTCCCATGAGAGTCTCAGAAAATTCTTTTTCTCGAGCTATCATAAAAACACCACCCCAATCATCCACTGGGGAAAGGGATGCTCCACACATCCACTGACAACAAGGAATGTTCTGGAGCCAGTGGCAATGGTGGTACAGCACTGCAAATGTGCTAAATGTCACTCAATAAAGCTTATGGGCATTTTACAACAACAAAAAAGAAAAAAAATACATTGTCTTTTACAGAAATCTTGAATGCTCCAGGTCCGATTTGTCTTGTTCTGCATATTTCCTGCTATATCCAATTGCTTTGCCAATGTGAAAACCCTTAACCTCATCACCATGAGTGAGGTAGCCCGTGACAGGAATCCCATCTGTGCACGGACAAGCCAAGCGTGGCGAGTGGTCAATGATCACCATCAGGCTGCTCACTCGCTGTGCCACTGTGACTAAATAGCAGGTCTTGGAACCTGTTCTTATCGGATCTTCTAATGAGAACAGTTCCATTCATAGATGACCACTTGGAAGCATTCCACAGTTAAAGCCCCCCAAGCAAACCCTCTTTCTAGACTGCAGCTATCTTAAAGACCAAACACCCGCCCTGAGGGACAAAACCAGAAGCAAAGAAGCTTCCATCATAAAAGGTCAAATAACCCTTTACCCAAACCCTCCAGCCGCTCGAGGGTTCTGGGCTTTATCGCTTATCGCCGGCCCCAATCTGATGGCTATGCTCCATCCCTGCTTCAATGTCCTGTGGCTTGAGGCTGGGTTGGGAGATCTCACTCCACTTCCTAAACCTGGAACTGGAGGAAAGTCGCCCAATGGTATGGCCCCACCCACAGTGGACAACGTGGCCAAAGGGAAAGCAACTCTCTTGTCAGTTTCCCACTGTCAACATTATTTATTTCTAAGCATATGCAGACATTTAACCTAAAGAGAGGGAAAGAGCGGGAAGGGGGAGGGGGGAGAGGAGATGAGGGATAGGATTTGGAAACCATAGCACCTCACCAGTTCTCTTTATTGGGAAAGAGAACATTGTATCAGGTGCAGGTGAGTGGAGCTAGAAGGCAGGACCACAGAGAGCACCTGGGCTGAGGGCCAGGGACCTCCCGAGGCATTTCAGGCGATCAGTCAGTCACAAAGCACAGATTTTAATTCTGACAAAGGGTCTGGTGACACAGTAGGAAATGTCAATGAATTCTGTCAAGTGTGTGGGAGAAGAAAAACTCGTCAGACCAGTTACCAAGTCTCCAGACGGCCACCTTTCCACAAGGAGGGTTTAACTCTATGCCACCTCTGCCAACGGAAGGACTGGGCCAATTTAGTTCTCTAAGCAAAAAGTTAGCTAAATTGGTATCCCTGAGCCCCTCCAAGAAGCTGGGCCCCTGCTAAAACGGAAAGTCTGGGTCTTCACTACTAAAGATTTGGACAGTACTGTCCCCAGAAGTCCACGTGGCCAACTGGTCTACCAGTCTTCAGCGCGCCCTTGAGCCTACTGAAAGCCTTCATGCCTCCCTGGCTTATAACCTTACAGTTACTTCTTTGACTTTCTCCCCCACCCAACAAGGACTTTGGGGTCCTAGCAACATCCTGGCTCAGCACATATCAGGATCAGTGGAAACAGCCCATCCTGAACCAGCCCTGGGATAACCTGCATGATTTTCCCATCATACCTACAGGAAGATGCCTGCCACTCAGCACACAAAACGGTCCAAGCCTCTCCTCACATGAGGCAGCCTCCTTACGCTAGCCCAGTGGTCGGCAAACTCATTAGTCAACAGAGCCAAATATCAACAGGACAACGAGTGAAATTTCTTTTGAGAGCCAAATTTTTTAAAATTAAACTATATAGGTAGGTACACTGTTATTAACTTAATTAGGGTCCTCCTAAGCTGGCCTTTGCTAAAAACGTCCTCAATCTGATTGAGGTCCGTTCGCTGAGGTCGACCCCTTCCAACTCTCTCATCCACACTCCTCTTGTATACTTGTTTCGTCTATCTCCTTTCCGAAAACCGACTTCTGCGCGTGGGCCACGAAGTTTCAATCGCACTGTACGTGCGCGCCCGCATGTAGTATTTTGTGGAAGAGCCACACTCAAGGGGCCAAAGAGCCGCATGTGGCTCGAGAGCTGCGGTTTGCCGACCACGGCTCTAGTGCACAATAGACCTCTGCTTTTGTCACTGCCTTCCCACCCACCTGACACCCTTCCCTCTTACTCTCTGTGGGAGCATTACTGCCATCCAAACCACATTTTTATAGCCACTCCCATCCGGACCAACCTCCTTCCACATATCCCAACGGCATTTTATTTATCATCAGTCCTGGGAGGGGGGGAGAAGGGAGGAAGGCTCAGAAACATTCACACTAGCACTACTTTCCCACTATCAAAATCCAATCATCTCCAAAACTAAAAGTCACTTTAAACATTCCAATCATCTTAAGGATAAAGAAATCACAATGGCCACAGAATATTTGCAGTACAGTGCTTTTAATTCTGATCTAGATTCTTAAAAAGATCTGTAACAATAAAAAAAGGAATATAAATTTACAAAACTCACATGGCCCATCATGCTACACAATCTACTGTCCTTTTAAAATTTACTATTACCATTCAGTATCCATGTGCACATGCTAGAGATTTCTATTTTCGGCAGGACTACAGTGGCACACCCACGAAGGAATTTAATTTACCAACATTCTGCAGCGTTGTCTAGAGAATATCATGATTCCCAGGTGTGCCAGCTCTAAGGTATCTGGACCCACCAGCCAGATGACTCCCTTAGAGGGAAAAGGGGGCCTGCCTTGTCTTGCGACATCTCCTGCTGGCTACCTGCCTTGAATGGTTAATTTGCTCCCGCCTTCTGACTCCCCAGCTAAATCAAGAGCTCCTGAGGGTCACGGATGTCCTCCCACGGTCGGTAGCCCCTTGGGGCCAGAAAGGGGCAGGCGGACTTTGTTGGCCTAACGCTGTGATGCTCCCAACTTCCTCTGAAAACAGCGTCCACCCCGTAAGGGCCCCTCATCTTGATAAGGTACATGACCAAGAGCAGGGGTCACCAAGTTTTTCTGTAAAGGGCCGCACAGCCTCGCTTGCAACTTCCCAACTCTCTCCTCAGGGCCCTGAAGCAGCCACACGTAAATGAATAAATGAACCACGGAAACGTGATTGAGGGACCCTAAAATGCTTATTTCATATCATTTTCACCTCTCACAAAATATTATCCTTTAGATTTTCCCCCCAAAACTTTTAAAAATATAAATAACATTCTTAGCTCACAGGCATACAAAACCGGCCAGCAGGCTGGATCTGGACCAAGCATAGCAGTTTGCTGACCTTTGTCAAGGGCACCAGATAACCAAGGGTCAACCAATTACCCAGCAAGCTCTGCTAGAGAAATTAATTCCTCTTCAAGCCTCAGTGTTCTTTTTATAAAAATGGGAGTAACATCCTCTCATAGGCTGCGGTGAGGATTCCGTGAGTTCCTAGTACATAGTAAAGCTCAGTAATATTAGTCATGGATGGTCAGGATGTCTTCATGGCAGGTGCGGGGTCACAATAAACGCCAGTCCCTATATTTCAGGGAACTCAGCCTGAAGGGGAAGCAGCCAACTGCAGACAGAATGAGAGGGCTCTTCAGAGGAGGCAGCCAGAAGGCTGGCAGCGGCACATTCTAGGGGACTGCCTACCCCCAGCTTCTCTGCTCTCTGCTGAAGAGCTCAGATTCTCAGCCAGAATATCCAGGTTTCAAGTTCAAATCCCATCTCTAGTACTTAGGAGGGATATGGCCCGGAGCACGCAGCCTAATTCCTCAGGGCCTTGGTGGCCTCACCAGTGACAGGAATTGCTGGCAGGACTGAATGCAGTATCATAAGCAAAGCACTTACACCAGTGTCCTGCACAAAGTAAGCATTTGTTGCCAAAGAGATTCTAAGGCAGAACTAAAACATAAATGAAGGAATAAAAAGTTTCAACATGAAGCTGAAACTTCTGACTAAAAGCAAATCCTTCAAGAACAGGCATGCGTTTAAATATTTAACGTTCAGCCCTGGCCAGTGTTCTCGGTGGATAGAGTGTCAGCCTGCGCACCGAAGGGTCCCAGGTTCGATTCCTAGTCAAGGGCACATACCTGAGTTGCAGGTTCTATCCCCAGCCTTGTGGGGGTGTCGTGTGGAGGCAAGCCATCGTGTCTCTCTCTTATCGATGTTTCTCGCTCACTCTCTCCCTCCCTCCCACTCTTTCCCTCCTTCTACATTAAAAATCAATAGAAAAAGAAGCCTTGGGTGAGGATTAACAAAAAAGAAAAAAAGAAATATTTACTGTTCAGTGTAAATAGAGCCCCCAACTTTCAGAGGATCTGAAACACAAATGGAAATGCAAACTCAGGAAGCAGAGACCTGCCCTGTGCCTCCGCTTCTGCCCTCTTGCTGTCTGTATGTGGCATTGCCAGCCATCTTCCTGGCACCCAGCATGCCCCAGCCTGACCCACCCTCTGACTGGCAGCACCAGCTGGGGTGGCCTCCCAGGGGGGAAATGCCAGTGAGTTTGGCGAGAGCAGCTGGTCCGGCCAGCCCTGTGGTTTCTAGTTCCCCCAAAAGCTCAGTGTGGGGTCTGCAGAGCTTTGGAAGCTGGGGCGCCAGGCGAGCAGAGCGGAGCAGGTAGGCCCAGCACCCAGCCCTCATCATGTGGTGGGCGCTCCTTTGCTACCCCCAGACCAAAGCCAGAAACGCAGCCAAGGCTTGGCAGGTATTCACTGACTCAGTGGTTTGAGTGGCCAGAAAGAGTGGTGGACCAATGGCACTAAGGAGAAGCTTCCAGAACACTCACAGAGGTACTGGGCTAAGTGCACCTCCTGCACCATCTCATTCAACCCCAGCAGGTCCAGGGGTTCCCAAAGGTGTAGACGGAGTCGGCGAAGAAGGAATGACACAGAGACAGCGTTCAGTTGATCAGCAGCCTAGCCAGCATCTCTAGCCAAGTTCTGGTCAGGATCTCCGGCAAAGTTCTGGTGAGGATCTCCAGCCAGGTTCTGTGTCCATGTTCTGTCCAAGATCTTTTGCCATGTTCTCTCACTAGGTTCTGTCTCTAGGTTCTGTTGCCAGTTTCTGTCCAGGATCTTTTGCCATGTTCTCTCACTAGGTTCTGTCTCTAGGTTGTGTGGCCAGTTTCTGTCTCCAGGATCTTTTGCCATGTTCTCTCCAGCGAAGTTCTTCTGTCTCTAGGTTCTGTGTCTAGTTGTCTTGTTACATCTGTATTTATACCAGTTGATTCCAATCCTATCAATCTCTATTCCAAAGGTTAGGGCGTTTCTTATCTCCATTCCAGGGAGTAAAGATTATGTAGCTTAAGCATGATTGTTCGTAGTTAAAGTGATTAATTACCAGCCTGGCACTTAGTTAAGGGGTTTTACTCCCTCCCTAACTTCAAGGGAAAATCCCTACCTGGGGATTCAACCTTTCTCAGAGAGGTGACCTTGGTTAAAACACATAGTGCCAAGAAGGTGAGCAAACATATTAAGAACAGTATGCCATATATGCCAGGTCCCTTGAAACAACAAGGATGGACCGGCTCCCGGCAAATCCCGTAAATCATTCCCATTTTTCAAATGACAAACCTGAGGCTTGATCCAGATCATGACCAGTTCATGGCTGACAGGACTCCAAGGCAATTCTGCCAGACCCACACATCATGTGACCACTCTGGAAGAAACCAGTGAGGCCAACTTCAGGGCCTTCCTGACACGCCAATTCTGTGACCCCAAAGATGAGTTTAAGGCTTCAATCACGCCATCACCCCAGAGACAGCACTGTCGTAACTCTCCCCACAAGGTACTCAATCACGCACGCAGCGTATTTGCCACCAGAAGATCCTCTCCAAGGAGGCAGGGGCTGGCCCTCCTGCGACCCCAAGCTCCCTCCCCCCTCAATGCCTAGCACACAGTCAGCTCTCGATGAGCGTGTTTCCGGATTGGGCTTCTCCTCCTGCACATGCAGGGCTCCTTGTATTTGGCCTCTCTTGGCATCTTCAGCCGAAATCTATAGACAGTGATGGAGAAGAATGTGGAGCCACACCCCAGTGACTTTCTCTTTTTAATTCCCCTGACCCTCCTGTGCTCTCCCGCCTAAAGCGTTCTCGTTTCAGGGCCGGGCGGAAGAAGGGTCACTGCAGAGGAAGGCCGAACACCTTCATCCCACAGGCACACGGGCCCAGGAGCTCCCAGAGCCTTGCCAGCCTGAGAAAAGGACAATGGAAGCTCGAGGACGTGTCTGGGAGGATTCTCTGGGAGGATTCTCGGGCGAGAGGAGCTGTCAGTTTTCTCAGGTCTGCATCTGTCTCCTGAGACGGGGGTGTCTCCTGAGGGCTCGTTTCAGTCTGCTCTGCATTCAGAAACGCCGCGAAATGTTAACCGTAACTTCTGAAGCCACAGCAGCATTTAAAAAGCTGGAGACATATACCATGTTCACAGCAGCATTCATCACAATAGCTAAAACGGGCAGTCGCCCAAGAGCCGATCCGTGAATGAATGAAGAAACAAAATGTGGTCCAGCCATACCCTGGAATATCACTCAGCCGTAGAAAGGGAAGAAATGCCGGACCTACTATAACATGGGTGAGCCTTGAGGACATTATGCTCAGTGAAATGAGCAGTTACAAAGGACAAATGCTGTAGCACTCAACTCGCAGGACGTTCCTAAAGGAGTTAGATCCACAGGCACAGAAGGCAGAAGGCGCGAGCCAGGGGCTGGGCGAGGGGAAGGCGGAGTGTTTAGTGGGGACAGAATTTTAGTCTGGGAAGATGAGAACGCCTGTAGCTGGATCGTGAAGATGGATGCACAACAGTGTGAACGTACTCAGTGCCACTGAACTGAGCACCTGGAATAGTTAAAATTGCAAATTTTATATTATGTGTATTTTACTACAATAAATTGTACTCACCATACAGGGCACCAGTTCAAAGCACAATCACTTGTTGACATCTGTCCCAGGACAGGGCAATGCGTCACCCACGGGACCCTACCACCGATTATGAACCAGGACCAACTGCTCGGTCCCCAGATGCCAGGAGCTCAGAACCCTCACAGGTGTCAGTCACAGCAATGCAACCCCCAGTGCTGAAAAGCAAGCTTTGTTCTCAAACGCAAAAGAGTTAAAAAATTAAAAAATAAAAAGCCTGCTGAAAATATCAGGGCATTTGCTGATAATGCGGTCCTGGATATTTTGACTAAAATGGATACAAAAATAAACCCACAGAAGCATGCCTCCAATTATATCCCAAGACATATGAGCCCTGGGCATTTTAAACAAGCTCCTAAATTTGGAGAACTCAGCCTTGGGGTAAAAGTGTTCACTGTTCTCCCTGCTTCCCCCGCCCCATCCAGAAGTAGTTTCTGAACAAAGGGGTCACACAAAAACATACATGCTTTTTTGTGTCTGAGTTGGTGCAAACCCCAGCGGTCTTTTATTAGCTGTGTGGCCTTAGGCAAGTTAAGTAACCTCACTGGTCTCTAAATCAAGGATAACAGAGCTCCCCTTGCAGCTGTAGTTTAGCTTCTCTCTGTCCCTGACCTACCAACATTCTCAAGATTTTTCCACAATATATTAACCATCATATCATCCCTTCCTCCAACCACAAACTTCCAGAGTCTCTTTCCCTTCGCTGCCCGACCTCTCCTCAGAAGAGGTGCGGCGGTCCCACTCTCTCACCATCTCACAGATGTTTCCTACCACCCAACATCTGTGCGGTGGAAAGGCTCCTCCCTGGGCTCCGGTGGAGTCCTCACTGAGAATTCCAGATTCTACTCAGGACTCGCCTTGTAGGGCTTCGCGGTAGCTTTGGGCTCAGGTGAGAAGACCCTGATGTGGGAAGCCGCCCACTGTCTTCTCTAGCGGAGAGGTGTGGACAAGGAGCCGGGAGGCTGGTGACCCTTGAGCCCTGGCAAAGGTCAGGGCTATGCACCCACTGTTTAGTCCAGACAATGGTAGCTGAAGCAACTTCCCCACCAGATAGATAGTCATGTAAATCCTCACTGATAAGATAGTCTGTCTGTTACTGGAACTTGCCTGCCTAAGGGCTATACGTGGATCCCAAACTGAATAAAAGGATGGCAAGGCCTGAGCACAAGCGGAGTCCATTCCATCCTTTTAGAATGGGCTCTCGCCTGGCCCCCCAGTTTCCAAATTATTATTTCTTGTCTTGTCTCTTTCATTTGCGTGCGGCCCCTCTTCCAGAGCCTGAACCCTGAACCACGCGGGACGTGGGTCACATTCACACCCTCCCTTTTCCCTTTCCTTATCTCTTATGATACAACCCATAAGCCTTCCACTCACTTTCTTCCACCTCAATCCCATGTTCACTAATTCTTCCCAGGGAATTTCAGTGTAGTAAGGGGTAGAGGAGACAATAAACAAGTAGCAAGTGTGTTTATTGGAACTTCCCACCCTGGGTATCAATACATTATAAAACCACAGGGATCAGAACAGTACGGCCCTGGTGCAAGGAAAGACCGATGTATGTATGACTACCTAGAATCAGACCCCAGATCAACGAAGAAGGGGTACATTTCTGCAATAAACAGCATTAAGACCCTCCCCCAACTTGTTATTTTGGGGACAATGGACATCCTTTCAAATCATACACACAAACAGACCCCAAATGTCCAAGGTGATTTTTTTAACGATGATACGGAAATAGAAAATTTGAGGAAAAAACATTTATTTTATGGCTAGAAAGAACGCTCTAAGCATAAAGTAACGTAAGAGGCATGTGCAAATCCAGCTCTGAACTCAATCAACCCTGTAAGTTTCTCTGTCAACAGACATCTAGAGCATTTGAACAAAATGCCTAAAAACACAATTGGTAAAGGGTTAATAGCCTGCATCAATGAAAACTGCACACAGATGAATATTTCAAACACCACCAAGGTCCTAAAAGACAGACGGACAAAAGACATGAACAGGAAGAGAAAACCCACAGGACAAACATGTTTTAAAAGGTTCAACCCTGATAACAATCAAAGAAATGCAAATAGAATGGCTCCTCCCTCCAGTGAATTATGAAAGATTCTCTCAAACAACACTCAGAGCTGGCCAAGGTGTCCCTCCACACCAATGCTGAGAGGAGCTCCGCTGGTACAGCGTTTCCGGAAAGCAATTTGGCAATCAGGATCAAGAACCTTTGACCCAGAAATGTCACTTCTGGAAAAGCAAGGCTTAAAGGAACAAATTCCCCATTAAGCTTTGTTCATCCCTCTCTCTGTGAACATTGGAAAGAATCCTCACCCGAGGATATTTTTCCATTTGATTTTTAGAGAGAGTGGAAGGGAGAGGGACCGACGGAGAGAGAGAAGCATCAATGTGGGAGAGACACATCGACTGGGTGCCTCCCCGCACGATCCCTCCCCCCTCCCTCCAGGGCCTGGGATCGAGCCTGCAACCAATGTACATGCCCTTGACTGGAATTGAACCCAGAACCCTTCAGTCCACAGGCGGACACTCTATCCACTGAGCAAAACCAGCTAGGGCTGTAAATAAAGTTATTCACCCACAGCCATGTACACTCATTTATGTACAGTCTGCAAAGTCTAAAGCATTTCATATCTGAGCCTTTGCAGAAAAGGGCTGCCACTCCTGGTCCAGGTAACGCCTCCAGCTTCTCTAACAAACAAGGCACGAGCAAAGCGTAGACCCCTGCACACCCCGGCGTACCTTTCTGGCAATGGCTGTGAGTCCAACACCGTTCGACAAACTGCCCGTTGATGACGGTGGCAGGGCAGCTGGTCTTGCCCTTCGCAGTGCCTGGACAGACGTCCCCACACTCTTCATTGTCGTCTTTGTTCAGCACGATGTAATTATCCTCCACCGAGTCCAGGATGCGCGACCAGTCGATGGTCGCCAGGTAACAGAGATCATTGTTCTTCTCAATGCGGACAGACCCCCGGGTGATGTTCATCAGGCTGTAGAGGCCCAGCTCCTTCAGGTGGACCATCTCGAAGATGACCAGCGCGTAGTTGAAGAAGAGGCGGGAGCCCCGGATGACCGTGAGGTTGGGGAATAGGTCCTTCAGGCTCTCCAGCCCATACACCCGAAACAGCAGCAAGTAATCAGTGATCATGATGAGTTTAGGGAAACTGAGGTCTCGGAAATCCTCGGGCCTTGTTCTAAACATCAACAGTATCTGCAAATGTCCTTCGATGATCGAGCAGTTGGCCAGCTCATGCAGCCTCGTGAAGTTGTTCCGGATATCCATGCTGGGACACACTAGAGTAAAAATATGCAGAAAGTGTGACAGGTGAGCTAACACACAATGGTGGGTTTTAAGAATTAGTGGCAGGGCACTGCTCAGAGGGTCCTGCCCTTGGCTAAATCCCCTTTCATACATCTTAAAATCCTTACATCATTCTGCACTGAGACCTACAAACGCCCTAGCCAACCCTGATTGGTAGTGTTCCCTGCAGTGTCTGTGTCTAAGGTACCTGTTAGAAGCCTTACTGTCATCACGTGGAATATGACATAATGGAGACACTGGGAGGGATTACAGGGGATTATGTAACGCACAAGAGGAGTGGGGAGCCGTCTCCACTGAGTCGAAGTGAAGATATTCAGGAAACGGATTTACGGGGATCAGGTGCTCACAGGAGAGCTGACTCTGTCACTTTCCCACCTCACTGACTCCCCTCACCCTGCCTTCCTTCCAGGCAGGAAGCCATGGCCTCGTCACCTTTTACCTGGGAGTGCAAGGGCTTCCAGCAAGTCTGATCTCTCCGTCACAAACACCCAGTGTGCCCGTTCTCCTGCAGGTGGTCCCCCCGGCTCTGACACCCTCCACAGCTGCCCATGACCCTGTACTTTCCTCCTACAGCCTTCAAGATTTCGTCCCTCCCTCCCCTGCACCACGCTAAACAGACCGGCCCGCCACTCTCACGATTCCAAGGCTGTGTCCAACGTGTGAGTAAAATAATGCAGGAAGGCCCACAAGCAGTGCCTGGCACACAGTAGGTGCTTATTGATGTCAGCTATTTCGTTATTGTTTATTTCTCCCAAGTATTATCAGCCATCTCTAGACATTGTGTCTTCATTCCCCTAACCCAGGCCTGGGCAGACGTTTTCTATGAAGGCTCAGACAATAAATATTTTCAGCTTCGCAGTCAGTCTGCATTTAGACTCCTCCACTCTGCCATTACAGCCCGGAAGCAGCAGAGATGATATGTGAATGAATGAAATTGGCTGTTCCAATAAAACTTTATTTACAAAAACAGGCAGCAGGCCGGAGTTGTGAACCCTCTGGCTGTAGTTTGGCGCTCCAGCCCTGGTCCAGTGCTGTCCAACAACTTTCGGCGGTAATGGAAATGTCCTGTCTCTGTACTCTCCACTCTGGGAGACACTGGCCATCTGTGGCTCTCAAGCTCTTGAAATGTGGTAAGACTGAGGAAGTGAGCATTTCATTTTACTTTAGCTAATAAATGTAAATAGACACATTAGGCTAGTGGCTACTGCACTGGACAGGGAAGACCTTGCCTGTTGGCTATCAACGTCCTTTTCTTGTGCCCCTTATGCTAGAGTTAACATTCACCAGAATCAAACTCTTTAGATAGCTTCTCCTTGCCAACACACACACACACACACACACACACACACACACACACACAGCCCTCAGCATCTGGACTACTGTAAGGCTCAGAACATAACCTGTACTTACTGTATTCCAAGACACTAACCCTTCCCTTCCTATCTCTGAGGCAAACAGATTGTTCTAGAGAAGAGTAGAAATCCTTTTGCAAATGCACCCTGAGAAGGACGACAAAAGCAGCACAAATTAGAAAGCAAACAGCCGAGCAAAAATCTGAGGAAAACAAAGCAAGAATGTTCCTGGGTCACATTCCGAACAGATTAGGCTGGATCAAGAAAAAACACATACTCGCTGGCTCCCTCCCTCATTAGGAAGCTGGAGGCACCTCGCAGAGGACAAGGACACCAGTTCCAGCCCCACACTCACACCACCCAAGCCCGGGACAGCATGCACACACAGACCTCTGCGGGCACTGAGTAACTGACACCTCTCTACAAGCCCCATCCCCACCCCGACGGAAAACCGGACCTCCAAGGAACAAAGCCAATCACCCACAGGCACACAGTCCACCAGTGACAGGCACGGTTGCCAGATCTGGCCAATAAAAATGCAAGATACCCAGTTAGATTTGAATTTCAGATAAAACAATGAGTAATTGTTTAGGATAAGTATAATCCAAACATTGCATGGGATATAAGGTACTTAGGTCCTAAAAAAGTACTCATTGATTATATGACATTCAAATTTAATTGAACTGGTGAATGAATTAACAAAATGTGATCCATCCACACAGTGGAAGATTATTCAGCCACAACGAGGAATGAAGCAGGCACTCACTTCAACACGGATGAACCTTGAAAACATGATGCTCAGTGCAAGAATCCACTCACACAGACCAC